>NC_136065.1:1547789694-1548508194 GCF_964261635.1 Lissotriton helveticus
CCTGGGGCTATCCCTCAGATTGCCGCCCCTGGGCAGGAGGGTGAGGGAGGGAGGGGTGCTGGGGAAAAAGGACCGGGAGACACCTATTATCGACCCTAATAGTTACCTCGATCATGCAAGTTACATGCACATACACGACACGGTCCAAGGCTACACAGTTGAATACACCGGTGTCCGGCAGTACAAAGGAGAACACACAGACTGCCACCCTGCAGGAATGCAGGAAGGGTCTAAAAACATGGTTATTCGATTAACGTCCCTCATCAGCAGCACCGCCCCCACCCCCGAGTGCCTGGATACTCTCACAGGTGATAAGTAGCGTGATGAGACCCAATCTGGAAAACAGTCCTCGTCGCCTTCTTTTCTTTTTTTCCCCTCTCTATAGCAGTAATTTTGTTATTCTGTACTTGCGGTGCGCAAGTGGCAGGCACATTGCACCGGTTTCGCAACAGATAATCTGACCCTACTACATTAACTCCCTTTGCCGAAATGTACAGAAACCTTTTGTTTACAGTGGAGCAGCACACACTGTCAATGAGTGGTGCAGATCTGGAACCAACAGTACGGTCAGCTTAGAAGGGCACTAGGTGCTTCAGTTTCTGGTTATTTTCAACAGTTTTAACATCTTCTTAGAGAGTTCTGTTGCTCAAATGGGTGCAATTGCCGATATTTATATGTTTGCCCTGTCTTCAATGCTTGATTTTGCTTGCGAGAAAGTGTCACTCATAGTCATTGAAATGTCACTCATAATTTCACTGGAATTATGAAAATGTCACACAGCAATCTAAAACCTTGGCAGCTATAGAGCCCACTAGTCTCCCTTATGAGTTATGCTGCAGATCCTCAGCCAGCAGCCGACTTGCTCAGGCCAGGTCCAATAATACTACCCCCTCACCACACCCGCCTACCTTGTTTGTGAAGGAGTGAGAGGAAGTTTAACTTGACAGAAAAGTTGTTTGGCCTCCGATTCACCTGGATGTCTTGCAGGACTGGGGCAGAGGAGATACCAACACCCCCTCTATCGCTGGCAGCATTCCCTCATTGCCGTCAATATGCCGAGTCAAAGGCATCAGACCGGCCCCGCTCCTACCGCGCACGAGGGGCCGGGCGCTAGAAGAAGCAGCAATGCATGCCGCCCGGCAGTGCGCGGGAGGTTGGCATTGCACAGGAGATTGCATTTTCTGATCCTGGTGACCCATTCGCGACTCGTGCACGCACCACACTACCACCGCTATACTAGGTGGCGGTGCGTGCAGCGTGCGTGTGCGTGCGTGCGTGAGGCAGCAGTTGCTTGCACTACAAATGGGGCCGCTCGGCGCGCGCGCGGCACTGGTGGCCCTTTGCGGCCACGGCCTTTATAATTTATTTGGGGACTGGGGACACTGACTGACAAAGTGTCAGGCAGTGAGTGACCCCAAATAAATTATAAATGCCGCGGCCGCAACGGACCACCAGTGCCGCGTGGCTGCCGCCTTCAAAACAGTGCCGCCTGTGGCGGTCCGCCCCTCCCGGACCCCCCTAGCTACGCCAGTGCTGCTATCCGCAGGTCTGCTGCTTCTCTGTGCCTCACCTCTCGTTTCGCTCCTTGTTCTGCCTGGTGTCTTCCCCCGTGGAAATCACCGCTACCCCCACCACACCCCCCAAGCCCCCCCCACACCCCCCAGCGACCCTGGCCACCATCCGGCATGGAAACCACAGCGCACCAGCGCAGCAGATGCGCACAGAAAGCATGCTATGCTGTCCGTGCATGCGGATCTCGCTTTTCAACAGGACTCTAACCACCACAGACAGCCCTTGCTCCCCTTCAGATGAACTTCGAGCCCTGGATGCGAGAACAACAGCTGCGCCCAGGCCTTCCCCAGGACCACCGAAGGCCCCTTCTCCAGCCAGTACTGCCGCTCTACCTGCACCACAAGGGAAATAACTGATGTCATGTCCATCAGCCACACCACATCACTCACACCCAACAGGAATGGTGTCCTGCTGTCCCTTGCAGGCAGATAGAAACAGAAAGAGGAGTACCACCAGCGTGGAAACAAGGATTCCTAATGGGGTGTGTGGTTGTACAACAGTGAGAAATTCTCCTTTTGTTAAAAACCCCCTCACTCACCACCTAGTGGTGACATGCTTCATCATCGGGGTCCACCCTAATGACCTAGCGCCATCAGGGTGTGCTACAACACCTGTTTACAGTGGAGCAGGTTGTGAGTGAAGGTGCATAAGCAAAAAATAGGTGTGTTAAAAATTGTCCTGGTTTAACTTGGGAGAAATAAAACTTTATTTTCAAGCAACTGGACAATGTTAAAAACAATGGCGAGATAAGGTGAGGGTGATTATGAGCCCGTGTATCTCTATGTGTGTCTGGTCTACATGTTTCAACCGTAAAGGTATAGTTTAACCAGGTTTTCTTCAGGACCAAAAACCAGGGGAGTGGATGGTCTGCGTCCCCTAAAAGACGCACCCGATCCTACTCTCTGGAACCACAAAAGGGCAAAAGTGTGCCTGTGGTGTCAGCTTATACCACAATGGGTAAGCGTGAAAAATGATCAAAATACCTGTAAAGAAGGTAAAGACAATCGTCAAAATTTAAACTTCTACATGCCTGTTACGTTGTGCAGTGTCTCAAATCGTGTCTGCATGCTGTCACTCCCATTAGGATAATTTACTTGCTCGGCGTCGCAAAAGTCAGGGCGCAAAGGGCTGTTAGGTGTGCCTTCTCTCAGTGAGAGGACGTGTTTGTACATGGCCGTGGTTGGGCGGTTGATATATACCACACCTTGCAAGCTTATCAATTGTGCGTGCTGAGTGGTAACTATATTTCTTATAAACTCACGCGCTTCTCATCAGTTTAAGTGGCATGATCATATCTCGCATTCAGAATCGTGAGGGCGAGGCCGTATTTTATAGATAGTGCATGAGCTGCCATACTTCACATATTTAACATAAACAGACTCACTGACATTTATACGTGTTGGACAAACAAACATATAGTTGATAATATAAGGCTTACTCTCAGTGGGGTATTGATAGACATCATAGGGCAGGGAAAGGCTATCCTCAGTGTGAAACGTATTCTGAAACGAAATAGGTATACCGTTTCACGAATAGCGTTATGGGGAGACCGGCATAGGACATTGAGCCGTATCTAAAGAAAGGGCGCTACGGAGCGTCGTTGATAAGCGGTGCCCGTAGTAGTTCTGTGGCTATGGGCTGGTCTGAAGGGCTCTCTACTTACAGTTTCGATGTGAAGTCTGAAGCCGTTAACCTACTTCTGTCCGCTGCCCTGCTACAATGAGACCGGGCGCTCGGGGACTGAAATAAGGAAGGTCGACTTCCGCGTAGGGCGGGGCTATGCTCCGATTACGTGGGACGTTGCCAGGGGAGCCGGGGAGCCTGCATCGTCTATGGAGGCCGTGTAGGTTCACACAGGGCTCCTAACGATAGGGTTCGATCCTGGGTTGGGGGACGGAGGGAGATGCGCTAAATTAAGTAGCTTTGTTCCAAATTAATAATAAAATTGGAAATAAAAAAGAAATGTTCACGCCATGTATCGGCATGCTCTGAATTAGGGTTTTCAGTGGCTTATTAGGGTACAATGATCGTTGGTGTTTAGGTGATGGCTCCGGCTCCGGCTAGGTTCCCGGTTGGAAAAGGACAAGGAGGTAAATAGGCATTCCCTAGCTGTCTATTGTTGCCGGGGGTAATGTCCAATGCCGGGGTATGTTTGTACAGCCATCGCATTAATGTCATAAGGTGAGTGATAATAGGGCCGTTCATTATAAGCCTGGGTTACACTGTGGGGTGAACCTATTGCATGGCGCTATTCACAGGGGTACAGTTGGGGTGGTGTAGGGATTGCACAAAAGGTCTGGATTATTTAAGTACTGATGCCCACAGGATATTGTCATTAAGGCCTGTTTTGTGGGTCGACAGTCTATAGACCCAACGTTGCTCTTTCTCATATAAGAGCTGTTGTGTATTAGGTCCGGGTGGGATCTGTTCAATGATGGTCCATCTCATATCGTTTGGTGTGTGGTGTGCTTCCAGAAAATGATCTGTCAGTTTGGTTGCATTCTTCTTGCAGCGTATGGTGCTGCGGTGCTCACAAATGCGTTGCTTGACTTTCCGTGTAGTCATGCTGATGTAGGGTTTTCCGCATGCACATTTGATCAGGTACACAACGTTTGCACTGTTGCAATTAGTATGTGTTAGTTGTTCCCAGACCTTTCCTTCTTCCAAGTTCAGAGTCTTTGTGTTTTCCGTGAGGTGACACACACTGCAATCCCCGCATTTGAAATGTCCTGTTACTGGTGGGAGGTTCCACGCCTCTGTGACACTTGGGTTCAGGTTAGATGGTTTCACTTTTGGTCGGGTGTTGACTAGACTGTCTTTTAGACTAGGTGCCATTTTGTAAGAGAAGAGTGGTTTTTCCCATTGTAGCATGCCCGTATTCAATATTGACCAGTGCTTGTTGATACTCCTACTCACTTGGTTCGATATTGTATTGTATGTGGTGACACAGGTGAGTGGAACAGGGTCATTGTGAACCATTTTGTCTTCTAGGAGCACGTCTCTGTGTTGGTTTCTGGCTCTTTTTTGACATTTATCAATGATCCTGGAGGGATACCCACGTTGTTTGAGTTTGCTGGTTAGGTCCTTTGCTTGGGCTTTGTAGTCCGTCAGTTTGCTACAGTTTCTCCGTAACCTTAGGTATTGCCCGTAGGGCAGGTTTTCTCTGAGTGGGCGGGGATGGAAGCTTTCATACCTGAGGAGGTTGTTCTTGGCAGTGGGTTTGAAATAGGTTTTGGATGTCAAACCATTTTCCTCCTTTGAGATTTCTATATCCAAGAAGACCATTTTTTGTTTGTCATAACAGTGAGTAAATCTTAGGTGTGGGTCACAGGTGTTGATCCATGTGATAAATTCTTTGAGTATTTGTTCTGGTCCTTGCCAGATAGCTAGGACGTCATCAATGTATCGTCGCCAAAACTTGAACTTGCAGGCAACCATCCCTGTGTTTGCAGCCAATCGACAGGAGGGTCACAAATACTCAATCCTCTAATTATTACAAAGATGGTTGTTCTGCCACCCCCTGCAACTAGAGGTTTTATTAGTACCTAGGTTGCATCTCAAAATCAAAGAGTCTTTGCAAAATGTAGGTGCACAATTTATCTCTGCTTTTTTGCGACCTGTCTCTTAGTACATCTTTCCCTTAACTCTATTAAATATTATGAGAAAACTCACCTCACTGGCATAGCTAGGGGGGTGCGGGAGGGGCGGACCGCCCAAGGCGGCACTGTTTTGCGGCGGCGGCCACGCGGCACTGGTGGCCCGTTGCGGCCGCGGCTTTTATAGTTTATTTGGGGTCACTCACAGCCTGACACTTTGTCAGTCAGTGTCCCCAGTCCCTAAATAAATTGTTATGTTATGTTATGTTAATAACTTTTATTCAGCGCACAGCTGCCCCAGCGAAGGGGCGTCCTGGCGCCTGATCAAGTACCACAACATAACAGATCGCCACTGAGAAGAAGAAATTAGTTAACGGAGGTGAACAGATGGGTCTTAATCGCCCGTCTGAAAAGAGTCAGGCTATTCAGGGCACGGATATGGACAGGAAGAGAGTTCCATAGTCCAGCCGCCATAACACAAAAAGAACGACCTCCTATCCTACTCAATCTAAATCTAGGCACGTTCGCTAGGTAGAGGGATTCCGACCTGAGAGACCGCCTGGGGACATATGGGGAAACAAGGCCCATCAAGGCGGGGGGAGACGAGAGTTTCAAGATCTTAAATGTCAAACAGAGTGCCTTAAATTTGATTCTCTGTCTGACCGGCAGCCAATGCATGGAGGTTAGGACTGCCGATACAGAGCACCGTCTCGGGAGGCCTACAATGGCCCGCGCAGCGGCATTCTGTACTCTCTGCAGTCTAGTCGCCTCGGCCTGATTAACGCCGAGTAACAGAGCGCTCCCATAGTCCAGCCGGGATAGAATGGAGGCTTGGACCACCAGTTGCCGAGTAGGGGGGTCGAAGAATTTAAGGACCGGTCTCAGTCCTCGCAGAATCCCATAACAGGTGGCTGCGATCTTCTTAGTATGGCTGGTAAAAGAAAGGTTGGAATCCAGCCAGACCCCCAAGTTCTTCACTTCAGCCGCTGGAATGGGAGTCACCCCCAGCTCAGGAGGCCACCATTGATCTCCCCACAAATCCGCTTGCTTTCCTAAAATCAGGACTTCGGTTTTCTTGGCGTTTAACTGTAAACAGTTAATACGCATCCAGTCCGCCACGGCAAGAAGCCCTGCGCGAAACCTGGGGGCAGTCACCTCAGGGTCCCCACTGAGTGTCACCGCTAGCTGCGTGTCATCGGCATAAGATGTCATGGTTAAGCCAGATTGTCTAACTACGGCAGCTAGCGGTTTCACATACAAGTTGAACAGCGTGGGGCTCAACGCCGAACCCTGAGGGACTCCTAACCCCAGAGGATGGAACGAGGACTGACCAGGAGGAATGGCCACTTTAAAAAACCGGTCCGAAAGGAAAGAGCGGAACCATTGAAGAGCCTTGCCCTCAAGTCCCACTTCCTCCAACCTCCGCAACAAAATGCCATGAGACACAGTATCAAATGCGGCGCTCAGATCTAACAAAAGGAGCGCCGCTGTCTGCCCCACATCCAGCACCGAACGGAGATGTTCGCTCATAAAGAGCAGAGCCGTTTCGGTGCTGTGTTGTGCCCGAAAGCCATTCTGACTCTCGTCAAGAATATTATTACGAGAGAGATGGGCAGACAAGATGGAATTTACATGTGCCTCAGTGACCTTGGCGGTCCAGGGCAGGAGGGAGATGGGGCGATAGTTCTCAGGGAGCAGAGGGTCTAGACTAGGCTTCTTCAATATAGGGCTGACCACAGCTTGCTTCCAAGAAGCAGGAACCACGCCTTCCGTAAGTGAAAGATTAATCAGGTCCAGTATGGGTTCACGACACAGGGGCGGGAGGAGAGTGATAAGCTCTGGCTTCAAAGGATCTAAAGGAGAACCCGATTTAATTTTGAGGCTCAGGGTGTCAAATGCCTCAGCCGACATAGCAGGCAAGGAGGACAGAGGTTCACAATCTGGAACCCTAACAGGCCTGGGCTCAACATCGGGCACAGCTGGCATAAACCCTCGGTAGATTATCTGCACCTTCTCCACGAAAAAGGATGCCAAGCTTTCACAATGAGAGTCCGTGCAGATTTCTAGTGAGGTGGCCCGTTTACCCATCAGGTCTTTAAGCACCTTAAAAATTAATTTAGATGGGTTAGGGCTGTTGGAAAACTCAGACGCATAATATGCTGCCCGGGCTTGACAGATAGCTCTGTGATAGCTCTTAAGCTGGGTAAAGTACAATGATTTCAGTGTGGGGCCTTGGCCGCAACGGGGCACCAGTGCCGCGCGCGCGCCAAGCGGCCCCGTTTGTAGTGCAAGCAACTGCTGCCTCACGCACACACATGCACGCTGCACGCACCGCCACCTAGTATAGCGGTGGTAGTGTGGTGCGTGCGCGAGTCACGAATGGGTCACCAAGATCAGAAAATGCAATCTCCTGTGCAATGCCAACCTCCCGCACACTGCCGGGCGGCATGCATTGCTGCCTCTCCTAGCGCCCGGCCCCTCGTACGCGGTAGGAGCGGGGCCGGTCTGACGCCTTTGACTCGACATATTGACGGCAATGAGGGAATGCTGCCAGCGATAGAGGGGGTGTTGGTATCTCCTCTGCCCCAGTCCTGCAAGACATCCAGGTGAATCGGAGGCCAAACAACTTTTCTGTCAAGTTGAACTTCCTCTCACTCCTTCACAAACAAGGTAAGCGGGTGCGGTGAGGGGGGAGTATTATTGGACCTGGCCTGAGCAAGTCAGCTGCTGGCTGAGGATCTGCAGCATAACTCATACGGGAGACTAGTGGGCTCCATAGCTGCCAAGGTTTTAGATTGCTGTGTGACATTTTCATAATTCCAGTGAAATTGTGAGTGACATTTCAATGACTATGAGTGACACTTTCTCGCAAGCAAAATCAAGCATTCAAGACAGGGCAAACATATAAATAGCGGCAATTGCACCCATTTGAGCAACAGAACTCTCTAAGAAGATGTTAAAACTGTTGAAAATAACCAGAAACTGAAGCACCTAGTGCCCTTCTAAGCTGACCGTACTGTTGGTCCCAGATCTGCACCACTCATTGACAGTGTGTGATGCGCCACTGCAAACAAAAGGTTTCTGTAAATTTCAGCAAAGGGAGTTATTGTAGTAGGGTCAGATAATCTGTTGCGAAACCGGCGCAATGTGCCTGCCACTTGCCCACCTCAAGTACAGAATAACAAAATGACTGCTATAGAGAGGGGAAAAAAAGAAAAGAAGGCGATGAGGACTGTTTTCCAGATTGGGTCTCATCACGCTACTTATCACCTGTGAGAGTATCTAGGCACTCGGGGTGGGGGCGGCGCTGCTGATGAGGGACTTTAATCGAATAACCATGTTTGTAGGCCCTTCCTGCAATCCTGCAGGGTGGCAGTCTGTGTGTTCTCCTTTGTACTGCCGGTCACCGGTGTATTCAACTGTGTAGCCTTGGACCGTGTTGTGTATGTGCATGTAACTTGCAAGATCGAGGTAACCTGAGGGATAGCCCTGGGCGTCACAAGCTCTAGCTACGCCTCTGACTCACCTTAAATCTTCATAAAATTCCTAAACTTTAACCCCCAAACTACCACTCAACCTTTATATGAGCATTACATTACATTGCAAGTAACCTATGTAAAATACTTTCCTTTGTGGAATTCACTTGTCAAAGCAAAAAAAGGGCAGCTGCAACGTGTCTAGCGGACTACATTCTCTTAAAGTCAATTTTCCAGTAATTTGACTTGGTAATTTGCACAAATGGTATTATCATTGATTTCTTAAAGTGCTCTGCACAGAGCTATTTTCCCTTGAGAGGGTTAAAGCCAACCGTAGCCATTTACAATATGAACATATACTAAAATGGGCTCATGGAGCTTAGAAAAAAAGCTGAAGCTAATCTTTTTCCTCCAGGCCTTCGAATGGCCTGCTGCCCCTCTCCGGACAGACCTCTATGAAGAGATCCAATATTGGATATAACCAATTTAATATGAACATCTTAATGTTTAAACAATGCCTTGTGTCGGCCTACTCTACATAAGGACAGGTGTAGCCTAGTGGTTAAGTCGCAAACTGCGGATTGAGAAGTGAAAAGTTTTAATCCCTTTTTCCACACTTGACCACATTCTATGATGTAAGCAAGTTACATCAGGTCGATGTGCCTAAGACCAAGGCAAATCTGTTCCAAAAGAAATTGATTTGTCTGTACAGTCACCTGTTTCAGGTGCAAAAGTGATAAAAGCATATGACACAAATGATTCCAAAAACTAACAGCTTCATTATCCCCGGGCTCACATTTTACCCCCAAGACACCCCACATCACCAACACCAACAACTTCACCACCAGCACAATCTCTACAACAAACCAGGCATGCAAAATTAAGCAACCACCACAAAACCGCCCCACCTAAAACATAATGCCAGAACACAAATCTTCTACATTCCAAAAATGAAAATTATAAAGGCTCCAGTCTGATCACTGGACTTGAAAAACTATTGTTGTTATCCAACTCGAACGACAACCAAGAATAGTACATTAATAGGCTAGAAACTCTCAGAGTAGAAAATACTGACATTTCTTCCATGGGGCATGCAAATATTCAGGACAAAATATCGAAAGGTAAGTATATATTTTCTATAACTAAAAGGTACATAGATGTGGAATTAGGAATAGTAAATCTATACTTATCTATATGCACTTACTTTTTGATATTTTGTCCCTTTAATTTTCTGTCCGCAATATTCTTGTAAGTCAATAGTCAAGGGCTCAATATTCAATAGTGCAACTCTTCCTTGGCATATATGTAAAACTAAATGGAGTCATATACCTCTTTAAATACTGGAAAGCTGAATAAAGTTTATAAGCCTGCACAAAGTTGAAAAGTATTTGCTCTTCTTCACATTGTACTATATTTGAAATTACATTTTTTAAATAATATATAAAAATGAGTAAATCCTGTAAAGTGGAGAACTTCATGTATCAACATTCCCCAAAATATAACTACTGTTGGGTTCTTCTCAGCTCCAGTTAAAAATGCTGATAACAGAGTGAAAAGGATAGCAGTAACAAACTGACCAATAACCATGGATCCACAGATAAGCATAGTAAAATCAATCCACCACGAAATATTTTTTGGCCACTGACCGTATCAACCATAACATCATTTGCAAATACCTGCACCCCAATTTAGCCATAGCTTGAGCTTCTAACAAGTTACCCTGAAGGCATGCAGAGAATGTCGAAATTACTTATTGGTAATCTTCATTTCTCTGATCTTCCTTCCTCAACACAGTGCTTCACTGAATTTAGGTTCCGTCCACCTATCTTGCAACTCCCCCTCCCAATCTCCTTTCCATATCTATAAATCCTTAAACATTCATCTTTCTGAAAGTTTGAAACCCCTCCATCAGAAAGAGAAAGGATAGTAAGTACTGACAAGAGAAAGAAAGAATCAGACTAATGATGATTACCTTACCAGAATGTAATCTGGACTTTGCCTCCTCATCTCCTTACTAGTCCATTCCTACTTTATTGCAGATACACCTAAGCAGTATGCTTTCATCACAATCTGAGTTATCAACCCTTTAAAAGATATACAACACGATAAAAACAAGAGTGCAACAATACCACAAACATTATTATGAGATCCTAAAAAGAAAGAAAAGCATGTCTTAATGATTAAAGATAGACTAGAAACTTATGAAACAGATTACCTTGGATGGAAGCCCTGTGCCAAACACAATACATTTCCATGGCTACATTCTGTACTGTGAAATAAATGTGGCAGGAGGAGCATCCTAGGTTTCAATGTTATAAGTATCAACAAGTGAAGCACCATGCCCATGAGGCTAACATTCCTTTTGTAGAGTGAGTCTGAACTGGCTCTGGAAATTCTCTGTCTGAATCTTGACATACTGAGGAGATAATAGCTTAATCCATCGGCTCAAAATTGCTTTGAATAGCTTACAAGCTCTTTTAGCGTGATCAAAAATGGTGAACAAACTGCCTGACTCCCTACAATCATTAGACCCATTTAGGATACCTTTACAATTCTTACCACATCTAGAAGAAGAAGCACAGAATCTAAATATGAAGCAGGCTTAGGTCATAAAAGTGGAGGAATAACTTCCTGATCCCTATGGAGCATTGAATTAATTTTGGGAAGAAATCTCAATCACAATCACAAATTCTTCTTGTCCTCAAACCTCTATGCATGTAGACAAAGGAAGGACCCCAGCTTCCCAGTCTTCCTTATTGGGGTGATAGCTGCTGAGTAGATAATTTTGAGAGTCAGAAACGTCCGAAGGCTCAAATTGTGATCACCGTAAAAAAAACTAACAACAAGGGAAGATCCCAGGGTGCATGTAAATCCTGGTCCTTGGTATTAATAGCTCAAACCCCTTAAAAATCTTGACACAATGGTCTCCATCCCAGACAGGTAACCCCAAGGAAAGTTCTAATCACTGACCATTGTAGCACCAGAGTAGAAGCAGACAAATTATTTTGAAACCCATCCTACAAAAAATGCTGAAGGTTTTCGGGAGGTAATATTACTGTAGAAATATTATTTGCATGACACCATCAGTCCCAGGAAGCCCACTGATAGTTACAGGACGTTTTGGGCCTGATTTAGATCTCAGCAGACGGGTTACTCTGTCACAACGGTGACGGATATTCCGTCCACCGAAATATACATTTCATAGGATGTAATGGGATTTATATTTCGGCAGATGGGATATCCTTCACCATTGTGACGGAGTAACCCATCCGCCAAGATCTAAATCTGGCCCTTTGTCAATTCTCTCCAAGAAGCTTGAATAGAAAAAGAAACTTACAAAGAAAGAACATAGCTAAAATCCCACCCGTTCCTCTCAACCTCCTCTAAAGAACTCTAGAAGACAAGAGTTTTTTTTTCTTAAATAACAATAGTAACAATACCTCCCTGGATGGTAAATGTTCACTTGCTGATGCTTTTCTTCTAGACATCATATGCCGCCAGTCATGCCGTAATTTGGTCCTCTGAGACAACATGAGAAATACCTTGCTGAGATCTTGAACCAGACCCCTATATATTCCATAATAAGGGTATTAAAATGCTTGGCTTTATGCAAATTAATTACATTTGCAAACTGCCGAAAAAATCTGTGTTACAATCTTGTATTTGTGCCTTTAGACAGAAAGCATGCCGAGGTGGCACGTCTCTAGTAGAAAAATGATTGGACAGTTGGAATAGATAAGAGTGTATTCAGGAACCCATTCTGTGAAAAGTCCTGTAATCCATCAGGGTTTGCCCCTATGATAAGGAATGAATGTGAAGATCATACAGATAAGGATGAAATCAGATGCTCTGGTTGTGAGCTAGAGCGAACACTAAAGCTGCTTTCAATCCAAAAGGTAGGACTCAAAACTGCCAGTGATGATCTTTCACTGAAACTTTGAGGTACTGCTGGTGTGGTAATTCAATCCGACTATGGAGATATGTACCTTGTAGGTCAATCGTGGCCCGAAAATCTGCCTTTGATATTAAGAATGTTACATGATGAAGCAAGTTCATTTTGAAATGATTGGCAAGACTTAATCTGTGGAGAGTTTTTAAGTCAAGCATCATTCTGTCCTCCCTTGATGATTTCAGAACAAGATAAACAACTGAGAACCATCCCAACCCTCTCTCCTGAGGTGGAACTGGAAGGATAGTTTTTTTCAACAGAAGAGTGCCAAGCTGTTTTTTCTTTGCATGGCCATTCGGCCAGGGATCCTGAATGAAATCAAAATCTTTCAGGGAGTGACAAAATCTATCATTTAACCTGAAACAAAGTCAGAAACCCCGCTACTGGGTCTGTATCTTCCATTATCTCGCCAAAGACAGGACTGTTGTTTTGACTTCCCGTTTCCTGATGAGAAGAATCACTGTTCTGGTTGGTTGCCCTTTGAAACTGAAATATATTGAAAGACAAATCTTGTTTTGTGGGTCAGCTTCTCTCGAAACGTCAGTTTTTTTGAAACCTTTACATTTGTGACTAACCGTTGTGCATTTCTGGTTCTTGAAAGATATGTGGTAAACTGCTTCCAGCTCTTCTCCAAACAGCTTGCTTCTAGAAAACAGAATTCTGAGAAACATCCACTTTCCAACCCTCAAATGTAAATTTTCACGGGTAGCCACAACATCCCTAAAAGCCACTACTAAAGCTTTCGCTGAACTTCGATCAGGCAAACAGTTGAGAGTACTATTCTCACTCCTGAATACTTATAGATAGAGCCTGGATGTCTTTCACAATCAATGTTTAGGTGTACACAGAATACATCTCAGACATCCTAGAAAGGCTAAGCCATCTTCCAAGCACTCTCCACCTTCTTATCCACAAGATCTGACATCAGAATATCAGGGGAAGCTGCAACTCGCCCTTGACAATAGGATAAAGTTTATTCATGGATCTTAGAATCAATGATCTGACAGGATCCTTAAATTCTCTTTTAAGAAGACCTGTGATAGATGGGATGACAGGAACCTTTGGAATAGATGATCTCTGAACAGACTGGAATTGTAGTTTGGACTGAAAGATATGAAATCACTGGCTGCAGCTCCTCTATTGTGATATATTCCCTTTGGGGTAGAAGAATCATCTTTGAAACCACATTCTGCTTCATCAGAATCAGAAGACAACTGTGAAGACCAGGGAGAGGAGAATGACAATTGAGAGTCCTCAGAGTTCATGGTGAATGTTGGAGATGCTGAAGGCAAACATCTGTCTGTTAAAAGCATCAGGCAAGAATGTAACCATATCTTGAACTGTCTTATGGGCATAAGAGTAGATCAAGAACTTCCATGAACAGACCTATTCACTCTATGACTATAGTTCTCCCCAAACTGGGAGAGAAAGAGTGATGTCAATTTTGTGAATATTTTCCCATCTTCCCTCTTGAAGAGCAGAAACACAATGAGTCCTGAGATGGAAAGCACCTGTTCTCTTTTTCCCTTTTCTTCACATGTAAACTTGAGAACAGATATCATTTTTATTCATTCCTTATTTTTTCATGTGCTTCTATCTTACCATATTTACAAATAACAAGACAAATGTTTGCATGTAAATGACTATTTCACTCTCTTAAACTTCCTTTCCAGCCTTGCTAATATTTTTTCTCAGGCAACTGTAATGGAAGCCATATCCTGTTCTTGTTTTAATATTAAAAAAAGCCGCACGTGTGATAACCTTTCTGCTAATGAGGAGACAAGCTTTGAAAATGTCAAATACAAAAAGTAAGTCACTTACCTGGATTTTCCGTAAGCATGAATGGACGCTGGACACACAAATTCCTGCATGCTAACAAGTGATGGGTCCCGCAGGACGAAATGGGTTCACACATTGTTGAAACCCAGCATGAAATGAGACCTAAATGAACCATCCTAGCCCTCCATTACCTCACTAAAGTCATTCACATTGTGAGGAGGCCGCCTACTCTCACAAACTCACCCGTCCTCTTTCTATTTCAACAACCAAAGAGAAACCCTCTCCTGCCATACAGAGGCTGTTCTCCCTCTACCTCTTCTTGTTTTCTTGGTCTATCTCTGAAAGACTCCCAAGTTTCTCATTTTCTAGTGTCACAAAAAAGATAAGGAATTTATGTTTCCTTACATCGCTTGTGTAGGACTTAGCGAGGTGAGGCAAGCGCAAGGCAGAGAGTACTTCATTACTGACTCCAGAGGGGCAAATTCCGGGTCTATTTTCCGCCATACAGGGACATGAATTGTGTGCCCTAACTTGAGCTGGAGAACTCAGATCTTTAACGTTTTCGCTCCTAGCCCCCTGCCCCATGCTAAGCCTTTTTTTTTTAGCTATATGGGATAGTTTGTACTTAGGACTCCATAACTTTTTGTCCACATAAGCTATCTATACCAAATTTGCAACCTTTTTTCCCAATATCCTCAGGATTCTAAAGTCACCCAGGGTTGGTGAATTTCCCTGGAGGGGGCCGAGAAAATAGCCAAAATATAACTAAATTTAGGATTTGGCAGAGGAATAGCTAAAAAGTGGTCTGAATAAAAGTATCTGTTGTTTCATAAAAATGGTTGCAAGAAACGGTTTGATGTGCTAAAGTCATCTTCCCAGCTGTCAAAAAGCTGAATCAAAAAACAATTTTTTTTAACCACAGTTTTGGCACTTTTCAAAGAGGTAGCCCATTTTTTATATTTGTTTGTGCTTTCAAACTACTTTCAGTTTATGGGCAAACCAGTGTAAAAGCGTGGGTGATCCAGGTAAGCTATATATTACTGAAAATTAGATAAAATTCTGAATTCAGCAATGGGCCATCTAATTCCGTCAAGTTTTTCCCAAAGAAACTAGCTTGAATTAAAGAAATATTGAAAACAATTAGGAAAACACAGCCATTTGTGACAATGTTGTCATCTGCTATTTATGTCACGATGGCCGATTTACAAAAGCAATGTACCATTACGTTTGTTAGACCCTTTTGGTTGTGGGGATATATAGGGTTTGTAGTTTCCATAAGAACCCGAGGTACTGAGAGCCAACAACTGAGTTGCACCGTACAATTGTCTTTCATTGTGTAAGGAGTATAGACCAACTCATATGGTGAAATATGTAGAGTCAAACATTAGTATCAAGGTAACCCATGTAGGGGAGGATTAAACCCGCGGATATAACCCAAGCGATCAGGGTGCTAGCACGGAAAAAAGCTCCTGGAATTAATGGCTTTCCGCTCGAATATTATAGCACCCTCTCAGCCCAACTGATCCCACACATGGTCACCATGTATAATGACGCACTAGTTAGAGGTGAACTACCAGGCTCCCTAAGGGAATCGATCGTAGCCACATTCCTGAAACCGCATAGAGATCCAATGCTCCCCACTTCATACAGACCAATTACCCTCCTCAGTGTAGGCAAAATATTAGCAGAAAGATTCGCCAAAATTCTAACACACTTGATCCATCCTGACCAATGCGGTTTCATCCCGCGGCGAAACAAATCGCAAAACTTATGCAGGCTATTCCACATACAAGACAGGACGGGTATGCAGTTCCCCAATGCGGCATGCCTAATATTAGATCTCGAAAAGGCATTCGATACGCTACTATGGCCGTATTTATTCGGGGTCCTCAGTAAAATTAACATTGGACCGGTCCTGCTGGCATACACGAAGCTCCTCTACACATGCCTCTCCTCTAGAGTCAGAATAGGTAAATATATCTCTCCAACATTTGCAGTGGAAAGGGTAACCAGACAGGGTTGCCGCTATCTCCTCTCCTGTTCGCAATAGCGGTGGAACCCCAGGCGATGTGCATAAGACGAGAGGGTGAGGAATGGGGAATCCCACGAGCAGACACGGTACATTGCGTGTCTCTGTACGCAGATGACCTAATAATTTATGTCTGTGGCGCTACTCAAGACCTAACGTCTATCTGGGGGACACTCAGAGACTTCGCGGCTGCTTCTGGCCTCAAAGTGAACTGGGAGAAATCCACAATATACCCGCTGAGCCCTCACTTGGCCCCATTCGAAGTGCAGATCGGAACTCAGTCACTCGCGTGGAACGCTGAGGCGCCCAGGTATCTGGGAGTGAGATTGTACCATACCCCCGAGGACCTCTATGAAGGGAACCATCATAGGGCGTTGGCGGGGATTCGAACGGCGGTGGGATTCTGGAAAACATTGCCCCTAGCCCCTATAGGACGAGTGGCACTGGCAAAAATGATAATTGTCCCTCGACTACTTTATCATTTTGCCAACCTCCCATTTATACTACCACGTTCCTTCTTTAAGGAACTAGATACCCTATTCACCGAGCTGATCTGGGGAGGGAGCCGCTTGCGCTATCAACATTATACCTGCCCACGACAGGAGGGGGATTGGGAGCACCATCATTTGAGGCATACTTCCTGGCGGCCCAACTATGGTGGTTTTCATACTGGACGGCGGGACGCCGTAGAGGGGAGACCACCACCGTGGAGGGCCACATACCGCTGCCGGCAATTCATAGGATGCTGTTACCGGGCACCAAGCCCATGCGTACCTGGCCACTACAGGTGTCCATAGCCCGTACTTGTATGATGAGAATACATCGCATGTCCAAGGGTAGACCCCCATATTCGCCCCTACTCCCGCTGGTAGGTTTTCCCAGATATGGGAAATACTACACCACAGGTACACTCCAAGTATGGACTGACCTGGCAGTCACAGAGGTAGAATCCCTGTTTGAGGAAGGCCAACTCAAAACATATGCCCAGATGACCGTACAATAAGATTTCCCGCCTAGGCAATTTTTAACCCACAGACAACTCATAGACAGCAGCCGCAAGTGCTGGAACCCAAACGAAGGGGAACCCCAGACACACCCATTGATACACACTATTTTGCACATGGGAGTGGGACGACATCTGGTCACGTGGCTCTACAAAGCGGTACGGTAACTATTTCTCACTTCCCTACAGCTCTTACGTCAAAAATGGGAAACAGAAATAGAAAGGGTAGTCAACGACAAAGCATGGAATACAGCCTTAGAATACCTCAAAAAGGCCTCCAGGAATGCACGGTTTCGGAACATACAGTTCAATATCCTCCACAGAGCTTATCTCACGCCACGCCGTCTTCATCAGTTCTACCCAGACACACACTTTGCATGCCCCCGATGTCAAACCCCCGAAGCGTACTTCAAACACATGTTCCGGGACTGCCCCACCATTCAAAACTACTGGGACAGGGTCCATCGGACGCTCAGGGCAACGACTAGCATTACGACTATGTCTACATGGGAAGCATGTGCTCTTGGGATCTTCCGCCGGCGAAAGACCGAAAAAGTACAGTACCATTTCATGTCTCTGGCCATCCTATTAGCGAAAAGGGGAATAGCCATGCACTGGCGGTCCCCAACGGAACCCCAGAAGCAGCCTTGATAGGAGCTATCAAAAAATGGGGAAAGGTGGGCGTGGCTAGCAGCCAAGAGAAATGTCCGCTGCTTAGAGGAGCTCCGGGGACAGGATTGCTTCCTCATTAATCCTGTAACACATCTGCACCGGAAATTCCACCCAGAGTCATCACCCGCGGACCGGAGATGAAGCGCCGTCCGTCGATCTAATTCCAGAGCCCGGGAGTGCCCAGAAACGTGCAGGGCGATCTCCGCTCGCTGAGGCCTACACTCGTCACTGCAGCCGCGGCCTCAAATACCTACAAGCCGCCTGAGATCCGCGGTGGGACCGGCGGGCTGCGAGAAGGCGGGGTAAGCGGAAGTAAGATCGGGAGTGCCGGAGGATGTGCGAAGTGTGCCAGCTGCCCGCCGCCACCTACAGGAGTCCACAGACACCCGTGGAAGACACGGTGAGGGCCTGACAGCAACACCTCAAACGGGGACTAGAAAGCGAATGCCCGGTCCGCCCTGCGGCCGCCATTTTGTGTCACGGGCGGTTGGGACTCCCGCGGCACTGTGAGGCGGTAAGAGGTACACTGTCCGATACTGATGCCATTAGGAACACCTACGTAAACAGCTGGCCCCTCATTCTGCGATTCACGGACGCGCAGGGAGAAGACTACGGGCCCCGACCGGCGTCTAAGGAGTTGCACCCGAGGAGTGTCCCAGAGCTGGGAGTTGCATATATTAACTGGCGGAACAGTGGCAACCAGGCTTGGAATCTGAAAGAGGGGCTGGCACTATTCCCGCAGACGTACAGATAGATCGCCTGGAAATCGCTGATTTTAAACTGTCCCGGGGTCCCCTGCACCCCCCATCAGTGAAGGAGCCAGCCCGTGCACCTGATACAGGCGGAACGCTGTTGAACTATCACTGTGGTGAACACCGGCGCTTCACCAACTATTAGGGTATTGCGCCTACAGCATCTAACATTTGCGTTCCAACCATCAGCAACATGAGTGGTAGGGGAACCCGTGGAAACCAACAGAGCAAATTGGATCAATATGCCTACACTAAAGACTACCCCCCGCACCCAGACAAGGCGGACCGACCGAAAAAAGACACAGTGGCTTCGGGGGGACCTAAGGTTACAGTGGAAGACAATATGGCAGCCCTAAATAGCGTTCATACGACGGTAGGCTCCATTTCATCAGACATCACTTTCCTACGCGCTGACTTCCATAAAATGTCAGCTAGAGTAAAGGACGTTGAACAGGTGACAACATCCCTTTCAAAGGACTCTACACTCCTGATTCAGAAAGTCACGCGCTTGGAGGATGTAAACAGAAAGATGGCGGCGAAGCTTGACGACCAGAAAGGACGTTCCCGCAGCAATAACGTTCGAATTACGGGGCTTCCAGAGACGGAAGGCGGCCCTGCAATGGACTTATATGTCGAAGACCTCATCAAATCTCGCCTACAACCAAAAGGACTTTCAGCCTTCTTCTCGGTGGAACGGTAACACAGAGTGCCGGGTGGACGTCCAAAACCCAGAGCACCTCCACGACCGCTGCTGGCCCGTATATTCAATTTTAGAGACAGAGATGCAATATTGCAAACAGCCCGGGTGGCACCACCGGTTAGGGTCCACAACTCGGTCATCTCCTTCTTCTCAGATTATACTGCAGCAGTTACAGCAAGGCGCAGGAGCTTCTTGGAGGTAAAGAAGGCACTGAGGGCCCCTGAGCTGTCATACTCAACGCTATTTCCTGCTAAATTACTTGTTGTAGCAGACGGCAAGACGTGGTTCTTTGAATCACCTGAGGAGGCCCACGACTGGTTATAAGGGTGGAGAGAGGCTGGAAAGAAAGGCAAAGCACCAAAAGGTAGACGACCTCGTAGCAGACATGAAAGCACGGAGAAAGATGGGCACTCTCAAGACAGCAACCAGACACAGGAGAGGCTGGACGATGTGGTGAGCTGAAAAGGACACAGGTACTTCCTGGCGATATACCGGCAATGGGACTATAGATGAAGCAGACTCTGGAGTATGGGGAGCTGTTATCCTCCCTGGACTTCCCGCTCCCAAAAGTGCAAGTACTGTTTACAGGGTTGGGTATCAAGCACTCTGCTCAGTTGGGGTGGCGGGCAGTTTTGAGTTCCCAAGGCAGGGAGGCAGGGAGGGGTTCGGGATTGTTCGATGTTTTTCCTAACATGAGTTTTCTTAGGAATCAGTACATGGACAGCAATGTTGTAACTCGGTACATAAAGCACAATTCTTACTTTAGCCTATCTGATAGCGTCAGTCGAGGTGGGTATGGAGGGAATGTCATTGGAAGGTACGAGGCGGACTGAACCTCTGAGGGTCACTACTACCATGAGGCCTACTCTCTCACTGCTAACATGGAACGTGAGGGGTCTAAGGGACAAAATAAAGAGAGGAATAGTTTTGCAGAGTATAAAGAGAACGGGAGCAGCAGTGATACTACTGCAAGAGACACACCTAACAGGTACAGCCAGCAAAGCGATGGATAGATGGGGATACAAAATGGTAGTCCACTCAGAATTTACATCAGGCTCCCGTGGTGTAGGCATATTAATGAATAAACAGTTCCCATTGATAGTGCTCAGTACTAAAACTGACTATTTAAACAACAAGGGGACCCCAATTGGTATCAGCGAGGGACCTCGGGGAGTATATCATACAAGAACAACAATGGTCCCAAGCAAGGAGACAAAGAATGATCACAATAAATATAGACCCAGTCAGTTCTATATTGTTGAAGACATACCCGGTCCCGGTTGAATTTTATAAGAGTGCAGCGGATCGCCTTGCGCCTCACATGCTGAATATGTTCCTTGACAGTTTGGAAAGGGGTGAACTACCCCCAGACCAGCGTATGGCCACAATCGTAGCAATTTTAAAAACCGGTAAGCCGGTGGAGAGGTGTACCTAATACCGACCCATTTCCCTAATGAATGCAGAAGCCAAAATCCTGGCAAAATTGTTGGCTAAGCGACTCACGCCACACCTCGCAACACTCATACATCCAGACCAGTCTGGCTTTATGCCAGGTAGAAACACGGCATTGAATCTAAGGAGACTACATGGGCTGTTGGCGCGTGCGGAGTACCTGGAGGAACCGGCAGTGATACTCTCCTTAGATGCCCATATGGCTTTTGATATGGTTAAATGGCCGTTCTAATTCATGGTGTTAAAGCACTTGGGTTTTGGTCCTAACTTTATTTCATGGGTACGACTCCTCTATACCAAGCCATTGGCTGGCACATGTTACTGCTAACCGTCACATATCATGTGACTTTCCCCTGGCACGGGGCACACGTCAAGGCTGCCCGCTATCGCCATTGTTTTTACATTGGTCCTCGAGCCTCTGGCGGCATGGCTACGATGGGAGCCAACGATCAAGGGCCTTAAATGGACGGACGACTGGGAAGACCGAGTGTCACTCTACGCCGACGACCTGTTGCTCTATTTGACCAACACGAGGCGCTCCATACTGACCCTCCTAGATGTGTGCGCGGCCTATGGTGTGGCTTCAGGATATACCATTAACTGGTCAAAATCCACACTCTATGTGATTCATGGCCCTCCGCCACTCCTCCCTGACGACTGTCCGCTTACAATAGCCGGAAGCTCTTTCAAATATTTAGGGATTCATGTCACCGCTGATGCCAGGGACTTTTTCACTAAAAACCTACAGCCCCCACTAGAGTGGCTTAAGAGGGATGTGCGCCACTGGGAGACGCTGCCACTTACTCTGCTTGGCAAAGGGGCCATTTTTCAAGATTGAAATTGATACTTGTATAGCGCACTACTCACCCGCAAGGGTCTCAAGGCGCTTGTACGAATACCGCTGTGGAACCCATCCTCACTTTCCCTGTGAGGTGTCCACCCCTGGGCACCCCCAAGGTGGAGGCCAGGCATCCTTTGCGTTGTGGGGGCCGTTGTGAAGATTAAGCAAGCTATTGCCCAGAGTTGCAGAGTGGGACTCCATGATTGGAATAGGCACAGAGGCGAGAATTATCAGGTCCATGGAATTTTGAGCTCACGACCCGCCGAGGCAGGGAATTGAACCCTGGTCCCGGGCTAAACCTCTGCATCAGGGTCTGCCGCTCTAACCATTGAGCCACACTTCTCCACAGATGATGGCCTTGCCTCGCTTCCTCTATGTTCTGGAAAACACACCGTATCCGATACAACCTACTTACTTCAAAGCTATCAAAACGCAGGTCTCTAGCCTCCTATGGGGTAATGGGCGCATTGCCCAGGTCAAGCTGGTGAAGGGATGGTATGACGGTGGTATGGCGCTCCCTGACGTACAGCTCTATTACTGGGCAGCGCAGCTTAAGGTAATCAATCACTGGCTACATGTCCCATACACTGATCCAGCATATAAGGCAGACAGGATGCAACTCGGCACCAGCACCATACTCTCTCCTGTCGCAGGGTTTCTGTTCTCACACAGAACTGTGCACAGAGGATTGGAACCTCGGAGAATTAGGGTGACCCAAAACTCACCTAAGTACCCAACAAACCCCTTACCGAGCTAGCTACAGTGTCTCATTGGTAATAACAAACTCCCAATGTTTAGACAAACCAGAACATGAACTGACAGTACCTCAGGATACGTGGAACTCATGAACACTCTTTCGTTATACTATCATTACAAACCAGAACATGGAGTAAAGAAGAACACATGAGCATTTGAAATGTTTATTTACTAATGCCGTCTTCTCAGGCGCAGTATCTTAGATAATACAAGTAAACATATTATCAATAGCAAAGTTACCAGCATGGTTACTAGTACATAAACAGCGAACGGTGACAGCATGATAACATGCTGTAAATGAATAAGAGTTAACAACACTTATATCTCACCCTCCCTAACACACATATTATATTTATTAGCTAAGAAGGTGTCTTTGGGTTGTATTAGGGCGGGCCCATACCTTAGTGTCCTAGCATGAAGGAATCCCATCAGCATACACCAGCTCTCTCTTCATGTGAACCGCATCAAGTGTGTATTTGTGCCTCAAGCAAAGCAATATAAATCCAGCCTCAAGCCCAAAGTTGGCAGAAGCTGCACTTATGTTATGTCTATGAAGCCGTGAAGATCAGACCTCATAACAAATCTGTATCGTGTTGTTCCTGAAACTTCAGCACTCTCTGTACAGACATAGTTTATTAAGCAAAGCTGATATCAGAGTAATAACATATTATTCTCATGTAAACCACAACGAACTACTAGGGTGAAAGCTAAATCAACAATTAAGTGTCGTGTGCAGAAGTTGCAAAAAGGAAAAATGGCGTTTAAACCTCTAATGAGCCTATGCTAACTTAACACGGTATAAAGATATTCAGTAGCTACATGACACCCCCCCATGATCCGGGAACGGACTAAATAAGATAACAGAAGTGCCATCACATGAGAGCAGAGTGCAACATTATATGAGCATGGTTCTCAAACTAAACATTAAAAATACCTCAAAATTTGTAATAAAATTGAATGCTAAAAAATAGCCAAAAAAACAATAGTGGCTCAAGCCAATAGGCAAGGGAATAATAAAAAACTGCGACAGATAAGTCAATAAGTGTCAATGACATGCTAGCACTTCAGCACGTCAATACACGGAAGTGTCTAGGACATAACTGTGTATGCAAAATAAGCAGCAACAGCCTCCAACAGGAAATCACCGTCTTCATCCGAAAACAGTTCAGCCATCCAATTTAAAAGTGGAAAAGAACATACGTGTTCTCCCAGCACCGGATCCTCTATCACCATCAGAGGACAGCTCGGTGGGTTTTCAAGAAAGCTCAGTTCCAAGAAATCCTGTGCTGCTGCCAGTATATTCCAGGGACCAATCAGTCCATGCATAACTGCTAAGGCCATAATCCTTTCGCCAGGACAAACCAACTCGTGAGTAATGATAGGACTCATCAGCTGATTAAAGTCGACGTCAGGAGAAACCGGTCCGCAGAGACACAAATCAATGGCCCAATCGAAATCACAGGCCAGGCAGTGAAATACAGGCTGGACACAGGTGAAGTAGGAGAATCGAAAAGATAATCCATATGCCGTGCTCAATATCGCTAACGGCAGCGTGCCATAATATTCAAGCATGCGATTGCGGAACAGCGTCAGCAGCTGCCGGGCGGTGCCTTGTACAGGAAGGACATCCATATTTAAAGATACAGAAAAGCACTAGAGCGCCCGCTGCTAATGCAAGTAAAACTGGGAATCCACCAAACAAAGATGAAAAAATAGAATGAAAGAAAGCAGGGATGACTCCAAAAATTGTTTCAAAGGAAGTCACGAGACCACTGCTAACAGTTTAAAAAAAATGTGCCAGGCCCTTTGTGGAGGACGCGTTAAAGATAGTACGAATCATCTCGCCGAAATGTAAAGGCAAATCAGTATTTAAAAGGGCCTGAACCTCTGTACGGGTGTTCGCTACGTGAAGAACGAAAGTTTCACGAGCCGAACTCAAGGCCACCTCCTTCTGGGACAAAAGAGCCCTTATTCTTGCCATGCCGCTGAATTCTGCTCTCAAGGTTGGTATCTGTGGCCAGATGGAGGACTCCCTATGTTCATGTGTGGGTGGATACAGAACATTCCTACAGCAAATAACACGTTCACTCACTGTTACAATATAAGGGACACCCTTTATTAACCCGCAACACTCTTCATTATTTAAAAGTAAATAACTACCATTATCTAACAAGGTAAATGTGGGGATGATAGCAGGAACCGGTGTGCCTTGCAAAACACAAGCCAAATTCGGTCGGTGTTGGTTGCATGAACCGTGTAATTGTATGTGTCTACACATCAATGAATGATCTGGTGTCTCAGTACACTCCTCCCCATTTAGATAAACTTCTTGACCATCTTTGAAACACCTGTACGTGTATGGAAGGGACCAGACTTCATGAAGAAAACCACTACCCAATGGTTCATAACGACCAATTGGTACATATTTCATACAATTTGAAAATGTATATAAAGCAAAAGGCAGCGTTATTAAACCGTGGATAAGCCACGTTGCAGCAGTGGCCTCTGCCACGGAAAAAGGCAAAGATTCTAACCTCTCAATATGTAACATACTAAAGGTAGCATCACGCATTGAAAGCAAGCGTTGTTTGTCAGTCAAATTAAACGGGGCAAAGAGTGAAGAAACGTTCATGTACGTCCAGGGAAACCTATTATTTTTCCGAGTCTGAAGGGTCCATGCAAATTGCATGATTGACCGTAACTGATTTTGACCATGGTACAATACTGACACTTCATCATGCACAATATCCACAACGGATGACACAATATTATCTAAAGTGTAAATACGGGAGGAAAGCACGTTAATACTATTGTCAACAACTGCAAGCACTTTCTCCAAATTTGCCTGATCAATGGCCCTAAGGCGTGTAGCAGCCTCAATCTGCGATGTTTTCCAAATTTCATTGTAAACTGCATATATCCACCTTTTTGACCTGCCACTAGCCAGACCTTTAATGAAATCATTCAAATCCACGTCTGCATTCAGTTTAGAAAGGTGACTTTTAACTGCAGGTAAAGTAGAATGTTTCAGCCAATTTTGACACAATTTGCCTACAGAATAAGTTGTGACAGTGTGGACTAAGTCAAAACGGGGATCAGACCTAACAGTTTTAAACCCGTCAGATAAACATAAGAATCGATGCTGACAAGAATCAGCACCACGGTGCCAAAGCAACCAACCTTTTGGATCCAAACTGGAAATGTTAAAGGAAGAATTAAGGAGTAGGGCCTGTAATTCTCTAATGGACAACTGAGTAAAATTACTCCAACCATCATATTCCTCCAAATCCGGGACAGTAGGGGTGCCTAATTTTTTAGAAGTAGCCAATCCAAAGCATGTGGTCTGGGAAATAGTTTCATTCAAAAACAACATATGATTCGGGATGAGACATGCACGGTGCAAAGCCTCTATGCCTTGTACCTGCCAGGCTCTTGAACCCCAGACTGATTTAAGGTCTATTGTTTCCTTCCATACATCGTAGCCTCCAATAACTAATTGATCAAGGAAGGCCTTCGAATACAACAATTTAGTATCGGTAAGTCTAACATTGGCCATTGGCATTTTTATAAATTTAAAATAAAAGGACTCTGGATTGGACTGGTTAAAGTCAGTGAAATAAGTATACTTTTTCAGAAAAGTTCCTGAACTGCCTAGTGCAGGCGCTGGGCAATGTTCCCACTGTGTAAAATTAACAGTATCCCTTCGGGAGGATGTTTTATGTAAGAAGTGGTTGCCATAATGTTGGTAGCAAAATAAATCACCATAATTAGCAGATTCTAAATATAAATCCTCAGCATCAAAGGCAGCATAATATTGCAAATCAGAAAACAAACTTTCAACTGTATTAACATCCCAGTCATCAGAACGAATGTTTTGTTTCACTACATCCCCCATATTTACTCTAAGTACATTAGGAACTTTAACGACTTCCGTTGGGCCATGAATTTGAAATCGAACCGCATCCCACACAATTCCATCAAGGACGGGCCATGCTGTGATGTTAACCAAAGTTAAGTCTCTTTTCAATCTGTGTGTAGAATGAGACGAGGAAAGTGGGGCCAAAGTTCCATTTAGATGTGTAATGCACGTTCTTTCCTCGACATAGTGTCCATTGATGAGTCGAAAAAAATAAAACACAAAACCAATTGACATAAAGAGGTAAACTGTAAAAAGGACCAGCCAAATGTATGTCCAAGGGGGAATCAAACATTTTTTTTAAACAGGCTGGCATAAACTGCAATACGAGAGGGTTTCTTCGAGGCAAGGGAAACAGAGTCAAATGAAAATCTGGATTCCGTGGCTAAACGTGCTTGCAGGTCAGGCATGGACAAATCAGTGGGGTAGGTATAGTCTATCTCATCATTGTTAGTTCCGGGTAAAGTATTTAACAAAGGACTGGAAACAGCAGGTAACTCGATGGCCACTTCAGGCTCAATAATAGAAGCAGTGGGCATAACTGAATTTCTCACAATGGAAGGACATGAAACAGCCGGTGTCATGCTAAGAAGAATCGGCCACTCTGTGTATCTTGACATTGTCAATTGAAATAAACCTGTTTTCCTTACGACCAGGAAGTGGTGGCAAAATGACTGTTCTGGTGCCCTTCACTCCAAGGACTGGAACCGGAGCTCGATAGGAAGGACCAAATTCTTTCTTGTTATCGATCTTCTCTCGAACCAGTTCTCCAACTTGGGGTAGCCAGCCGACTACCGGGATCTGCAACGCATCATCCGACGTGGAGGGCAAATGTTCCTTTGCAAGACTGTCTCTGGTCTTTTGTAGATTCTGTAAAACATTGCAATGTTCATCTGCGTCAAAGGAAGTGGCGCGAACCACACAGTCTAGACCGTCAAGGTCAGGGACGTACATCTTGATGCCAAAGAGCATTTCGTATAGGGTCCGCCCACCCAGAGACCTTCTAGGGAGATTATTAAGAGCACGCTGCACGCCATTGAGGTGGGTAAGCCAGTTTCTGCCAGTGCCTATAACTCGAGCTGTCAATGATTGCTTTAAATCACGGTTCATTCGTTCCACCACACTGTTACCCTCAGGTCTGTAGGGAGACGAAAACTTGACTTGGACCCCCAACGAAGTCATGGCATCCTTATACGCCTTAGAGGCGAAAGCCGGACCCTGATCCGAATGGAAGGTACCACAGGCAAAAATCCCTATAAAGACACGCAAATCTCTAATGACAGTCCGTGAATCAGCGCTGCGATGGGGCCATACCCACACAAAGCGTGTGCATGAGTCAACTGCTACTAAGATGTACTTATACGCAGTATCAGATGAAAAAGGACCGCAGTGATCTAAATAAACACATCCCAGTGGTTTATTAGAAATGTACAACCGTGTCTGTGGCGGACGCGTAGCAGTAGAAGGTTTAATCTGTTGGCATATGTCACAAAGAAGGACATAATCACGTGTCTGTTTGTACAGTCCCCGCCACCAGAAACGTTGTTGTAATTGAGTTACAGTGGCCGAGACGCCCGCATGCGCAGACGCAACACCTTCATGCGCCGCTGTAATCAAGTCAGCCCTGCGATCCGAGTTGGGAATCAGACGTTCCCCAACGTCAGGAATTGTCACAAAAGGAACCTTTTCGGGACTTAAGTGGTATTTGTACTTCGAAGGGAATCCCGAAGGATGTGTACCTCCCTTCTCACAGGCAGCAACTGCTGCTAAGATGTCGCTATCAATCTTAGTTTTGGACCTAGTAACTGCTGCAACTAAGTATGTAGATACTGCTGATTTCGCCGCTTCATCTGCAAGCGAGTTACCGACAGCGTGAACCCCAAGACGCTGATGGCCAAGAGTATGAATTACATAAACGAGTGGTAACTTATCCTTAAGTTCAGCCACTCGAACCCAGATCAATTTATGTTTTATTGTGCTACCCTTGGAATCACGAAAGTCATTCTGAATCCAAAAGAACAAGTTTTCATTGTAAGACTGGACACAGTAGAAAGAATCACTTACAATAAGAGTAGTAACACTAGGATCTGCGTACTCCAACGCTAGTAAAAGAGCACGAAGCTCTGCCAATTGTGCGGTGCAATCTCCAAGCGGCAACGTGTGCACTTCCCTGGATATGAATTCATCGTTCAACATAGCACCGACCACAATGGCGCAAGCGGAAACGTAGGCATGTTTAGAGCCATGCGCAACCTGCGCCGAACCATCAGTGTAAATGATGCAATGGAAGTCCTCCAAAGGTCGCATAGCTAGAGGAGCAGGGTGAACAAACTCATACTGCAAGTACTCCTGCGACCGCAACGAGGCGTCAAAAATAAACGTGACATCCGTGGACGTCAAGGACGCAGCCCACTGAATCCACCGAGGGTGCAAAGCTTTTGAATTAGGTACACTGGCTTTCGTGACTGCCTCCAAGTGAGGACAGGGTGTTACAACCAACATGCGTTTCCCTTGTGACAGAGCCCGTTCCTTAAGAATAGCCATCTGTACAGCTGCTAAAACCTTCTCCACAGTGGGAAACCGCATCTCAGCCGAAGTGTACAAGTGTGACTTGTAAGCAATAGGTACTGTGTCTCCTTCATTAAAAGTGAGGTACGTGAAACCCACTGTCCCTGGTATTATTCTTATCACCAGGTTGGTATGGTTGTCACGAGTCAGTAAGAACTTAGAAGCGAGCAAATCAGCCTGCAAGGATTGCAAAATGGCTGAATGCTCAGGCAGCCAGCATGATTTAGAAAAAGTTGGTTGTATCAAAGCATACAATGGCTTGATACGCTGGGCATATTCCGGAATGTATGTTCTCCCGAAATTTAAGAAACCCAGCAAGGACTGTAATTTTTTCAGTGTTGTCGGAGCGCGCAACTGTGCGCACTTCTCTAAGAAGTGAGGAGCCAAACCTCTACCTTCATTGTTGAGCTCATAGCCCAAAAACAACACTGTGTGTTCAGCAATGTGCGATTTTGCAAAGTTAAATTTGTAACCCATGTCAGCGAAGTTACAAATAACCGAATTTACACGACACAGATGCTCCCAAATATCGTCGTCTGTGGGATATATATCATCCCCATACGAACAAGCATCTGGGTCGAGTGCCTCCAGAATAGAGACAATGCGAGCGGTAAATATACCAGGACTATTCTTATAGCCCATTGGGAGACGCCGGAATTGTTTTTGGACCCCAGCGCACGTAAAACTGGTCCATTGGGAGCTAAAGCTGTCCAATCTGTGGGCATAAAAACCATTGGATATGTCAAGCGTTGTCTTGAAAAGCTTTCGCACGAGACTATCCACAAGGCCAGAGCCGTGAGTATTCTGTACTGCACAGTTACGGCAATGCGAGTTTAAATGCCGGTAATCCAAAACCAAACGATATGATCCGTCAGGTTTGTTCACAGTAAAAAGGGGATTATTCATCGGTGACACACACGTTTCAATAACTCCCTGATATTCCAATTGTTCAAGGATTTCCGCGACGGAATATTTTGCTTCACGCCGAATGGGATATTGAGGTTGAGGCTGCGGCTGAGACCGCAACGGAATTTCGTGGCAAGGCGACAATTTATCCCAACCACATTGGTTACGGTACAGAGCCGGCGCGAGAGCCCGAGCCCACTCTTCTGCAAAATGCTGCGCATGCTCTTTCGAGACAGTGTTCGCGAAACTGGGGAGGATTACCTCCTCTCCTCGCGGCGCCGCGAGCACAAAAGGTGGGGGCCAGTCAGCCTCCGAAAGCAAAATATCATACGTAGAAGACAGATTTTCCCAAAATACCCCGTTTACGGTACGCTGTATGTCACCTTCAATTAACAGGACAATTTCATAAAGTCTTTCAGGGGGAGCAAGTCTCGTATCCGCTGTTTCTATCACAACGTAGACATCAGTCGCTGTCACCCTCAGTAGTGGACGCAGCGTCTCTCTGACTATGGTTATCTCCGCCGCGCTGTCCAGCAAGGTCAGAGCCCACGTCAGATTCCGAAGCCGCGTTCTCACTATCTGTGGCATATCGATGCGCTGTTAAGGCTGCGACTTTCTTTTTCGCAAACTGCGGTCTTTTTGGCGTAGAATCCTCCTGCTTCCATGCGCCTTCTGTCTGGCGGGGCTGGCCACGTCCTTGTTGGCCACCACGTCCCCGTCCGCCTCCTCCTCCACCGGTCTTCGGGGCCGATGAGTCCTGAAAGGAACGAGGAGAGCGTTGATCAGAAACCTGAAATCGATCAGGTGATTTAATCATCGCGCGATCGCGTAAATCATAAACTTTCTCAGCCGGCGCAGGGACCTGTGACGCAGGATATGATTCCTGAGTTTGCTGTTGTTGCTTCCCCTGTTTCTGTTTCTGAGGCCAATTCTGTTTTTTGGACTTTGGTTGTACATCTGCCGCAGCAGATTGCACTTGTGGTTGTTTCTTCTCCTTAACCGCGAAGTACTTCAAACCCTTACTAGTGCGACCGATAGTTTTATAAGCGGCCACCACAATCTTCGCCAACTGGCGGGGCTTTTCGGCATCGGGTAACGCCGCCAGTGCATTAAAAACCTGGAAGTTTACAGCATCTCCCTTGATGTTGGAGAGTATGAGATCACTTACAATCTCAAAAGAACCACACAGGCGCATACCCAATTCAACCGCTGCCTCTGGACCGTGATCATCCTGAACACGTTTTATGATCGTAGGCAGTACAGCCATAGATGGGGTGCCGAAACACCTCGCATAAACAGCCGCAAATGTTTTACCCCAACTTTCACAGTCAACGAGTTCGGGAGTGATATCCTTAGGTAAAGTAATCGTCAACATTCTATGTTTATCAGCAGGAGTAGAATTGGGAAACACGGCTTCCAGTTGGTCAAATTTCTCGGCCAGCCAAAAAGGAAAATCATCTTTATTATCAGGGCGTTGACCAAAAACCGAATTTACCATAACTGGATTGAGCCGTAAACCACCACGTTCCGTTGGAACGGCCGCACCCCCCTGGGGACCACCCGGGAGATGTCGACCTATGTACTGCACTAAAGCTCGAATCACGGAAATTGAGACTACATGTAGCCTTCGAATTTCTGCAAGGGTACAAGCCCCGTGATTCGGGTGCGGGGTAAAACCACCCAACGCAGGCCAGTTAGTACCTGGAATTGAGAGTGGACCTAACCTCGCAGCGGACAAAGAGTGGGGGAGGGCGCCATCAAACCAAACTCGATGCTGCCAATGATCAATAGGTATTTCCAGAGCCCTGTACGGTGTATACTCAGCCGGTACAGGGGAGGCCGTGTAGGAGTGGAACAAACCAGAAGTTGCGTCCACAGCCGGAAACGTAACCCAAGAGTAAAACAATTCAAAAGGGAACGCCGGATCAGCACACATAACTAAAATCACAGCCATCCCATCCACCGGGACTTGGTACGTCTGTAGATGTGTGCGCACCGCTACGCGACTATGTTGCGCAATTGCCACCGCCGCCATGATAACACTGGAATTACGGAAAAACAAAGAACACTTTGTAGCACAACTGGGTAGTAATTCAAAGAAACCGTTTTAGTAAGAATCAAGCTTGAAAAAGACCTATTACCATAAATAGGTAGGTTTCACCGACACCCCGTTTTCTGGAAGCGGATGTGAAGGGGTAAAGGTTCGAACGATATACTACTCGAGTGTCATGATATAAGACCACCGAAAACGTTGGGCGCCATGTCGCAGGGTTTCTGTTCTCACACAGAACTGTGCACAGAGGATTGGAACCTCGGAGAATTAGGGTGACCCAAAACTCACCTAAGTACCCAACAAACCCCTTACCGAACTAGCTACAGTGTCTCATTGGTAATAACAAACTCCCAATGTTTAGACAAACCAGAACATGAACTTACAGTACCTCAGGATACGTGGAACTCATGAACACTCTTTCGTTATACTATCATTACAAACCAGAACATGGAGTAAAGAAGAATACATGTGCATTTGAAATGTTTATTTACTAATGCCGTCTTCTCAGGCGCAGTATCTTAGATAATACAAGTAAACATATTATCAATAGCAAAGTTACCAGCATAGTTACTAGTACATAAACAGCGAACGGTGACAGCATGATAACATGCTGTAAATGAATAAGAGTTAACAACACTTATATCTCACCCTCCCTAACACACATATTATATTTATTAGCTAAGAAGGTCTCTTTGGGTTGTATTAGGGCGGGCCCATACCTTAGTGTCCTAGCATGAAGGAATCACATCAGCATACACCAGCTCTCTCTTCATGTGAACCGCATCAAGTGTGTATTTGTGCCTTAAGCAAAGCAATATAAAACCAGCCTCAAGCCCAAAGTTGGCAGAAGCTGCACTTATGTTATGTCTATGAAGCCGTGAATATCAGACCTCATAACAAATCTGTATCGTGTTGTTCCTGAAACTTCAGCACTCTCTGTACAGACATAGTTTATTAAGCAAAGCTGATATCAGAGTAATAACATATTATTCTCATGTAAACCACAACGAACTACTAGGGTGAAAGCTAAATCAACAATTAAGTGTCGTGTGCAGAAGTTGCAAAAAGGAAAAATGGCGTTTAAACCTCTAATGAGCCTATGCTAACTTAACACGGTATAAAGATATTCAGTAGCTACATGACACTCCCCTCTATGACAAAAAATTGGTGCTGACAATGTTTGGCCCACTAAGGCATACGCTGGTATTATGGCATGCCGCACAGACCAAATTGGGATGGAGGGGGGTACCGACGCAACTTACTCCATTGTGGGACAACAAAAAACTGGGAAAGCTTAGAAACAGTAGGGGCTTCGCCCACTGGGATGACATAGGGATATCGACAGTGGGAGACCTGTGGCAGGGTGGGGAAATGGTGTTGTTTGAACGTCTCCAACAGTTATATGTTATGGCGCCCTCTGAACGGTACAGATATATACAAATTAGACATGCCCTAATGTCGGTGATTCCTCCTGGCTCGAATATTCCTGAGGCGTCACCTATGGAGGATAGACTGTTGACAGATTTTATGCATTAGAAGGCTACGTCATTTACGTATCGAAAATTGATAAACAACTTACCTGACCCCACAGGCCCACTCAAAGTTAAGTGGATACAGGACGTAGGTCAAATGGATGAATCCGAGTGGCAGGAAGCGTTGGCATCCCCGAGGGAGGCGGGAATACCCTCACGCCTTAGACTAATACAACTGAAAATTCTGCACCGTTCATATTACACCAGACTAGTTTTACACAAGATGCAATGAATAGACCACCCCGTTTGTCTCTGAGGATGTGGAGAGGAAGGAACGTTCTTCCACACGATATGGGAATGTCCCAGAATAACAACATACTGGACCCAGGTAATGCGTACTATGTCACAGGTGCAGGGAGTATCGCTTGTACCTTACCCATGCAGATGTTTGTTACATGTATGGGAACCCAATGATCTCACACGCCTCCGACAAACTTGGGTCACGCTCGAAATAATGATAGCTAAAAGGAATATTGCGCAGAGATGGGGCGGGGTGGAGGTGCCTTATCTCTCAGCATGGAGTATGAACATGGACGAGGCTATGATAACTGAACGGGCAGTGTTTAGCAATAGAGGATGCGCCAGAAAGTGGTCTAAAATTTGGGGAGCTTGGAATGAGTACAGGGGGAATATTTGTGATCCACCTGCAGACAATGACAGTGACGGCTCGGATGGGGATGAGGAATGAAAGGGGGGGAGGTATGACGGAACGGAGTGATACTGATAGGCAATCAGAGGGATGGATTATGTATAATAATTGAAGAGATGTATATTGATGTCTTGAGATGTGTTCAAAATTTGCTGTGTACACAATTGATACAACTTGCTGATGTGATGAAAACAATACAATTGTTTAAAAAATAAAAATGGGGAAAGGAAGAGGTAAAGGGACGCCGTAAGCATCCTATCTCATTAGAATGGGCGCAATTATTGCATACGTTCACGCATAAAACAAACCCGCTGGAGACACCCGCAGACTCCCAACCCCAGACCCCGCCGGTATCTCTGGCTAGCTCCAACGCAGCAACACCGCAAGAGAACCCACCAATCCAGAGCCAACCTTGGGTAGACGACACGCCGGGAATCCCCCCTAAACTGTACTGGAGCACCTTATGAATGAGGGTCAAACCCCCAATTCTCCCTCTATATACGTACTTCCATACCTCCACACCTCACAAAAGAAACAATACCATCGACAATATTGATCTTATTGAATTTGGGCCTGTGGGAGAGGGGTACACTAGCCCATTGACGGGGGGCGTTCCGCCCTCAAATATAACCCATTGTGGTCTAGTGGGCTTTCTGCCCCCCGCCGGGGGCAGATTGGTGGAAAACACCTCTTATCTGCACCTGTTGGGGCAGAAAGACTGCTGGCTGTTATATGGGTGGGTGGGTGGGGGCTAGGACTGATTACTGGGAGGACCGTCCCTACCCATTCTGCCTTTAAATACTAATCCCTGATGTCTAGTTGGCTTTCTGCCACCGGGAGGGCAGATTGGAGATCTGAACCTCCAATCTGCCCACAAGAGCAGAAAAACGTTTGGGCCCAGGCGAGGGGGAGCACTAGCCCATTGCTAAAGGGGCCACACCCTCACACAAAATATATTCCCTGGTGGTCTAGTGGGATTTTTGTCCCTTGCCCAGGGCAGACTGGAGGAAAACACCTCCAATCTCCGGAAAGACTGCTGTGGGCTGTATGGGAGGGTTGGGCTAGGCCCAATGCCTGGGAAGGTTGCCCCCACCCATTTTGCATTAAAAAAATCCCTGGTGTCTAGTGGGCTTTCTGCCCCTGGGTGGCAGAAAATCTTTTGGGCCCGGGGAGAGGGGGAAGCACTAGCCCATTTCCGGGGGGTGCTCCCCCCTCCAAGTATAGTCTGTGGTGGTCTGGTGGGCTTTCTGCCCTTCCACAGACTGGAGGAAAACATTTCTGATCAGCCCCCTACGGGGGACAGAAAGACTAAGGGGGCTCGTGTTGGTGGGTGGGGGCTAGGCCTGATGACTCGGAGGGCCGCCCCACCCATTTTGCTAAAATAAAATCCCTGGTGTCTAATGGACTTTATGACCCTTCCTGGGGGCAGCTTGGAGATACTAACCTTCTATATGGCCCCTGGGGGGCAGAAAGACTTTTGGGCCTGTGGTGGGGCAGTTGCCCATTGCCAGGGGGGCCACTCTCCCCCTTAAAAATACTCTTTGTGGGTTTTAGTGGGTGGATCCCTGCTTGGGGATTGCCCTTCTGTGGCACTCGCCAAACAGGCATCCACTAGGGAGTGGCACCATTGTAAATGAGAGATTCTTCCCTTTCTAATGACACCTCCCCTGTCCAAATCTGTGCTCAAGGGCTGAGATATGCCCCCATGCACCAATGCAGTGAAAATAAAATGAGCCTATCGGCTTATTTCACTTTCAATGTAATGCCATGCGCACAAACGTCATTACATTAAAAAAAGATGCCCCACCTGCTGGGGAAGCTCTTCCCCAGCTCCCAAGGCTAAAATTAAGTGAAAGGAAGTCTCTCTGGTGCTTGCACCAGAGGGATTTCCAGTCTCTGGTGCAAGGACAGCATTGAGCCATCCTTAGCATACAAGCACTGGTGGAGAGGTCGGCACAGAGTCGTCCTCTGTACCGAAGAAGTTAAGAGGTACTTTGCAGGCACTTTTGTAAGTAGCATGCACACAAGATTTTAAAGGTGTAGTTTGAATGGCACATCAGTTTATGCAGTATGGATTTATGTGTAAATATATTGCCAGTGTCTTTTGAATTTCTTTCAGTTAAAAAATGAGATTGGTATCTATCTATCTTTGGCATCCATTCTCATGGGATCCGTCTGCTGCTAAAAAATGGTGTTAGAAATGGGGGTCTCTAGTTGGCAGAGGTAGGTACTTTTGTCCAAATAAGGACCCTTGCTTCTAGTCAGGGTAAGGGGGATGAACACTTTAGATAACCCCTCCTCACCCCCTGGGTAGCTTGACATGAGCAGACAGACTTATTCCAAAGGCAATGTGTAAAGTATTTGTACTCAAAACACACAGTAATACAGTGATAATACCACAAATGAACACCACACCCATTTAGAAAAACAAAGTATCTTTATTTAAACTCAACAAGACCAAAATGACAAAAATCCAATATACATGTAATAAGAATATGAGTTTTCAAAAGTTTCTAGTAACTGGGTCCATAGAAAACTATGGATGCGTGATTCTACACAAAGTACCTAAAGATGCGTCAAAAATCACAAGGCCAAACAGACACAGATATGGGAAGCATCGAGAAATAAAGAGATGTGTCAGTTCCTGAGTACTTGGGGAGGCGATGCAACTGTTCTGCTGCGCGCAGGAGAGGTGATGCGTCGGATCCCGACTGTAGGGGAAAGTAATGCGCCAACTCCATGACGTTTCTGGTCCGCAGATGATGCGTCAGGAAAACTTGCAGCACATGTGCGATGCGTGGAAATCCGGAACCCGTTGGCGATTGATGCGGCAGCAACAAGCAGCACTGTGTTCGTTTCTTCAGCCGCGATCCCGCGATGCATTGTTTCTTGCAGTGAAATAGGCGCTGCGTTGTCTCAGGTGCGGTGTAGCAATACATGGAGATTCTTCTCGCACAGCTGTGCTGTGTAGGGAAAAACAGCTGCAAGAAGAGTGACGCGTTGATGTCTTCAGTTCTTCAGGTTTGTTGCAGCTCCCAACAGCAGGAACGCTCTCCAGAGGCCCATAACTAGAATAGGCACCTCCTGGCAGGTCAGACCTCTCAGCAGCAGAGTTCAGGGAAGCTGGGGGTGAAGTCTTTGTGTCCCTGAGACTTCAGAACAGGATGCCAGCATACACAGGCCCTTGGAGATCTTCTTCAAGCAGGTTCACAGCAAAGTTCCAGTCTTTCCGCCTGATTCATCAAGCTAAATTGCACTCGCAAAGGGCAAGATTCTCAGAATCTTGCCTTTTGCGAGTGCAATTTTTGCATTTGGGATTCATCATCCCAAATGCAAAAATCGCTATTTAAGAATTCGCACATTTGCGAAGAATTGAATTTAAGGAATCTCTATTTGAGATTCCTTAAATGCAATTCATGAAGCATTTTAAAATTGCGAAAATGCAATTTTGGGCCGCTATTTACCGAGAGGTCAGACCTCTCGGTAAATAGCAAAAACTTAGAAAAATGCTTTTAAAAGCATTTTTCTAAGTTGCATGTTGCACACACACATGTCCTTTGGACATGTGTGTGCGCAACACCTGTTTCAATTTGCATTTAAGGGGTGCTACAGGGTGTCCTTTGGACACCCCTGGCACCCTTTAAATCGCTATCTTATTTGCGATTAGCTAATTGCTAATCGCAAATAAGGAATACTCCCCATTCATTCCTATGGGCCTTTTGGCCCATAGGAATGAATGGGGAGTTATTCCTTATTTGCGATTAGCAATTTGCTACTCGCAAATAAGGAATGTGTAGGAATCGCTATTTATTTAGCAATTCCTACATGAATACCGTTTTGCGAGTCCTTAATAGCGATTCGCTATGAATCGCTATTAGGGGCTCGCAAAACGGCCCGTTGATGAATAAGGCTGTTTGTCCTTTCCTTGGCGTAAACAACAACTGCAGGCCAACCCCTACACAGCACACATCAAAGGGGCAGTATTCTTCCTCACAGCTCTTCTCCTTGGCAAAGGTTCCTCTTGAGTCCAGAAGTGATCTAAAGTTCTGGGGTTTAAGGTCTATTACTTATACACCATTTTGTCTTTGTTCTCTTTGTGCAATGATCTCTTGAGCCCAGTTCAAACCAGTTCTGTTCTCACTGGTGCAATATGACCACATGGGGTGGAGACAGCATTTTGCAAGGGAGACAGGTCCTATTTAGGTGCAAGGAAATTTCCTACTACTCTAAATTCAGCCAAGCCCCATTCAGCTCAGCTCTGAGTCATCCAGGAAGGGCCAGGCACACCTCAACCCCCCAGTGGCTGTCTATAGTGAATGCACATCCCCAGCCCCTGTCACTCCAAAACCAGACAGTCAATCCACAAGCAGGCAGGGGCACACAGAATGGTTAAACAAGAAAATGTCTACTTTTCTAAAAGTGTCATTTTCAAACACAAAATCTAAAAACCATCTTTACTAAAAGATGTTGTTGTAATTAATCAGGAAGCATTTGTAGAAATAAGTAGATTTAATGTCCAGCACAGCATCAGTAAGTACACAGATCAAAATCCAAGGTACAACTGCTTCATTACTCTTAGACCTTCTAGAATACAGGTGAGTTTGGAATCATAACATAACATGCAGGGAAGACATCAGTAGAACATTGTGATGTCATACAAGCATAAATAAATTATTAATAAGAAAAGGAAAGACAGGATGTAACACATCCCCCTTTTCCATAATAATGTTACACTAAACATAGTCTCTATATTTCAACGGTCTATTGGTAACCCGCACATCACGTTTGATCCTTGAGGCGATGTTGTCTTGATTACTCTGCCCTGAAATATCAGAACTCGGTAAATTCTTAGCACAGGCATCATGAGCAATATGGTTACATTTCGCAATTCTTTTAGTGTTCCATAACTTACCATCCTGAGTAATAACAGAATTAGAGAACACTTTTTTAACTTGTATAGGTCTACCAAACTTAGAGGAACCTTTAGTCATTAAACCAGGTTTCTTAATTTGCACCCAATCACCTACAACAAAATCATGCATTTTGACATTCCATTTTTTGTTGTACCAACACATGGTCTTATTCTGTTTCTCTTCGACTCTCTTAGCTGTATCATGTACACATTCCCTAGTTGATAATTTGTCTTGACATTTATCCATAAGCCACCATGGACAAATTTTGGAGGCTGGATCTCTACCCTTCAATAATTTGAAAGGACTAATTCCAGTCGTGGAATGGGGTGTTATTCGATAAACCCACAACCTCTCTCTCAACTCACTCAACCATTCTCCACGTGTATTAATGACATCAGCGACATAAGATTTCAACACCCTGTTGAACCTTTCTACTTGACCATTCTCATGCGGTTCATACAAAGATGTACATTTGTGCACAATACCATGTCCCTTCAGAAAGTTTTCCATCTCTAATGATTTCAACTGGACACCATTGTCCGTTACAAGAACAGAAGGGCAGCCTTCTCGAGCAAAAATCTCTTTGAAAAACAAAATAACAGCATTAGTGGTGGCAGAGGGAACAAATTTCACCTCTGGCCATTTGGAATGGAAATCGATTAACACTAATGCAAAGCGTGAATTCTCTGGTAAGTTCTTGAAAGGTCCTGCAATGTCGAAAGCTAATTTTTTCCAAGGCACTTCTGGCCATTTTGTCACTTTTAAAGGTGGAACATTAGTTCTAAGCATCTTTTCACTAGATATACACTCAGTACATTCCCTTACAGTTCTGTCAATGAACGCATCCATTCCTGGCCACCAAAAAAAAGTCCTTATCAATCTTTTCATGGACGATATACCTGGGTGTGTCTTGTGAGCCAATTTGAGAATCATGTCATGTATACCCTGTGGTGGAACACATTTGCCAGCTTTAAACAAAAATTCATTCTCCATTTCTAACTCATCTGCAACCTTAGCAAAAGGCAATAGTTCTTCCTTAATCACATTTTTCTTGGGCCAACCCTCTATCACAAATTTTTTTAGAGTGCTCCACTTATCGTCTTCACTAATGCACTTATTCCACATCTTCTCAGTAATCTCTTGAAACTGATCACCCAATACATCAGTGATAGATACAGAAAAGTCAAACTCTCTAGTAACATCAACACCATTTTGTTTACATGGAAGTCGAGAAAGAAAATCCGCTGTGACATTTTTTTTTCCTGGGACATATTCTGTACTGAAATTATACTCCTGTAACTTGGATGACAATCTTGCAATTCTGGCAGTTGAATTCCATCCACCACCAGTAGAAAGGATATTTACTAACGGCTTATGATCCGTTCGCAGAATAAATCTACAGCCCCAGACATACAAACGGAAATGTTCCACAGCCCACACACATGCAAGAAGTTCCCTCTCGATCACTGCATACCTCCTTTCACAGTCATTTAGTGTGCGAGAAGCAAAGGCTACGTTCCACTCCTCTTTTCCTTCTCTCTGTGATAGAACACCCCCTAGACCATATAGACTCGCATCCACAGTTATAACACACTCTTTCTTCATCCTGAAAGGTTTCAATGTGGGGGCATTGACGATATCCCTTTTTATTGACTCAAAAGCTTCCTGTTGTTCCTTAGACCAAATATATGTTACATTTTGTCTCAACAAACTTCGCAGTGGTTCCATTTTGGTAGCAAAGCCCTGCACAAATTTACTATAGTATTCACACATTCCTGTGAATGACAGTAATTGATCTCTATTAACAGGTGATGGTGCTTTGAGTATGGCATCAACATTATTTTTCTTGGGAATAATACCATCTCCCGATAAGGTATGTCCTAGATATTCAACTGAACGTTGGAACAGTTTACATTTGTGGGCTTTTAATGTAAGACCATGATCTTCTAACCTTTTGCAAACTTCATAGAGATGTCCTATATGGTCATTTTCATTCTTTGAAAAAATCAGAATATCGTCCTGAAAGCACTTAACGTATTCATCTAAATCTCTGAAAATCATAAACATGACTCTTTGGAAAACTGACGCGGCTGAAGCCAACCCAAAAGGCATTCTAGTGTATTGATATAAACCAAGTGGTGTAATAAATGCTGTCAGTTTCTTAGATTCCTCTTTAAGTTCAATTTGGTGGTACGCTGAACGCAAATCTAACGTTGAAAATATTTTTGCACCTTCAAACATTGATACTACTTCGTTGATATTGGGTAAAGGGTGGCAGTCTATGACAATATTAGCATTTAGAGCCCTGAGGTCTACACACACTCTTAATTTTTGATCCGACTTGCGGACTAAAACTATGGGGGAAACCCACTCTGCTGACTCAATAGTTTCAATTATTCCTTCATCTGACAATTCTTTTAACATGTCTTTTAGTTCTTGTCTCACACTGATAGGTACACCCCTTAATTTTTGTTTCACCGGTATAGCATTGTCTTTTAAGACGATTTTGTGTGAGAAACTCTTTAGTCTCCCCAATTTGTCACAAAAAACATTTTTAAAAGAGTTGACAAGTTTTTGTTTTTCACTATCAATCTTAAAATTATCTTCCACTGTGGCTACTTCATTATAAAGTGCATCATCACATAACATAACTGGATCTTTAGCTCTTGGATTAAGTATAATACCTAGCTTATATTGGTCACGCCAACCCAGGACATTAACACCTTTTTTTGCAATGTAAAGCTTTATGTCAGCAGATCTGTGTTTAAATTGTATGGACACTTCAAAATAACCTTCAACTTCGATATGGTGTCCTTCAAAACTAACAGCCATAATGTCTGGTTGTTCCAACTTACTAATACTAAGATGGTCACTTAACTTTTCAAACAAATACTGTTCTGTCATAATGGTCCATGGTGAACCTGAGTCTACCATTAAAGATAACTTAACTTGACATATAATGAAATCAGCATTTGGTGACTTTTTAATGTGCGCCGGAACCATATCAATAATTGAGACAACAAAACCCTTGTCTATCATGTCTGTCACTTGTAATGAATCTTGTGAATTGCTATTGTGAGTAGTTTCATTACAAGTGAGAACAGAAACTGATCCTTTAGAGGATGTGGTATTCCGTTTGACGTCTTTGCAAACACTGGTGAAATGTCCTATTCTACCACAATTTCTACATTCTTTATTGCGAGCAGGACATCCAGGGAAGGAAGCTAAATGTGATTTATTTCCACATCTATAACATACAGATGTATTACCAAAAGTTCCCTGAAAATTCCTATTAAAACCTCCTCTGTATTTTTGTTGATAATGTGAAGGTTGAGGACGTTGATAGGTTTGTTGCATATGATTATCGTTCCTGAGTTTAACATTGCATATTTCCTCTTCTGTAGCTTTCTTATTAGCATTATCTTTAACAACTTCCATCCATTTCTCAGATTGTTCTAAAGCTTTAGCTTCTGAAATGGCCTCAGCTAACGTGGGATTACCCAATACCCACAATCTTTCCTGTATTTTTTTGTTTTTAACATGCACTATGATTTGATCTCTGATCATTTCATCTGTTAACATCCCAAAATTACAATGTATAGATAGTGATCTTAAACCTGTAAGAAAATCATCAAAGTTTTCATCAGACTTTTGTTCTCTTGTATAAAATTTAAATCGATTAAGGGCAATGCTGGTGACAGGTTTAAATCTTTTCTCTATACGTAATAAGGCTTCATTATATACATTTAAATTGTCACCACTACCATCGTTTTGTACTGTAACTTGAGGTAAGGACCTAAAAACAACCTGACCTTCTGATCCTAAACAATGAAGTAAATATACTTTTCTTTCTTTCTGCTCCCATGCGTTCCCCATCAATTGCCTTCATATAAGTAATAAACTCCTCTTTCCATCTTACCCATGGTATAGGAGGGTCACCTTTAGTTTGAAGGAATTTTGCTGGAGGGTCGAACTGCATAATAAATTTAGATATATAAGTAATAAATATGAATAAAATACTGTATAAACAACACTGTAGTAAATGTAGTTCAATTGGTTAATATCCAGCGAATTGAGTAATTGTAAATAACTGTAAAAAACGATAAATGAAAATATTTGTTCTTATATAAGTCAGCTATATTGTGAATGAGATAAAAGTTAATGATCTTGCCGTGTAAAATTTTTGTCCAAAACGATCTAAATCAAGCTTTGTTGACAGAGCTCCGTGTAAAGTTGGTTTCTGTTGTCCTGGCAACTTAAAATGGCCGTCGACGTAATGACGATGCACCACGTGATGATGCGTTGCGTGAAGACGGTGAAAGACAACTCGCGTAGGAAGTCGTGCGAGGTTTGTCTTGACAACCAGAATGATGTTTGGCAACTACTTAGTAATGACAATGACGTAGTGTAACCTTGGTAACAGTTAGCTACGATGCTCGAGATGACACGTGAAATGGCAGCGGATGGCAGCGGATGCTCGAGCACAATTCAAATAATGCAGATGACGGTGACTGTTTCAAAGTAGACAAAAGGTACAAAAATAGGCAATTCAAAGTGGGAAAGTCACAGGAACATGGCGTTTGAAGGGGTAGTAGTCTAAAACGGCAACATGTTGAGTAAAGCGTTGTTTTTCTTTACGAAGTGAACATAAGTATAGAAAATTGAGAAAAGGCGTAATCCAAGGTAATCCACAGTAACAAAGAAAGAATACAGCCGCAGGTGCTATCTAGACACATATAATGAATTTAGAAATCAGAAAACTGCCGCTGGTGCAATCAGAGCACATATAGAATACATTTTTTTTTTTTTTTTTTTTAAAGTTTTTAGACACTCCGTACCTGTGCTGGTGAGATGACAGGAGTGTAGGATGATTTTTCCCTCGTCGCCAAAATATGTTGTAATTAATCAGGAAGCATTTGTAGAAATAAGTAGATTTAATGTCCAGCACAGCATCAGCAAGTACACAGATCAAAATCCAAGGTACAACTGCTTCATTACTCTTAGACCTTCTAGAATACAGGTGAGTTTGGAATCATAACATAACATGCAGGGAAGACATCAGTAGAACATTGTGATGTCATACAAGCATAAATAAATTATTAATAAGAAAAGGAAAGACAGGATGTAACAGATGTGTTATTAAATTCTGAGTTCAGAGAGCCTAAACTTTATTTCTCTATCTTGTCCCACTAGGAAGTAATACTTGTAAGATGTTACAAAGTATCTCCCATTCTATCCTATGGGGCAGATAGCCTTTCAATAGTGAACGACGAAATTGGCAGCATTTCACTATCAGGACAGGTTACACACACCAGTAAATGTCCTACCTTTACATACACTGCACCCTGCCCATGGGGGTTCCTTGGGCCTACCATAGTGGTGCCTTACTTGTAGGAAAAGGGAATGTTAAGGCCTGGAAAGTGGGTGCACTTGCTAGGTTGACATGGCCGGTAAAATCTGTGCACAGACACTGCAGTGGCAGGTCTGAGGTACCTTTTCAAGGCTACTCATGTGGGTGGCACAATTAGTGCTGCAGTCCCACTAGACGCATTTGAGCCCGCAGCACCACCATAACCAAAGCAGGACCGCGCACTGCTTGTATCGGGCTCCAGAAAACAACAGTAAGGCAGGCACAGACACTCTGGTAGTTCTTTTTTTAAAAGCAAGCCAATGCATCGCCCGAGACCCAGCCTTAGAGAGAATAATGTATTTGTCCCATCAGATGAGTCATGGCCCAATGTAACCTTCAAGGAGCTAGAACGGGCCCAAACAGAACAGGCACAAAACAGGAAGAGGAAAGGGGTGTCAATAGAGTGTAAAGGAGAGGAGAGACTCTGTAGGGATTCAGAGATGTGCAAAGGAGCTTGGGAAGGGGAATACGGAGAGAGGTGGGTGCAGACTATACTCAAGTTGGGAATGGAATGCAGAAAGGGATGAGGAGATAATGATTTTTAAATGATCATATTGCAGCCTACTAACATCTGTGAATTTTTCTGGACAATAATAACTAAAAAGTGCACCCAGCGATACATTTAAATGGAACCCAGCAGTCTCAAATCACAATACGCCAACAAGCATGTCAGTGCTATACAAAATATGAATAAATAAACAATAGGCAAACAAGGATACTGAAATGCATGCTATGATTCTCATCAGAAATCAACTTGTCACAATAATAGTAAAATGGGGGCGGCAGTCATTAAGAGATAGAGAGTGAACGATGGGACATTTCAAGTAGAGGGCAGCTGCTAGTCCCTTCTGGGATGAGGATCAAAGATGACAGGAGCCTGTGAAGTAGGAGAGTGGGCTGATGAGATGGAAGTGTTGTTATGTTTTGTTGATTTGTATAGCGCACTAATCACCTGATCGGGTATCCAGTCACTTAGGCAGGTGTGTAGGTGTGTGGTCTCCAAAGTGCTTATATGAAGAGCCAGGTCTTCAGCTTGTTGCAATACTCATGAAGTGTGGAGGAGGAGGCTCTGATGTGTTGAGGGAGGTAGCTTTATGTCTTGGGTGCGGTGAAGGAGAATGAACAACCTCAGATTTATTTTTGCGGATGTAGGTAGTGTGTGCAAGTGACAGTGAGACGTAGTGTAGGTGCCTGGTGGGTTGGTGAAAATGTATGCAGATGTTCAGGTATTCTGTTCCTGTGTTGTGTAGGGCTTTGTATGTGTGTGTGAGAAGTGTAAATTGGCTGGGTTCTGGACGGCCTGGAGTCTGTATATGAGTTGTTTCGATATTCTGGCATAGAGAATGTTGCTGCAGTCCAGCCTGCTGATGATGAGTGCTTACTGACTGTCTAGGAGGTGCACACTGCTTTGACTTGAGCCATAATGTTGAGCTTGTCATCTAGGATGATCCCTAAATTTCTTGTGTGGTCTGTGGGTGGGGGTCCTAGCTATGATGGCCACCAGGTGATGTTCCATGGAAAGGTTTTGCTGCTGAAGACCAGTACTTCTGTCTTGTTAGAGTTGAGCTTAAGGTATTTGTTTCACAACCAGTCTGCTACCATGGTCATGTAATTGGTGAAGTTGATTCTGGTGGTGGTTGTCTTGCCCATCAGGGAGAGGATAAGTTGGAAGTGCAGCAGGATCCAAGGGCAAGTGGATGAGGAGCATTGGTGTCAGAACTGAGATATATAGAGAGGCCTCTCTTCACAAACTAGTCTGCTTAAGGCAGTGCAAACCATTAAACGTAACTCTCCAGCCTTATGCTTATGAACTGATGAAAACATGCAACAAATAACAATGTCCCTGGGTGGAGGATATGTGAAAAGCTCCAAGGCTAAATATTATCATACAAACCAATTGGATGAAGTCATAAAGTACATTTAATTCAACACACTGTATAGTATATCAGGTGCTCTAAAATGATGCAGTGAAAGTGAGTAGGGACAATTGTGGAAACCAGTGAATTGGTGCTGTACAAAAAAATAATAAACAACACATCAGATTATATGCAACATATATACACATATAACTAAGGAACTAAGGGCCAGATGTAGGTAAATCGTATTTACCGATTCTTAAATACCGAATTTTACCGATTCGGTATTTAAGAATCGGTAAATATGAAGGGGTGAGATGTAGGTAATTTTTTAACTTGGAATACCGAATCGGAAACATTCTGTATTTACCGATTCGGTAAATACCGAATCGGTATTCCCTATTGATTCCTATGGGCTGTGAAGCCCATAGGAATCAATGGGAAATACCGATTAGGTATTTACCGAATCGGTAAATACCGAATGTTGCAAGGGTGCAGGGGGTGTCACTTTGACACCCTCTAGCACCCCGAATTCAGGCACGTGTGACATGTGGCACACAGACATGCCCTAGGGGCAGGTCTGTGTGTCACATGGCATAGGTGTGCATGCACACCTGGATTCGGTATTTTACCACCCAATTGAATTGGGTGGTACAATACCGATTCTGTATGGCCTTTGGGACTCAGAAGAGTCCCACCTACATTTAGATTTACCGAATCGGTAAAATTACCGATTCGGTATTTTACAGATTCGGTAAATTTACTGATTCGGTAAATTTACCGAATCTGTAAAATAAATGCCCCTACATGCCGATTCTTAAATACCGGTCAGTAACGGCCGAAATCGGCCGTTACTGACCGGTATTTAGGCTCCTACATCTGGCCCTAAGGGCTGATGCAATGCTGATTCTCAACATGACTCAAGGATTCTTTATTCGATGATTAAAAATCACCATAAAAGCACATACATATACACATGATTAAAAAAGAGAAAATCTCATTAAATCATTATCAGAATCCTAATTATAATAATTATTTATACATATAACAAAAAAGAAAAAGAGAATTTGACATTTTGAAAGAAGATTAATAACAGTTTTAGGAATCATTCCTCTCCTCTGGTTACCTTTAATCGGACCGCCACTTTAATAAAATTCTTTATACAACACAATGTTAAAGGATCAGGGGCCAGATGTAGGTAATTTTAATTTACCAACTCTTAAATACCGATTCATACCGAATCGGTATTTAAGAGGTGGTAAAATAGAGGGGGGGAGATGTAGGTATTTCAGGGTCGGTAAATACCGAATCGTTAAGATTCGGTATTTACCGATTCTGTAAATACCGAATCGGTATTGCCCATTGATTCCTATGGGACTTGCAGCCCATAGGAATCAATGGGCAATACCGATTCTGTAATTACAGAATCGGTAAATACCGATTTTTGCAAGGGTGCAGGGGGTGTCACTTTGACACCCTCTGGCACCCTAAAAATAGGCAAGTGCGCCATGTGGCACACAGACATGCCCTAAGGGCATGTCTGTGTGTCACATGGCACAGGTGTGCATGCACACATGTGCATGCACACCTGGATTCGGTATTTTACCACCCAATTGGATTGGGTGGTAAAATACCGAATCTGAAAGGCATGCGGCACTCAAAGATGTGCTACCTACATATGCTTTTACAGACTCGGTATTTTTACCGAGTCTGTATTTACCGATTCGGTAATTTTACCGAATCTGTAAATACAGAATCGGTAAAATACCGATTCTGTAAAGCATGCTTCTACATCTGAAAATCCAATTACCGGTCGGTAACGGCCGAATTCGCCCGTTACCGACCGGTAATTGGCCACCTACATCTGGCCCCAGATGCTTTCTGTAAATAAATTAAGGCCTCTCTAGCATGTTTCAGTTTGGCTTGTTTTAAAATTTTCACTAAAAATCTACGCCTGGGCATTGCGTAAAAAGGACACAGGAGTACAAAGTGAAGGGAATCCTGCGGAGACCTGTTGTCGCAGCCGCAGGTTCCCTTCTGCTCAGTTGTGGTTAAAAACCCTGCTGGTGATGCCAATAAATACGGAAGTAGATTTAATCTAAAACGGCACATCAGAAATCTGTCCTGAGCATTATGCATGAGGTATAAGTATGGCTCCATTCCCTCGGTGCTCTTAACCAGGTTATGAGCCCTCACAGTCTTTTTGGGCCCTTCAGCCTCAGCTCTCTGTTGTGCTTTTTGGTCTAAAAAAGCTTTTTTTACTAACGCTTTGTGCTGGGATACAATTGCTACCGGGTCAGTGAAAAGGTTCCTGTAGCCAAGAGCCTCTAAGGTACTCTTTACATAGTTGAGCCATGGGATTCTCATACATTTGTCTCTTTCTAAGCAATCATTTAGGATTTCCCTGCTCAGCGACGCCCCGGGGTTGACCCAAATTTTTAACCAGGCCACTATTGGTCTAAGTTTTACCAGATCTTCTAGGTAAGGCCTCCCTAGTTCCCTATGTACTATAAAGCCCGCGGTGCTTGGGGGTACTCTCAAGATGGTTCTTAAGTATTTATTTTCTTCCCGCTGTATTTTCATAGTGTTGACAAAGCCCCATACCTCTGTCCCATAGATCACTTTGGAGCAGCATATGGAGCTATACAGGTTCATCACCTGTTCAGGGCTCCATCTACCTACCCTCCTACCATAACTTGCGATAGCGCCATTAGTAGCAATCATTTTGCAACAGCGCTCCTCAACCAGGGAATTAAATTGTAAAGACCCGTCAAAAGTTAGACCTAGATAGGAAAATGTGTTGACCTCTTCTATTTTATGGTTTCCTATCGTATACGTAAATTTGGTGCATGGTTTGTTACCAGCCAACAACACGTATGATTTGCCCAAATTGACAAAAAGATCTAAAGAGCCCATAAACTTAACAAAGCCATCGATCAGAATCTGTAAGCTCCTAGGCGTACGTGCGAGCAGGACCGCGTCATCTGCGTAAAGCAGTACAGGAATATGACGCAACCCTACCCTTGGACAATCTGTCTTTAAATTTAACAAAAACTGTTCTAGGTTGTTTATGTAGAGTGAAAATAAAAATGGGGCAAGAATACAGCCTTGCCGTACCCCACTCTTACAAGGAAATGAGTCGGTCAGCCCACCCTCCCTATTAAATCTGACTTTTGCAGAGGTATCACTATGGAGTTCCCTTAAAATATTAATTAGGCCAACCTCAATCCCCATAAGAGACATCATAACCCAGAGTTTCTCCCTATTTACATGATCGAATGCCGCTGCCAAGTCCATGAACCCCATATAAATGGCTTCATTGCTGGCCATGGTGTATTTGCCAGTCAGCATATAGAGGTTCAGGCATTGGTCACTGGTGGACCTCCCCGTCCTGAATCCATACTGAGTGTCCGAAAAGATGTTATTTTCCTCGGTCCACTCGGACAATCTATTGAGGATCGCCCTCCCCAGGAGTTTGGCAGACACATCAATCAAGGAAATCGGGCGATAACACTGGGGATCGTCCCTGTTACTCTTCTTAAAAATAGGGACGATTATGGCCTTTGACCAGGACGGCGGCAAACCACAAGTAATGGCGGTATTTATGACCCTAGTCATTATGGGGGCCCACAGTTCTACACAGCTCAGAAACAAATCAGGGGGGATCCCGTCCGGGCCAGGGGCTTTGTTTTTTGTCAAGCCCTCTATTCCAGAAGTGATCTCCTTAATGGAAAACACTACTGTAGTGCCCTGGTGTGAGGTCCCTGCATACTCTTCAGTTGTCCCTGGCTCGTGATTGTACAGCCCCTTATAATGAGAGACCCATTGTTCTGGTAGGATGTTTGATCCTATCTCCGGGGCATTATATTCCTGGAGAGTTGGTTGATTAATAATTCTCCAGAAACCGGCCATGTCCCTATTTTCCCCCGCTTCTCTTAGGTCTGCCCACGCTTCTCCCTGTAGAGCTAATTTTCTCCTCTTAGTCTCCCTCTTGTATTTGTTCCTACACATAGCAATTTGTAGGATATCCCTTGGTTTGTTTTTGAGGCTGCTTTTGCGCTCCCTCAAAGCCTTTGAGCAATCTCTATCAAACCAACGTGGGTTACACTGGTTCCTTATGGGCGCACTGGTTTTTAGTAGACCGTCTATAAGGTCAGCAATCTGGCCAAATGCTTCAAGCAACCGAGGACCTTGTACACCCATATCTAGACAGTCATCCATGGCGTGTTTTTCAGAGTCCATCAAGGATTTATAGAAGGTTTCCCCATCTATTTTGGACCACCTTAGTCTCCTTCCCTGGTCTGTTACCTTCTCAATGATTGTGCCTTGGTATCTGCTTCTTGGACCCGCCAGATGCAGCAACCCCAATACAAGGGGATTGTGGTCACTAAAAGTGCTCCATTCTATCCCTACGCTGATGACTCTATTTATTAAAAGTCTAGAAACTAAAATATAGTCGATAAAAGAGGAGCATCCTCTACCCTTAAATGTTGGTGGTAGGCTGCCATCCCTCTGCACACCCATCATATTAATAGTGTGCACTAGATCGTGATTGAGTAGGAGTTTACTAAAAGCTAGACCATCCGGCGAATGGGAGAAATGCGGCCCTTTCTCTACGGGGCTGCCCACGCTTCTCCCTGTAGAGCTAATTTTCTCCTCTTAGTCTCCCTCTTGTATTTGTTCCTACACATAGCAATTTGTAGGATATCCCTTGGTTTGTTTTTGAGGCTGCTTTTGCGCTCCCTCAAAGCCTTTGAGCAATCTCTATCAAACCAACGTGGGTTACACTGGTTCCTTATGGGCGCACTGGTTTTTAGTAGACCGTCTATAAGGTCAGCAATCTGGCCAAATGCTTCAAGCAACCGAGGACCTTGTACACCCATATCTAGACAGTCATCCATGGCGTGTTTTTCAGAGTCCATCAAGGATTTATAGAAGGTTTCCCCATCTATTTTGGACCACCTTAGTCTCCTTCCCTGGTCTGTTACCTTCTCAATGATTGTGCCTTGGTATCTGCTTCTTGGACCCGCCAGATGCAGCAACCCCAATACAAGGGGATTGTGGTCACTAAAAGTGCTCCATTCTATCCCTACGCTGATGACTCTATTTATTAAAAGTCTAGAAACTAAAATATAGTCGATAAAAGAGGAGCATCCTCTACCCTTAAATGTTGGTGGTAGGCTGCCATCCCTCTGCACACCCATCATATTAATAGTGTGCACTAGATCGTGATTGAGTAGGAGTTTACTAAAAGCTAGACCATCCGGCGAATGGGAGAAATGCGGCCCTTTCTCTACGGGGCAATGAGACCACTCTGCATCTATTGGGACCAATGCCGAGCATAGGTGACAATTAAAGTCTCCCATGACCAGTAGAGCAGGTACCTGTCCCGCTTTCCTAGCCATGATTTCCTAACCCAATCTGTCATCCAGTTCTCCTACAAATGAGGTATGGTCTCCCCCTACCCCATTGTTGTAGATATTGAAAACAGTTAGTCTTAGCCCCTTCCCATTAAACCGTGCTACTTGTATAGCATGTGAAATCCCGTCCGTAGTGGACCAGCTGCCCGGGAGGTTTAGATCTACATATATAGATAGTCCTCCCATGGCTCTCCCCGATCTCGTTTTTTGCGCCGGGACAAAGAAACATTTATACCCCTGAATATGCAAGTTGCTATTATCAAGGGCCCATGTCTCCTGGAGGCTAATTATATGAAAGTTGCTAATATAGTTGCGCCACTCTTTGTTATTAAATTTGGCTGCCAAACCTTCTATATTCCAGGAAATAGCTCTCATTACGTCATGAACATGCTCTATTCCCCCACTGAGCCCAATTCGTTCTGCAGTCTCCACCTGACCGAGTTCCAGCCCATTTCCTCCCATTTTAGGTTCAGTAGCTATAACCATGATCTCATTTGGCTCCGTCCCCCTAGCCCTACTAGATGAAATTTGCTGTGCCCGCAGGCTTTGCTGCCCAGGTTCCAATATTGAACCCCCTGTATTTACAACGCCTGGACATACATATCCCCTTGTGTTGGTATAACTGTCCATATGTCAATCAACCTCCTCGAGTCCGTTCAGGCAACTAAATCGATTGAAGTCATGGAAGGGTGTCACCTGACGATGAAAAACTGGCCGAACTTTAAAATCATGGTGTCTACCCCTCCGGACGACCCTCGTCCAGTTGTCGTGGGCTTGGTCGAAATACATAGGGGTAGGATGGAAGAAAAACGACACTTGTAGAGTCTGGATTGTAGATTCGAGGGATCTATTCTTCCCATGACATATATAGGTAACAGTCCCAGCGTCTCGAAAACTCACCAGGATACAATCCCCTATTATAGTTTTATTTGTTTTACCCACCCAAGGTACCCTTCTTACCATAATGATTTCATTGTTAAAATGGGCCGGAAGGGGTCTATTGCAATTCAACCACTTGATAACCTTGCCTTTCAGTGAGCAAAAGTTCTCGCCTTCGCCCTCTGGGGGAACACCGGCCATAATTACCATAAAATCATTTGCCTCTGGAGGGAGATTGGGTCTACGGGGTCTAGGAGCATGCTTCACTGCGGGTGGGGGAGCAATACTGCCAGTGATTGACATAGGGGGAGCTAGGCCTACAGGTGAGGGTAGGATATTAGGTTTTCGTGGATGAGCTGGGGCTAAATTAGCCATAAGGGGTTGTGGGGGGGGAACAGCAGTGGTCGCTAAGGGGGGTACCAAACTAACTGTCGTGTTAGGGAAATTGGGATGGACAATGGGAGGGGGATTAGTCTCGAAAGATCTACCCTGGGGGCTAACCGAAGATTTCATGCTACTTAATGTGGCCTCCAGGATAGTGAGTCTAATCTCGACCTTTTTAATGCTCTCACTAATCGGCAATAACAGTGACCTAAGCAGAAATTCCAAATTTCCTAGCGGGACAACAGAAAGAGGTACATTGGTAACATTTTTTACAGTGGCATCAGCCAAATCAGTAGTGATGGTAGCCATTTCGGGAGGTGTTATATGTGTATCTTCCAATAACCTCTCAGTGGTTGGGGGGGTTTTGAGGTTCTCCCAAAATCAGAGTGAGGAATTTTTGTTTTAGCTTTTCCCTGGCCACCCCTCGACTTCCTCCTGCGTTTGTTAGGTGGGGGGCCGTGTACCCCTTGCACAAGAGTTGGCTTAGGTTTAGCTTTCCTGGCTTTAATGCCAGGTGGGGGCTGGGTAATTAGATCAACAGTCACACAACTTGGGCTAGTGGGGGGGATAACATTAGTGGTTGATTCAATGGGGTTATCAGTACAATCCCTCAGCAAAAGGGGGACGTCGTCCAGTGAGGATGGGTCCTCACTAAGTGACATTGAGTTGTCTCCAAGGGGCCTATTTTTCAGGTTTTCAATAGAACGTCTACGCTCCGCCCTGCGCTTGGTCAAGGTGCTTTCCTTATCCCCATCTCCCACAGCCCGAGGGAAATAATTATCTAAAGTCCCATTTTTAACTCCCCCAGCTTCATTGGCGTGCCCTCCGTGGCCAGGGACGGCATAACAAGAAGCTATGGGTGCGAGACTTAAAAGGAGATAGTAAAAGAAAGAAATAGTACTCCAGTATACAAACAATAAGCTGAAGAGAGTAGGCCCAGCCCGGCCTTATCCGGCCTATGAGGGCCTCAGAGGGCCCGCCCTTTGCCCGGGCTTCGCCCCGTGCTCCGTCCCGCGCACGCGGGGCTGAGAGGGGTTCTATACTTGAGGTCTATGACGTCAAAGGGCGGAGGTGGCGGGAAGAGACGCAGGTGCGCGGGTGACTCTAGCGCGGTTCCTGCCGGTACTCGCAGTCCCGCCCCAAACAGTCCACAATCAGCGAGGGCACTCCAAAGGTCCAGGGCACGGAATTCACTCTCCTTCCAGGACACAAAAGGCAAAGCACAGAGTCCAGCACTACAGCTGCGAGCGGCACCCGCGAAGTGGGGGCCGCGAGCCGCTTTATGCAAATGAGGGCGGAGGGGGCCGGAAGAGACGCAGGTGCGCGGGTGACTCTAGCGCGGTTCCTGCCGGTACTCGCAGTCCCGCCCCAAGGACACAAAAGGCAAAGCACAGAGTCCAGCACTACAGCTGCGAGCGTGACAACATGACTCAAAATAGGAGTACAGTGCGTGCATCCTGACAAATCCTAAGAGTCCACTCATTTCTTTTGTTGACGTTTCGACCCTATATCGTAATTGGCAGGGTCATCATCAGGACAGCAAAAAATTGGTAGCAACTGGAAAGGAAACTCAAACCCAAAAGGAATTAGTGTGCCCCAACGAATAGTGGGTGCAAAAGTACTAATAAAAGTAGGATGCTATACTGAGGAAAACCTACCAGTATAGAGGGAAAATGTCCAAGCAGTATGAATCAGTACAAAACATATACAATGTGTTGCATTAAACATACTTTATGAGTTTATCCAATTGCTTTGGATGATAATATTTAGCCTAGGAGGTTTTGGTTTAGATCCTTCCCCAGTGGACCATTCTTATCTTTTGCATTTACCAGCCCAGGTTCCATGATTACGGGGTTGCCCCATAATAGTTTAGTCTGATGAAAACATGGGTATGGAGAAACCAGGGCAAGAATAGTTGAATTGCTGGCAGCAGCGGCACGTTCAGGTAAGAGCGGTGGGGCCAGGTGGGGAGATTTTGCCAGACGACGATGAGGAAAAATTGATTTTTTATTTTATTTTCCCTTGTGGTCGTCTATTGAATCCCCCCCACCGCCCACCCGTCCTCACCACTCTTACCTGCACGGGCCGCTCCTGGTAGCTGGAACAGCCCCAGTTCCATGGATGGAGACAAAACCCTGCACAAGGTAAGTAATTAGATGGTATGCTAAGGTAATGAGTACGCAAGACAAAACAAGCATTGGAAATGCAATAGGGCTCGCATTAGGAAAGTTTGAGCTATTGGTCTTATTAATTAATTTTTTTAATTTATGTTATTTTTTAAAATAGCTAAATTAATAGCTTTGTCATTTACAATGCCAATAGTTATAACTTTCGCAAATGTGGCAACTATAGCATTTGTAATGCAACATGTTTTGTATTTACATCACTTAGATGTATTGATATTACAAATAACAATGGCTTTTAATTTTTTAAAATAATTAATACTTAAATAATTTATTTAATTTGTAATGGCAATAGCTTAAACTTTTGTAAATAACTTTTGTGAAGATTATGTTCAGTGTTTTTTATTGTGACGAAAATCCAAGAACAGAAGTGAAATATTAACTTTTTTTGTGATTTGTAATAAAGCGTGAAAGCTAGTAAACAGCTGGAAACATTGAAAAAAACATATTTGAACCAGTGATGCTGTGGTTGCGCTGAGTGATGCTGTGGTTGCGCTGAGTGATGCTGTGGTGGTGCTGAGTGAAGCTGTGGTTGCGCTGAGTGGTGTGTGCAACGGTGGAGCTTAGTGGGTGCATTGGTGGAGCTGTGTGGTGGGTGCATTGGTGGAGCTGTGTGGTGGGTGCATCAGTGGAGCTGTGTGGTGGGTGCATCAGTGGAGCTGTGTGGTGGGTGCATCAGTGGAGCTGTGTGGTGGGTGCATCAGTGGAGCTGTGTGGTGGGTGCATCAGTGGAGCTGTGTGGTGGGTGCATCGGTGGAGCTGTGTGGTGGGTGCATCGGTGGAGCTGTGTGGTGGGTGCATCAGTGGAGCTGTGTGGTGGGTGCATCAGTGGAGCTGTGTGGTGGGTGCATCAGTGGAGCTGTGTGGTGGGTGCATCGGTGGAGCTGTGTGGTGGGTGCATCGGTGGAGCTGTGTGGTGGGTGCATCGGTGGAGCTGTGTGGTGGGTGCATCGGTGGAGCTGTGTGGTGGGTGCTTCGGTGGAGCTGTGTGGTGGGTGCATCAGTGGAGCTGTGTGGTGGGTGCATCAGTGGAGCTGTGTGGTGGGTGCATCGGTGGAGCTGTGTGGTGGGTGCATCGGTGGAGCTGTGTGGTGGGTGCATCGGTGGAGCTGTGTGGTGGGTGCATCAGTGGAGCTGTGTGGTGGGTGCATCAGTGGAGCTGTGTGGTGGGTGCATCAGTGGAGCTGTGTGGTGGGTGCATCAGTGGAGCTGTGTGGTGGGTGCATCGGTGGAGCTGTGTGGTGGGTGCATCGGTGGAGCTGTGTGTTGGGTGCATCAGTGGAGCTGTGTGGTGGGTGCATCAGTGGAGCTGTGTGGTGGGTGCATCAGTGGAGCTGTGTGGTGGGTGCATCTGTGGAGCTGTGTGGTGGGTGCATCCGTGGAGCTGTGTGGTGGGTGCCTCGGTGGAGCTCTGTGCATCGGTGGAGCTGTGTGGTGGGTGCCTTGGTGGAGCTGTATGGTGGGTGCATCAGTGGAGCTGTGTGGTGGGTGCATCGGTGGAGCTGTGTGGTGGGTGCATCGGTGGAGCTGTGTGTTGGGTGGATCGGTGGAGCTGTGTGGTGGGTGCATTGGTGGAGCTGTGTGTTGGGTGCATCAGTGGAGCTGTGTGTTGGGTTCATCAGTGGAGCTGTGTGGTGGGTGCATCAGTGGAGCTGTGTGGTGGGTGCATCTGTGGAGCTGTGTGGTGGGTGCATCAGTGGAGCTGTGTGGTGGGTGCATCAGTGGAGCTGTGTGGTGGGTGCCTCGGTGGAGCTGTGTGCATCGGTGGAGCTGTGTGGTGGGTGCCTTGGTGGAGCTGTATGGTGGGTGCCTCGGTGGAGCCGTGTGGTGGGTGCATCAGTGGAGCTGTGTGGTGGGTGCATCGGTGGAGCTTTGTGGTGGGTGCATCGGTGGAGCTGTGTGGTGGGTGCCTCGGTGGAGCTGGGTGGTGGGTGCCTCGGTGGAGCTGTGTAGGTGGCACTGTGTGGTGGGTGCATCGGTGGAGCTGTGTGTTGGGTGCATCAGTGGAGCTGTGTGTTGGGTGCATCAGTGGAGCTGTGTGGTGGGTGCATCAGTGGAGCTGTGTGGTGGGTGCCTCGGTGGAGCTGTGTGCATCGGTGGAGCTGTGTGGTGGGTGCCTTGGTGGAGCTGTGTGTTGGGTGCATCAGTGGAGCTGTGTGGTGGGTGCATCAGTGGAGCTGTGTGTTGGGTGCATCGGTGGAGCTGTGTGTTGGGTGCATCAGTGGAGCTGTGTGTTGGGTGCATCAGTGGAGCTGTGTGGTGGGTGCATCAGTGGAGCTGTGTGGTGGGTGCATCAGTGGAGCTGTGTGGTTACCTGATTCGTGATGTGAACTGTACAGGCCGACAACCAACAGTCTTCTTATTAATTCCTTAGCAGACATCGCCCCTAAGACTATGATGAGCAGAAACATGCCTAGATCACACAGTACTATCACATTTATTAATCAAGTTATTGGTATCTTGAGACAAACAGCAGGGCAATGTGACACTGCTTAGCGATAAGAGAGCACAGAGCATCCCACAAAATACATATCTCCAGTCCCAAATAGAAGATCTTCATTCAGTCAATCTTTGTTGTTTGTCTAAAGATTAGAGCAGCATAAAGGTGAGTTAAATGTTCACCATTAACCTTTTGTTAGCTGGACTCAAATTTTAATGGGTGCACAGATAACCCCTTCTATGTGCATCTTGGATATAGTATAGGGGTGGACTGTTGGAAAGAAGAATTTTGATGCTGGTATACGAGACGGGTAGGACGGTGAGGAGAATAATGAAAAGTTACTCAGGAGACAAAATATAAGGTAAACGTACAAGATGAGAATTAGGAGCAGTAAAGAAGAATTATAATAAGAATAAACGAGGAAAGGAAGGAAAGATAAGCCAGATTTTTTATTATAAGCACTGGATAAACACCATCCTCATTGTTTATGGAGTGAAAACGAGTAAATTCTAATAAACATTGATTTTTACAGTTTGTGAAAACAATGGAAAACACTGAAACAAAACCACACCAGAATTCACAACAAACATACTGAAAATACAAAAGCCTAATTGCCTTTTAGTGTCTGATTTTTAATGAAATGTTTTAGCTAAGGTTACCTTATGTTTATATATAGGATTTGCACGTTTTAATATTATATTGTATACTAAATAGGGTTATGTATATTGTAAAGGATATTGCCGAGAACAATAAAGCTTGTTGTTGGTTTGCCCCCCCACCTCCTCTTGCTTCGAAGATTCGATACTGGAGAACATCACACAACAACATCTTGTGGACTTTTGTGATGGCGCCGCACGGCATCTGCCTGCAGGCCATGTAATGAAGCACCGGCCCTACTCAGAACAAAATGTGGAGGAGGGACGTAACCCTGGATGCTTATTCTTGCCTTGTGCTTGAAGGGGGAGACAATCTCACCTTCTACCTCTCTCGTAGAAGACACTGACAGAGGGCGGGGAAAAGTGAAGCAGTGAATGAGAAACACTGGGTGGCTAGGGAAACGGAGGAGACTGGATGCTAGGCGGCTGCAGGGATAGAAGGGGCAGTTGACCACTACGCCAAAAAAAGAACACAAAGGAAAATCTTATAACATCAATCTTGCTGGAGGGACTGAGTGATGAAAACAACATATCAATTCCTATAGTTCCTTCCGCACCTCTTGCACCACCTAGTGTCACAATTTAATAAAGCGTTGAATCAAAACATTTATATTACATTGAGACAAGATAGCACTGACTTTTAGAAAGGAAAACATATCATTATAATGAAATAGTGAAAGAACTTGATGTTGGTGTACTACTTTGTGACCTCTGACCAATGCCACGGAAATTAAGGAGAGAGGCAGAATTAAGTGGGAGGAGAGGGCGAGAATAAAACAAGTCCTGGTGGCGAAAGATGGGAGTCAGCAATTGAGGAAACAAGTTAAACAAGTTTTAAAAGGAGACGAAACTGAAAGTACGGCCGGCCGGCCGGCCGTGAATAATTAGGGGGTGAGAAATGCTGCCTTTGATCTGGTAATGCGAGGCAGGCAGGCAGGCGGCTGGTGGCATTGTGCACGCGCTTTTTAGGGCTTGCACTTGCGCAATGGCCTAAAAAGCACATGCACTTGGTGAAATCGCCAGTGGAATCGTGCTTGGTTAAACGCTGTTTAGGCCCCTTTAGAGCTTCGCCAGCTATGCGCATGCGCACAGCAGGCGAGCCCTAAAAACGAGGCTAAGGGGGAGTGTGAAGGAAAGAGTCAGTGTAAAGAGTACTGCTTTGTGAGACCTGAGAGACCTTTAAACTGCTGCCTGCAGGGAGTGCTGGCAGTGGTATTATCTCATGCTGGATCAAGCACAGTTGGCTGGAACATGAAGGATACCCTTCCGGGTGACAGTGAGCTCTACAAATCTGCATAACATAACATGGAACGATAACGGGAGAGTAAGAGAAACATGTCCTGGACAAGCGGTCACAGGAGCTTCAGCTGCCATTGCCCTTGTTACCTCGGCAGTAGAACGGGGGCTCCTGAATGACTCAGATCACACAGTGAGTGGAACAGCGCCTTTGGGAGTCCTGTTTATGGCTGTTGCCCGGTGTTGGATGGGCAGCCAGGTCCGTGTGTGCAGCTGCTGGCGATAAGGACCTGAACCCACCATGCGTCTTGCACCCTCCTCCCTGGCCCAATGTGTCAGGCCTGGCTCTCCCGAGAGGCGAGCAATGTGAGATGAAGGCGGCCGACATCCTAATGCATTTTTCTGCTCACGGTCATAGCACACATAACCCTGATGGAGTAGCAGCTGTGTCGGAGAAACATTGTAAGGAGGGGTGTAGCCCTCGTGCAGCTGCAGAGCACAGCGTCACATAGGAGTAAACTTGCAAAGAGGAAATGAGATCAGCAGGGAGCGGGGACGGGACCGTCAGTGCCAAAAAAGGCCCTGATGCTGAAAAGCTCGCCAGTCGCCACCAGAGGGGAAACGCAGCATTTAACCAATTGTGCATTTCACCCTATTTTTTCTTATTAAAGGGTTTGAGCACTTCTATAACAGAACGACTAGTCAACATGGAGACAAGAACGCGTCTCTCGCAGTCGCCATCCACGGGGTGATTGTTTTGCGTTTCGCACGGAAGCGCTGGTCTGTTGTCTATTACTGGAGCGCGATTTTGGATGTGATATCCCATGGTGTTGGGTGGGAGATTCCGAACATGCGGACATTGTACTGTTGTTTTTTTGCTAAAACTCCTAAATCTATGCTTTCGCCTGGGGGGATGCTTCTGTTACTGGCGAAAAAGGAGCTATCGTACACGGAATGAAGGGTCCACTCCCCACAGGGGCGAAGCAGTCCCTGAGGTCCAGGGGAGTGGGCAACCTTTCAGAGCCCCCCCCCCCCCCAACCCTTTAGGCCAGGGGCATAGTCCAAGACCAATGAATATCTGGGAAATAAGGGGGGCTAAGGGGCCTCTTCGTTTTCTGCAGGGAGCGCCATCATTCTGCGTTACTCCACCGGCTCCCCGCCCAGCAGAGCTGGGTCAGGACTCAGGAGTGCTGCTGTCTGTGATTGAAATGCTAAACTTTCTGCAAATATGCGGCTTGTAAATCCAAGGCTCAAAGATACAGGGCACCACCAAGGTTGTATTGACATAATCGATAAAGGATACATCTGATAAATCTTCGCTCTACTCTTCTCCAGATCTCACGGCTTATGACATGCTCTATTCATGGTGCTTCATGGCTACAGGTGATTATAAATAGTTATGTTTGTGATTGGTCCCGGTTATACTACTGGCTGGCTCTTTGATTGCTGTCTGTCTTTATGCTCCATGCTGTATGGTGTTTAATGCATCATAATAAAATAATGGAATAAAGTGAGTGCTGGTGTTAGGCTTGCTGTGGTGGGTGCAGGGCCCCAGGGTGGTGCTGGGGTGTGGATATGGAGCATAAGGCACTGGTTTACAGTTGCCAATGCAGTGGCTTCAGGGTTTAGAGTCGCACCTGCAGTTTTGGGTGTGTGGCTTGTAGGATAGGTGATTGCAGTACCGATGTTGCACTTGCCCTACTGTGTGTGTGGCCTCCAGAGTTTGTCGTGCAACTTCAGTGGTTGCTGCTGAGTCTCTACTGATTGATGGTGGGTTCTTTGTGGTCTTTGGGGGCCTGTAGTGGGGATGGGGCCTGCAGTGGTTTGTTTGAATCCCCCATCAGTGCCCATGGTCAGTGTGGGGTGGGCTGGCCCTAAACAAAATAAGGAAGCGCCCTATTGGTCAGCTGTGTTCAAGTGTCCAAGGCTGCTCCTATGCAAGTTTTACAGCTGCATCAGTGTCATGGATCAGAGGCCTTCCTTTCGCCCCGTCCCAAACCAACACTTCCCTCAGCAGACATGTCTCATTAGCACAACTAAAGATACTTAAAAATTAAGAGCTGATTTGTACATGACCCACTGTGCTGCAGCGCCTCTCTGCAGTGAGCCTTATATATATCCATGACTGTCTCCCGGGATGCTGGTGAGGTGGTGTGCTCAGGGTTTTGAATGTGGTCTCTCCCATGACCCTCACATGTACACATGGCTGCCTCCCGGGGATGCTGGTGAGGTGGTGTGTTCAGAGCTTTGAATGTGATCTCTGCAGTGAGCCTCACATGTACCCATGGCTGTCTCCCGGGGATGCTGGTGAGGGGGGTGTGCTCAGGGCTTTGAATGTGGTCTCAATGACCTTCACATGTACACATGGCTGTCTCCCGGGGATGCTGGTGAGGGGTGTGTGCTCAGGGCTTTGTATGTGGTCTCAATGACCCTCACATGTACACATGGCTGTCTCCTGGGGATGCTGGTGAGGTGGGTGTGCTCAGGGCTTTGAATGTGGTCTCAATGACCCTCACATGTACACATGGCTGTCTCCTGGGGATGCTGGTGAGGTGGGTGTGCTCAGGGCTTTGAATGTGGTCTCTCCAATGACCCTCACATGTACACATGGCTGCCTCCCGGGGATGCTGGCGAGGGGGGTGTGCTCAGGGCTTTGAATGTGGTCTCTGCAGTGAGCCTCACATGTACACATGGCTGCCTCCCGGGGATGCTGGTGAGGTGGTGTGTTCAGAGCTTTGAATGTGGTCTTTCCAATGACTAAAATAGGCTAAATAAGCAATGACTAGTTCATGTTTAAAATAGGCCCCATGGATAAATATATAGTTTGATGCCAAACCTAGACTTGTAAGTAATTTGTGGATGAATAGTTTCCTATTTAAAATAATAAGCACAATGAAAATCGATTCCTCGTAATTTTGAAAATTATGAACTGTTCTGGGTTCATTGGGGACTGTGGTTCAGTGGGCCTGGTATAATTGAACGTCAACTGCTCAAATATATGAATAAATGGATATATCATTCTGTATCATGTCTAGTATTATTAGGACTGTACTCGCAACATAGGGAGAGTGTTTTCAAGGTTCTGCACTAGCACAGTTGTTTTAGATTGTAAGAATATTGTATAGGAAGTGGATGATTCCTGGTTTTTTTAAAAAAAACTGTTAAAATTAATTTTTTTTGATAAATGTTATGTTGATTATGTGCATATTTTGTATTTCTTTAGATGAGAAATTGTGGCTCCTGAAGAAGGCGTTGTCTGCAACGCCGAAACGCGCGTCGAACAATAATCACTGCCACTGATTATTATTTTTAATTTTTGTCAACTTATTTGTATTGAAGTATAGTATGTTGTGTAATTTGCTTCTTACTTTTAATTATTAAATGTATGTTTATGTTAGTATGACAGTTGATGTCTACTTTTTAATATGATTGTTATTAAATGAACCAAACTTATTTTTTAAGTAACTTACTCTTGTGCTGGTTTCCTTTCAATGCACCTTTCCCTGTTGACCTATAGTTGTTTATTGTAACCTATAGTTTTGTAATTACTTTGAGTTGATATTCACACACAGTTTTTGTCCCTGCCCTAAGAACTATCTATTCTACTAGCAGGGGACCCTTGATATTCACAGTGTCTTTCCAATGACCCTCATATGTACCCATGGCTGTCTCCCGGGGATGCTGGTGAGGGGGTGTGCTCAGGGCTTTGAATGTGGTCTCAATGACCCTCACATGTACCCATGGCTGCCTCCTGGGATGCTGGTGAGGTGGTGTGCTCAGGGCTTTAAATGTGATCTCTGCAGTGAGCCTCACATGTTCCGATGGCTGTCTCCCGGGGATGCTGGTGAGGGGGGTGTGCTCAGGGCTTTGTATGTGGTCTCAATGACCCTCACATGTACACATGGCTGCCTCCCGGGGATGCTGGCGCGGTGGGTGTGCTCAGGGCTTTGAATGTGGTCTCAATGACCCTCACATGTACCCATGGCTGCCTCCCGGGGATGCTGGCGCGGTGGGTGTGCTCAGGGCTTTGAATGTGGTCTCAATGACCCTCACATGCACACATGGCTGTCTCCCGGGGATGCTGGTGAGGTGGTGTGCTCAGGGCTTTGAATGTGGTCTCTCCAATGACCCTCACATGTACACATGGCTGCCTCCTGGGGATGGTGGTGAGGTGGTGTGCTCAGGGCTTTGAATGTGGTCTCTGCAGTGAGCCTCACGTGTACCCATGGCTGTCTCCCGGGGATGCAGGTGAGGTGGGTGTGCTCAGAGCTTTGAATTAAGCATGGGCGTAAAATCCGCTCCGATCGCGGATTTTTCGGATTTTCGGCAAATTCGCAATCCGCGAACTCTCGCGAATTTGTCGAAAATCCGTGAATCCGCTCGCGCCGGATTTTTTGCTTGGTTGCGGCGCGCGGCGTGGTGCACGGCGTTCACTTTCCGTCATTAAGCGTTTGCCGAGTTGTTTTTCTCGATCATATTTTGCGAGTGCCGCGCCATTTTGGATCTTGCTGCGTGATCCCGCGGGCGTTTGGCGCCCGTGAATACGTAATCGCGGCTTGCCACCTTGCACAGCACACCTCGTGAGAGTTCGCAATTGCGAACACGTAGTTGCGGCGGAAAGGAACAATCTCGCACTCGCGAAATAGAGATTTTGCAATTCTGCACAAGAAAATCACCAGCAAACAGGATAAACCTTCAGAAAATTATGATTTTTATCAGAATCACTCCTCAGGTTGACATTTGCATGGCCTTTTTTTTTGCAAGGAGTCCATTTTTTGGGGGGGGAGGAAGGAAGTGCCCACAGTCTCCAACTTCCTGTTCCTGTCCAGCAGGCTCCTCCCAGTGCTTTGTCCATCTCCTGGTCACTTTCATTTGGATCTGGAGCTGGAAGGATTACTTTTTGTGGGTGCTGCTGGATATTTGGATTTGAGGCCTTTTTGACTGTCTTTGGATCACTTTTGGATTAGAAATCAACTTTCACAAGTAAGTTTGTTTGGGGCATTACAGTTGCTGCAGCTACAATTTTGGAACTTTTTCAGAACATTAAATAAATTATATTGTGGGTAGCCACAGTATCCAGTAGGACCAGGGTTGGTTATGGGTGCATGATACAACAGTTTTGTTGAATTTAAACACCATTGAGGCCATGGATGGGCTGGGATTGTGCTAATTTTTGTCGTTTTTTTGGGCCTGCTGGTGGGGCCCTTTGCCCAGGGGTGGTGAGTGTTGCATGGGCCTAGTCTTTCTGTGGGGTGTCTTCTTGAATTTAAACATCATTGAGGCCATGGATGGGCTGGGATTGTGCTTATTTTATTGTTTTTTGTCGTTTTTTTGGGGCTGCTGGTGTGGCCTTTTGCCCAGGGGTGGTGGTGCATGGACTGAGTGTGCCTGTGGTGTGGTCTCACTCTCTTTAATGTAAACATCATGGATGGCATTGGATTGTGGTGATTTCTGGCTGGTTTTCTGTTTTTTGGGGGTGTACTGTTGATGTGGACTGGCCATGTGGGTGGTGGTGGTGGCCATCTTGAGTGCTGGCTGGTACAGGCAACATGTGCTTGGGGTGTAAGGGGCCATTTTGAAGAGAGGCAGTGTCTGAGGCCTGCACTTATTTTGCCTACTTTTCATCCATTATGCCCAGGGGTAGGGAGTGTTGCATGGGCCTAGTGTTTCTGAGGGGTGTCTTCTTGAATTTAAACACCATTGAGGCCATGGATGGGCTGGGATTGTGCTGATTTTATTGTTTTTTGTCGTTTTTTTGGGGCTGCTGGTGGGGCCCTTTGCCTAGGGGTGGTGAGTGTTGCATGGGCCTAGTCTTTCTGTGGGGTGTCCTCTTGAATTTAAACACCATTGAGGCCATGGATGGGCTGGGATTGTGCTGTTTTTTGTTGTTTTTGTCGTTTTTTTGGGGCTGCTGGTGTGGCCTTTTGCCCAGGGGTAGTGGTGCATGGACTGAGTGTGCCTGTAGTGTGGTCTCACTCTCTTTAATGTAAACATCCTGGATGGCATTGGATTGTGGTGATTTTTGGCTGTTTTTCTGTTTTTTTTGGGTGTACTGTTGATGTGGACTGGCTTGGGGTGTAAGGAGCCATTTTGAAGAGAGGCAGTGTCTGAGGCCTGCACTTATTTTGCCTACTTTTCATCCATTATGCCCAGGGGTAGTGAGTGTTGCATGGGCCTAGTCTTTCTGTGGGGTGTCTTCTTGAATTTAAACACCATTGAGGCCATGGATGGGCTGGGATTGTGCTGTTTTTTGTGTTTTTTGTCGTTTTTTTGGGGCTGCTGGTGTGGCCTTTTGCCCAGGGGTAGTGGTGCATGGACTGAGTGTGCCTGTAGTGTGGTCTCACTCTCTTTAATGTAAACATCCTGGATGGCATTGGATTGTAGTGATTTTTGGCTGTTTTTCTGTTTTTTTGGGGTGTACTGTTGATGTGGACTGGCTTGGGGTGTAAGGGGCCATTTTGAAGAGAGGCAGTGTCTGAGGCCTGCACTTATTTTGCCTACTTTTCATCCATTATGCCCAGGGGTAGTGAGTGTTGCATGGGCCTAGTCTTTCTGTGGGGTGTCTTCTTGAATTTAAACACCATTGAGGCCATGGATGGGCTGGGATTGTGCTGTTTTTTGTGTTTTTTGTCGTTTTTTTGGGGCTGCTGGTGTGGCCTTTTGCCCAGGGGTAGTGGTGCATGGACTGAGTGTGCCTGTAGTGTGGTCTCACTCTCTTTAATGTAAACATCCTGGATGGCATTGGATTGTGGTAATTTTTGGCTGTTTTTCTGTTTTTTTGGGGTGTACTGTTGATGTGGACTGGCTTGGGGTGTAAGGGGCCATTTTGAAGAGAGGCAGTGTCTGAGGCCTGCACTTATTTTGCCTACTTTTCATCCATTATGCCCAGGGGTAGTGAGTGTTGCATGGGCCTAGTCTTTCTGTGGGGTGTCTTCTTGAATTTAAACACCATTGAGGCCATGGATGGGCTGGGATTGTGCTGTTTTTTGTGTTTTTTGTCGTTTTTTTGGGGCTGCTGGTGTGGCCTTTTGCCAAGGGGTAGTGGTGCATGGACTGAGTGTGCCTGTAGTGTGGTCCCACTCTCTTTAATGTAAACATCCTGGATGGCATTGGTTTGTGGTGATTTTTGGCTGTTTTTCTGTTTTTTTGGGATGTACTGTTGATGTGGACTGGCCATGTGGGTGGTGGTGGTGGCCATCTTGAGTGCTGGCTGGTACAGGCAACATGTGCTTGGGGTGCAAGGGGCCATTTTGAAGAGAGGCAGTGTCTGATGCCTGCACTTATTTTGCCTACTTTTCATCCATTATGCCCAGGGGTAGTGAGTGTTGCATGGGCCTAGTCTTTCTGCGGGGTGTCTTCTTGAATTTAAACACCATTGAGGCCATGGATGGGCTGGGATTGTGCTGTTTTTTGTGTTTTTTGTCGTTTTTTTGGGGCTGCTGGTGTGGCCTTTTGCCCAGGGGTAGTGGTGCATGGACTGAGTGTGCCTGTAGTGTGGTCTCACTCTCTTTAATGTAAACATCCTGGATGGCATTGGATTGTAGTGATTTTTGGCTGTTTTTCTGTTTTTTTGGGGTGTACTGTTGATGTGGACTGGCTTGGGGTGTAAGGGGCCATTTTGAAGAGAGGCAGTGTCTGAGGCCTGCACTTATTTTGCCTACTTTTCATCCATTATGCCCAGGGGTAGTGAGTGTTGCATGGGCCTAGTCTTTCTGTGGGGTGTCTTCTTGAATTTAAACACCATTGAGGCCATGGATGGGCTGGGATTGTGCTGTTTTTTGTGTTTTTTGTCGTTTTTTTGGGGCTGCTGGTGTGGCCTTTTGCCCAGGGGTAGTGGTGCATGGACTGAGTGTGCCTGTAGTGTGGTCTCACTCTCTTTAATGTAAACATCCTGGATGGCATTGGATTGTGGTAATTTTTGGCTGTTTTTCTGTTTTTTTGGGGTGTACTGTTGATGTGGACTGGCTTGGGGTGTAAGGGGCCATTTTGAAGAGAGGCAGTGTCTGAGGCCTGCACTTATTTTGCCTACTTTTCATCCATTATGCCCAGGGGTAGTGAGTGTTGCATGGGCCTAGTCTTTCTGTGGGGTGTCTTCTTGAATTTAAACACCATTGAGGCCATGGATGGGCTGGGATTGTGCTGTTTTTTGTGTTTTTTGTCGTTTTTTTGGGGCTGCTGGTGTGGCCTTTTGCCAAGGGGTAGTGGTGCATGGACTGAGTGTGCCTGTAGTGTGGTCCCACTCTCTTTAATGTAAACATCCTGGATGGCATTGGTTTGTGGTGATTTTTGGCTGTTTTTCTGTTTTTTTGGGATGTACTGTTGATGTGGACTGGCCATGTGGGTGGTGGTGGTGGCCATCTTGAGTGCTGGCTGGTACAGGCAACATGTGCTTGGGGTGCAAGGGGCCATTTTGAAGAGAGGCAGTGTCTGAGGCCTGCACTTATTTTGCCTACCTTTCATCCATTATGCCCAGGGGTAGTGAGTGTTGCATGGGCCTAGTGTTTTTGAGGGGTGTCTTCTTGAATTTCAACACCATTGAGGCCATGGATGGGCTGGGATTGTGCTGATTTTATTGTTTTTTGTCGTTTTTTTGGGGCTGCTGGTGGGGCCCTTTGCCCAGGGGTGGTGAGTGTTGCATGGGCCTAGTCTTTCTGTGGGGTGTCCTCTTGAATTTAAACACCATTGAGGCCATGGATGGGCTGGGATTGTGCTGTTTTTTGTTGTTTTTGTCGTTTTTTTGGGGCGCTGCTGGTGTGGCCTTTTGCCCAGGGGTGGTGGTGCATGGACTGAGTGTGCCTGTAGTGTGGTCTCACTCTCTTTAATGTAAACATCCTGGATGGCATTGGATTGTGGTGATTTTTGGCTGTTTTTCTGTTTTTTTGGGGTGTACTGTTGATGTGGACTGGCTTGGGGTGTAAGGGGCCATTTTGAAGAGAGGCAGTGTCTGAGGCCTGCACTTATTTTGCCTACTTTTCATCCATTATGCCCAGGGGTAGTGAGTGTTGCATACTTGCATGGCCCTAGTCTTTCTGTGGGGTGTCTTCAATGTAAACATCATGGATGGCATGGGATTGTGCTGATTTTTCTGTGTTTTGTCGATTTTTTGGGGTGTATAACTGAACTGATGTTCCTCTGTCTTCCATTGCTTTTAGGTGCACAAGACTCAAGAGAACCACCAGTGCCAGGAAGAAGTCCTGCAGCGGTGTGTGTGTGCAGCATAACGTCACGCGACGTCACGTCTGGACACAGACAACTCTGCAACTTGTGCAACTGCTGCCTGCTGTTCTGACCTGCTCTGAAGAAGATGGCCCCAAAAAAAGTTACCCGTAGCTCCTCTAGCAAGAAAGGTGCCAGTAAGGAGCAGAAGAAGCAAGTTACCAGGAGACTGGTGTGCCGCCCGCCCCTTTTTTTGGGAGTACAAAAAAAAGTATGCCTGCAGCAGCAGCGGGATCTGCTGGGGACCAAGCTGGCAGCAGCACCCCCGCTCCATTGGGCTCAGTGCCACCACCACCACCACGCCAACTTAAGTCCAAGCCCTTGAGTGCTGCAGAGGCAGCCAGTATAGTTGTTCAATCACCATCGACCAGTGATGTTGGCTCATCGCAAGAAAGCAGCAGCAATGTCCCTCAATCAACACAGGTTGTTGTAGCTCATCTGACGAGTGTTGAACAACCACAGCCGCAACAACAATCACATGTGCAAGTACAAGCCCAAGTACATGTGGAAGGAGAGGCAGCGCAAGGAGATGCGCAAGCAGAGGTGCATGGAGGGTCACAAGTGCCCACAATAGTTGTTCCTCCCGAAGTAGGGGCACATCAGAAAATCAACAATCAAGGCGAGGTATCATTTGAGGAAGACACTCCTCCTGAGGATCATTCATTGTCTTCCACACCCCTAGCAAGGAAGAGATCAAGGGTGGTGTCTACATCTTCTTCAAGCACACCTCCTTCTGATGATACGGATCAAAATTGGGAACCAGCACCACTGCCTGAGAGTGAGGCACACCATGATCTGACAAAGGTAGTTAAGCGTAAAAGGAAGCTCGTCCAAAGTCTCAGAGTTATGGAGTGTGATGATGAGGCTCAACAAGAAGTGGCGGATACTGCTGCTGATGAAGACTCTGACAACAACGACCCAGTCATCATAAAGGTCACTGCAGCTCCAGCGGGCATGCAGCAAACAGACATTTTGACCCTAGCCCGAAAAGCTGCTGAGCGTGATGATGATGATGTTGTCGACGAGGAGGCAGTGGAAACACCACCACAATCATTGGAGTTAAGTAGTACACCAACTCGTACCGCTTCCATATTTCTTTCTGGCAAGAAGGGACCTCCATCCACCTCGACCTTAATTAGTGGCGGTGAAATTGCACAACGTACAAAAGTTGGGCAATCCAGATCCTCCACTTCATCTGGCATTAGCATCATGACCACCACCACCAGTATCGCCGCCTCCTCCAGGCCCCACAGACACTTCAAGTCCCCAGTTTGGGACTTCTTTACTGTTTGCCAAAAAAGTCCAAAGTTTGCCATTTGTACCCTTTGTAAGCTTGCAGTTAGTCGTGGTAAGTCAGGTACCAACTATGGTACCGGAGGCCAGAGAGGTCATCTTGAGAGAAAGCACACTGTCAAATGGTTTGCGCACCTAGATGCGATCAAGGAAGCCCGAATTGGAAGTCAAGAAAACGTTGATGTTGCATCTGATGATGACGAGGAGGAAGAAGACGTGTCAAACACTTCCCTTACACCCAGTACCCCTGTCAGCAGCACACCCAATGTGAGGCACACTAAGAGTGTTGGAGCGAGTGAGACACCAACGCGCAAAAGTTCACCAGCGAGCAAAATTGGGTCAACGAAGTCATTATCATCCCGTAAATGCTTGGTCCAGGGCAACATTAGAACCATGTTTTCTTCAGACGTGCCATATGAACGCAACCACCCACTGACGCGTCTGTATAACACTAAGCTGGCTAAAATGCTAGCTGTGGACCTTCTCCCTTTTTCTTTTGTAGAAGCGGTAGGTTTTCTAGAATTAGTGGCAACGCTCTGCCCTAAATGGAAGGTTCCTAGCCGGTTCTATTTTGCCAGAGTTGCGGTTCCAGCACTATATGAAGATGTGCTGGAGGCGATTGGGGCAGCTTTGCAGAAGAGTGCTGTTCACACAATACATCTGACAACAGACATGTGGACCAGTGGCGCAGGCGCTGATTACATGTGCATCACTGCACACTGGGTCTCTTTTTCAGGTGTTAAAGCAAAGCTAAACGCAGGTGTTGACCCGGACCAGGTTTTTAAAGCTGCTCGGAAACATGCAACACTAGCCATGTTTGGCTTGGAGAAAAGTCACACATCCCAAAACATTTTGGACGAGTTTAACAAAAAGGTCTTGAAAATGCTATCCCCAAAAAAACGCCAGATTGGTTATGTTTCCACGGATAATGGCGCCAATGTAGTTAAGGCCATGTCGCTGGGTGGCTATTTCAGAGTGCCGTGTTTGGCGCACTGTATCAACCTGGTAGTTCAAAAATTCTTGAGTGATAGAGACAGTGCAGCGTTCACGGTAATGGCCACCTGCCGCAAAATGTGCAACCATTTCAGCCATTCTTTTAAGGCCCGGAAGCATCTGAGGAGGCTGCTACTTCAAAGTCGAATACCAGTGAAAGCACTCATCCAGGAGGTGGCAACACGTTGGAACTCAACCTTCTACATGCTTGAGCGTCTGTATGAGCAGTATACGGTACTCGATCACTATTTCTTAACAGAGGGTACATCTCAGAAGGAGGACCTGCGGATGGGTGCGGCGCAATGGGACATAGTTAAAAGCCTGACAGACATGCTTCGTCCTTTTGAGTTCTTCACGCGTGCAGTCAGCCAGGAGGACTGTAATTTGGGAAAAGCTATCCCATTGTTGTGCATGCTGGAGCACCAACTGATGGCGGTGTCTTCTGAGTTTGAAAAAGATGTAAAAAAAAAAGACCCTTTTATTTTGTCTGAGAAATTATTAGAGCGCCTACGTGGTGATGAACGTCTTCAAAATATCAAGTCAGAACAGCATTACATTTGTGCTACTATTCTGGATCCACGCTACAAAAAGGCGCTGGCAGGCGAAGCATTCTTTCCTTTTGCTGATGAAGATGTTCAAAAGTACAAACATTGGCTAGCCTGGTCAGCCAAGAGGTTTGAAAAAGAACGGCAGGTTATTGAAGGAGAAGGCAGTACATCAGCATCCGCATCAGCAGGCCATCCCCAGTCACAAGAATCCACTTCTGCACCTGTGGCTGGGGCACAAGTGACCTCTCAGCCGTTAAAGACACCGGCAACTGGATCATCTGCACCACACACAACAGTAACAGTGGCTGCTGTGGAGGATTGGCTAAGTTTGCTTGGGTATGGTTCTCGAAAAAATGTCACAGGCACAGCAAAAAGTAAGCAAAGTGGAGGAACCGTTGATGACCTTGAGTCGATGGTGCAGGACTATCTGAATGACTCAACAGAGGTCTTTCTTAATGATGAGCCATTGCAGTATTGGCATGGCAAAAAGCAATTGTGGCCACAGCTCTCCAACCTGGCTATAAACTATTTGTCTTGCCCACTCGCAAGTGTGTCTTCTGAACGTGTTTTCAGTGCTGCTGGTGGCATTGTAACTCCCAAACGGAGCCGCCTCTCGCCCAAAAATGTGGAGCGGCTGACAATGATCAAGATGAATCAGCACCTCATACCACCAGATTACAAAGTACGAGAAAGCACGCCGCATGAAGACGAGGAGGACGGCAACGTAGATGAGGGGATTTGTTCTCTGTTCGGTGGCACTGACCTCATCCTGCCTGAATTCGCAGAGTATGATGACGAAATCTTCTTCTTATTCCCTGACACCGAGCCCTGAAAATGAGACAATGAATCAATAACTTTCTTTTTCGTCCTTATTCACTTTTATTCCTGTGTGTCTGTCTTTCTTTGTTTTGCACAGTTAATTTAATTCAAACTTTAATCACCTAATCCCAAAAACAAGACCATCAGCAGAACTGTCTTCACTTGTTTGCTTATTGATTTGAAGGTGCCGCAGTCTACATTCCTCAGGTTCACAAGTTCTGAAGAACATGCTCCTCTATTCTCCTCCTCCAGACTGCGATTTCCCTCAAAGCAGAGTGCTGGATTACGCCCAATGAAGAAAGACTCAGCACTTGTGGGGGTGTTCTACTTCTTTGCGGGTGAGTTGACGGCTTTGGGCCCATTGCTGTGAAGCTCTAATAATGGATAAAAGTGTTTTGGACCAAATATGAGGTGGAAATTTCTTGCCGTTTTTGCTGACTTGCTTGCCTTTGAGGTGCTCTTTGGCGGGGTTCCGGGTGTTTGTGGGTGAGTTTTGGGGTCTGGGAGCACTGCTGCGACAGTCTAATCTTGATTGCATTTGCTTTTCAGGAAATCCGTGGTGGAAAACAGGAGTTATGATGATGACCTAGCTGCACAGCGCGTTTGGACCGAAGGCCGAGAGATATTGTAAGTATGAGATTTAGCTTTTTCGCTGTTTGGGGGTGTTGTCGCATGCTTTTTTGCGGGTGGGTTGGCGGGTCTTGGCTGGGGCATTCCTGGGAAGGTCTAATACCGGATAGAAGTGTTTTGGACAAAATCCTTAAGGAAAAGCCTTTTTTTTGCTATTTCTTCTGACATCTTGCTCAATGTAGCGTTTTGGGGGGCTTCCTGCTGTTCGTGGGTGGGTTGCGGGGTCTCTGTCGAAGCACTGCTGCAACAGTCTAATCTTGATTGCATTTGCTTTTCAGGAAATCCGTGGTGGAAAACAGGAGTTATGATGATGACCTAGCTGCACAGCGCGTTTGGACCGAAGGCCGAGAGATATTGTAAGTATGAGATTTAGCTTTTTTGCTGTTTGGGGGTGTTGTCGCGTGCTTTTTTGCGGGTGGGTTGGCGGGTCTTCGGGCATTCCTGGGAAGGTCTAATACCGGATAGAAGTGTTTTGGACAAAATCCATAAGGAAAAACCTTTTGGCACTTTTTGTAAGTTAGGGTTCGTTAGGGTTAGCCCTAGCAGCAGGATTGCATGTGTTTCGGGGTGTTCTATTGCAACGCAGTTCTGGGGTTTTAGAGCACTCTTGGAGCGATGCTGGCTATGGATACTTTTGCTTGCTTGCAAGTGGTTTGAATACAATCCACGGTCGGTAAGGGTGTATTTGGGCCTACTGTTACTTTCAAAGTACGTTTTGTCACCATTTTTCTGCTAGGCGTCGTTTTTGGAGATCTTATTGGGGGTCTTCTACATTTTTGCGACTGGCTTTAGTAAGGGTCTTGGTGGGAGCATTGCTGGGAAGGTCAAATTTTGTTCTAACACACAGTTTACAGTACACCTACCTTGAGGGGAAAGATCCGCTATAATATTTTGGCCATACTTATTTATCCTTAAAAAGGTGACTCAGACAGAGCACGCAATTTCAAAAATATTGTTCTGTCTATTAGGGAAATCAAAGTGTGACTTTTTGCACCACACAGCGTACATACCTTATATTTATTTATCAGTGGTATTGTAATAGCACTTCCTGTTTTCCGTTCAATAATTACAGGCCGGGTTTCAGTCAACATCCGCCAGGCAGGCAGTGGACAGGGTGTCTTCTGTCAGTGGTCACCAACATTGATGGACGAAGCGTCAGCTGGAATGGAGGAGTGCCGCTAATAAGAGGAATTGTTTGCTGCATGCAACTTACTTACCAAATTCAACAGGACAACTCCAACAACATACAGAATACAGATACAGTATCCATTGTTTTCTTCTATGAGTGTGACTGCATGTGCTTAGCTTTAGTTTGTACCCAAAGATTTCTTTATCTTCAATTATTGTTTGTCCAGGCTGTGCATTTTTTTTCTTCTCTCAACAAAACCTACCCAAAAAGAAACCCCCATTCCCATCCATTTTCCAAACCCTAACCCTCTTCCCCCGGGCTGTGTTGTTTTGCTTGATGTCTGACTAAAATGACATCAATAATTCCACACACTTGCTGGGGAGGATAAGGTCATAGCAACAGGCTGGTGAAGGAATACGAGGATATCTTCTAGACTTACTCAGCTTCAGTACTATTTCTTCTAGTAGTAGGAGCCAATATCAAATAAATTCAACGCAAGTACTAGTTATACTTGCAAGCAAATACTTTACCATTTGTTAGGCTACATTATGGCACTGTTCTAGTGTACTGTCACCTGCTATATTCTCGATCGTACCGTAACCGTTGTAATGCTACAGTAAGGACAAACCAGGAAACGTTTTCTTTTTTTCCATAGGCATGCAACTGCCACTGTGTCACACCACTAGTACCACCGCAATGAGGAAATTTCACCCGCCCAGGATTGCCAACGTTAATCCCCATTTCACGTGGAGCCAGCCCTGGGCCTAGCCCTAATTTCTAACACAAATTACAGGTAAGATAAGCGTTTGGTGGGAGGTAGTATAATGGAGTATTAGGACTAGACGAGAGATTGACGGTAGTACTACTAAAGTCCTACGACTGTTCAGGAAAACAAACTTACTGTTACACCCCCGTCCCCCACCCACCAGACTGAAAAGCAGTAAAAAACAGGTATGGTCAGATAAAGTTTAAAAATGTATATTTATGTAGCCCTAACAAAATAATCTCCCTCAAGAACCTCCCTAACCCCAACGATTGTCTTTCAAAAGTCCCAAAAAGAACCCAACTCCCAAATCCCACCCCCCAAAAGTCTCTAAAAAAAGGGCAAGGGACACTCCACTACTGGAGGGTGCTGGTGCATTTTGCGGCATGGGCATCATACTCCTTGCGGAGGGTGGCAAGCTCGAAGCGGAGGCCCTCCACCAAGTTCTTATAGTTATGGACCTCCTGCTCCAGGTAGGACATTCGGACTCCTAGGCGGCGTTGGCGTGCCTTGCAGCTCCTGTGGGGGGCAGCTGGTCTTTCTGCTGCTTGGCGGTGGCGGTTGGCTTTGTTAGCCCGGCTCCGTACCGCTGGAGCACTGCGCATGCTGGCGGCCCGTGGGGTCACGGAGGAGGATGCAGCTGTCCCAGTCGAGGATGTTGTGGTTGCACCGGTCGACTGCGTGTCCTCCTCCTCCAGGGCCACCAGCCGCCGATATTCGGCGACAGTGGCATCCAGCCTCCGTTGCCGGGCCATTCGAGCCTGCTCCCTCCGTGATGTCGATTTGGAAGGAGCAACTATATGAAGAAAGAAAGACATAGTCTTTAACCAATGCTCCTTAGCATTAATAACACAAAGTGATTGAGCCGAAAGTTGGGTCACAGTACAAGTAGCAAATTGAAAGCACAGTACATAACTATTGAGGACAGTATCTATGTAACCTCCCACTTCTGCATCCTTGCTCTAACATTAGTGGTAGTTTAATGAACAAATTCTACGACCACTATGGACTTCCATTACAGTCGACTATGACAGTACACCAGTCTTATTCTTCTTCTTCTCTCTTGTTTAGGAAAATTGGTACGTTATCTTATGCAAGCCGGCAGAATGGCAGCACAGTGAACTTGCACCCGAGAAAAACAGTTGCACACCATGATGAGTGAGACAGACTGGCGTTACTGTACCGGTCCAGTACATGCAGGTGGTGAAGCTATTACTTTTCTATTACGGGTGGCACTGAGAATACTCTGTTACAAGGGCTACTGCTTAATTAATTTACCTTTGACCCTACAGTGCAAATGAGTACTAGAAAAGGAAAATGAAGAAGCTAAATAATTTGATTATCTATCACTTCACATGGGACGTATTTGATGACATATGGGATGACTTTAGGTGCTTTGCTTAATATTGAGTGAACAGTGATACACCCACACATGAATGACGTACTACAACTAAACTAAAGTTATTAAGAGAGGTACGGAGTGTCCACCGTAATAACCGGATATATGCTGTGCTTGCAGTTGCAATACAAAGTACTGCTACTATTCATGGTAGTATTGGACACATTTACAATTTCTTTTCCTTGCCTTCCCTACACTGGAACGGACGTGCGGGTGCAGTGGTACATGCTCTTCAAGGTAACACTTAGTTCATCCAGCGACAGTCTACTCTCTCTAGATACACATGTGCTATCTAAGAGTCAGAGAATACCATGCTCCAGGCATCCATTCATTCAAAGTATACGCACACATACAGTTTCTGTTTCACCAACCCAGGCTGCTGTCCTTCCACCCATCCTTGCTTCATCATTGACCCAGCCATGCACCATACCATATTCTTTCCTTCCCAGCCACCTCGGGGGCCAAGCAAACACATATCGTTCTTCTTTGCCAGCCATCATAAAATTTCGCGTCCCACTTACTTACACCCTTCTTTCGCTTTTCGTTCATCCCATCCATCACGTTCATCTAAGATCTTATTGGGATTCTTCTCACCAAAAACTTCACAGCTAAGTCGGAGTACATTTCGAGGAGGCTACTACCTGGTTGATTTGTAATACACCCGTGCAGAAAGCACACTATGCAGTCTTCAATCTCAATAAGTAAGGAATATATAGCTTACCTGTTCCCGCCACCACCGTGCGAACCCCCACAGGACCGTCCGCCGGCTCTTGCACCGCATCCTCCCCAGAGTCCTCCGAGTCCTCGCCCAACACCGCCACCTCAGCGCTGGCCCCGCCACCAGATGTTCCACCTACAAAGTACATTTAAGAATGTTAGAATACACCACTCACTACTATATAATATTTGGTCTAGGAGTAATAAAGAAATGTTAAAAAAACAGAATACAATGTAATAATTTGTGACTGTCTACTCTAAAGTAAAAATTTCCCTTTTTCCAGGGAAGGCTGTTGTCTTGCTGCACTTTTATGCACAACTGATGAATGCTTGCTTTTTATTTTTAACACGCACCACTTTTTCTCCTAACAGACAGAAGCTTGACTTCTAAGAACACGACCAGGATCAAGTTCAAACCAGGTGAGAGCTCGGGTCGACCACAAGAAATGTGTCCAATTAATCGTCAGCACTAAGCACTTTTCCGTTTTCAGTTAAATAGTTTTATGACAAAGTTGATTTTAATAAATGTGTTTACTTTTAATAAAGCTTTTAAACTTAAATAGACTCTGTGGTTTTTGGTCCTCCAGACTAGAGTGGATGAGCTAAAGGTTTTGGAATTTTTGCAAGCATGAGTGCCTCTGACACTTCTTGACTGTGACTCCGTACTCTTGTCCTGCGTAGGATAATCTAAAGATCATTGGGGATCAATCATCGGTGACTTCGGGAGCTAAATGACTCTGCCACACTATCTAGTCAGTAAGGAGACAGTGCATAGAGCTATTGCTGAATAGAATGGGAGTCCAATGGAATTGCCAAATGTCCAATCTTAGTTAGCTACACAGACAGACTAATAAGAATAATCTAGTAATACCACAGGGAGTCATATTCGAGGCAGGATAAGAATTTATATCCAGTCTACAAGAAGATCAAAGACGATTTAGAAAAAATCGAATGAGGAACGCTAGGAAAAAATAGGTACTCTTTATTAAAATTTAAACTTACTGGGGCCAGCAAAGGAGCCCTCGCCTGCCCGATCCTGGCCTGCATCCTCCTGAACAGCACCTTCCTCCTCCTCCTCCTGTGTCCGACTCCTCTTGCCCTTGGGGGGAGCTGATGTACAACATGAAAGAAAGAAAGACCAGAAAACATGGATGAGATTTGTCAACCAAATCAAACATTTCAAAAGAACAATAACAAAATATTTTGGAGAAATAGCAAATAGATAGACAACTATTCCACGGGATCTATCTCATGTGGTATACTACGTTATTCGTATTGCCTGATTTGCGGACAGTTGACTTAGAAAGTTCCTATGTAACTCAATAAACAGACTACTAAAGAGGTTTGCCTAGGCCTGGCAGGCAGCAGTCCGCAGCACGCGAAGTGACAGACAAAGTCCATCCTGCTTGCAGATCAGTGAATACTCAAACTATCAATCCACCGACCACCACCACTATTTCTTCTTATAGCCATGTGTCTAAAGGAAGGACTGGACTTCAGTCTGTTGGGGCTGATTTAGAAGTCCCTTGCGGCTCATTTTCCTCCATTGTTGCGTGACTTTTGTGATGCAGCGGCAGAACAAAAGACTCGCCATGGTGTTGGTGCGGCGTATATATTAAAAAAAAACACATATGGGCGATGCATCACGTTGTAAAGCCCTGCGCCATCAGGGGGCGTTCCGGCGCAAGGGAGGGCGTACCTGCGCAGGAACGAATCCTAAAAGTGGCTGAGGGAAATCTACAAGATGTCAATCAGTCACTTTTAGGACAATGATGCATGACTCAAACCCTGCGCGCTTGAAGCCGACGTACGGCTTGATGCAGCATTGGGGAGATAGGGTACCCCAGAGCATTGCTGGAGCTGCGCCATCGTTGGCACGCAACTCCAGCAATGTGCCGCCTTTACGGCACAGATGCGTAAGGCTTCTGTGACGTTTTGGGCCAATGGGTGGTGGTGGCATGGCACACAATTACTGCCGCATCCCTGCTACTTTGCAGGGATGCGCCGGTAATTGAAAATATGACCCTTAGTGTCTAGCATTACGCAGTTCTTATCTTTACACTACACTCATACATAATTTCTCAGGCCAATGAAATGAACACAAAATACAAAACAAATAAGCATAGTAGCAAGCAAGGCTACTGAGAAGGAGAGCAGTGCACCTGAAATGCATAGAAGATTTTGAAATATAATTTACCTACAATGTAATCGGCAGCATTATTGCTCTTGGTAAAGAACAAAGATTTGCAAATAACAGAGCCGGATAAAACAGAGTAGTGATGAATAGCTACTACTACTCACCAAGCCCGGGGACCTCTACGCCGAGCGAGTCCAGCAAGTCCCGTTCCCGGTCCATGACATCTGTCCAGCGGTGGGTGGCCTGGTTATATGTGCGCCGGACCCCAGAGAGCTTAAACATGGCCCCGCACACCTTCTCCCACCGCTTCCGGCGCTCCCGGATGCCCGGCCGGTTGCGATCTTGCCGCCTCCCAGGATCGTCTTGGGGAGGCGGCGCTGGACGTGGAAGATGAGTGCGGCCACCTCCTCCGCGCTAAAGATCTCCCGTGGCACCACTTGCTCCCCCCTCAAACGCCCGCATGGGAGCCGGGCACGGGGTGCGGGACCCTTCCCCTTCTCAGGGTGCTTCCCGGCTCCCTTTACCATGGTCTGGGCAGAAATAAAGTTAAATGATAAAGAAGAAATAGAATAGTGAAGAAGAAAAGAAAAGAGTTTAAAAAAGTAGTTTAAAAGTAACTAAAAGCAGCAGAAAACACAAAAATATAGAGCTAGAAAAATAGAGGGATAGATAATAAGTAAAATAGATCAAATAAACTTCAAACAAGCAAAGGATGGCAGAGATTCAGAGAGGATACAGAAAGCATGCCCAGAACCGTAGCAATGAATGAGAAACAAGATGGCCGCGCCCGTTCACGACCGCGTGGGTAAGTTCGCGCGAGATTTTCCTCGCGAGCACGCGCGAAATTGTACTAGCGAGCAGCACAGTTTGCGAGATTACACATAGCGGCCGGAAACGGAATTACGTCACGCAAACAAGATGGCCGCGCCCGTGTACGACCGCTAGGGTAACTTGGCAAACGTATAGCTACAAGCGCCTCGCGAACACGCACAAAATCACGCGAACATACACGTCGCAAATTTTTTTTGGGTGTATTCGCAAGCATTCGCGGCTTCCGAAATCGATCTCGCACGGATTCGTGCCACAAAAAACACGCGAAATTGCAGAAAAAACGATTTTTGCTAAACTGAAAGCAATGAGCAGGTGCAAAAGTTCAAACTTAACATTAGTAACATTCACTCTAGTGCTTCCTGAGGGGCCCCTCCAGAGTTTGCAACTATTCTATGACCCTGCTATGACCCAAACAGCAGGCTCATAGAATAGCTACAAGTAGACCATGAAGGTCCTGTGAAAAAAAATTGCACTGCATCAGAAAGCAAATTACAGATAAGGAAGGAAGCAGGTGCCAGCCAGACTGGAACTTTCAAAATAACTGACACATTAATCAACCCCAAATTAATTCATGGCAGTTGAAGTAGGGGAGGTGTGCTTGCTTTTTTCAACCCCCATAAACTACAGTGATAAACAAACCTAATGGGTGGCAGTGAGGATGTACCAGAGGGTGGCATGGGTGTCCCAGAGGGTGGCAGTGGTGAAACAGAGGGTGCTGTGAACCTGTGATGATAAACCAGACGTAGAAACAACATAGTCGCGGCCGTTGCGAGCCGAAAAGTAAGTTCGCAATTGCGAAATTGTCCCAAAATCCGCGCGAACGCTCGCCAACACAAAAAACGGGAAAATCCGCAAATCCGCGAGAGTTCGCGTATTGTCGCGGATTGCGAATCCGTTAATCCGCAAATTCGCGTACGCGAGATCCGCTAGATCCGCCCATGCTTACTTTGAATGTGGTCTCAATGACCCTCACATGTACACATGGCTGTCTCCCGGGGATGCTGGCGCGGTGGGTGTGCTCAGGGCTTTGAATGTGGTCTTAATGACCCTCACATGTACACATGGCTGCCTCCCGGGGATGCTGGTGAGGTGGGTGTGCTCAGGGCTTTGAATGTGGTCTCTCCAATGACCCTCACATGTACACATGGCTGCCTCCCGGGGATGCTGGTGAGGTGGGTGTGCTCAGGGCTTTGAATGTGGTCTCTCCAATGACCCTCACATGTACACATGGCTGTCTCCCGGGGATGCTGGCGCGGTGGGTGTGCTCAGGGCTTTGAATGTGGTCTCAATGACCCTCACATGTCACATGGCTGTCTCCCGGGGATGCTGGCGCGGTGGGTGTGCTCAGGGCTTTAAATGTGGTCTCAATGACCCTCACATGTACACATGGCTGCCTCCCGGGGATGCTGGTGAGGTGGTGTGTTCAGAGCTTTGAATGTGGTCTCAATGACCCTCACATGTACACATGGCTGCCTCCCGGGGATGCTGGTGAGGTGGGTGTGCTCAGGGCTTTGAATGTGGTCTCAATGACCCTCACATGTACCCATGGCTGTCTCCTGGGGATGCTGGTGAGGGGGGTGTGCTCAGGGCTTTGAATGTGGTCCCTCCAATGACCCTCACATGTACACATGGCTGCCTCCCGGGGATGCTGGTGAGGTGGGTGTGCTCAGGGCTTTGAATGTGGTCTCAATGACCCTCACATGTACCCATGGCTGTCTCCTGGGGATGCTGGTGAGGGGGGTGTGCTCAGGGCTTTGAATGTGGTCTCTCCAATGACCCTCACATGTACACATGGTTGCCTCACGGGGATGCTGGTGAGGGGGGTGTGCTCAGGGTTTTGAATGTGGTCTCTGCAGTGAGCCTCACATGTACCCATGGCTGTCTCCCGGGGATGCTGGTGAGGGGGGTGTGCTCAGGGCTTTGAATGTGGTCTCTCCAATGATCCTCACATGTACACATGGCTGCCTCCCGGGGATGCTGGTGAGGGGGGTGTGCTCAGGGTTTTGAATGTGGTCTCTGCAGTGAGCCTCACATGTACCCATGGCTGTCTCCTGGGGATGCTGGTGAGGTGGGTGTGCTCAGGGCTTTGAATGTGGTCTCTCCAATGACCCTCACATGTACACATGGCTGCCTCCCGGGGATGCTGGCGCGGTGGGTGTGCTCAGAGCTTTGAATGTGGTCTCAATGACCCTCACATGTACACATGGCTGCCTCCCGGGGATGCTGGTGAGGGGGGTGTGCTCAGAGCTTTGAATGTGGTCTCAATGACCCTCACATGTACCCATGGCTGTCTCCCGGGGATGCTGGTGAGGGGGGGTGCTCAGGGCTTTGTATGTGGTCTCAATGACCCTCACATGTACACATGGCTGTCTCCCGGGGATGCTGGCGCGGTGGGTGTGCTCAGGGCTTTGAATGTGGTCTCAATGACCCTCACATGCACACATGGCTGTCTCCCGGGGATGCTGGTGAGGTGGTGTGCTCAGGGCTTTGAATGTGGCCTCTCCAATGACCCTCACATGTACACATGGCTGCCTCCCGGGGATGCTGGCGCGGTGGGTGTGCTCTGGGCTTTGAATGTGGTCTCAATGGCCTTCACATGTACCCATGGCTGCCTCCCGGGGATGCTGGCGCGGTGGGTGTGCTCAGGGCTTTGAATGTGGTCTCAATGACCCTCACATGTACACATGGCTGTCTCCCGGGGATGCTGGTGAGGGGGGTGTGCTCAGGGCTTTGTATGTGGTCTCAATGACCCTCACATGTACACATGGCTGTCTCCCGGGGATGCTGGCGCGGTGGGTGTGCTCAGGGCTTTGTATGTGGTCTCAATGACCCTCACATGTACCCATGGCTGCCTCCCGGGGATGCTGGCGCGGTGGGTGTGCTCAGGGCTTTGAATGTGGTCTCAATGACCCTCACATGTACACATGGCTGCCTCCCGGGGATGCTGGTGAGGGGGGTGTGCTCAGGGCTTTGAATGTGGTCTCTGCAGTGAGCCTCACATGTACCCATGGCTGTCTCCCGGGGATGCTGGTGAGGGGGGTGTGCTCAGGGCTTTGAAAGTGGTCTCTCCAATGACCCTCACATGTACACATGGCTGCCTCCCGGGGATGCTGGTGAGGTGGTGTGTTCAGAGCTTTGAATGTGGTCTTTCCAATGACCCTCATATGTACCCATGGCTGTCTCCCGGGGATGCTGGTGAGGGGGTGTGCTCAGGGCTTTGAATGTGGTCTCAATGACCCTCACATGTACCCATGGCTGCCTCCCGGGATGCTGGTGAGGTGGTGTGCTCAGGGCTTTAAATGTGATCTCTGCAGTGAGCCTCACATGTACCCATGGCTGTCTCCCGGGGATGCTGGTGAGGGGGGTGTGCTCAGGGCTTTGTATGTGGTCTCAATGACCCTCACATGTACCCATGGCTGTCTCCCGGGGATGCTGGTGAGGGGGGTGTGCTCAGGGCTTTGTATGTGGTCTCAATGACCCTCACATGTACACATGGCTGTCTCCTGGGGATGCTGGTGAGGTGGGTGTGCTCAGGGCTTTGAATGTGGTCTCTGCAGTGACCCCTCACATGTACACATGGCTGCCTCCCGGGGATGCTGGTGAGGGGGGTGTGCTCAGGGTTTTGAATGTGGTCTCTGCAGTGAGCCTCACATGTACCCATGGCTGTCTCCTGGGGATGCTGGTGAGGTGGTGTGCTCAGGGCTTTAAATGTGATCTCTGCAGTGAGCCTCACATGTACCCATGGCTGTCTCCCGGGGATGCTGGTGAGGGGGGTGTGCTCAGGGCTTTGTATGTGGTCTCAATGACCCTCACATGTACCCATGGCTGTCTCCCGGGGATGCTGGTGAGGGGGGTGTGCTCAGGGCTTTGTATGTGGTCTCAATGACCCTCACATGTACACATGGCTGTCTCCTGGGGATGCTGGTGAGGTGGGTGTGCTCAGGGCTTTGAATGTGGTCTCTCCAATGACCCTCACATGTACACATGGCTGTCTCCTGGGGATGCTGGTGAGGTGGGTGTGCTCAGGGCTTTGAATGTGGTCTCTGCAGTGACCCTCACATGTACACATGGCTGCCTCCAGGGGATGCTGGTGAGGGGGGTGTGCTCAGGGATTTGAATGTGGTCTCTGCAGTGAGCCTCACATGTACCCATGGCTGTCTCCCGGGGATGCTGGTGAGGTGGGTGTGCTCAGGGCTTTGAATGTGGTCTCAATGACCATCACATGTAAACATGGCTGTCTCCCGGGGATGCTGGTGAGGGGGGTGTGCTCAGGGCTTTGAATGTGGTCTCTCCAATGACCCTCACATGTACACATGGCTTCCTCCCGGGGATGCTGGTGAGAGGGTGTGCTCAGGGTTTTGAATGTGGTCTCTGCAGTGAGCCTCACATGTACCCATGGCTGTCTCCTGGGGATGCTGGTGAGGGGGGTGTGGTCAGGGCTTTGTATGTGGTCTCAATGGCCCTCACATGTACACATGGCTGTCTCCTGGGGATGCTGTTGAGGTGGGTGTGCTCAGGGCTTTGAATGTGGTCTCTCCAATGACCCTCACATGTACACATGGCTGCCTCCCGGGGATGCTGGTGAGGGGGGTGTGCTCAGGGCTTTGAATGTGGTCTCTGCAGTGAGCCTCACATGTACCCATGGCTGTCTCCCGGGGATGCTGGTGAGGGGGGTGTGCTCAGGGCTTTGAATGTGGTCTCTCCAATGACCCTCACATGTACACATGGCTGCCTCCCGGGGATGCTGGTGAGGTGGTGTGTTCAGAGCTTTGAATGTGGTCTTTCCAATGACCCTCATATGTACCCATGGCTGTCTCCCGGGGATGCTGGTGAGGGGGTGTGCTCAGGGCTTTGAATGTGGTCTCAATGACCCTCACATGTACACATGGCTGCCTCCCGGGATGCTGGTGAGGTGGTGTGCTCAGGGCTTTAAATATGATCTCTGCAGTGAGCCTCACATGTACCCATGGCTGTCTCCCGGGGATGCTGGTGAGGGGGGTGTGCTCAGGGCTTTGTATGTGGTCTCAATGACCCTCACATGTACCCATGGCTGTCTCCTGGGGATGCTGGTGAGGGGGGTGTGCTCAGGGCTTTGTATGTGGTCTCAATGACCCTCACATGTACACATGGCTGTCTCCTGGGGATGCTGGTGAGGTGGGTGTGCTCAGGGTTTTGAATGTGGTCTCTGCAGTGAGCCTCACATGTACCCATGGCTGTCTCCCGGGGATGCTGGTGAGGGGGGTGTGCTCAGGGCTTTGAATGTGGTCTCTCCAATGGCCCTCACATGTACACATGGCTGCCTCCCGGGGATGCTGGTGAGGGGGGTGTGCTCAGAGCTTTGAATGTGGTCTCAATGACCCTCACATGTACACATGGCTGCCTCCAGGGATGCTGGTGAGGTGGTGTGCTCAGGGCTTTAAATGTGATCTCTGCAGTGACCCTCACATGTACACATGGCTGTCTCCCGGGGATGCTGGCGCGGTGGGTGTGCTCAGGGCTTTGTATGTGGTCTCAATGACCCTCACATGTACCCATGGCTGCCTCCCGGGGATGCTGGCGCGGTGGGTGTGCTCAGGGCTTTGAATGTGGTCTCAATGACCCTCACATGCACACATGGCTGTCTCCCGGGGATGCTGGTGAGGGGGGTGTGCTCAGGGATTTGAATGTGGTCTCTCCAATGACCCTCACATGTACACATGGCTGTTTCCCGGGGATGCTGGTGAGGGGGTGTGCTCAGGGCTTTGAATGTGGTCTCAATGACCCTCACATGTACCCATGGCTGCCTCCCGGGGATGCTGGTGAGGGGGGTGTGCTCAGGGCTTTGAATGTGGTCTCTCCAATGACCCTCACATGTACACATGGTTGCCTCCCGGGGATGCTGGTGAGGGGGGTGTGCTCAGGGTTTTGAATGTGGTCTCTGCAGTGAGCCTCACATGTACCCATGGCTGTCTCCCGGGGATGCTGATGAGGGGGGTGTGCTCAGGGCTTTGAATGTGGTCTCTCCAATGACCCTCACATGTACACATGGCTGCCTCCCGGGGATGCTGGCGCGGTGGGTGTGCTCAGAGCTTTGAATGTGGTCTCAATGACCCTCACATGTACACATGGCTGCCTCCCGGGGATGCTGGTGAGGGGGGTGTGCTCAGAGCTTTGAATGTGGTCTCAATGACCCTCACATGTACCCATGGCTGTCTCCCGGGGATGCTGGTGAGGGGGGGTGCTCAGGGCTTTGTATGTGGTCTCAATGACCCTCACATGTACACATGGCTGTCTCCCGGGGATGCTGGCGCGGTGGGTGTGCTCAGGGCTTTGAATGTGGTCTCAATGACCCTCACATGCACACATGGCTGTCTCCCGGGGATGCTGGTGAGGTGGTGTGCTCAGGGCTTTGAATGTGGCCTCTCCAATGACCCTCACATGTACACATGGCTGCCTCCCGGGGATGCTGGCGCGGTGGGTGTGCTCTGGGCTTTGAATGTGGTCTCAATGGCCTTCACATGTACCCATGGCTGCCTCCCGGGGATGCTGGCGCGGTGGATGTGCTCAGGGCTTTGAATGTGGTCTCAATGACCCTCACATGTACACATGGCTGTCTCCCGGGGATGCTGGTGAGGGGGGTGTGCTCAGGGCTTTGTATGTGGTCTCAATGACCCTCACATGTACACATGGCTGTCTCCCGGGGATGCTGGCGCGGTGGGTGTGCTCAGGGCTTTGTATGTGGTCTCAATGACCCTCACATGTACCCATGGCTGCCTCCCGGGGATGCTGGCGCGGTGGGTGTGCTCAGGGCTTTGAATGTGGTCTCAATGACCCTCACATGTACACATGGCTGCCTCCCGGGGATGCTGGTGAGGGGGGTGTGCTCAGGGCTTTGAATGTGGTCTCTGCAGTGAGCCTCACATGTACCCATGGCTGTCTCCCGGGGATGCTGGTGAGGTGGTGTGTTCAGAGCTTTGAATGTGGTCTTTCCAATGACCCTCATATGTACCCATGGCTGTCTCCCGGGGATGCTGGTGAGGGGGTGTGCTCAGGGCTTTGAATGTGGTCTCAATGACCCTCATATGTACCCATGGCTGCCTCCCGGGATGCTGGTGAGGTGGTGTGCTCAGGGCTTTAAATGTGATCTCTGCAGTGAGCCTCACATGTACCCATGGCTGTCTCCCGGGGATGCTGGTGAGGGGGGTGTGCTCAGGGCTTTGTATGTGGTCTCAATGACCCTCACATGTACCCATGGCTGTCTCCCGGGGATGCTGGTGAGGGGGGTGTGCTCAGGGCTTTGTATGTGGTCTCAATGACCCTCACATGTACACATGGCTGTCTCCTGGGGATGCTGGTGAGGTGGGTGTGCTCAGGGCTTTGAATGTGGTCTCTGCAGTGACCCCTCACATGTACACATGGCTGCCTCCCGGGGATGCTGGTGAGGGGGGTGTGCTCAGGGTTTTGAATGTGGTCTCTGCAGTGAGCCTCACATGTACCCATGGCTGTCTCCTGGGGATGCTGGTGAGGTGGTGTGCTCAGGGCTTTAAATGTGATCTCTGCAGTGAGCCTCACATGTACCCATGGCTGTCTCCCGGGGATGCTGGTGAGGGGAGTGTGCTCAGGGCTTTGTATGTGGTCTCAATGACCCTCACATGTACCCATGGCTGTCTCCCGGGGATGCTGGTGAGGGGGGTGTGCTCAGGGCTTTGTATGTGGTCTCAATGACCCTCACATGTACACATGGCTGTCTCCTGGGGATGCTGGTGAGGTGGGTGTGCTCAGGGCTTTGAATGTGGTCTCTCCAATGACCCTCACATGTACACATGGCTGTCTCCTGGGGATGCTGGTGAGGTGGGTGTGCTCAGGGCTTTGAATGTGGTCTCTGCAGTGACCCTCACATGTACACATGGCTGCCTCCAGGGGATGCTGGTGAGGGGGGTGTGCTCAGGGATTTGAATGTGGTCTCTGCAGTGAGCCTCACATGTACCCATGGCTGTCTCCCGGGGATGCTGGTGAGGTGGGTGTGCTCAGGGCTTTGTATGTGGTCTCAATGGCCCTCACATGTACACATGGCTGTCTTCTGGGGATGCTGTTGAGGTGGGTGTGCTCAGGGCTTTGGATGTGGTCTCTCCAATGACCCTCACATGTACACATGGCTGCCTCCCGGGGATGCTGGTGAGGGGGGTGTGCTCAGGGCTTTGAATGTGGTCTCTGCAGTGAGCCTCACATGTACCCATGGCTGTCTCCCGGGGATGCTGGTGAGGGGGGTGTGCTCAGGGCTTTGAATGTGGTCTCTCTAATGACCCTCACATGTACACATGGCTGCCTCCCGGGGATGCTGGTGAGGTGGTGTGTTCAGAGCTTTGAATGTGGTCTTTCCAATGACCCTCATATGTACCCATGGCTGTCTCCCGGGGATGCTGGTGAGGGGGTGTGCTCAGGGCTTTGAATGTGGTCTCAATGACCCTCACATGTACACATGGCTGCCTCCCGGGATGCTGGTGAGGTGGTGTGCTCAGGGCTTTAAATATGATCTCTGCAGTGAGCCTCACATGTACCCATGGCTGTCTCCCGGGGATGCTGGTGAGGGGTGTGTGCTCAGGGCTTTGTATGTGGTCTCAATGACCCTCACATGTACCCATGGCTGTCTCCTGGGGATGCTGGTGAGGGGGGTGTGCTCAGGGCTTTGTATGTGGTCTCAATGACCCTCACATGTACACATGGCTGTCTCCTGGGGATGCTGGTGAGGTGGGTGTGCTCAGGGCTTTGAATGTGGTCTCTGCAGTGAGCCTCACATGTACCCATGGCTGTCTCCCGGGGATGCTGGTGAGGGGGGTGTGCTCAGGGCTTTGAATGTGGTCTCTCCAATGACCCTCACATGTACACATGGCTGCCTCCCGGGGATGCTGGTGAGGGGGGTGTGCTCAGAGCTTTGAATGTGGTCTCAATGACCCTCACATGTACACATGGCTGCCTCCAGGGATGCTGGTGAGGTGGTGTGCTCAGGGCTTTAAATGTGATCTCTGCAGTGACCCTCACATGTACACATGGCTGTCTCCCGGGGATGCTGGCGCGGTGGGTGTGCTCAGGGCTTTGTATGTGGTCTCAATGACCCTCACATGTACCCATGGCTGCCTCCCGGGGATGCTGGCGCGGTGGGTGTGCTCAGGGCTTTGAATGTGGTCTCAATGACCCTCACATGCACACATGGCTGTCTCCCGGGGATGCTGGTGAGGGGGGTGTGCTCAGGGATTTGAATGTGGTCTCTCCAATGACCCTCACATGTACACATGGCTGTCTCCCGGGGATGCTGGTGAGGGGGTGTGCTCATGGCTTTGAATGTGGTCTCAATGACCCTCACATGTACCCATGGCTGCCTCCCGGGGATGCTGGTGAGGGGGGTGTGCTCAGGGCTTTGAATGTGGTCTCTCCAATGACCCTCACATGTACACATGGCTGCCTCCCGGGGATGCTGGCGCGGTGGGTGTGCTCAGGGCTTTGAATGTGGTCTCTGCAGTGAGCCTCACATGTTCCGATGGCTGCCTCCCGGGGATGCTGGTGAGGTGGTGTGTTCAGAGCTTTGAATGTGGTCTTTCCAATGACCCTCATATGTACCCATGGCTGTCTCCCGGGGATGCTGGTGAGTGGGTGTGCTCAGGGCTTTGAATGTGGTCTCAATGACCCTCACATGTACCCATGGCTGCCTCCCGGGATGCTGGTGAGGTGGTGTGCTCAGGGCTTTAAATGTGATCTCTGCATTGAGCCTCACATGTACCCATGGCTGTCTCCCGGGGATGCTGGTGAGGGCGGTGTGCTCAGGGCTTTGTATGTGGTCTCAATGACCCTCACATGTACACATGGCTGTCTCCTGGGGATGCTGGTGAGGTGGGTGTGCTCAGGGCTTTGAATGTGGTCTCTTCAATGACCCTCACATGTACACATGGCTGCCTCCCGGGGATGCTGGTGAGGTGGGTGTGCTCAGGGCTTTGAATGTGGTCTCTTCAGTGAGCCTCACATGTACCCATGGCTGTCTCCCGGGGATGCTGGTGAGCGGGGTGTGCTCAGGGCTTTGAATGTGGTCTCTGCAGTGAGCCTCACATGTACCCATGGCTGTCTCCCGGGGATGCTGGTGAGGGGGGTGTGCTCAGGGCTTTGAATGTGGTCTCAATGACCCTCACATGTACCCATGGCTGCCTCCCGGGGATGCTGGTGAGGGGGGTGTGCTCAGGGCTTTGAATGTGGTCTCTCCAATGACCCTCACATGTACACATGGCTGTCTCCCGGGGATGCTGGTGAGGGGGGTGTGCTCAGGGCTTTGAATGTGGTCTCTGCAGTGAGCCTCACATGTACCCATGGCTGTCTCCCGGGGATGCTGGTGAGGTGGGTGTGCTCAGGGCTTTGAATGTGGTCTCAATGACCCTCACATGTACACATGGCTGTCTCCCGGGGATGCTGGTGAGGGGGGTGTGCTCAGGGCTTTGAATGTGGTCTCTCCAATGACCCTCACATGTACACATGGCTGCCTCCCGGGGATGCTGGTGAGGGGGGTGTGCTCAGGGCTTTGAATGTGGTCTCAATGACCCTCACATGTACACATAGCTGTCTCCTGGGGATGCTGGTGAGGTGGGTGTGCTCAGGGCTTTGAATGTGGTCTCTCCAATGTCCCTCACATGTACACATGGATGCCTCCCGGGGATGCTGGTGAGGGGGTGTGCTCAGGGTTTTGAATGTGGTCTCTCCCATGACCCTCACATGTACCCATGGCTGTCTCCCGGGGATGCTGGTGAGGTGGGTGTGCTCAGGGCTTTGAATGTGGTCTCAATGACCCTCACATGTACACATGGCTGTCTCCCGGGGATGCTGGTGAGGGGGGTGTGCTCAGGGCTTTGAATGTGGTCTCAATGACCCTCACATGTACACATGGCTGTCTCCCGGGGATGCTGGCGCGGTGGGTGTGCTCAGGGTTTTGAATGTGGTCTCTCCAATGACCCTCACCTGTACCCATGGCTGTCTCCCGGGGATGCTGGTGAGGTGGGTGTGCTCAGAGCTTTGAATGTGGTCTCTGCAGTGACCCTCACATGCACACATGGCTGTCTCCCGGGGATGCTGGTGAGGTGGTGTGCTCAGAGCTTTAAATATGGGCCACAGCAGCTCCTGCTCGAGCAGAGCGTTGCATTCCAGCACGCTGGCGGCCAGCACCGCTCTCTGTTATTTCAAAACAGTGCAGGCATCTCCTGGAGATAAAGCTACAGAACTCCCTGGCACTGCCAACCCACGCCCACCCCACTCACCATCTGCTGCCTTGGCAGCCAGGCTACGACAACGGAGGAGGGTCGCGGGGGACAAGGGGATGTGTAAGCACTGGGAAACGTGTCATGCCTTTAGAGGATCACATTCTTGTCTACACGAGGCACTCAATACCGAAGATGCCGACCTGAAACTGTCTCATCCCTCCTGGCAAGGCACGCTCCTAAAACAAACACTTGCAAAGCAATCGGCCTCGCATTTGTGAAAGTTAGAGCTATTGGCATTGTAAATGATATTGTTTTGTACTTATGTTTTTTGTCTGTAGTGGAGTGAATGATTGCTGTTTGTAGTGGAATTATGTGATTTGAATTGGAATTATTTGGTGTGGAATTGTGTGGTGTGAAAGTCTGTGTTTTGTAGTGTATTTCTGTATTGGAAATATGTGGTATGGTGAATAGATAGGGGTGAGAGCTGTATAAAATAGATAGAAAATAAGATTGTGAGTGAAAGGTAGTTTGTGTATGAAGTGGTGAATAAACCTAGACAGAGTAGTAGAGAAGGTTATAGACGTATAAGGAGGCTCCAAAAGAAGAGGAGGAGAGTGTGTTTTTGCGGTTTGAATTTTTTGAAAAGGTATGGTAAAGAAACTGCGCTGTATGAACTGAAGTGAACCAATATGAGAAATGCTGGATAAGTGCGTGAGTGTGCAATGGAATTATGTGGATAGTAATTATGTGGTATTAAGCGTAGTGGACTTATATGTAGTGGTATTGTGTGTTGTGGAGAGGCATGTATTGAGTAGAATTATGTAGAGTGATGATACATTATGTGGAACTTTATGATGTGGATTGAATGTATGTGGTGTGTAGTGGAAATATGTGTTGTGGAGTGGGATTTTGTGCCATGGAATTGTATGGAATTGAATTGTGTTGTGCGGAATCGTGTGGCATTGAGTGAAATCATGTTGAGCGGAATTATGTGGCATGATGTGGAGTATATTTATGTGGAGTGTTGCTATTTGGCATGAAGTAGATTTATGTGGAGTGCAATTATGTGATATGGAGTGTAGTGTAATTATGTTTTGTGTATGGAATTGTGTAGCACGGAATTACGTGATATGGCATTGTGTGGAATTGTGTGGCATGGTGCGGAATTATGTGAAGTGTAAATAAGGGGCACGTTTCAGAGTTTAATTTTGTTGAGTGTAATCATGTGTTTTAAAGATGAGTGGATATATATGGAGTGTAATTATGTGGTGTGAAGTGTAAATATGGAGGTTGGAGTGTAATTATTTGTAGAGGAATTATCAGGAGCTGAATTTTGTTGCGTGTGGTTTAATGGAAATATGTAGCAGGGGAAAGTAATGTGTATTTTGTTTTTTGGGGGTGAACAGCTGGGAACGACTGCTTGTGAAAATACATTGTTGACATTTTTAGAAGCACAACTTTGATAAGACCTGTACCATGTGGAGGAGTGGAAGGGGTTTTGGGGAGAAGATGAAAACGCTGCTCGTGGGAATTTGCCACAGCCAGTAGCACTTTAGACAGGATTGTTTAGGTTAATGACTGGGCTTGCATTGTTTACTTTATGAAGAGGGCGAAGGGGCTATATCATGGTCACAGCACAGGGGTTGGATGTAGGCTAAAAGAGGTGTCGACATTTTGTGAAATATTCATGATTTATGGTGAAAATAGAAACCAAATATTGAGCTTTGTTTATGCTGCGTGTCAGGTAGGGAATTCATGGTTGTTCAACGGTTGGTCCATACACAGGATCTGTACTAAGAAGGCCATTTTGTCTCAGTGGCGCGGAATGGGCACTCTTCGAATTTCAGGATGTTCTCCATGCAGGAGTATGCCTTGGCCGAAGGGCAATCCGTCCCCGCCGTTTAATCCCTCATGCATCATAATTATGTGCAGATAAATGAATCAGGTGATAACCATGCCTATATTGAATTCGTAAAGTCCGCTTTTGGTAAATCTCTAAACGAAGATGCACAAAACATTACAAGGAGCTGCATTTTGCGTCATTCTTTTAAAAACGCTTCAAGTCATCACTTTTTCAGTTAGAAAACAAGTCATCGGGCGACCAGATGAAAGCCATTTATGGAAAACCTCACAGAAGGTCCCTGACAAAATGGTTAATTAAGCTGAGCAAGTAAACATGTGCTAAAACAGGAGCAAAATGGAGTGAATGGGCACTTGGGGGAGTGTAAGCTGATATGGTCTCCACATTCTCCTCCCTGCTATTCTTTCAAATTAGTGGTTTTTGACCTGGACCCCATCTATAACTTTGTAAACCCCGTGTCTGCCATGCTTGGTCCAACGATTAATCTTCCATAGTTCTACATATGTAGTTTTAGGGGGAAGGATTAAAGTCTCCGGATCAGGAGTTAACATAACATACACATTTTTTTAAATAAACTCTTGTCGAGTTTTATGTTTCAGAAGTGAGTGCACATTTTATAATCAGTCTGTTGTGCTTCTCTGTTAAACGGACTGCTGTCTCTTTAAGGCCATCACGATATCGGATTTTACTGGTCCGGGGAGAGATTCTATATGTGCCTCTGCAGCTGAAAGCGGCTCCTGTAGTTTGTAATGCTGAGGGAGGAAGATGAATAGTTAAACAAGCAGCGACGGGCGGGAGATAAAGTGAAATACAAGCAGCCCGAATGATACATCTATCTCTGCAGCTGAAAGCAGCAGCTGAAGTGGGTAATGCTTACTTAAAGCCAATTAGAATTCCTGGCTGTGAATGTGCCTGAAGTGGCACCATACTGCTGGCTGTACCAGGACGTGGTAGCCGGCCATGACGTTCCTCGATCTGAATGGAAACACACCCTACTGCCATGTCTGGAGGGAGGAAGACACAAGGTTAAGGAAGCAATGATAGGTGGGAGGTGGTGTGGGGACGGCAAGGGAGATGAAATAAAGTGAAATACAAGCAGCACGTATGAAATAAAGGGGCAGATTTACATGCCCCTTGCGCCACTTTTGCGTAATTTTTAACATGGGAAAAGTGACGCAAAAGTGGTGCAAGGGGCTTGTAAATCTTCCCCAAAGTGTTTAAAAATATATCGCAGCCATGTTGTACAGGTGTGGTCTCTACCTTACGGTAGTAAAGTATAATACCAGCAGCGCCGAAGTTTAACACGCAGTACAAAAAAAAGTGAAATGTAAGCAGCGTGGAAGGTGAACATACCGTAGTGGAGAGGTGTGACTCACTGGTTAGAAGCGGCAGACCTGTAAGCAGAGAACGGCCCGGGACCAGGGTTCAATTCCCAACGCGGCAGGGTCTTGGACCAGGGTCAACGGACTCGATAATTATCGCCTCAGTGCCTACTCTAACCAGGGAACACACTCGGTAACTCTGGGCATTAAGCTTGCCTCATCTCTACAACGGCCCCCCACTGACGCCGGGGATGCCTGGTTTCACCCTGGAGATACCCAGAAAGGGACCATCTCACAGGGAAAACCAGGACGGGTTCCCCAGCGGTCTACAGCGCCAGGACACTCGGGTAGAGTAACAGTGCGCTTTACAAGTATCCCACATTTACATTTACCGTATGAAATAAAGAGTTTAAAAATATAGCGGGCCATGTTGAAGCTGAGTGGTCTCTACCTTACAGGAGTTAAAGTGAAATACAAACAGTGCCGAAGCTAAACACACCGTATGAAATAAAGAGTTTAAAAATATAGCAGGACCATGTTGAAGCGATGTGGTCTCTACCTTACAGGAGATAAAGTGAAAAACAAGCAGTACAGAAGCTGAACACACTGTAGGAAAAAACTGTGAAATAAAAGCAGTGCCGAAGCTGAACACACCATATGTTAAAAAGGTTTAAAAATATAGCAAGGCCATGTTGAAGCTGTGCGGTTTCTACCTTACGGGAGATAAAGTGAAATACAAGCAGCGCCAAAGCTGAACACACCGTATGAACAAAAAGTTCCAAAGACTCAGCATTCAGCAGCACAAGTGGAAGCGAACCAATCCTCCAGCAATACTAACTGGGAGTTAACAATTGAGAAAAGGTGGAACAAGCAGGAACCATTATCCATTTAGAAGTAGCGTTTTTCAAAGGACAGTGACAACACAATCAAAAGCTGGTGGCAGGGTCTAAGCCCATACAGTGAATACAGCACGTCTTGAAGACAGCGCATGCGCGGCCAAGGCTCAACCTAAAAAGTAGCGGGGGGGACTAACCGAGTTAGGCAGTGGGAAAGTGGCATCATAGTGCATGACATCACAGCTTGTCATCACACCATCACAGGAAGTGGCATCACAACCCATGACCTCATAGGAAGTGTCAATACAAGAAGTGACATCAGATCTTAACACCTCATGACATCAGATCTTAACACCTCACCATATGTTTCGTAGGTCTATCATGAATATATTTGAGTGCATTACGAGATTAGATTTTCCATCGGGGTTGTGCCAAAAAAGTGATGCATGCCCGACACAAAATTTGGGCCTGAACTTATACATTTATTTTGTAAAAACTCTTCCACAAAAAAAGGAGCAACAAGGAGAAACGTGGCAGTAAATCTATTCTGCTTAATTAGTTGGAATGTCTACATTTATAAAGAGCTTATGGGGTTAAGGCACCTGCTGCAGAGATGTTTGTGTGCCGGGTAAACTCCAGGGAAATATAATAATGGTTAGGCAACTTCAGAGGGTAACACATTTGCTGGGATGATCTGTATTTCTCTAGTCCCAGTTTTGAATCAAATCAAAGATTTTTACGTTATGTAGGTAGGTATGTGGGTTACTGCTTTTAGCACAGAGATCATTTTGTTACTTGCAGTTCTTAAACTGTAATCCTTCTAATATAGCGCATCGAGCTATGAAGAACCTGTGACTCCTACACCCTGTAGTGCTCCCTGTTTTATGTAGCCCATTCTGTACAATGATTTACACATTTACATGATTTATTGCCAATGTATAATGTGAATGTGTGATGTAAAGTGCTCTGACACCCTGTATTGGGAAGGGTAGCGCTATAGAAAAATGTAATATTGGTATTTAAAATGTTACTTGTGTAAATACTGGGACAGGCCAGCACATTTGGCAGTCTTATGATGCTTGCATATCTCTTATACACAGGGATCGAACAAAGTAGAAAGCATGTTCTCTTAAGTAATTATGAAGAGATAACAAGCTGTGTGCCTTTGTTTTCTCTGCCTTGCATCTAGGTGTGAGGATCATAAAACTCCCAGCCAGGATAGTGGAACAGAAGGAGGCCTGATGGCCCCTGAAATTTGGGCTTTATTATGGGCCCAGCTGGAGTCTGAAATACGAAAGCCCCTCAACCCCTGCACAATGCTGGCCTGAAAGAGAGCAGACAATGAGGAGGCGCTGTGGAATGTGGCTGAACATGACACTAGGACAAGTTCAGCATATTTCAATGGGGCCCACTTCTTGAAGGATGGACAGTGTCCACCTTGTGAAAATAGTGGGTGGACACCATGTACCCACGTGTACCCCCGGCTTGTGCCCTGCCTATTGGCATTTCATTAGCGCCCGAAATGTGTGATATCTAAAAACAAAATTGCAGTTTTATAAAGCGGAAACTTGACTCGAAGGTATTGGAGCACTTTACATGAGCACCAGTTACCTTACACAAGCTCATATTCTTTGTTTAGACACGAGGAAAGTAAGTGATTTGCCAAGAATCACAGGATGTTGAGCCATCACCGACATTTGAACCTAGTTCCCCAGTTGCAGAGTCAGCAGCTCTTAACATGAAGCTAAACTCTCTGCATTAGGCAGTCTGTGTTTGCGAATTGATTAAACTTGCATAATTTGGGAATGAAGCAGGAAAAACAAGTTCCTTATTGCATCAATCCTTGTTCATTATTACAACCCCATCACTGATAATAATACGTGCATCAGAAAAGTAGACCACACAGCTTTTGGTTGGAGAAAAAAACAGTCATAAGTTTATTCATCTTATTGACACACAGGTATGGTTAACTGATGGGCGATCCAAGTGTTCAGCCCTGTGTTAAAATCTGATCGCTGACACCCCATCCTGAATACCAAGCCAGAGTGACTGGGAATACAATACTTTCCATATTATTTCATTATCCAGGTGCTCGCTGTTCACAAGTGTGGCTGCGTCCCCCACCCATCACTAGATGCAGCCGTGCGAAGGAAAAAGGATGAGCAGCAGCTATGAGGCCTCCTAAATATCCCCTGCAAAAATCTTGTGGAGGCACACAGGTGTGACTTGTGCCTGTTCCTGGGGCCAGCAGTGCCCACACCGGACGGGATTTCCCTGGAGCAGTCACAGAGGTAATAGTTGCTTTAACCAGCTGATGGGAAACTCTAAGAGGCTATTCTCTCTATAGTCACCCTGCGGGCGACATGGCCAGCCACCTACATCATGTTTCTCACCCTCGGGATTGGTAATTCCCTAAGGTATCCTAGTTTCAGGTGTCAAGTTGCACTACCATATATGGAAGGAAGTGGTCAGTCCCTTAAATGACCCCTAAATACCCTTGCCTCTTCTAAAGCTTGGGTTGCCTCTAGCATTCAGTAAATGTTTCTGTTGGTTGGGTGTCTCGTTCTTGTCAGTATTCATGTCTGCTCCATTCACCATCCTTTCTGAGTCTCCCATCAGGGTCCCGCTCGTAGATTCACTTGTCCCAAGCCCTATCTTCCCTTGCCCCATGCCATATGACATAGTTTTACCGATTCCATTAGCCTATGCTCATTGTTCCTTCCCGTGTAAATGGAATGGAATGGAAATGGAATGGAATGAGTATTTATAAAGCGCAACTAATACCCTGGGGTGTGTAGGCGCTACCTTCTGCTAAACAGCATGGGACAGTGGTAAGAATGAGGTTGTAGGCGATTGTCTCAATAGTCAGTTTTTCAGGCCTTTTATGACTCTTAACAGCTTGGATTCTTTCTTGAGGGTTAACGGGAGGGATTTCCAGAGCCGGACTGCTGGGATAGTGAAACTCCTGCCACCCATCTCACTTTTTTAAATCTTGGAACAATTAAGTTTCCGCTACTCACTGATTTGAGGGATCTTGGAGGAACATAGGGTTTGAGGTATTGCGATAAGTGATTGGGGCCCTAGCCATGCAGAGACTTGAAGGCCATACACAGGGCCTTAAACTGAACGCGTTTTGCTACTGGCAGCCAACGTGATTGCACCAGAGCTTGTGATGCCAACTTGTATCTCGAGATGCGCAGGAGTAGACTGGCTGCATAATTTTGTGATATTTGCAGCTTATTAAAGAAGCGTTCTGTGTGCTGGTAAAAAAGGGTGTTGCAGATGTCAAGTCTTGATTATATAGGTGCAGTGACTACTGTTTTTTGAAGGTCAGAGGAAATGAAGGGAAGGAGCTTCCTTAAAATGTTAAGAATGAAGAAGCAGGAGGTAGTAATATGTTGATCTGTCCCTCAAAAGAGAGCTTGGTGTCAAATATTACTCCTAGATTTGCTTTTTCAGTCAGGGTAGGAAGGGGGCTGAGTCGGGAGGGCCACCAGTTGGCCGTCCAGAAGGAGGGATTGTTGCTGAATAATAGAACTCCTCTTTTTGAAGAGTTAAATTTTAAGCACTTGTCCAACATCCATTTACCGATGTGACTCCTGCAGTCATGGAGCCTAACAGCTGTTGAGTTTGGTGAGTAGCCTACTGATATAATTATTTGCTTGTCATCAGCATATGACACTGTTGTATTCATTATTTATTTAATTGGAATGCTCCTTGCATTCTTCTTGTGCATTCTTTGATGGAATTCGTTAGCAGGGAGGTTTGGAATGATTAAGAGTTGGGACTTCGTGACGAGTGGTTGTTAAGCTGTCTTCTTTACAAATAATACTCACGACAAATTATAATGTGATATTTACATCAGAGACCAAGGCAAATCCATGCGATTTAATAAGTTCAGCCAGTGGGGTGACATGTAGGTTAAATAGGGTGGGGCTCAGTGACAATCCCTAGGGGACTCCACAGGGAAAAGAAAAGGAGGGTGAGGTATGGTCACCTTAGGACACAGATTGAAACCCCCCTTTCCTGTTTGTGCCCTCAATTGATGGTCCTCCCTCATCCTCCCATCTGTACCATGTGACAGCTCCATAAGAGTTCCTCCCTGACCAATGTTCGATCTGTTCTCAACAACCTGCTCCCCTTATGGTTTGTGCTCTCCACCTGTGCTGCTCACCCTGCTGAAGTTTTAGTCCACTGGCCCCTGTCAGTGCTCTCCACTCTACTTTCCTTCTGGCACATGCTACCCTATCGTATTTCCACTTATGCCTTTGTATTTCTTCTTTATGACTTTACTATTTGGTTAGAGTTGCATCTATGCTTTCTCCATCCTGCTCTTTTGCATGCTCCTTGTGAATTTGCTAATAGAGCCAAATGGCTATGACCTTGGCCGGCTCCTCAATGACCTTGCCTCTCCTAAGGCTCAAATAACATATTTTTTGTCCTCATGACTCTCTGGAAATGTCTCTTTCAGCTATGCCCCTAATGCTCCCTTTCTAGCCATTGCTCCCCATTTTTGCTACCTGCTCTCCACACTCAAAAAGAAAGCAAAGATGGGGAGTAGGCCAGCTCCTCAACAGTGGCATACTGGTGCTTTTTAGGTCGAGCCAAGAGAGCGTATGCATTGTCGGCAGACATGCTGTAATAAGTGTATGGGCTTTGGTTCCTTGTAGTGCCCCTCCTAAATCTTGCTTTCTATGGTGCCTAAGGTGTCTTTGTCCCACCTTTTGTCTCTTTGTTTCCATCCTGGAGACTGACGCCTCTTACAAGAATCAGTTCATTTTTGACCATTTAGGTAGTTTGGCGCACTATTTACTTTGTTTAGACTCAGCTCGTTGTGCCCTTCCCCCCAATATGTCCCGCCCGTCCTTTGTTTTCTGCTCGTGTTGGCGCCCGTTGCTGATGATAATTCACTTAATGTTTTAAGGAGATGGCAGCGTATGTGGCATGCTCTACTTGCACAAACTTTGTTTATTTGTATAATTTACTTCTGTTTTCTGGCTTCTGCTTCTCCTGCGTCCCTCGCCACTCTGTTTTTACCACAACAAACTTCTCTGCCACTTCAGCCTCTCCCCAAACCGAGGTCATGATGAAACCAGACGGGCTTGCTGCCAAGTGTTGACTTATTGTCTTCCATGATTGGGGTGCGCCTTGTACCTACATAGTTTGAACTTTAATGGAAAGTTTTTAGGTCTCGCCTGGAGACATTTAGTAAGTGGCTTTTAAAAGTGCCACCAGAGGCTTTTGCTGGCCTTCAGCTTGCGTTCACGAGAGTGTGCACTTGCACAGCTACCATCTGTGTTTTATTGCTGTAATCAGGCTCCTCAGCTCGCACTTCTCCCCCTCCCTCTTCGTCAGTTTCATTTGTGTCTTCTATCCCTGTGAATGCTCCTCTGCTTGCGCTCGCACTCCCCCTCCCTTCTCCCCCTCCCTCTTCGTCAGTTTCATTTGTGTCTTCTATTGCTGTGAATGCTCCTGCTTCCACCAGGCACACACACACCTTCAGACGTCTGTGCAGGCTTTCACCAGGCACACACACCACCAGCCGTCAGTGCATGCTTCCACCAGCCACACACACCACCAGCCATCAGTGCACGCTTCCACAAGGCACACTTCCACCAGGCGCACACACACAGCCCTCAGTGCATGCTTCCACCAGGCACACACACCACCAGCCGTCAGTGCACGCTTCCACCAGGCACACACACCACCAGCCATCAGTGCACGCTTCCACCAGGCACACACACAGCCGTCACTGCACTCTTCCACCACGCACACACCCCACCAGCTATCAGTGCACGTTTCCACCAGACACACACACCACCAGCCATCAGTGCATGCTTCCACCAGGCACATACACCACCAGCCGTCAGTGCACGCTTCCACCAGGCACGCACACCACCAGCCGACAGTGCACACTTTTCCACCAGGCACACACACCACCAGCTGTCATTGCACGCTTCCCAACCAGGCACACACACCACCAGCTGTCAGTGCACACTTCCCCACCAGGCACACACACCATCAGCAATCAGTGCACACTTCCACCAAGCACACACACCACCAGCCGTCAGTGCACGCTTCCACCAGGCACGCTTCCACCAGGCACACTTCCACCAGGCATACACACCACCAACCGTCAGTGCACGCTTCCACCAGGCACAAACACCATCAGCCGTCGGTGCATGCTTCCACCAGTCACACACACTACCAGCCACTGGTGCACGCTTCCACCAGGCACACACCACCAGCCGTCAGAGCACGCTTTCATCAGGCACACACACACCACCAGCCGTCGGTGCACGCTTCCACCAGGCACACACACCACCAGCCATCAGTGCATGCTTCCACCAGGCACACATACCACCAGCCGTCAGTGCACGCTTCCACCGGGCACACACACCACCAGCAGTCAGTGCACCCTTTCACCGGGCATACACACCACCAGCCGTCAGTGCGTGCTTTCACCGGGCACACACACCACCAAATGTCAGTGCACGCTTTCACCAGGCACACACACCACCAGCCGTCAGTGCAGCAGGCAGGCTCTTCTCAGAGTTTCTTGGTAAATATGTGTTCGATGCCTGGGAGGGAGTGGGTCGAGTTTCTTTAAACCATGCTGAGTATGCAGGTGCAGTGCATGAACTCCTGTGTGAGTGAGTCATGATGCCTGGGGCTCACTCACTCCACACCTGTAAATTGCGCCTTCTCATTTGCAAAGTTCGGCGCATGGGCAGCCCCCACACCCCCGGGAATGACTGCTTCCTACAACCAGAATGGAAACAACATTCAGAGCAATGAAAATAAGTTAATTTGATGCAAAGAACTGTTAACAAGTACACACTGCAGTCCACAAGGTCCCTTATCTGAAACAGAGTCCAGATTTAGGAATGGCATACGCCATCATTGCCTGCCTGCCCGTGCACACACATGCTGCTGCACCCCAGCCCCTCCCGCCGCCCAGCGGTGACTGCCCGCCCTGCGCACCCAGTCCTCACTGCTCACCTTCCACCATCGGCATGTCTCCAAGAGGGCCCACCACGTGCTGGTGCAAGCTCCAAGGCCGCGGCCCACGACCTTGGCAGCCCCCACATCATGCAGCCCCGCATCACGGGCCACCAGGTCACACACTTGATTCTGGGTCTTGATATTTCAATGGCCGAGAATATATCAGTGCACAGACACACCCGCTCAGCCCTTTAGGTCCAGCAGGATGCACAAATCCTTACCAGTCCGGACCGCCAGGACGGGGCAGGCTGCACACCAGCTCAGCACTTAAGGTGCCACTACCTCAGTTCACCGAAAGTCACCGTCCTGTGGCGGTGCGCCTGTGCCAGCCCAGTGTGTCCAGTGCCACCAAGTCTGTGACCCGCAAGTCATGGACCCTCTATGATTGGGTATCGTGGTGCAGATGCCATTATGTAACCTCCGGCCCTGGGGAATGTGCTCTGGTGGGGCCCTAGGCCGTCATGCATAAATTATAAGTACACGGACACCCCCAGATAGAAAGTGGAAATGGCGTCCAGCACAGGCGCCTGGGCCTTTTTATTGGCAGGGTCACATGTCCTGTGACACGTGTACTGGATGGGTGTGGCGTGGGTGTAAACCAGCCATGAGGGAGTGACTGTGGCATGCTGACAACTAGACCTGTGATCAGCAGATCACTACAATGAAGACCTGGGACATGTAGCGTTGTCGTCCCCCCTGTAAGCGTAAGCGGAGTGTGCTGGCCTGGCGTATGCCAGTCCAGCATAAGAGTGTGAACAATGATCCCGGGGCTCTGGGCGTGGTTCCGTCCTTGGCTGGACAAGGAAGTAACTGATGCGTGTGTCCCTGTTGTGGTGCTGGCACCACCCGGACCACAATCGGCAACGTGTCACCCTGTGACCCAAGTCCCACTACATGAGCCACATGGACGTAAGGGGGAGTCACTGACCCTACATTCATCTGTACTTCCACAATTGAAAGATCATAGACATGAAACATCTGTGTGAATATGAATGTTTTATTCACATTCAGTGGAGTGTTGTAGCTGGAGCAGTGCAGGGCCATGCAAACCCCACTTTACATTGTTGCCCCGTGGAGGGCCAGCCAGAGCCTTTCAGGGAATGACAAGTTCAATGGAGGGGCAAGAGCTCCGTCCGCAGTCTGAATGCTGTGTCATTGGAGACCAATCAGAATATGGCAGTCCATGTCGCGGTCCAAGGTGGGTGTCGCAGAGTGTATCAGGGGACAGTGGAAGGTGATTATTAACCAAGCAGAAACCGTCCGTATGGCGGAGATGAATGATACAGTTTTCTTCTTACCAGGAAGTGAGATTCATCCACATCTTCATCCTCTGCTGTTTCATGTGCCTCACAAGTGGGCAGTGGTGTTCTGTCTCCAGCACTCTGTGGCAGTGTTACATCAGGGGCCGGAGGTAGAATGTCTGCCGCACAGTGTGGCACTGACACTTCAGGGGGCGTAGATGTGGATGTAGTGGTAGCAGCAGCATTCATCAGCGCCAGGCCTTGTGGCAGCAGTTAGTAGCACAAGAGGGGTACAAAGTTCCCCGATGGGAAATATAAGACACAATATAAGACACAAGAGAGCGTGCAGCGTAGAGGAAGGTAAAAGGGAAAAGGGGCATTTCCCTATTTGGAACTAAAACCCTCACACACCTAGCAAGCTAGATGCCATGCTTCATCATATGGCTTCTGCTCCTCGTCAGACTGGCGCTGCAATGTCTGACAGGCACCCGTAAAGGGACTCTTTATTGGAGATCTTTTGTTCCGGCCATATGGTGCATGCGGGTGAGAGGGCGAGTGAAAGTGTAGTCGTGAAGTAGTGGTGAATTAAAAAAGGTGGGTCAGTCCACAGGGAACTTTATTAGAGTGGCTGAAACCCTTGGTTAAAATGGGTGGGAGGGGAGATATGTGCTGGAAAAGTTAACAGCAGGACATCTACGACCCTCTGGTCAGGTCAACATGTTCCTTGCCGTCATGGCAATTCTTCAGGACCTAAGTGCTCAGTACTACACAGTGAAAAATGAATATAAATGACAACCTTATTTCAGGAGGTCAATAAGTTGGCAGTATTCAAACCAACAAAAGAGCGTCAACAAGTTCTATAAAAAACAAACACTACTCCACCAGCAGATCCACCAGGAATACAGTCTTACCAGGAGGAAAGAGGAGGGGAGTAAAGAAAAAGCACAGTAGGGAGAGAAGAGATCAGTGGTGAGAAAAAGAACCCTCAAACACCAAACAAGTAGGTGTTTATTCTTATCATTGGGTTCTTCAAGTATGAAAAAGAAAAAACAGGACCAGCCATAAGGCCCGCAAAGAAAGTGCAAATTTAAAAGGAAGTATAGCAGTTCTTAGTATCAATTTTAATAAAGGGATAGCCTACTTCCATTAAAAACAAGTGAAAATTCGGACATGTTAAGGAAATAACAATGAAACCTGATGTCCTTTACAAAAGAAATTTAAGTATGGTCAACATGTTTCTGCTTACATTGAGAATCATTCACTCAAGCATTCGTCAGGACCAGAGAAAAAACTCTTTAAATTTTTTTTGTTGGCAGCTAAGTACAGGCCCACACTCTAACGTGTGTCCATTCCTTGCTGTCCTAAAAGGGTTATTCACCCACTCACGGTTCTTCTTCCATGAGTTTCCTTAGTTGCTCTTAATGCGCCTGTATCTGTGAAGAGAAAAACAGATTTCTGATAACGACATGGCCCGAGTAACACGACTCCTGTTAGGAATCTACTCATGTCAATAATCGATGGTTTAACTGGATGCTGATTTATGACTCAAATAATTCCTCATCTCTTAGGGGCCATGTTTTTAGTATTCCCACACACAAAACACAAAAGTCTCCCATTTCCAACAACTAGGTGCTCAACCGCCGGTACCGTGTTTAATTAGCCCACGGACCGAATTCTCTAAGGTAACCTGGATTCACTGCCCAGTTTAACCATTCCACACGAATACATATATGTGACAAAACCCACACAATGTCCTCCACCTTTTGACATGCTAGGATCACTCCCACCTAAATGGTTGAAGGAATTACACTGGGCACACGTGTTCCGTGGCAGTGTAAATGGATCAATTAAAAAACAACACTATAAGTGTGCCAGCTGCCTAAAAAGCCATCATTCAGAGAAAAGAAGAGAGAAAGACCGTTTCTAGTATGTATTGTAATTACATTCATTTTAAATCATGTAGTGAATAATACGAGAAAAACATGTTATTTATTTATGCACCACTTACTTATCAGGCTTCCTGTTAATGCCTCCTGGGTGCATGGCAGGGGTAATCTTCACGCCCCATCACAACTAAAAAGGGGGAGTAAGATAAACACTGAGAGAAAACCCTTAGCGGGCGTTACCTCTTCATTGCACGTGTTTACAGGCAAAGGGGAAGAGAGGGCCGAACGAACATTAGTTGTCTGATGTTTAAGCCCAAACGCCCTGTCATTTTAGATAAAGCGGTACAGCGTATCCACAACTCGAAAAAACACATGCAACTATAGCCGTACTCACTGTTATACAGACGGCTCCCCTCTCGTAACCTACGGAGTGCACATCCATGTCCCGAACGGTGGCTGGTTGTTTAACGAGCTGACGTTTAGTAACGTCAGGAAATGAGTTGGCAGGCCAGCACGTCCTGCTGTAACAATGCGACCCTAAGTGAATCCCTAAGGCGCCTCGCAGTCTGCTCCCGTGGGACCTGCACCAATGTGTCAGATACCTGATACGCGTGCCGTCTCGACCGTCACAACCTACCCCCACGAGCCTGGTCAGGGCGTCAGAGCAGCAATGCCATGAGGATGGTCTTTAGGTCATTGAGGAACCCAGCTACCACTTGCTGGTGTGCATCCGTGGCAGCAGGAAAGAGCGTTCCGCCTGGGTCCGCTCCACGGTCTCCATTAATGTCTGCATGTGTCCCAACTCTCGGGTGACATCGCTGGTGCCACTCCGACTAGACAGTTGTTCTTGTCTCATAGTCAGGACTCCAGCAATGTCAGCCATGGTTCATTGGAGGGAATGGAGTGGACTGTGGATGTCCGTTAGGGACTGTGAGTGGTCCCTGATGGGACTTAAACACCCATGTATGGCATCTAGTTTGGCTGCCATGCGGTCGAACCCCACCCGCACTTGTTCAGCCAGCTCCTCCTGGCACCCCAAGACATGGCGTTGGAAGGCCATGTGGTCTTCGTGGGGGTCCTGGGAGGCAGCCTGGTGCCTCCCAGGACTGCCTGCTGTGTGGTCTGTGCAGGGGCTATGCTGCCCTGCTCCTGGAGGTGGGGTGCAGAGGCTGTCAATGAACTCTTGGAGGGCGTCAGTGTCGTAGGTGTGGTGGTCCTGTTCTTCATCAGAGAAGAGAGGTTTGGGCTGCTCTGCAGGAGGTGTTGGTGTTCCTGCTGCAATGGGAAGGGGTGATGCAGTTTAACATTGTGTTCACGTGTATGTTGTCACATTGTACATGTTTACATTCAGACTGCATGACAGTGTACATTGTAACTGTTTGGGAGGAGCTGCCTATTTGATGCGGACAGTGGACATTTTGACATCACGGATTTGTGTTTGTACTTGTACATTATCAAATCACATTTCCCTGCTATGCCAAATGTGATTGACCAGTTTCTACACACATGCAGCACCAGTTGGATCCTCTGTTCTGTTGTGGACGTGTTGCAGTTTGTACCACATCATTGTCAATGTTGATGTGCTCTGCATGTTATGTGTGTGTGCTGCATTTTGGGGGAGTCGCTCCTGCAGCTCTGATTTTGCTGCCCCTTCTCCCTTACATGGGGTGTGCCGTTGACTTCTGGGATTATACAGTGCTGAGATGTTGCATACTTGGGTACATTGGTCTCTTGGTGGGATTTGGGGGTTCTGGGGCATGTTTTGTCGGCAGATGTGCTCTACTTAATTGTGCATGTGTGCCATTGTGCCCATCTCCCCTGTACCCCCAGTCCTTGGTCGTTACTCACCCTGGTGCTGTTGTGTCCGGTCATGTTGAGCAGTGTCCGGTCCCCCAACTCCTGCCACCGTCTCCCCACTGATGACTGTGGACACCATTTTCTTCATCTCGCCGAGCTCCTCCTGTGGCGCTGGACTCCCACCTCCAGTCTGCATTGCTGCCTTCCGGTTGTTGGCGAGTTTGTGCTTGGTTTTGCGCTTCACATCATTCCAGCACCTCTTGACCTCTTCCATTGTCCTCTTCAGCGCTCCGACTGCATTCGCCTTGTCCACTATGGACTGCCATATTCCATTTTTTGTGTGCCAATTACACAGTGGAGGTGACGAACAGTTGCTGATGGTGTTCTACCACCTCCGTTATCAGGATCCTGTTTTCCTGCGGAATGAATCGCTTCTTCCTACTCTTCTTGTCCTTGCCCTTCCCTGACCCAGAGGTCCCAGGCTGGTCCTCCGGGGAGGTGGTGTTGGGGTTCTGGTTGTCCTCTGTACTTGCTTCGGCTACCTCCATTGTGCTTCGCTGTTTTTTGGCTTTTTTTTATTTTTTACTTTTATAGTGATTTTTCCCACCTGGCGTGTGTGAACTGCAGGCCTGGGGAAGATTGTCGCTGATTTTTTATCGCGGTTGGGCCCATCGCAAATTTTCTTGCGTTGGGGTTTGCTTTTTTATCTCCGTCCCGGTGACTTTATCGCATACATTTGACGCGTTATCGTGAGACTATTGCATGGTACCGCTGTGTTGGGAATACAACGTTAACACTGCGTTATTTTCCCGCGATGGACTGCGATGTGAAGAGTTGCGTTAAGCTTATTTTGTGATGATTATCACATGTTCTTGTGAATATCCCCCCATGTATTTAACCCCTTCCATGCTCATGACGAGCTGAGCTCGTCATGAGTTGCGCCGCTCGCATGCTCATGACGAGCTCAGCTCGTCATGTAACGCGGTATTTCAAAAAAAGCCGCACAGCGCAAAAATTACCGCCGCACGCATGCGGTTAATAGTGAAAGCCAGAAATGATTGTCCTCTGTATATAATGATGTGATTACTCTGTATGTATGTTTTTGATATAAATTGAACCATTGTAAACAGTTCTGCATACATCCATGATTGACACTGTATAATGTATCAGAAATCAGGTCAATACAAGAATCAAATTTCTGTATTTTGACTGTCTGAAAGCAGTACAAATTTAAATATAGAGGACTACATGTTTTATTTCTTATGTGTACATCTAGTTTAACTTATTTATAAAAACAATAATAAAAATATGTTTGATACCACTGAATAGAGGTTGCATGTATATGTTCATGATAAATAATGTTAAGGTCCACAAATATTCTCATTGTTCCTAAATTGCGATATTTACACACTAGTTATTTCACTGATTTAGGAATTCGTGTCAGGGGTACCCCTGTTCTTACACATTGTGTAGTATTCAGCAGAGCTCTCTAATTTCTTGGAGTCACAAATATGCCTGAACCTGACTGAGTCTGTTATAGCAACAATCTTAGATTTCTGCTTTCTTATTTTAGGGTAGTTAGCCGAAGTTTTGTCGGCCTTGTTCTGACCACCATACATTTTCGCATTAAAAGGAAGTAGACTACCACAGGCATTGTCCCAGGATTGTTTGTTGTATTGCAGCTTGGCCTTAATAAGTTTAGATAACATGTCATTGCAATTAGAGGAGAAATATTTGTGTTCTAAAACCATAATCTGATCTAAAAGTTGCACAGAGTCCTTAGAAGCCCTCCTCTTCTTTTTTGCTACAAAATCTATGATAAAGCCTCTTGCGGTTGTTTTAAAGGCATCTCAGATAAAAATTAATTTGTGTGTCTGAAGTAAGATTTTTCACAAAAATTCTCGTACAAATATTGTAAATTGTTCTGTAAATTGTTGGTCCAGTAGAAGGTTGTTGTTAAATCTTTGTCTGTGAGTGGGAAGGATGGAGTTAGGGTAGTCTAGGTCTACAATGATGGGAGCATGGTCCGAAATGAAAATTGGAACCTAACTCGGCATACGTTAGAAATTGAAGGGTATACTAGGTAGAAAATATATAATCTATTCTAGAGTGGGCATTATGAACTGGAGAAAAGAAAGTAAAATCCAAGACATTGGGGTGTGATGCCCTCCAAACATCAGCGAACCCTCTAGAGGATATGGTTCTCTGAAAGGCTCTGTGGATTTTGGTAGGAATAAATATAGTCTGAGATCTACGATCCAGAAAGGGGCCCATAAATCGATTACAGTCTCTCCTCACTATGAGATTCTCTGACGCATGGGAAGATCACAGAGAGGAAAAGTCATTCCATAAAAACAAATCTAGTCCATTTGGACCGTAGACATTACAAATCGAAAATTGTGAGTCATTTATCTTAATATCTAACAAAAGCCACCTTCCAGCATCATCTTTAAATTCATTCAACAGCTGAATGCATAACAGCTTATGAAACAATATAAGGACACCATGTTTGTTATTTACAGCAGGAGAACTAAAAACATTCCCAACCCATTGTCTTCTTATGGAAGCTATGTCTTGTTCTTTATGGTAAGTTTCTTGTAATAAAGTAATTTGACAGTTTAATTTTGATAAATGAGACTATACCCTTTGCTTTTTAACCGGGTAATGAAGACCTTTAACATTCCATGGCACAATACATAAATTACTCATGGAGAAGAACCTAAAGAATAATTAGAGAACAAACACATGAGGATTCTATGTCAGGACCGGAGGCTTCGGATTATGCTTTTCCTTTCTTTGCTCTTTATTTTCACAAAACTCACAGCAGCTCAGAAAAGCAACACAAATGCTTATGTACCCAAAACAAAGGGAAAAAAACATTAAACACTCAACAATTACAGTTTTCCAAAGACCAGGGAACTACAACTCCCATCATTCTATACAAATAGAGTCCAACGTTAGTCCCTCAACAGTGTCCATAACATGTAGATAGGCCATCCATCTTGAGTCCTCTTCCTCTTTCTTCGCTGCTTCGCAGCCAGTTAAGTGCTCTGTATTTCGTCCTTTTTGATGTATTCATGCATGTATTGGTTTTACTTTCCTAGCGACTTTGGCGCTATGGGGGGGGGCTCTGAGGGGCGTTATTGGCTTGTTTTAATGTATGTTTTGCCCCAACAGAGCCCATTATAATCGCGGGAACGTCTTGGCAATCCTCACGCGATTTGCCAGTGTTCGCGGCCCTTGTGACCGCTATGGGGTGCTGTGGCGTCTTGTTGCTCCTCAGCGTGACTTTTCCTCACACAGAGGAGCCGCGCTGAGGAGTGAGTCACGCCGGAGCCTTGACCCCCGCCGCCTCACCTGAACGCCCAGCTTCTGGGTCCGTATTTGCCCCATACATTTAAGAACGCCCCGTGGGGGGGTCAGTATCGCGGATTTCACCGCATTTGAACACCTGCGGGCGGATTTTTTCAGCACATAGTGGTTTTACCGCATTTGGCCTGCCAGTGTTTAGGAGCAGGTGCAAGTGAGTTTTAAAACAGCGCGCTGGGAGACGGCTGGACCCGGTCCTTGTGAGGGTCTGTGTGCTGCAAAGGGGGTGCTGCTTTTCATTCCGGTTTTCAACCGGGCCTAATTGTTGTGGGCCTCTGGCCTCCACCAAAGTTGTCTGCTTGGGCAGCATTCCTCAGCCCATTGTAGAGCTGCCATTCATTCTACAGTTACCTGTGGCCTGGTCCTGCAGTGCACACGCTGGTAGACATGGAACATGAGGGTTTTTATGAGGAGCAGGAATACTAGTAATTGAATGATGAGGACTTCTACAATGCTGTGGACAGCTCCATATACCGATGTGTCACGGAGATAGTGGGTTCTATGGAGGACCGCCTGTCCACCCGCATTGTAGAAGAGTGCGCGAAGATGGCGCAGGGTCTCTCCGGTTCGCCGGGTACCATCCCAACTCCCGTGGGGGAGGAGCCCCCTGCCCCGAAGAAGCCTTGTAGGGAGGGTGTCCCGGCAGGGGTGCAGGGGGTGGACAGGGACGACTTTGAACGCCTGCGCAATGCGTCTTTGGCCGAGGCGACCACGTCCACCCCAGCGCCACCGTCGGGCCCAGAACCCTCGGTTTCTTTGGGGATGGCTCCCTCTTCGCCCAGAGGGGGGTTGCCGGTGGACACGGACGACGACGAGGAGTCGGTACGTTCTCGGAGGCCGTCCAGCTCTGCCGCCACATTGCCCCAGGACAGTTCAGGTATGCTGGATCCGTATGAGATCATCCACCCGGGATCCGCAGCCTGGACCTGGGGGGGCAAGGTGGCGAAGTTTGTGGCGGGACGTCTTCGCAAGCCTTTAGAGAAGGAAGCGAGGAGTTGTCTGAGAGGAGAGTGCCCTCGACCTACATTGGAGGGAAAGATAGCGATGACACCGGAGCTAGATTCCAAAATGGCCACGTTCCTTGCAAAATTTGTAAAGGAGCCCCGCAGGGGAATTGGCTGATCCTGGCGCTCCTGTCAGGACAAGTTGCTAGACGCTATCGGACCCATTAATAAAATTCTTGACATGGCAGAAGAGGCGAAATGACAGGGGCCACGATATCTCTGGACGTCCTGTCGAATTGGGCGCAGAGGGTGGTCATCTTCCTGGGGAACGCCAACTGCGCCCTCTCGACCGAACGCCGGCGATCACTGCTGATTAAACTAGACCCGAAGTTGGGAGACTTGGCCTCCTCCGAGGCCGGAGCGGTGGCCCAAGGGGGACTCTTTGGAGACCCTTTTATTAAAGAATTAGGCAAGTTCGTATCGACCTTTACCTCCCTGGACAAGGCCCAATCCAGCAATAAGAGGGTCTTCCAGCAACGTTTCTCTCACAGGGCCGGTCGCGGAAGGGGCCTCGCGACCGGCCCTGGCAGTCAGAACTTCACCAAGGGTCAAGGCTCCGGGCGGGGACAGTACAACACCTCCGCCAATTACAATAACTTTTACCCCACCAGGGGTCAACGCTTCAGGGGTCGAGGTGACTTCAAGAACAACTCCGGCAACGCCAATTCGGCGGTAGGTGTTATTCCTGTGGAGCAGGTGCGCATTGGCGGCCGGCTAGCGGCCTTTGCAGGGGCTTGGGCAGCGATTATGGCAGACGCGTGGGTCTTGCAGACGATCCACGGCTTCCACATATAATTTTACGATCACCCCTACCAAACAAGGGCCCCACGGCCTATAGTTTTCTCAGAAGCGGATGCGCAACTGGTCGACGGAGAGGTCTCTGAAATGCTCCGCAAGGGGGCCATCTGTCGATCGGTTCAGCATCCTGCAGGTTTCCTCAGCAACATTTTCCTGGTGGAAAAAACGGACGGAGGCAAACGTCTGTTTATCAACCTCAAAGAATTCAACGGGTGGTTGGTCTACCGGCATTTCAAGATGGAGAGAAACCATCTACTTCGGGATGTCCTCCTCCCGAACAATTAGATGGTGCGCCTAGATCTTAAGGACGCGTATTTGGTGGTTCCCATCCATTCTCCTCACCGCCGATTCCTACTATTCATCTGGAGGGATAAGGTGTTCGAGTTCACGGCCCTTCCATTTGGGCTTTCCTCTGCCCCTTGGAGCTTCACCAAGCTGCTCCATCCAGCGGTGGAATTTCTACGGAGCCAGGGTTTTCGGATGATTGTCTATCTGGACGACATCCTCTTGATGGCCCAGTGTCCAGAGAAGCTGGCCCTTCAGCGCCAGCAGACGGTTTCCCTGCTTCAGGGATTGGGTTTCATCATCAACAGGGACAAATCTGTCCTCTCTCCCTCTCAGAGGGTAGTCTTTTTGGGGTTCGTGGTAGACTCACTCCAGTCCTCATTAAGCCTCCCGTCCTGGAAGATGGCCAGGATCAGACATGTGTTATGTCAGACAATCGTCAAATCACACACCTCCCTCTGTCAGATTGCCAGGGTGGTGGGGCTCTTCTCCTCGTCCATCCAGGCAATCTTTCTGGGACCCCTCCATTACCGGGCCCTTCAGCGGCTCAAAGGGCATCACCTCAGGAAGGGTATGATTTACGATCAGTTGGTTCTCCTTTCCGCGGAAGTGAAGGACGAGATGTCTTGGTGGCTTAACCACATGGAAGCCTGGAACGGGCGAGCGATCTTTGGGTACGTCCCAGACCTGGTAATAGAATCCGACGCCAGCAGCTCGGGTTGGGGTGCCCGCTGCGGGGATTTTCCACAGGCGGCGTCTGGTCCTCAGATGAGCAAGCTTTAGACATAAACTGTTTGGAGTTATTGGCGGGGTCTTTCGCAGTGTGCTGCTTGACCAAGGACTCAGTACGCTTGTGTGTCCTTCTGCGGATGGACAATGTCTCAGCGGTTCGATACGTCAACCGTCTGGGCGGTCCACGATTCCGAGCTCTGGCGGACTTGGCGAAGGAGTTTTGGGGCTACTGTCTTGCTCACCACATCTCCGTGACAGCAGAGTACCTACCAGGCCAAGCGAACCAAGTAGCGGATTGGCACTCCAGGCATCTGCGAGATTCCAGCCAGTGGGAGCTGGATGTAGGAGTGTTCCAGTGGTTGAACGGCCTATGGGGTCCTTTTTCAGTGGACCTGTTTGCGTCCCGCTTGGATCATCAGCTTCCTCGGTTCTTCAGCTGGAGGCCGGACCCTCTAGTGGAAGCCACGGACGCTTTCCTACAGGATTGGAGTCAGGAGGAGGCATATGCGTTCCCTCCTTTTTCGATGGTGGTACGGACGGCAGCCCAGCTGCACCGACAGAGGGCAGGACTGGCGGTGTTACATTCCCACTGAGCGCCGCTGTCAAGAACTGAAATCCGAGCGGATCATCAGGGAACTACGTCTCCCAGACTTCCTAGCGAGAGCAGGAAGTGATATAGGGGACGTGTAGCCTGTAGAGGGCGTCGGATATTCTTGGTACTTTCAGACTTTGTTTTGGCTCGCCTGTGTTTGCTCCTGACTCCTGGCCGTTCTGCCTAGCTCATCGTGTGTTCCCTTAATCAGACGGCTGTCTGATCATTTTCGGAACTGAATATCCAGTTCTTCGTGTCTTGGCTCATAGGACCCACAAGGTACTGTGTCTGTGCGTTATTACAGGGTGACATTAACCCCACAGGATTATTTTTGGTATTCAGACATTAACATTGGCTACACCTCACTTTCAGGAAGCCTTTTTGTTGACGTGCTGTCTAGAACTAAGGGGGTATGTGCTTACTCTATATACGTGTTTGTGCATGCATTCACTAGTGTGTAATCGGATGTGCAACGGTGTGCTTTGTGTCCGCAGGTGTGGCTGGTGTGGGTCCCTGTGCCTCCTACAGTGATAAGGGTGAAGAGAAGTATCTTCCAGAGAGAGGCCTTTTGTGTTTTCTTTTGCAGGTAGATACATGGTCAGAGTTCTTCGCAAATTGAGTCCTTGGCTATTTTGTGTGTTGAAACAGAACAGAAGAAGGGGTTCTCATCTTCCTGTCTTTTGTCGTTTCAGATCTCCCTCCCCGCTGTTCCCTTCCCTTCCCCGCGGGCTTTATTGCCCTCGTCTGATCCTTCCTGAACCTTTGGCTATTGTAGCACTCAAGGTTTGGATAGATCAGGAGGTGGCTTATCTTTTGCGTCACGCTGATCCCGAGGACGAAGCCGGATAACAGGCGGTGATCACACCAGTTTGGAGGTCTCAAGTTTGGTTTCCGGTTCTTCTGGAACTTTCTTGGGATTTTCCAATCCTACTCCCCCGGTTTCCTCATCTTCTTCTCAATCCGGACGAGGAGGCACATCCCCTCATAACCCAGGTGTCTCTTCACCTCATGGCATGGCGACTTTCAGGCGACGCTGGTCGCTCCCGGGCCTTTCGGGACCAGCTGAGGACTTTATGTCCAAGGCCTGGGCCATCAGTACCTCGAAGCGCTACCGTTCCGCTGGACTAGGTGGAAACGTTGGTGTCTTCGACGGGCTTGGATCCCCTGGTCGCAGGTGTCGTTCACATCTTGAATTTTCTGGACGAGTTGGCATCTGAAGGCCTGGCCTATCACACCATTAATGCGGTGCGCTCGGCGATATCGGCTGCTTATTACCCGGTTGAAGGGACGGTTGAGGAGCATCCCTTTGTCTGTAGACTTCTTCAAGGGATACGTCTTTCATTACCTCCAGAACCTGGTTTCTCGGTTCTTTGGGACGTTAATGTCATTTTGAATTTGTTTCTGTCTTGGCAGCCTAATAAGTATCTTTCCTTGAAAGAGTTGTCCGCTAAGCTAGCCATGCTTTTGTGTTTGGTGTCTTGCCGCAGGGTCTCCGATGTGCGGGCCCTAGATGTCTCGGCAGGGATTTTTCCCCAGAGGCAGTCATGTTTACGGTAGGTCGTCGCACAAAATCTGCGTCGAGATCAATTTCTTAACCAGCGTTTGTAGATACTCCCAAGCTGTGTGTTGTTCAATGCCTAAAGGCGCACGAAGATATAACCTTAGAAATTGGTCCTCCGGGCGAACGTCAATTGCTCATTGCTTTACGAAAGCCACACAAGGCAGTTTCTTCACCTACCATCGCCAGATGGGTGAGATGGGTCATGCAAGAAGCAGGTATTGACACTAGCCTGTTTGGAGCACACTCAGCTAGGGGAGCTATGGCGTCCAAGGCGTTTGCTCTGGGAGCACGTTTGGAAGATTTGATGCGTGCGGCAGATTGGTCTTCGGATTCTACCTTTAAGAGGTTTTATTTCAAGCCGGTGGTGGACATTGCACATTTGGTGGTAAGTAAGCTTTGAACTAGCATAATCCGAAGCCTCCGGTCCTGACATAGAATTGAAATTTTCCTAGCTTCGTAACGGTAAGTTTCAATTCTATTAAGTACGCGGAGGCGAGGATTATCCCTCCCGAGTTGCCTTCGGCAGACATCCCACCCGTACTGCAGTAAGTAGTTCAATCTTGTGATATCTCTGCTGTGTTGCACTCAAGGTACAATGATGCAGTATTTACGTGCTTTCAGCTGTGATTTTTTCCAACGCTTACGCTGTCGTTTTTCCCGTTAGGAAATGATGGTGCGAAACAGGATCAATGAGATGGGAACGTGACTCGCGCGAAGAAAGAGGAAGAGGGCTCAAGATGGATGGCCTATCTACATGTTATGGACACTGTTGAGGGACTAACGTTGGACTCTGTTTGTATAGAATGATGAGAGTTGTAGTTCCCTGGTCTTTGGAAAACTGTAATTTTTGAGTGTTTAATGCTTTTTTCCTTTGTTTTGGGTACATAAGCATTTGTGGTGCTTTTCTGAGCTGCTCTGAGTTTTGTGAAAATAAAGAGCAAAGAAAGGAAAAGCATAATCCTCGCCTCCGCGTCCTTAATAGAATTGAAACTTACCGTTACGAAGCTAGGCAATTTTCGATTCTGTTGGAAAATGTGGGAATATCGCAAGAAAAAAATAACATAAAGAAAGTGCGCTACATAGTAGAAAAAAGGAAAGGGGAAGTTAGAGAAAAAAAACAGAGAAAAGGAGATGAAGAGAAGAAGGGAATTAGGGAAGAACAAGGTCTCCCCTGATGTAAATAGAAAAGAGATATGACAGAAAGCCATAGGACTTTAGTCATAAGAATGAAGCACAAAGAAGACATTAATGTTGAGGGGGTGGAACGAGGAGAAAAAAGAAACAGACTTCGCTCAAAAGATTGAAACACCGAGACTAAATGAACATAGTATCAACAAATGAGGAGGGAACAATATAAAACTAAAAGACATAACAAGCACAGTGCTAATGGAACTTACCAAACAGTAAGGGGACAGCCTAGCTGAACAAAACGTAGACATTGGACTAGAAGACGTTATTCAACGAAGACACTGACATCACAACAAGAGGGAGCCAGGGACCTGCAAAAGAGAAACAATTTAATTGGCAATATTTTAAGAGTTACTGAGTTCCATGACTTCACCCTTGTGCATATGTATGAATTTCTTGAGCTCTGTGGAGTCTGCAAAAGTTACAGTCCTGTCCTTGTAAGTGGCTTCGAAAAAGCAAGGATTAATAAGGCTGTTACGAGCATTCATGGATCGCAGCATAGGTCTTAGATCTAAAAATTCCTTCTGGCGGTGAGCTGTAGCTCTGGAGACATCTTGATGAAAAAGAACTTCTGACCAGACAACAGCATTTGTTTGCGTAGTTTAGCCGCTGTGAGTATCATCATTAAATCTGAATATTGAAGAAATTAGGCAATGATCCCTTGTGGTCTATGTGAGGTCAAAGCACCGAGGGGACCTATCCTGTGTGACCTTTGGATATTGAGATCTGCAAGAGTCAGTAGGCCAACTATTTTTGGTATATGGATCTGCAAGAAGTTGATCATGTTGGGGCTTTCAGAACCTTGCGGTATGACATATGTATGTAGATTATTGCACCTGTTTCAGTTCTCCATGTCCTCTGTTAGTTTCTTTAGTTGAGTCACTTCTTTGGATAGATTAGCAACCTTGGCAGCCACATCTGGAGTGTCGCTAACCCTCTGTTTGACCTCTGTAAGTCTAGAATCCGGATGAGACCATTTATCCTCAATTGTCTGAAGCGCCGCATTGTTATCTACCATAAAAGGTTTCATGTTTTTTAACTCATCCATGAATGTCTTCCAGGGTCAAAGGCAAAGGTGATTTATTGGGAGAAGAAGGATCCTTTTTAGCCCTTTTGTTAGCATTGCCTCCAGGTTATTAGTGACTATTAGCATTGGGGTTGCTGGTAGACTCAGATTTTAGTTGACTGCGCTCCCTCCATATTTTATTAGGCTGAAGGAGACAGGCAAGATGGTGTATGTAATCTTTCAATACCCATGAAGACAAATTAGAGACTGCGTAACTTCAATGAAAAGGACCAGTAAAACAGACCAATTGAATAACAAACGAAAAAGTCTCCTTCAAGGAGAACAATTCAAAAATGCCAGTATGCTTCTGTCGGTCCACACTGTGTGCACTTATAATAGTCATGCTGCCCATTTAGCTTGCTCACAAAATGTTGAAAACATGGGAAAGTATATTAAAAAAAAGTCTCTTCATTTTGAAAAAAAATGCAATGTTTTTTCAGCCGACATTGCCATGCAAAAAAAAGAAAAAACCAGTGGGCGCGCAAACACTTGTGGCAAAACGAGCTGAGAAGCTCATAAAATGGCGGCCGTTAAACAGAGCACACCAGGAGTGGCAAGGGAAAAGCAAATAAAAAGGTAATTAGACCAATTCGAGGTCTATAAACCTACATTTGACACCCCTGGGGACTTCGGATGCCTTCCGATGGATTAGTGAGCCCCCACTGTACCAGATAAACGTCCCTCCGAAGGAAAAAGATCTTTGGCGTTACAGAGGGGAACTATTGAGCGGCCATCTTGCTTCGCTGCCACCGCACGCCTCCACTACATTCTTTTTGTTTTGCATTTGCATGTTTTGTACAGTCTTTTCATCACTTGAAGTGGAATGCATTGGGCGTGAGGGGCGCTCTCATGTGAGAGTTGTTGGGATATTTAAGCAGAAATGTGAAAGTCTTCGGAAAATAACACAAGTGTTCTGTTTTGTATTTTTGAATGTTTATTTCATGCCAACACTATCCCTTGGTGTTGGAGTACTTCTGAGGAAGGACAAGTTCAAAGAGGATTACGCTTCCTACAAACATCAGCATGAGTGAATGGTACGGGGGAAGAGGGGTACTTGCTGAAGGGGCATGGCGGGTTTCTAAATCACGAAATGGAGTGTTTTAGAGAATACGGAGCGGGGTTCGTATCCTGGCTTCGGCTGAGCATCATGTGATTCTGGGGGGATCACGTGGTTTATTTGCCCTGAAACCGCTTGGCTGATGTCAGTTGGTTGCTCTGAAAGTGTGTTGCTAGTTTTGGTGCCAGAATTGGTCAATGAGTTGCGCTGCTGCTGCTTCTGACCTACATGTGATCTGCAGTTGCACATCTGAATTCAGGCAGGGTCGGCTTACCCCTTCATTCTTCCGAGGTCACTATTGATTAAAGGCAGCTCTGAAAGCTTGTAGACTGCATCTGCCCCATTGCATGGGGTAAATATGTGACTGTAGATTGTTCACATTTGCCTACAAATAGGTCTTTCTCTTTAGTAGCAAATCCGGTTCAAAGTACGCTTTTATTTTATAATAACTTTATATACTACCTACTTTTCAGCACTCCTTCATTTATGTTAAAAAAGTGTTTAAGTGACCTTGTAGCTGCCTGCAATGTGAGAGGTTGTTAGGTGGGGATTTATTCTTGTCTCTTTCACAAATAATAAAGCAATGCATAGCAGATCTGAAAGACTTGTTATTAAAAAACTTCACTAGTAAAACAGCTGCATTGGTGAATGTTACATTTATGTATTTATTCTTGCAAATTGTAAGCAAGTCATGCTAAGGTAATAGAACAATTTATTGTTTTATTTTAGGATAATTTAATTTTTATTTTTGCAGCATATGCTTGCAGCAAAAGATAAACCAATGCACCTGCATGTCATGGCCAGATCTGTTGTATTTGCCAGTGTTTGTTTCTCCTCTGTCAATATCTTTGGGTTATCGGTTTTAAGGTCGCAGACTATCACAAAGCATAGCTGTCTGGTTTGCTAAAGACATCTTGGGGGCATTCAGAATGCATTCTGCCTGTTGCTTACCATTGGCTTTGTGGTTTGTAACTCTCATTTTCTGGCTTTTTATTTGCTGGCTTTATTTATTCATTTTTAGGGCCAGTGTAGGCCTTTAGTTGGGATCTCACATATTGATAATTCTGCGTCATATGACATATTTACACTCCACCTAATACCACTCAAAGCCACATAATTATACTAAACATATTTACACTCTACTCAATACAACTTAAATGTAGCCCACATAAATGCACCCTATAACGCATGCCAGCAATCCACATAAATGCACTCCACACCATAAAACATAATTCCAATAAACATAATTTCGCTCAACACCACACAGTTCCACGCCTTATAATTCAACTCCTGTCAGGACCCTAACATCTGCTCATGCACTTTGCAGCGTCAAATCGGCCAAAACATGCCAAGGGGTCCATAGTGCCTATTCTTGGTCCGCTTTTGGTGAGACTCAGGAGAACCAAGATGGCCGCCCACGTGCCTAAGTCACGGAATGGGTTGGCAGTCTAGACTCCTGTACACAGCTGTGGAAAAGGCTAGGTGATGCGCGAGCGCTCTGTTAACTGCGCACTTCACCTTAGCCAGTAGCCTGAGTGGACGTTCATAGAATTGCGCTTGAGTGAAAGAGTTCCCTAGAAAAATAATTAATTCGTATTTACCTTTTGACATATTTTCGTGGAGCGATAATTAAAGAAGACTCGGCGCGTTAATCTAAGCGCGAGTCGAATAACGGCAGTGTTGTTTACAGAGTTTGTGTCAAGAGCCGGAGGGAAACTACGCCGTCCTTCTGAGGAGAAGAGTCTCGGCGTTTCCAGTCAGCGCTGTGAGAAGTATTCACTGAAAACAGCGCTCGTTCTGGGAAGCAGAACTTCGGAAGATTGAGCTAAGTGAAAACTCTAGTAATTGAATTGTGACTTAATTTCGAACTTACCTGAGCATATAGTTTATCGTGAACAACCTAAGGCTAAAAGACAAAAGACCATTAAGAGAAAATATCAGCAGTCAATTGAGAATTAGCCACCGAATGTTCAATCAGTTTAAGTCAATGTATATATGTAAATACTCATCATAGACTGTCTAATCAGCGACTACATTCGCAACCTGTAAGAGACAAAAGAACAGAGTCAAAAGAAGTGGTCGCAGATATAAGACAGCACAAGAAAGTACAGAGAGATAACAGAACCCATAATTAGAGAACAACTCTTCTAGTTAGTGAAGTAAGTGAACTTACTTGTATTTGACCACTAGAGATTAGTGAGGTAAATGAGAAGCGAAGTACTAATTTGTCATTTATTTAAAATAGTAACAACTAACCAGAAGAGGAAGATAGTACTACAACTTAAGAACAGAAGAGAAGCAAACGTCCAGCATAGCCAGGGTGGGTGAGAAATATACATATATCCGTAGAGCAGATTTAGAAGGAGGGTAGAGTTGGTTAGTTTCTTAATGGTGTATTAATTTACAGGTTCCATTGAAAGAACAGAACACGTCTGCAAGTAGCCGACGGAAGGAGCCAATTCTGGACCAGTCTCTTCTTTGTTTGTTATTTTATCCAATTCCCCCGTCCCCCAAGGTAATGATTTGGAGGTACTGTTAAAGACCTCCTAGCATTGCCAAGAGTGATTTGGGACCTAGCATCTCTGTTCCAGTGCAAGAACCGGTAAGCCAAACATAATACCGAGCTTCGAGTTCTGACAGAGTGAAGTGCCCAAGTTGCCTTCGCACCTGAACAGAGATGGCGGAAGGAATTGATGTACAAATCTTAGGAACCATTCTAGATGCCATACAAAAAGAACTAGGAGCAGTCAGAGAAGAAAATCTTACCCTTAGACAAGAGGTGGTCAGCACTAGGAAAAAAACTGCAGAACTAGCGCTAAGACTAAGACAGACTAGTAGTCTAGAGAGGGAGGCGATGAATCCAGTATTAGAAGCCACAAATAGATCAACCACACAAGTCATTCATTCTCTATCCCCTGTTATACCATTGGCAGCCCCAGAAAGATAACGGGGATCCGCAGAAGGCGCAAATATTTGTCTCACAATGCTCCTTACATTTTATGTGCCGCCCTTCGATATTCCCTGATGCGCAGTCCAAAGTGGCTTTCATACTCTCATATCTGAGCGGGGATGCAGCTTCATGGTCTATGCCCCTAGTCACCCGGGATGATCCTTTGTTAAGAAACTTTGACGAATTTAAACAAGAATTCCTTCGCATATTTGACAGGCGGAGGATATCTCAAGTGGTGGATAATGAACTACTCGACCTGCGGCAAGGGAATCGAGATCTGATTGCGTATCTGGCCCAGTTCAACAAGCTGGTGGTGGAGACTGACTGGCCAGAAAACAAGAGAGCGGCAGTGTTTTACCGTGGTTTACGAGATGAATTAAAGGATACGTTGGCCCAAATTCCAAATCGACCAACAGAGATTTCAGCCCTCATAGACTTGGTCTTAGAGATTGATTTCCGCCAGGGAGAAAGAAGAGGAGAGAAGAAAAAAGACTTTAGAACTATAACCCCCAGGTTTGATAGAGCTCGATCCGAAGGCTCAAGAAGTTCAGACCCCCAATCCGGATCAGAACCAATGCAGATTGGAACGATAAGAGGGCCTCTATACAAGGAAGAGAAGGACAAGAGAAGAGCCAGTAATTTGTGTATGTACTGCGGATCCAATGGGCATTTCGTTAGAAACTGCCCGAAGAAACCCCAAAACACCTTCAATCCGAAGGAAAACTAACGGCACCACCTGTGGACGGAGTTGAACGGGTGGATGCGATCTCAGAAAAGACTCCAACAGAACATCAGGTAGCGAACACACTACAATCGGCGGCCCCGCATTTGAATCTGTCCATGGAAGTGAGGTTCAGGCAGACGATTCTGACAGATGTATCGGTCATGATAGATTCAGGAGCCACCGGTAATTTCTGCGACTTAAGGTTTGCGGCCAAAGTGGGCATTCAAGCCATCAAGAAGATTAGGAGCGAGCCCGTCCGGGCAGTGGACGGGACAAACCTTTCGTCAGGGCCGATAGTGAGCCACACGGAACTAATTCAACTGATTTCAAGTGATGGGCATAAAGAAAAAATTCAGTTCAACTTAATTGATGCTCCACAGTTTCAGCTAATTCTTGGTCTCCCGTGGCTTACTGAACACAATCCTACGATCAACTGGAGTTCTAGAACCATTGTAATGGACTCAAGTTATTGCCATGAAAATTGTTTTGGTGGTAAAGAGAAACCTTTGGAGAGCAATCCGGCCTTGTCCCTGTGTTCAACTGGGCATTCCATGTGTGTGATGAACGTCCAGGAAATTCCTGAAGAGTATAAGGAGTTCAAGGAAGTGTTTAATGAAGTGGAAGCGGAACAGCTACCTCCACACCGGGTCTATGACTGTAAGATAGAGTTTGAACCAGGTTCGAACCTGCCCTGTAGTCGTGTCTATGCCTTGACGGAGAAAGAGAATCACTACTTGAAGGAGTATTTGGATAAATATTTGGCCAGCTGGTTTATTTGGCCCTCTCAGTCCCCAGTCTCTTCTCCATTATTTTTTGTGCCAAAGAAGGAGGGAGACTTACGGATGTGTATCGACTACAGGGCCATCAACAAGATCACTAAGAAGAACCGGTATCCCCTGCCATTGATCTCGGTGCTCCTGGATCAAGTAAAAGGAGCCCAAGTCTACACTAAATTGGATCTGAGGGGCGCGTACCATCTAGTTCGAATGCGCGAGAGTGATGAGTGGAAGACGGCATTTCGGACTAGATTTGGGCTTTTTGAATAGCAAGTAATGCCTTATGGATTATGCAATGCGCCAGCTGCCTTTCAGCACTTCATCAATGACATCTTGAAAGAATTTATTGACTAATGCGCAATCGTGTACATTGATGACATTTTGATATACTCATCTGATGTCACAAAACATCACGAACAAGTGAAAGGAGTTTTGAGGAAGCTGCAAGAGAATAAGCTGTTCGTAAAATTGGAAAAATGCGCTTTCGACGTTTCGCAAGTAGAGTTCTTAGGTTTCGTTATTTCGCCTACCGGAACACTGATGGACCAGCGGAAAGTGGAAGCAGTTACGAACTGGGAATCTCCAACGAGTGTAAAAGAAGTCCAAAGCTTCATTGGATTTGCTAATTTTTATCGGAGATTTATTAATGAATTCTCTAGAAAGATCCTTCCTCTTACTAAACTGCTGAAAAAAGGAATCAAGTTCGAATGGTCAAAGGAGTTGGAGGGACCCTTTCAATCCTTGAAAAAAGATTTCACTATGGCGCCTGTCCTGTTACACGCTGATCCTACTGAACCCTTCTATGTTGAGACAGATGCGTCGGACCAAGCCGTTGGTGGAGTATTATCCCAGCGACATAAGACCACAGGCCAATTACATCCGGTTGCTTACCGATCCAGGAAATTGACCCAGGCAGAGATCAACTACACCATCACGGAGAAGGAGTTATTGGCTATTAAAGATGCCTTTAAGGAGTGGCGGCATTATTTGATGGGAGCCCAACATCAAGTGACGGCTTTTACAGATCATCGTAATTTAAAGTTCTTAAAGACAGCCAGGACCCTTACACCCAGACAATTGAGATGGTCCCTGTATTTTGCAGACTACGATTTCGTGATCATGTATCGTCCTGGAGCTCAGAATGGGAAGGCGGATGCATTATCCCGAATAGGCACGGAAGCTCAGAAAACCTTCACTGAGGATCAGCCAATCATTCCAAGTGCAAGAATTATTGGAGCCACGACCTCAATCAGCTTGGAAAAAAATATTGCTGAAGTCATGTGTCCGGAAGTGATGCAGGATTGGGTGAGGGAAGATTCGAATAGGAAGATCATTGGGCAACTGCCCTATTACCAAGATGCCTTGTATATCCCCACTACGGAGTTACAACAACAAGTGATGCGTGAATGCCATGATGACAGAATGGCCGGGCATAAAGGAGAAGCCAAAACTGAAGAGTTGATTAAGAGACACTATTGGTGGCCAAAGATGACTTCGGATATTGAGAGGTATGTTAAGTCATGTGAGATCTGCGCTCTGGGGAAGTCGGAACGGCAGGCTCCAAAGGGTCTGTTGCAACCCTTACCCACACCTCCTTACCCATGGCACACAGTAACCCTAGACCTTATCACAGATTTACCCAACAGTCAGGGCTATGATACCATTCTTGTAATAGTGGATGCCTTTTCTAAAATGGTCCATTTTACAGCATTAAAACGGGTTCCTACTGCCAAACAATTAGCAGCTCATTTCAGTTCCCAGATAGTCAAGATACATGGAATACCTAAGATTGTGATATCAGACAGAGGTTCTCAGTTCGTGTCACATTTCTGGAGGGCTTTTATGGAAGGATTAGGTACAGAGGTTAGATTTTCCACTAGTTATCACCCCGAGACTGATGGGCAGACAGAGAGGGTTAATCAAGAATTAGAACAATATCTGCGACTGATTCTTTTGAAGGAAGAGGGTGAATGGTCGGATTATCTGTGGACTGCGGAATTTGCTCACAATAATGCAAAAAATAGTTCTACAGGTTACTCCCCCTTTTACTTAAATTATGGCAGACATCCAAATGCTACCATTCGACAAACGGATATATCAGTCCCCGCAGTTAAAGAGGTCGTTTCACATTTACGCCAAATCCAGCAAAGGGCAGGAGACAATCTCAAGACAGCTAAGGAAAAGTACAAGAGCTACGCAGATCAAAAAAGGAGAGAAGGGCCTTCCTTGACTACAGGAGATCGAGTTTGGCTAAGCACCAAAAACTTAAGATTAAAAGGAAACCGAAAATGTCAGCCCCATTTTATTGGCCCATATCCAGTGGAAGAAAAGGTCAATCAGGTCACCTATCGATTGAAGTTACCCACTAGGTTAAGGATTCATCCAGTTTTTCATGTTTCTTTGTTAAAGAAAGCCTCCACAGATTTGAGAATCCAATCACCCCCAAAACCAATCCAGTTAGAAACAGGAACTGAGTTTGAAGTAAAAGAAATCTTGGATTTCAAAAGGTCCAGAGGAAAACTGTACTATTTAATAGACTGGAAGGGTTATGGTCGGGAGGAGCGATCTTGGGAACTAAGTGAGGATGTTCATGCTCCTAGATTGATCAAGTCCTTTCATCAGCGGTTTCCCATGAAGCCCAGGGAGAGAGAACCAGCTTTGTTGGGGGGTACTGTCAGGACCCTAACATCTGCTCATGCACTTTGCAGCGTCAAATCGGCCAAAACATGCCAAGGGGTCCATAGTGCCTATTCTTGGTCCGATTTGGTGAGACTCAGGAGAACCAAGATGGCCGCCCACGTGCCCAAGTCACGGAATGGGTTGGCAGTCTAGACTCCTGTACACAGCTGTGGAAAAGGCTAGGTGATGTGCGAGCGCTCTGTTAACTGCGCACTTCACCTTAGCCAGTAGCCTGAGAGGACGTTCATAGAATTGTGCTTGAGTGAAAGAGTTCCCTAGAAAAATAATTAATTCCTATTTACCTTTTGACATATTTTCGTGGTGCGATAATTAAAGACTCGGCGCGTTAATCCAAGCGCGAGTCGAAAAACGGCAGTGTTGTTTACAGAGTTTGTGTCAAGAGCCGGAGGGAAACTACGCCGTCCTTCTGAGGAGAAGAGTCTCGGCGTTTCCAGTCAGCACTGTGAGAAGTATTCACTGAAAACAGCGCTCGTTCTGGGAAGCAGAACTTCGGAAGATTGAGCTAAGTGAAAACTCTAGTAATTGAATTGTGACTAAATTTCGAACTTACCTGAGCATATAGTTTATCGTGAACAACCTAAGGCTAAAAGATAAAAGACCATTAAGAGAAAATATCAGCAGTCAATTGGGAATTAGCCACCGAATGTTCAATCAGTTTAAGTCAATGTATATATGTAAATACTCATCATAGACTGTCTAATCAGCGTCTAAATTTGCAACCTGTAAGAGACAAAAGAACAGAGTCAAAAGAAGTGGTCGCAGATATAAGACAGCACAAGAAAGTACAGAGAGATAACAGAACCCATAATTAGAGAACAACTCTTCTAGTTAGTGAAGTAAGTGCACTTTTTGTATTTGACCACTAGAGATTAGTGTAGGTAAATGAGAAGCGAAGTACTAATTTGTCATTTATTTGAAATAGTAACAACTAACCAGAAGAGGAAGATAGTACTACAACTTAAGAACAGAAGAGAAGCAAACATCCAGCATAGCCAGGGTGGGTGAGAAATACACATATATCCGTAGAGCAGATTTAGAAGGAGAGTAGAGTTGGTTAGTTTCTTAATGGTGTATTAATTTACAGGTTCCTTTGAAAAAACAGAACACGTCTGCAAGTAGCCGACGGAAGGAGCCAATTCTGGACCAGTCTCTTTTTTGTTTGTTATTTTATCCAATTCCCCCGTCCCCCAAGGTAATGATTTGGAGGTTCTGTTAAAAGACCTCCTAGCATTGCCAAGAGGGATTTGGGACCTAGCATCTCTGTTCCCGTGCAAGAACCGGTAAGCCAAACATAATACCTAGCTTCGAGTTCTGACAACTCCACACATTTCCAATACATACCACATAATTCCACACCAAACCACAAACTTCAAATACAGAACACAATTCCACAACACACCACATACCTCCAAACACACACCCCCATATACACATCATGCCACAACTAACAATTACAATACAACCCACATAACTCCACACCACACCACATACGTCCACTACTACACTCCAAACCAAAGCACATAGGTCAAACATATTGTCATTTACAACGTCAATAGCTCTAGCTCCTGCAAATGTGAGACCTATTGCATTGCAAGTGCTTGTTTTCTGTGCTTCCTGCTCCACTTGTCTGCCAGCCCATGCTCCTGTTTTCTCCAACCTATTCTCATTCTGGTCCATGCAGCCCATCTGCGGTCTCTGCATTGCATGCTTACTAGCCCGTGCTCTGCATACACATGCCAGCTTCTTCCTGCACCATCATCATAGGAGTTTGTTAAGCGCACATATCACCAAGGGTCTCAAAGTGCTAGCCTAAACCCAAGAACATGGGGGAATAAGAACGAAGGCAGCCGACAGAGATAGGGCAGATCAGAACAACCAGGTTTTAAGAGTCATACGAAATTTTCTGTGGTTGGTTTCCATACGTAGATGCAAAGGGAGTGAGTTCCACTGTGTGGGGGCAAGATATGAGAAAGATCTCTGCCATTCCTGGTGGTATGGATCTTAAGAGGGATAAGAAGATGTTTGTTGGCGGACCTCACTATTCTGGTGGGGTTATACCAGAACAGTTTTTTTGCAAGATAGTGTGGTACAGTCCTATAAATGGTTTTGTGGAGCAGGCAGTTGATCTTGAAGATAATATGTTTCCTGATGGGAACCAAGTGGAGAGCTCTCAAACTTTGTGTTGAGGGGAATCAGGAGTGTAGAGTTAATACAAGTCTGGCAGTTGTATTTTGTAGCACCTGTAGTTTGGTGAGGAGCTCGGCATAAATGGAGGCAATTAGAGCATTACCATAGTCTAGCCGACTGATGATTAATCCCTGAACCAGCGGCATCCGACATGCCAATGGAACCCATTGGAAGATCTTGCAGAGACTGTGCATTAGTCCATGGCAAACGCCCATCACATGATTAACATGGTCAGTCATTGAGAGGTGGTTATCAATCATCAACCCGAGATTACGAACCACTGACTTCGGAGGCGGACAGGGGCCAAGATTGGGAGGCCACCAGTCACTCGTCCACAAGGTTTGAGCTTTGTCAAAGAGGATGATTTCCGTCTTGCTGGTGTTGAATTGCAGATGATTAGTTTGCATCCAAATGTTTATGTCAGTCATACACTTCATAAATCGGAGTTTGGTGTCCGTTGGATCTGGGCCTAGCATGATTAATAGTTGTGTATCATCGACATACAACACAGTGTCGAAGCCATACGATCTGATCACTCTATCTAGGGATGCCATGTACAGATTGAAGAGCGTGGGACTTAGAATAGAACCCTCTGGGACACTTTTGTCTATCACTTGGCTGCGGTAGACAAAGGTACAAACGTGTACTTTTGAAGATCGATCAGTTAAATAGCTTCTAAGCCAATTCAATGCATTGCCCCTAACTCCCATCTCTCACAGACGATTCACAAGCGTACCATGGGAGATGGTGTCGAAGGCAGCTGATAGATCAAGTAGGACCGGAATAGCTGAGTGACCAGCATCGAGGAAGAGTCTGATGTTGTCGACTACCTCTAATAGAGTAGTTTCCATGCTGTGAGCAGCCCGAAACCCAGATTACGAAGAGTCTAGTAGTTTATTACTCTCTAGAAAAGTTGTAAGTTGTTTATTAATTAGGGACTCCAAGACTTTCCCAAACAAAGGGAGAAGGAAGATGGGCCGATAGTTGTTTGGTTCCTTGGGGTCAAGGGTAGACTTCTTTAAAATAGGCTTGACCATGGCCACTTTCCACCTCTTGGTCCTCAATATGCACTACGTTGGCCCCTTGGTATGATACAGTAGGTCTAACCTTCTCATTAGTGCTGTTCCTATGTGGTGTGTGATCCCGTGGAGGTGTCTTCATGCCCTGACCTTGCAAAGTCCTGTAGGCCACATGCAGATAAGTTTGAAAATTCATGTTTGGGCCCTGACCCGAACCCATCCCTGGATTCGCAGGAACTCAGCAGGTGGCATATCAGGTGACAGGGGCATCTATAAAATATTACCACTCTGAGAGTTCCGTCACAAGCATCACTTCTAGTCAAGGCATCAAAGGAAAATGTGAATGTTCTGTGGGATCTCCCCTGTTTGGACCTCTGTCGACCTGGGTGGGTTTTGGATCTGAAGCCATGCCCCCACAATGTTCACAAGGAGAAGACAAGGGAACCAGAATACATCAGGTCTTGTTGGAAACATCCCTCACCTGTCTCTTCCTCAGGACAAGGGGCTGGTAATTTGCAAAGGCGTTGTAATATCCAACTATAATATGCCGTATACAGTGAACCATCATGTGATATCCAATTATAATATACTGCATGCAGTGAACAATCATGTGATATCCAATTATAATATACAGCATACAATGAACCATCATGTGATATCCAATTATAATATACCGCATACAGTGAACCATCATGTGATATCCAATTATGCAATTTCAGTTGTCTGTAACTACTGTAGAACATGTAAATTCGTAAAACTTATAAAGAATTTAAATTTAAGAAAAATCATGTTATATCCAATTATAATATACCGCATACAGTGAACCATCATGTGATATCCAATTATAATATACCTCATACAGTGAACCATCATGTGATATCCAATTATAATATACTGCATACAGTGAACCATCATATGATATCCAATTATTTATACGGCATACAGTGACCCTTCATGTGATATCTAATTATATTATACGGCATACAGTGAACCATCATGTGATATCCAATTATAATATACCTTTTACAGTGAACCATCATGTGATATCGAATTATAATATACAGCATACAGTGATCCATCATGTAATACCCAATTAAACCATCATGTAATATCCAAATATAATTTACTGCATACAGTGATCCATCGTGTAATACCCAATTATAATATACCGCATACAGTGATCCATCATGTAAGGTAGCCCACACCGGCTCAAATTAAGCGCTGCTTAATAGATCTTTACGGTCATTGCCTTCTCTTGGGCAGACGGCTTTACGCGCGATGTGCCTAGCAACCCTGCCAATTGGTGTGTTTGTCTCTTACACCTGGTGTCCTCATGCATCCCGAAGGTTGCCCCTTCCCTTCCCCACCTTAGCGTGTTGTGGGGCCCTAGTTGAGGCGTGATGGGCTGGGACACACAGGAGGGATTCCCGGCACCTGTGCGTGTGTGTTCGAAGTCCATTTCTTGGCCTTGCACAGGTTTCTGTAGAGTCTGTCCAACAGTCGCTGTTCTGTGAACCAGTCACTAGATATCTCCTGGCAGGGGTCCTGAAAGGAGAATGAGAGGAACGAGGTAGGAGGGAGGCCAGCAGGGAGCTATCAACTAATATGACTCGTTACTTCGCAAACATGCGCATTAAAAACCTGCGTAGTAATGGTATTTTCATAGTTAAAACTTTGTACTAAAAGCATGCAAACTATTGGTTTGCGTAGTAACGAGTCATATTCTCCACTAAGGTCATCACTGAACGAGGCGGCTAGACTGGTCACAGGCACCAAATGATAAGAACATATATCCCCAGTCCTGAAATCTCTCAATTGGCTGCCCTACCAAGCACAAATTCAGTTAAAGATTGTCATTCTGGCGCACAAAGCCCTTCACTTCAATGCTCCTGGGTACCTTGCGCAAAAACTTGAACTATCCTGTGGTTTAAGAGCCTGAAGAAGTGCCACTACCTTCCTCTTGAAACCACTCATCCTTAACAAAAAAGGACTTGTCACTGAGATTTCACCGGTGCTGCACCAAAGATATGGAATTCTCTTCCACTGGAAGTACGCAGAATCTCTTCAACGAAGGCTTTCAAATTGGAAGCTGAACAATTCCTTATGAACAAATTCTTACCCTAAAAGGGATAGGCTCACTTACTCGTTGACATTGTTCCCACTATCATGGTACCTCCTTTTGTAACGGCTCTTCTTTAATGCACACTGTGCCCCCACCTTGTTGCCCGTGTACACCTGCTTATTGTATTACCCTCTTGGGCGCAATTTTCCCGCATTCTGTGACCATTACAGTCTTTTTATTGCATTTATGTTCTTCCTCGCATCATATTGTAAAGCGCTCTGATATTCTTCGGGATCTTGTTCGCGATATAAAAAACTTTCTAAATAAATAAATAAAATAAAAATAAATACCCAATTATAATATACCGCATTCAATGATCCATCATGTAATAGTCAATTATAATATACCGCATACAGTGATCCATCATGTAATACCCAGTTATAATATACCGCATACAGTGAAGCATCATGTGCTATTGTTGTGAAGTACAAAGTAATACAAGCTAGTATTGCCCTGTCATTCGAGAGTATTGGGGAAAAGTTGTCGCATGGTATGACTCGCGTCTGTAGTTCAGGTGTGGATTACTCCCCCCGGCTATGTCTTCTCAATATTTGGGACGTCACAGATCTGTCACGCACCAAGAAGATGTGCGTTACATTGGGATGTATGGTGGCGAAGTGTAACATAGCTAGAACATGGAGGGGTGGAGTTCAGTTGTGTGATAAGGGTTGGGAGTCAGACATGGTTTGGTGCATGCAGGATGAGAGGGGGGTTTATGAAAGTTGGGGTGGCCCACAAAAATGGACCAAAATATGGAGCTCTTGGAACGAAAGCAGAAGTCTGTTGTGCACTCCTGTTGTCCTCCCTCCCTCCTTAGTGGTGGATGATAAAGACATTTAAATGCTCTGAATATGGAATGACGATGTGGGTCTTTTTTCCTTTGTTGTACCGCTTACTAACGCCTATATAAATATTTGTATCATGTATTGAGCTCTTTGAAATATTGGATCAAAGTAATGTACTGTTTATTGATTTTTGTTGGTTTTGTTTATTATAAATATTTTTAATAAAAAGATTTAACAAAAAAAAAAGAAAAAACTATTGCCTAACCCCTGAACAGAACGCCCTCCCTCTTGATAATTCTATTAAAGTGCTCAGCAATATTCCCTTAATATTCATCTTAACTTAGTGATTGACATCTGTGCAAAGCCAGTCTCAGGACATAAAGGCAGGGGACCAGAATCCAAGGGCCACACCGAAAGGGGCACACCAAGGGAGACCTCACTCACATGCGGAATTAATGACTGTGTACTGTTAAGCTTCTCACAATGGTTAATGGGTTATTGCTGCCCTCGGCCATGCAACTGATCATCATTTGGCATGAGTCATTGTACATTTTATGTTTTCTTTCCTTGCTGGGCTTCGCCTTTCAGTGTGCCACTGTGTTTCTGCAGTTCTACTGTTCCTCACTCACCACTTGGTTTTCAGAGTCATCCGTTCTTCTGGTGCTCAAGTCTGCCTGGCATCCTGGGCTTTACACAGGTAAAGTGGTCAGTCTGAGACTCCTCATCACAATCTAGCACCTGGAAATGTGTATTATAAATAGGGCTCCCGGTTTTATGGTATTTATTTTTTGGATTTTCCTGTCTGTATATATCCATATTTATTTTTTGCTAATTTTATCTGTATTTATTTTGGGTTTTGTGAAAAAATTGAGCTGAAACTAGTATATTTCTACATGTATTTAACCGAAAAATGTTCACATGCATAAATGCCTGAGAGATTTCAATGATATGAAAACCCAGAGAGAGGGAGAAAAAAAAAAAAAAGGGGGAACATAAAAATAACATATAGCTCCTGCCCAGAATCAACTAAATACAGTTGGATAAATTTGGTATTTTTTGTTCGATCATTTCTCACCCGCTCATAGATTAGCATAATTTTTGTTCAACCAGGTAGCAGTTGTGGCTCATGGATGGGTTGTGGACAGGCGTCATCCTGGCTAAAGATCAAGCCAGAGTAAATATGGGGGAGTTTCCCGGGGTAAGGGTAGGGGGGGTGGTGGTAGATTAGCAAAACAAATCCTCATCTGTGCTCCCGTTTTGTTGTTCTAACTACTCAATTTTTACAGCTTCTACAAATGCTAGGGTTAAAAAATTTCCACATAATTTGCAAAAGAGAAAAGATGAATGGGAGAGAAGCTACTACATGACAAGTATTAAATTTTTGTCCTGGAACGTGAATGGTCTGCGCGTGAGAGGGAGACGTGAGCGCATACTACAATACTTGAGAGACTCACGGGCACAGGTCATAGCGTTGCAGGAAACACACCTTCTTAGAACAGAGGCAATCACTGTACTAAAAAAACATAGGTGGATCGACAAAATTTGCACCACAGACCATAACGCTAATATAAGAGGGGTAGTGTTCATTTTTAAAAAATCTGCAAAAGCAGAAATACTAGATTGTAGGGAGGATCACACAGGGAGATGGCTAATAGTAAAAGCTTCGCTGGATGGCCAGATAAGAACCTTGGTAGGCTATTATGGCCCAAACACGGACGATCCATCACATCTAAACGAAATAAGGAACCAACTAATAACTGTGCAGGAGCCAATAATCTGGATGGGAGACTTTAATATAGTCCTAAATCCCAAATTAGATAAATCAACAAGGATTAAAACCGCAGGCTCTATCAAATCTAGAGAAACACTTAAAATAATAATGACAAATCCTGGTCTGGCAGACTGTTGGAGAGAAAGAGTGGGCAATAAACTGGGGGTGTCATACAGGAACAGCTGGTTTAAACATAAATCCAGAATAGATTATGCCTTTTTCAGTTACTGCCTAAAAGATAATCTCGAATCGATAGATTATTTACCTTCACATCTATCAGACCATTCGGCGCTAGAATTCTCTCTTAAGTCTGACACTACAGCCAAACATCCTTCATGGTCCTTCGATAGGACACTCCTGCTTGAGGAAGACGAAGTCAGCTTCCTAGTAAAAGAATCTATAACTTTTTTTGATATAAACAAAAACTCTGCAAACCCAACAGTCATATGGGAGACATATAAAGCTTTTTTGAGAGGACAAATTACTAATAGAACCTCCTACAGGAAGAAGACATACTTCGATAAGATAAATAGATTAGAACAAGACATGAAGGCTTTAGAGTTAAAAATGGTCTCCCCGTCAATGACAACTGAAGAGCAGGAAAAACTAGCTGAATTGAAAGGCGAATTAGAGAACACCCTGCAGGAGAGAATAAATAAGAGGTGGGAAGCAAGTAAATCTTCTCAATTTGAGTTTGGAGAGAGTGCAGGGAAAATTCTGGCCTGGAAAATTAAATCCGACAAAGCATCAAATTACATTAGGGAAATTAAGATAGATGGTGAGTTAGATACAAGAACTACCAGTCTTGAGATAGGGAGCGCGTTTCTTGATTTTTTTCAGGATATCTACAAAGAGGATCTCCCCAACGACCAAAACGCAAGAGACAGATGGCTAGATGCCATTACACTTCCTACTCTCTCATCAACCCAGACCAAATCTCTAGAGTCAGACATTACAGAAGAGGAGGTGAAAAAAGCCATTAGTCAAACCAAGAAAGGGAAAGCTGCAGGTCCGGATGGATTGCCGGGAGAAATCTATAGAGCCTTGGAGAACATCATTACACCGGTACTAACTGAACTCTTCAACGACATTTTAATGGAAGAACAGCCAATGCCTAAGTCTTGGGGTGAGGCCACAATAGTTCTCATTCCAAAACCAGGGAAATCCCCATTAGAGTGCGGGTCATACAGGCCAATATCGTTACTTAACAACGATTATAAAATGTTTACAACTATAATTGCCACAAGATTGGCTAGCGTTATTGGTACTGTAATCCATCATGATCAGAAAGGGTTTATAAAAGGGCGACAACTAGCTGAGCTAACGCGGGAGCTAATTGGGGCTATAGATATCGCTACTGCTTTCTCTTTGCCCTTGGCCACTTTGACCCTAGACGCAACTAAGGCGTTTGATAGAGTCAATTGGCTCTACCTAAATGACGTCTTAAAAAAATTTAATTGTGGGGAAGTGTTCTGCAAAACCATAAAGCAGCTATATAGTGCATCATCTGCTAGGTTGCTGATTAACGGGTCCCTGACTGAAGCATTTAACATCACACGCGGAACAAGGCAGGGCTGCCCGCTTTCCCCTCTCTTATTTGATATGTACATCGAGCCTTTTGCCCAGGTGTTAAGGGAAGAGGCAAATATTCCATCTTTTTGTTTCGGAGAGTGGGAAAGACGGATAGCATTATATGCAGATGATATTCTAGTGTTCACATCCGAACCAGGTAGGGCATTCCCAGTGGTAATACAGCGGGCTGAAGAATTTGGCCATGTCTCGGGCTATGACATAAATTCGAGCAAGAGCGAGATCATGGCATGGAATCTACCCAACTTAGATGTTGGGATAAACATCTCATCCTCAATGCGGTATCTGGGAATCAAAATAACCCAAGATGTGGGCACCCTCGCACAAACTAACTTGGAAAGAATACTCAGTGAAAGCAAAAGACTAATGAAATCGTGGACACATCTGCCTCTCTCGATAACTGGAAAAATAAATCTAATTAAAATGTGCATTCTCCCAAAATTCACCTTTGTATTTAACACTATCCCAATTGCTATGGAAACAAAAACGATGGAAAAATCCCAAAGAGAAATTAACTCTTTTATATGGAACTATAAGACCACAAGAATAGCATGGAAGAAGCTTAGAAGAAGGAGAGAAAAAGGGGGCCTTGCATTGCCGGACCTAAAGTACTATTCATGGGCCTTTCAGATGTCCTATTCTAGAATGCTTCTCAAAATGCCATCCAATCTTCCTAATACATCCATGTACGGGGCCATGCTAAGGGCGACGAACTTAGCAGCAGACGGCTTTATGTTTAAATATGGAAGTCAGACATTTTTCAAAAACATCAAACTGAAAATATTATACTCATGGGCCAAAAACTGGCTTTACATCAGAAAAAAACTGGGCCTATCTTACTATTCAAACTATGCCCCAATTTGGGACTCTCCCGGCTTACCCCTATGTCTCAGAGACAAATTGTCTACTATATTACAACAAGCAGGCATTATCAAATGGGGCCAACTATTTAAAGAAAAAAAACTGATAACTTGGGATGAGCTATATGATCTAATTGGCCCGGGGCTTTCTAGGTTTAAATACGTTCAACTGGACAGTTGGGCAAGATCTGAAACCCGTACAGATGGTAATATTGGGAAGATAAGTGAAACAGAATGACAAATGGTGGAACGACCAACAGGGGGAAGAGAAGTAGCCAAATGGTATTGGCGCTTGCTGGAGGAAAGCGAAGGGGGGTTTCAACTCCCGGACGAGTTATGGGGGGCAGAGATAGGGCTTCCATGCGAGGAGAGGTGGATAAGCTCTTTTGAATTATTACGCAAAATTGTAAAGCCCTCATGGCTAGTAAGAAATCATGTATTCACGGCACATCGGTCATATTTAACACCACGAAAACTTTCCAAATACCAACCGGATAAGAAATGTAACAAATGTCATTTAGCGGACGCATGTGATATACACATGTTCCTAGAATGTCCAAATATAGCCAAATTCTGGACAGACGTGAAAAACACTCTAAACTCCATACTAAAGACATCCCTCTCAATAACTCTCCCATTGGTCATCTTTGGGATGGAAGACAACATCATTGGTAAGGAGAAATCATTTCTGTTCTACGCAATTCTATTAGCAAGAAGACAGATCTGTATACAATGGGTAAAGAAGACACCTCCTTTACATTGTTCATGGCTAACATCTTTATACGAGACATCCAAAAGTGATTTAAAAAGATCTGTCGGCAAGAGAAACCTGGCGTTTTGGGACCTTTTGTCCAACTGGAGATGATCCGGGGTTTTTATTTTTTTTTTTTTTTTTTTCCCCGGGTCCGATGATTATGCCAGTTAACTCTCTTGGACCAGGGCCTAGGATAGATTCGAGTAAGGTCCGGCAGGTTGAAAGTTACCTGGTTGGAGTTAAAAGAAAGCACCCCATATCTTTGGTGTTGATATTTCTCTCCCACCAATAAAACGCATCACGTCAGCAATGCCGTGCACGGTGGGTGGTATTATCCGCCTAAAGGGGAAGGCAGATGAGGACAAAAAAAAAAAAAGACATTTAAATGCTCTGAATATGGAATGACGATGTGGGTCTTTTTTCCTTTGTTGTACCGCTTACTAACGCCTATATAAATATTTGTATCATGTATTGAGCTCTTTGAAATATTGGATCAAAGTAATGTACTGTTTATTGATTTTTGTTGGTTTTGTTTATTATAAATATTTTTAATAAAAAGATTTAACAAAATTAAAAAAACAAACTATTGCCTAACCCCTGAACAGAACGCCCTCCCTCTTGATAATTCTATTAAAGTGCTCAGCAAAATTCCCTTAATATTCATCTTAACTTAGTGATTGACATCTGTGCAAAGCCAGTCTCAGGACATAAAGGCAGGGGACCAGAATCCAAGGGCCACACCGAAAGGGGCACACCAAGGGAGACCTCACTCACATGCGGAATTAATGACTGTGTACTGTTAAGCTTCTCACAATGGTTAATGGGTTATTGCTGCCCTCGGCCATGCAACTGATCATCATTTGACATGAGTCATTGTACATTTTATGTTTTCTTTCCTTGCTGGGCTTCCCCTTTCAGTGTGCCACTGTGTTTCTGCAGTTCTACTGTTCCTCACTCGCCACTTGGTTTTCAGAGTCATCCGTTCTTCTGGTGCTCAAGTCTGCCTGGCATCCTGGGCTTTACACAGGTAAAGTGGTCAGTCTGAGACTCCTCATCACAATCTAGCACCTGGAAATGTGTATTATAAATAGGGCTCCCGGTTTTATGGTATTTATTTTTGGGATTTTCCTGTCTGTATATATATCCATATTTATTTTTTGCTAATTTTATCTGTATTTATTTTGGGTTTTGTGAAAAAATTGAGCTGAAACTAGTATATTTCTACATGTATTTAACCGAAAAATGTTCACATGCATAAATGCCTGAGAGATTTCAATGATATGAAAACCCAGAGATGATAAATCAATGCACTTATATGAAAACATATGCATATCAGTATCAACCTTGTGCATATCTACTGCTGTTTAAGCAACTTTACTAAAATTCCTTTTTTTTAACACTCTTGCCGTCCATCCGCACAGCTATACACTTGGCAGCCATGACTGACAGCATTTAGAATCACTCATAAAACAACCCAATTTCCATTTTTTCCACATTTAAAAATAAATACAGACAAGAAAATCAATGGGTTTCTGTTTGTATTTATCTGTTAAAAATTAGTAAAAACGGAGAACAGGGAGCCCTAATTATAATAATAAACCTATTATGTTTCATTATTTTCTTGCTCTAAACTACTGCTGCGTTGTTGACATGATACATATCTCCATAGTTGGAATGTGCACCAACTGACTTCCTTGGTGAGGTTCTTACTAAAAGATACAGCTGTTCCACAGTACTGAAGACGTGTTCCTATGTTTTCTCTCACTGAAGACGTGTTCCTATGTTTTTTCTCTCGCCCCTTCACCCTGTTGCTATCAATACTTGTCTTACTGTTTGTTAAATCTGATAAACCCGTGTACAGATTACCTGGATTCTCCACCAGTCTGCATTTTTATGCGTCAAGTCTCCTCAATTTCAATTTTTTATTGATATATGATATGGAACTCGATTGAGATCCACATAAAACATGACATAAAAAGCACCAAGTACAAAAACATAAAATCTATAAAATACACTCTATTGACTCAGAGAACAAGTAAAAGGTTCATGTCCATTAATATAAATCTAAGAAACATTTAAAGAAATTAAAAATTCTATAACAGAACATTTCATTTGGGGGGTTATGAATAGCTTCTACTAAAGAAGTCTCCTCGATAACGTTTGTTTTTTAAACTATTAATATTGATCCCACTTGACACTCATGAATTACAAAAACACATACAACCCAAATTGAATGTTCTAATTGCTTACCAGTAATCTACAGTTGTGTTTATCACTTCTAGCTCCTTTATTGTACTCTTGCCACCTACATTTAGTCAGTCCCCTCTCCTTCCCATGGCCCCACCCTCCTACAGCCTTTTTGTTATAGTTCAGGTCCTAGCTGTGGCATTACCTTCAATGGTGACAATGGGCCCGGTCGCTGGTGTCGGGTTAGGAAAGAGTCATTGGAGCCTACGATCCAGTTCAGACCACAACTGGCTCCCATCTTCTTTAGTGAAAGTAGACGTATTGATGGACCAGCGCCCACTTATGAAGCACCCTGGAGTTCCAAGGGGTACTATAAACTTCAGTGGCCTGTATCTTAGAAAAATTAGCATTTTTGTGATTTCATCAATTTCTACAAGGTACTTCACTTCAACCGCAGGAGTAGAAAGATGATTCAAGAAGTTCCAGAGAAAGGACAGTTTCAACTACCCCCTTCACAGTGGAAAGAAGTGTATGCAAAGCTAGGAGGGTAAAGACAGACTAATAGCTGTGACTACTGCGGCTGTGAGAGGGCTATATGGGCACCATAAAGATATAGGTGGGCAGGAATATTTGAGTGCAGCTCACCATCTCAACAAAACAAGCAATATTGCAGCTCCCGGAAAAATATCAGTTCAGATTTTTGTTCTTGGTTTCTAACAATAGATGGGTGTCAGGACTCTCAGGTCTCCTGGTCAGATTCAGTCCATTAGAAGTTTCCTAAACAAATCTTTCACTTAGTGTCCATTTTATGGGTCTTTCTGAGATAAGTGGCTTCTCCTGAAAGATACACTGTTAGCTATTGTGTATATAGGTTATTTCTCCATTTCTCCTTAACCCCTTCCACGCTCATGACGAGCTGGGCTCGTCATGAGGTAGCCTCCTGCTACGCTGATGACGAGCCCAGCTCGTCACGTAACATGCGGTTCCGCAAATCTCAGCGTGCGAGCGGAATTCCGCCCGCACGCATGCGGTTAAGTCAAAACATCAGGGCTTCATGCAAGAACCCTGATGTAAACCCAGTCTGGAATGTGAGCAGAAACTCATCAGATGTTTCCCTCCTGACAGTATGTTTGCGATGTGCTCATACACAGAGTCCCCTGGAAAGTTCAAACGCATACCAAGTTATCGGTTCAAGGAGGCTAGCATTCTCTTTTAGGTTGGTAAGGGAGGAGGAGGAGCCCAGATCTCTTTCAGGTTGCTACGGGAGGAGGAGGAGCCCAGATCCAATCAGAGATCTGCTTTGCTTAAAGATTAAAAAATCATCCAATCATGGATGAGTGCATTTTCCTGTTGTCTAATTTTCTTAGGTTCTGAAGTCAAGAATCATAACTCAAACAGGTCAAACCTGCCTGGATAGGTCTGCAAAGGTTAGCTTAGAGACCAACTACAACACAGGAAGAGGGGGCTGGAGTGGTTTCACTTGCGTAATGGCCAACCTTACTCTAGACAAAAAAATGGTGCATTGACCCTCCCTCAATGAGCAGGTTCAACAGGTTTCTTGGTGATGGTCTTTGGAATGTCTATGTTCAGGATGATGTGTTCAGCATGGACAAAACAGTGCATGCCCTAAGAAAGCCCAATACAGAGGGCTTGGAGCGAAGACAGTAGGATGCCACAGAACTGGTACTGGAGATTAACCTATTACATCCTCATTCCGCTTTTGCATTCTCTGACAAGGATGATCATCCTCCTCAGGAAAGAAACACCTTGCAAATCTCCCTATTACTTTATTAAATAATACTTCCTGTCAACCCTCTCCTGACCCCATTCCATTCTTTCCTCCATAAATAGGAGTCCTGTCTGATGACTGACCTCTGCTTCCCTGGTTTTTGAACCAAGGCTGGGTGGTTCGATCTACTGCTTTCCTCTTCCCTCACTGGTTAGATGTTCCTCGGAAGAAGTGATGAAGCAAAGCTTCGCATATTTTGCGGCTTGCCGAAATCAAGAACCTCGTTTATGTGTAATAAGGTAACAAAAATGTATGTTTTACTAACCTTTATTTTGTTTAGGCAAAGTTCCCGAAGCTTGCCTATGTGTATTTCTAATGAATTAATCCGTGTCCCTAAAAATGGCCGCCGCTTGTATTTTAGTTACTGCGCATGCGTCAGCCACAATCACGTGTCCTGACGCGTCTGCAGAAGTGGAGGGAAAGTTATGCGCATGCGTAATTCATAGCTGTGCTTATCATGTGGTACTGCTCGTGCCACTGCTCTTGTGTCCGTGTCAATGTAGCTAACATTTTATGCAATAAGTTTATTTCTTGATGATGAGTTAAAAGTACAAACCCTGTGATGTGTTTCCATAATGACATTATTATGTATTAATTTGTTTTCGCTTACTTTTCATGTACCGCGGGAAATGGGGGTCTGAGTGAGAGGAGAGCCATATTGGAGGTCCCTTCTGCGCCTGTGCGACATTCGGCAGCACGAGGGACCTTGACAGATGGAACACCGCCAGTTGGCAGTGATGGGCAAGATGCTCCTGAGAAAGTCACCTCTGCCCTGCGAGAACAGCGAATGTGGCTCCTTATATGATACATTGTAATGTTGCGCTATTGTTTGCCGTGTAACTTCTCATGGGAACCCCAAACCTGCTAGGCGGTACCCAAATATGTTAATGAAGGCTTCAAATCGTGTATTGTGATTGGTGTGTTACCCAAACCCTACCTTAGGACCAATCGAAATTGAGGGATTCTGACACTTTGCAACATTGGGGGGTGGTACACTGTCCCCAAACTGTATATCTACCCTGGGTTCACCTAGTGAACCGTCCGACTTGTCTGGTTTAGCTGACCTGTCACTGACCCAACGCACTCAATAGGTGACTGAAGATACAGAGCGCTGCGGAGCACTCTGTCCGAATTTGACCATAGACTAAGGTTCTACTGAACCTTAAAGTGCTGGCAAGGCACTTAGCTGGGAGTTCGCTAACCCAATCGGGGTCTTGATCGATAGCTGCAGAGCGGGTGGAGCGCAGGCGTTGCTTCCGAACTGTGGGTTCCGGTCCTGTCCTGAAGAGGGTCCTGTCCTGAGGGTTTGCTGTCCTGTCCTGAGGGTCCTGTCCTGATTCGTTTTCCGAGGGTATCCTGTCCTGTCCTGGGTGTCCATTCTGCACCTGCTGTCCTTTGAGGGGTATCCTTCCTTGAGGGTTTCCTGTCCTTAACTGACCCGTGGCCAGGGTTTGGTTTCCACACTTTTCTAGGTAAATATTGCTCTGAACCTCTTGAAATTCTTGCACCTTCTGAATTTCTAACTTTTGCTTTAATAAAGTTCAACATTGCATATGTGATATTTTCCATGCCTTTCTGCAACTATTGAAAGTCATTTATATTTTCCCTAAAGTTTATTCCTATGTCTTCTCATTTGTTAGAAATTATATTTTGCATAGCAGTGTGTCATTTCCTGATATGGTCTAGAACTTCGTTGCCTAGATTGTTCAAAGGCCCATTCACCTTAAGTGAAGCGTGGTATTCATTATAAACTCTCCTATAGTCACCCACACTTAGGCTATCCCTGTTTAGATAATACTGACTTGCATAGTATCTTTTTTCGTTACATTTTATTAGTACCTTGATGATTACTCTGTCATTATTTCTTTATGCTTATGTGATTTACGTTATCTTGGTTATTGATTGCCTTGTTTTATTGTACCTCATGCAAGAAAATATTGAACTTTAGATAAACATTTTAAAACTTCCAGTTGTCCGTGGTCATTTAAACAGTATTTGAATGTTATTGTTTGGGTTTGTATTTTGCTGCCTTTCCTTTACAGCTAGCTCCCTGATTCATTGTGGTCATTAGGCACTCGCATCGGTGGATGGTAAGTCGGGTGCACCGAAAATTGGTAGCAGGGAACACACACACACTCAACCTGGTAGAGCTCGTGAAGTCACCCGATCGATGTATATGGTGATTTGAAAAGTATATGGGCCCTGAAGCCGGAAACGGCGAAAACTATTGGTCGGGTGGCCTCGCGCGCTCTATCAGTTTTCTGGTAGCTAGAGGATGGTTAGGGACTAGTTGAGAGTAAGGCAGGGATTAGTTGGACTAGTTAAGTCGGAAGCTGCTATTATATTAATGCTGCTATAAGAGCGGCTGTTCTAAGAGACCTGATCAATCTCTTGTGAATACGCACGAATAATATCTTGTAAAATAAATAATTCATGAATTTTTGTATTGTCATTTTCCTTGTTCTTATATTGTTATATGTACTAATCCATGCATTTGTAAATCGAATCGTTAAGTGTTGTCCGAACTCCCCGGGGAATTGAAAGGGCAAGTGGTGAATAGAATCCATTGTCCTGAGGTCACAGGTTCGAGGAAAGTTAGGTGCAGGTTAGGATAACCGGGAAGCACTAACTAGGGTTTTTCTGAATACATGTGTGAATAAATGACAGTAACGGGGTTCATTGGCAAAATTCCCATAGTGGCGTAACCTAGTAAGGGTCACATCGGAAAAGTAGCAGGTTCCTCGGAGCTAGCGTGAAAGCAGAGGGGTCCGCTGAGAAACCTTAAACTCGGAATATATCCCGGAAAGAAGTGGATGAGTTTAGGGGAATAACAGGTTCACCGATGCTAGAGTGAAGGGTAGGCGGAAGAGATCTGCCCGCAGCGAGTGAAAAGTAAATGGAAGTAGTTTACTTGCAGTAAAAGAATTCTTTCTCTGTCTAGACACTTGAGCACTGTGGCGAATGTGTATTTGTTGTAAAATAACCAAGCACTGAGCACTTTAAAAGAAAGAAAGTTTCCGTTACCTTGTGAAGGGAGGGAGTCAGTCGCGAAGCGCCTCTGACGTCACTCTGTGCCGCGCTGGGATTGGTAGAAGCAGCGGGCGGGTAGCGGAGCTGAAATTGTAAAGGAGGGGTGAGCGCCGGAGCGTGGGAACTGTCTCACGAAGGGGCCGCGCACCCATTGGCGGAGCTTATTTTGTGTCGCGCACCCATTGGTTGCACGAATTTTCTGAAGCGCGTTTTGATTGGAGGTAGTTTGTAAACAAAGTTAGCGCAGAAGTCGTATGTGGCACTCGCAGACTACAGAGACTCGACCTGATCCAAGGCATCTAGGGTTTGAAAGGGATCAGTGGAAGGCTAATAGATACGATATTATGTACGGAACCAAGAGAAAAATGTCCCTTGTAAGTAAGGTGAAAAATTATTTTAAAACGGACAAACCGATTAAATCTAGAGAAGGTGTTCTTGTCCCAGCACCCAATACTCCCGCCTCATTCATGATGTTTGACCGAGGGTACAATACCTGTGTGTGGCTGGAGAATTGGGTGAAGTACACAAAAGATGACGGAGTATTGGCTTTTCCGTTAGATGGTACTTTTAATGGTAGGATCTTATTTAATTTAAGAACCCGAATGAATGAACTGCATCCCAGACCAAGACTAACGCAGTATGAGGCATTAGAGGAATGGGAGATTGAGGCTTTTGAAAGAGAAAGACCCCGAATGGACAAGGGTTTGACCAAGTGGTACCCCAGGCAGAAACAGGAGTCCAGGGATAAAAGGATGAAACAGTGGAGACAGAGCATGATTGTTGAGGGTCTGTTTCCCATGATGCCGGCATGTCATAACATTGGAGCGGGTGAGAAAAGTACTGAAAAATGTAAGCATTGGGGGGCCCTGGGGGATTCAGATGATGAACTAATAGATGACATCTGTACCAGAAGTCCGCCACCTTACAATGAGGGAACCCGACCTTCCAGTGTAGGAGATGTTCCCCGACGCCACTTCCTAAAGGAAGAAGACAGGTCCCTGGGACTGGGAGGGGGTGGTCAAGTATTGCCCTATCCTGAAAAACCCGAACCGGCGGAAACAAGGGATATATATCCCAAAGTGCCCGCGAGCCAGGAAGAAAAATATTCACGTACGAAAATCTTTTTTCCCAGACCCTTGTATGAAAGCGAAGAGAAACCATCGAATTCAGGACTGCCTTTTGTTCAACCTCCATATGGGGAAGAGCGCAGGTCCTTTAATACTGGAACTTTATTCCCGAAACCTAATTATGGGGGAGGACCAAGTGAAACGCATCCTACTGCCCCGAGTTTTACTCCTCCATTGACCCCACAGATATTACATGACACAACTTTAAGAAGGGTACTAGTGGAAAAGGAGCAAGAGGCTCTAGCTAGACAAAGGACAGAAATAATTCAGAAAATCTCCCAGTTAAATACCAGTCCTGAGGCATTGACTATTCCAGTAACTATTGGACCGGTGGTCCCGTTATACGGAAATGGTCAGGGAAATCCGATTACTCCAGTTATGACCCCAGTCATGGCAACCCCGAGACAGGAACCGATCATCATAGATGATCAGTCCAGTGAGTGCGAGTCTGAAGTTGCGTTTTTGGAATTGCCAAACAAACAGACTGGAAAGGGAATACAGCAGAGGTATAACCCTTTTAATACAAAAGAAATTAAATTAGAGACAGCAACAGGTACTAGGAATGTCTCTCTGGTAACTCCGGATGAAATTGAGAGTTGGAGTCGTGAATTAGAGAAGCAGACTCCGCAAACAAAACCTTTAGACCTCTACAAGCTGAGGGTCGAAATAGAAGAATTAATGGCAGGAAATGTGGGGTTGGATCGATTGAATACCTACTCTGAGGAAGAATTGTCGTTCATATGTAAAAGCTTTACTAGGAACACCAGAGTGCTCCATGAAAAACTGACCGAAACAGCAGTTAGTATGGGGGTAGATATCTCAAAATCCAAGCCCTTACAGAAACCGTACAGAGCAGACTTCTCAGACAAAGATATAGAACACCTGAATGTGGCAGGGAAGAAGTTGCAGATTAAAGAATTAATGGGGGTACTGCAGAAATGGGGAGATGTGGAAAGATGGAGAAGCAGGTGGGCGAAAAAGAGGGAAGAGGTTCGCTCCCGACAAGTGACTCCCGAGTTTGCTTTAAGAGAGGTAGAAAAGCCTGAGCAGTTATGCCCCATGCGCGAAGTTCCAGGGGGGAAATATGTGCATGTCCCCTGGTCTAGGCAGGATATTGTGTCCTTCACGAACGATTTTCCAAAATTACGAGAGAAACCAGTTGACTGGTACAGGCAGGTGGAAAGGTTCGTGAAGGTACAGAAATGTCTGTGGAAAGACCTGGATGGGTTTTTCGACATTGTGGTTCCAGTAGATTTATGGACCCAGTGTAAAATAAACATAGACTGGCCGAGTGAGGAGTACCCCAGAAACAAGGAAACTGGAGAGCCATCAAAGGATGTCATGCGAAAATATGAGCAGGTAATTCAGCATTTGAAAGAAAAGGTGCCCGCAAAGGAAACTGATTGGACAAAAATAGATAGAACAACACAGGAAAGGGACGAGACAGTGCACTCCTTCTATGAGAGGTTATTGCAGGTATTTAAAACATACAGTGGTATTGACAACATCGACCTGAAGGATATGACGCACTTTATTTACAGGTTTGTAAATGGTTTAAGACCTGAAATTTGTCAGTGGATAAAAGATAATAAAATCTGTTGGCATACTAAGAAAATGGATGAGGTCCTGCGGTACGCTAAGTACTGCGAGGACGAGATGGCAGAAAAGAAAAAGGCCCTTAAGGAGAAGGTTATGTGGGCTCAGGTGAAGCTCGCAGAACAACAGGAAAAACAATTGAGTAACATGGTTAAAAATGCTGAGAACAAAGGTCCTGGGGAAGGGGGTGGAGGAAAGCCCCGGCCCAAATTTAGCAGGGAAGAGGCTATGAAAAAATTTCCCTGCCATCAGTGCGGCGAAATTGGACACTGGCGAAACGAGTGTCCCCAATTAGTCGATGTTAATGAGAAAACTCCTGATTTAACTCCACAGACGCAGAAAGAAAGACCAAGAAAGACTCAACCCCAGGTAAAAACAGTTCAGGTGCCTCGAGCACCCAAGCAGGTATACAGGGGAAGACAGGCAGAAAATGAAGAGATAGAGGTTTGGGAAAGCGGGGAGAACAGAAATACAGCAACTTCGCAGTATCTGCTAAATGATACCTTCCTTTGTAACGATCAGGACTGACGGGGCCTGAGAGGGGAGGACGAGGAGTGCGTACTTGGCGCTTCCTTGCCGGTAGACCAGTCTGGACCATATATTGAAGGAAAGGTTGACGGAAATGATGTCACCTTCCTGTTGGACACTGGCGCTACCCGTTCTACTGTAAGAACAGTGGACGTTCCAAACCTACCCCTCTCGGGAGAAAATATCCAAGTAGTAGGTGTATCTAATCAATTGATTAGTACTCCTGTTACCGAACCAATGGAGATTTCAATTGGAAATTTTAAACAGATGCATAGATTTGTCGTCTGTGACACCAGTCCAGTGAATCTACTGGGACGTGATTTGCTGTGCAAAATGAACTGTACCATCTTTTGCACACCAAAAGGTGTTGAAATACAGACCCCAGATGAAGACGGCATTTATAAATTATTGTTGCTTAGACCTGACTCAGAAATTAAAAGATTGACCCTGCAGGACTTGCCCCAAGAACTACAGGAAGCTGTAAAGCCAGAGGTGTGGGATTTCACTGGAAAGGATGTGGGGTTGATGAAAGATGTGGACCCCATACAAATAGCCATCAAGGACAATGCAGTATATCCTAACACTAGGCCCTACCGAATGAATGCTGAAGTGAAAGCAGGTGTCACTCTGGAAATACAAAAATTATTGGAAGGAAACATCATACAGGAAGTGATGAGCAGCCCATGCAACTCACCGATTATGGGCATCAAAAAGCCTAGTGGCAAGTATAGGGTAGTGCAGGACCTAAGAAAGGTTAACAAAATTGTAGTTCCTTGCTGCCCTATTGTCCCAAACCCTGCAGTGATATTGTACCAGATTCCTTGGGATGCTGAATGGTTCACTGTGATTGATTTGTGTCATGCATTCTTTTCGATACCCCTGCACCCCGACAGCAAATTTCTTTTCTCATTTGCTTTCGAGGGTCACGTGTATTGTTGGAACAGGGTCCCTCAGGGGTATACAGAGAGCCCCTCTATCTTTAATCAGATCTTGAAGAAATGTCTAGAGACTTTGATCTTACCTGGGAACTCTGTGTTAGTGCAGTACATAGACGACCTTCTACTGGCGTCTAAAAGTCACCGGGACTGTGTAGTTGACACCATTGCCCTCCTAAATCATCTGTGTGAGAAAGGGCATAAAGTAGCCCCTGACAAACTACAGTTCTGTGCGAAATCTGTAAAATATCTGGGACACCAAATAGAAAAGGGTGTCAGAAAAGTCACATCAGAAAGAGTGAGAATAATTCAAAAAATGCAGTTGCCCCGTACTCAAAAAGATGTCAGAATGTTCCTGGGTGTATTAGGGTACTGCAGGCAGTGGATTCTGGGATTTGCAGCCTTAGCCAGGCCCTTGATAAAAATGACCACGAGAGGAATGCCAGATGTTGTACAGTGGGACGATGAAAGTCTAATGGCTTTCACAAGACTGAAAAACTGTCTGTGTACAGCCCCTGCGTTGGGAATGCCAGATTATTCCAAAGAGTTTGCCCTTTTCTGTGACACTCGCGATAATTGCGCATTGTCTGTCCTGACTCAAGAACATGGCACGACCAGAAGGCCTGTGGCTTATTTCTCTGCCACACTGGACCCAGTAGCTGCTGGGTTACCAGGCTGTCTGAAAGCAGTAGCTGCTACCTGTGCAAGTTTGGAACAGAGTGAGTCCATTGTCATGGGACATCCTGTGACCGTGTATGTTTCACATGGAGTGGTAATTCTATTGACCAGAACTAAAACACAGTATCTCACCCCTAGTCGGCTGACTAAATACGAGAGGATTCTTGTGGGTGCAGCAAATGTAAGCATTGTTAGGTGCGGTATTCTGAACCCTGCCACCTTACTCCCCGACCCCTTGGAAATGGAAGGTGGGGATGATGATGAACATGATTGTATTGACCTGACAGAGTTCAGTACTAAGCCACGCCCAGACATAAAAGAAGTACCATTGCCTGAGCATGATAAAGAACTATTTGTGGATGGTTCCTGTCTAAGACATGAATTAGGAGGCTTGAGTGCTGCTTATGCAGTAGTGTCTTTCACAAAAATTGAACAAGCAGGTTACCTATATAACATCAAGTCTGCACAAGTAGCCGAATTGATAGCCATGATAAAGGCTTGCAAAATTGGGAAGGACTTACGCATAACAGTGTATACTGACAGTCAGTACTGTTATGGCGTTGTGCATGACTTTGGCCAATTATGGCTACAGAGGGAATTCATGACTTCCTCAGGTACTCCCATTCGGAATGCAAAAGTTGTTCATGACCTTTTAGAGGCCATCCAGTTGCCCAAAGAACTGGCAGTGGTAAAATGTACCGCTCATCAAAGGAGCATGGACAGAGTATCACTGGGAAACGATTATGCTGATCGAGTGGCTCAATGGTGTGCCAAAGATCGGTACATTGTAAATCCAAAACGAGGGGGGCCAGGAACCAGCTGCCAGCTTCAGGTGTTTGAGGAAGTGCCTACATGGGATGAGGTGAGAGAGTGGCAGGAGTCGGCTCCTTGGCAAGAAAGAGAGAAATGGAAGGAGGATGGATGTAGACCGAGACGTGTGGATGGTGTCATCTTGGGCCCAACTGGTATGCCTGTGTTACCCCGACACTTGCTTGGCACAATGGCTAGATTAATACATGAAGGATCACACATTGGTAGGGATGCCATGATTCTGGTATTTCAACAGACTTGGTACAGTAAAAAGTTCAGGAAGGTAGCAGAGTCTCTCTGCCAGAGGTGCCTGTCATGTCAACAGATGAACCCAGGCAAGAGGACAATGGTTGAACTGAGCAAGATTGGGAGATCAGGGGGTCCCTTTATAAGGATACAGGTTGATTTCATCACCATGCCCCGTTGTGAAGGGAAACGATATGTCCTTGTCATTGTTTGCGTATTTTCAAAATGGGTAGAAGCTTACCCTACTCCTCAAAGTGACGCACTGACAGTAGCGAAGTGTTTACTAAAAGAACTGATACCTAGGTTCGGAATACCATGCATTATTGAATCAGATAAGGGTGGACATTTCCAGAATGACATACTGGCTGAACTCTGTAAGGCCTTTGGAATAAGGCAGAAACTCCATTGTGCATACCACCCAGAGGCTTCTGGAATAGTGGAACAAGTAAATGGAACTATCAAAAACAGACTAGCAAAGCTGACAGATGCTACTGGCATGACCTGGGTGAAGGCCCTGCCCCTGGTCCTGATGGGACTGAGAAGTGTTCCAGACCGCAAGACAGGCCTAAGTCCCCATGAAATCATTATGGGAAGAGTGATGAGACAAGCATGGGTGCCAGGAAGCAAACTGTTGAGTATTACTGATGATTTGGTGCTTGAATACTGCAGAAGATTGGGTGACCAAGTGTGTTCTATCTCTCGCCAGATTGGAGACGACGGCATCCTCAATCCAACGACTCCTCTCCACAGCTTGGTTCCAGGAGATTGGGTCAAAATAAAGAAGCACACTCGATCAAGCTGTCTGGCACCAAGGTGGGGAAAGAAACGCCAAGTAATCCTGGTGACAACCACTGCAGTGAAGGTCGCAGGTGTTCCTCAGTGGATCCACGCTGGACACACCCAGAAGGTATTGCCAGACAGAGGATTTGAAGAAGAAGGGCAACCAGCAGAGGACCCTGAAGGAGCCAGACCAGAAGCAACTGACAACGAGCAGCCCAGCACCAGTCAGGTTGCAGGAACAGCAGACGTTGGCCCAGGAGTAGTTGACTACGAACTGCCAAGAATCCAGCCTGCTGAAGAGGTCCAGGAAACTGAGCCAGGAGTAGCTGAAGACGAGCTGCCAAGCATATGGCCAGAAGAATGGATACCGATGATTGATCTGACTGAAGATCCTATCAGAACAAGAGAACGACTTAGTGAAGGTAGAGAGTGGACTAGTCAGGAAAAGCAAGGCACAGGCGAAGAACCTCAGCCGCTTGAGATTCAAATCAAAACTGAGGAAGGAGAAGGTCAGACAGGGACAGAGCAGGTATTTGATACACCACCGCGCACACCTGATGCAGATAAGGGAGAGACTAGAAAAAGAGTGATAGTTCGAGCAGAAGAAAATCAAGAGATCGAAGTGCTTGAACAGGATCAGAGAGGGTTAGAAGAACGGGTTCAGGAAACAGAAACAGAAATAAAGACAATCGAAAGCCAAAAACAAAATATTCCTGAACAAGGCCAGATTAACAACCAGGCAGAAGAATTTGATGCTAGCCCTGGAACTAGCCAGATAAGGGAAGTAGGAGAAGAAAGTGGAGAAGAATTACCACAAGATAGAGAGAACAAAAAGATAAGAAAAGAAAGTGAAGTCCAAGTACCGACTAAGAGACTAAAGAAAAGAAACAACCTTGAGCCTAGGTTTGTAAAAAGATTGAGACTTAGGATAAAGACAGTGGAAGAAAAACGTGCAGAGGCAAGAAGAAGTGCTCGGATAGCAGAGCAAGAAGAAGACTCTTCCAAAAGAAGGAGTGAGCGAATAAAAAGACAAAACAAAAAGTACAAGTCTCCTGAATGGACACTGGTTTTGGAAGAACTTGAAGATCTTGATATAACTGACGTGAGCGACGGGGAACCTGTCCCAGAGTACTCAGCTGAAGAGGAAGACGAACCACCGTGAATTTGCACAAAGTAAGCTAGTTGTGTAAAAAGCCAAAAAGAGGGGTGAGAACACTCCTTCTGAGCCAAAATGTCTGATTCAACCGTGAATGGTAGACCTAGTTGCAGCCGTTTTAAGACGTGTTGCAAGGTGTGTATATGTAGTGTAGTAGTACTGATAGTTATCTGGATAGGATTAACAATTTTCATTCCCTTTGCTGTAAGTAAAGATACTAACATTGTCCCTGCTGAAACTGTAAATACTGACAGTGAGGAGTTGACAACACAGAGTGTAGAAAGACATGAAAGAGCTTTGAGACAAACCAAACAGAACTTAGAAGCATCAGATGAGGGAGGACTACATTATCATGGAGTTAAGAACAAGACACACTTAAATGTTTTCGCAAACTTGTTAATACACTATGTAGAGACTATGGAAATTGAAGATTGCTATGTCTGCATGAAGCTACCTACTTCTGTGGCTGAAGGCGTGACATACCATCATCTGCCATTGACATATGGAATTTCCTGTAGCATTTTAGCTAGTTTATTTTACAAAAGGGGACCGTTACAGTATTATTACTCTAACAATGACGTGATTTTTTCTGAACTTCCTATACGTGGGAACTTGAATCCTGTACATACCAAAACTGACACCATAAGATATATGGGAGACTACTTTCTGACTATAGGGAACATTGACATAGCAGACGCACACAGAGATAACTTGACTTGTTCTTTGCGTGAGCAGGAAAAGATGTTCCTGAACATGGCAGAGAAAAGGAGAATTAAAATTCAGAAGAAGGCTAATGACGAAAGTCAGAAAAAGCCAAAGTGGGCAGAAAACATGGAAGGCACCTCATCTGGTGGAGCGGGTCCTGCTCTGTTGCTGGATTTTGAAAAGAAAGGCAAGCTATGTCTTCACCGCGAGAAGACTAGCTATTATAATAATGTTTTCATTGGTTCCAGTGAATGCGAACATAATTACAAGGTAATTGGAGGTTGGGGTTTCAAAAATGGGTCAGAGCCTGTGTTTCCTGGAATTTATTACATTTGTGGGGACAAGGCTTATTTCAAATTGCCGGATCACTGGTATGGAAGCTGCTACTTTGGCATTGTTTTCCCGAAAATATACCATGTGAATGGAAAAGCTGGAAGCAATGAAGATACTAATGGCTTAGTGCGTAGTAAAAGAGAAAGTATAGGTGAAATTATGGGTAGTATTTTCAGTGCACTGATACCTGGAGTGGGAGTGGTTCTGAATACTCACAGAATTTGCAAGTTATCTACTATAGTAGATGTGCTGTCTACTGAAACAGCTCATGGATTTCTGCTGGTCAATACCGAAATGGTTGCGATCAGATCAATGGTTTTACAAAATCGACTTTCTCTTGACACCTTATTAGCGAAAGAGGGCGGAGTCTGCCGGATGTTGAAGGCGCAACATTGTTGCACTTATATTCCGGATAAAAGTGTGCAGATCAAAAGATATGTGAAAAACATTACTAATTTGGCAAAGGAACTCAAACCACTCGAGGTTGATAGTGCCTGGAAGAGACTGGTAGATGGTCTCTCAAATGTAGGTCATTGGCTTGCTAGCATAGGTAAAAGCTTATTATTCAAAATTCTGATGCCAATTGGTATTATAGGTCTTATTATACTTTCCATTTTCTTATGCTGTAAATACCGCAAGCGCACCAAAAAGCACGAGATAAATGCAAGAGGAGTGAAACGAAGTGTGGATGAGATTGAATTAGAGGAAGTGAATGATCAGATATACAAAAAGGTGAAGACTTCTCACCCTGCTAAAACTGAAAGAGAAAAGTTAGAACGGTTGCTGGAAGAAATAGAACTTTATAAAGTGTGAAAGAAAGTTGGCATCTGGTTCCATTATAATTTGTGATGATAGTAGATATCATCAAAGAGGGGATTGATGAAGCAAAGCTTCGCATATTTTGCGGCTTGCCGAAATCAAGAACCTCGTTTATGTGTAATAAGGTAACAAAAATGTATGTTTTACTAACCTTTATTTTGTTTAGGCAAAGTTCCCGAAGCTTGCCTATGTGTATTTCTAATGAATTAATCCGTGTCCCTAAAAATGGCCGCCGCTTGTATTTTAGTTACTGCGCATGCGTCAGCCACAATCACGTGTCCTGACGCGTCTGCAGAAGTGGAGGGAAAGTTATGCGCATGCGTAATTCATAGCTGTGCTTATCATGTGGTACTGCTCGTGCCACTGCTCTTGTGTCCGTGTCAATGTAGCTAACATTTTATGCAATAAGTTTATTTCTTGATGATGAGTTAAAAGTACAAACCCTGTGATGTGTTTCCATAATGACATTATTATGTATTAATTTGTTTTCGCTTACTTTTCATGTACCGCGGGAAATGGGGGTCTGAGTGAGAGGAGAGCCATATTGGAGGTCCCTTCTGCGCCTGTGCGACATTCGGCAGCACGAGGGACCTTGACAGATGGAACACCGCCAGTTGGCAGTGATGGGCAAGATGCTCCTGAGAAAGTCACCTCTGCCCTGCGAGAACAGCGAATGTGGCTCCTTATATGATACATTGTAATGTTGCGCTATTGTTTGCCGTGTAACTTCTCATGGGAACCCCAAACCTGCTAGGCGGTACCCAAATATGTTAATGAAGGCTTCAAATCGTGTATTGTGATTGGTGTGTTACCCAAACCCTACCTTAGGACCAATCGAAATTGAGGGATTCTGACACTTTGCAACATTGGGGGGTGGTACACTGTCCCCAAACTGTATATCTACCCTGGGTTCACCTAGTGAACCGTCCGACTTGTCTGGTTTAGCTGACCTGTCACTGACCCAACGCACTCAATAGGTGACTGAAGATACAGAGCGCTGCGGAGCACTCTGTCCGAATTTGACCATAGACTAAGGTTCTACTGAACCTTAAAGTGCTGGCAAGGCACTTAGCTGGGAGTTCGCTAACCCAATCGGGGTCTTGATCGATAGCTGCAGAGCGGGTGGAGCGCAGGCGTTGCTTCCGAACTGTGGGTTCCGGTCCTGTCCTGAAGAGGGTCCTGTCCTGAGGGTTTGCTGTCCTGTCCTGAGGGTCCTGTCCTGATTCGTTTTCCGAGGGTATCCTGTCCTGTCCTGGGTGTCCATTCTGCACCTGCTGTCCTTTGAGGGGTATCCTTCCTTGAGGGTTTCCTGTCCTTAACTGACCCGTGGCCAGGGTTTGGTTTCCACACTTTTCTAGGTAAATATTGCTCTGAACCTCTTGAAATTCTTGCACCTTCTGAATTTCTAACTTTTGCTTTAATAAAGTTCAACATTGCATATGTGATATTTTCCATGCCTTTCTGCAACTATTGAAAGTCATTTATATTTTCCCTAAAGTTTATTCCTATGTCTTCTCATTTGTTAGAAATTATATTTTGCATAGCAGTGTGTCATTTCCTGATATGGTCTAGAACTTCGTCGCCTAGATTGTTCAAAGGCCCATTCACCTTAAGTGAAGCGTGGTATTCATTATAAACTCTCCTATAGTCACCCACACTTAGGCTATCCCTGTTTAGATAATACTGACTTGCATAGTATCTTTTTTCGTTACATTTTATTAGTACCTTGATGATTACTCTGTCATTATTTCTTTATGCTTATGTGATTTACGTTATCTTGGTTATTGATTGCCTTGTTTTATTGTACCTCATGCAAGAAAATATTGAACTTTAGATAAACATTTTAAAACTTCCAGTTGTCCGTGGTCATTTAAACAGTATTTGAATGTTATTGTTTGGGTTTGTATTTTGCTGCCTTTCCTTTACAGCTAGCTCCCTGATTCATTGTGGTCATTAGGCACTCGCATCGGTGGATGGTAAGTCGGGTGCACCGAAAATTGGTAGCAGGGAACACACACACACTCAACCTGGTAGAGCTCGTGAAGTCACCCGATCGATGTATATGGTGATTTGAAAAGTATATGGGCCCTGAAGCCGGAAACGGCGAAAACTATTGGTCGGGTGGCCTCGCGCGCTCTATCAGAAGCAGTTAATCCTTTGGATTGTATTCCAGCAGTTGTTCCTTCATTCTTGGCATTTCATCCCTGGGTTTGATGAAGAAATTAGATATTGGTGAATTGCTCTTTTCTGGCGCAGTGCTTTCCTCTTGGTTATGATTGTTGGAGACATGCCGCTTTGGTACCGTCTCATGGATTCGCGAATGGAATGAGGAAATGGATAAAAAGGTATTACATAAATTTATGGTAATTTATGGTTCATTATTCTAATTCACCCTTCTTCATGCCAGTAATTATATCCTCACCTTCCCTCCTGTAGGTGGATCATCTGCAATCCTACACATAGCTTCGGTAGGGACAGGTCATTGGTCTGACATGATCTTCCTTTCAGAGGCACTCATGGATGTGGGACTTGCATATAACTGGGGAATAAATGGTTTACAAATAAATTTAGAGAGCTTTGCCTTTCATGAAGAGGCAGCTGTCCTTTTGAGACCGTAAGTACTGGGAGGAGGATGGGGAGAATTGGAGTAATGAAGATTACTGGTAAGTAAACTGGCCATCCATACTATGAATCCTAAACAAGTGTCCGCTTGACTGGAGAAATCATTATTCTGTGTTACTTCATGAAATAGAAAGCAGCAAAACATTGCTGCTAGAATCTATAAAAAACGCTGAGATTACTTGAGGCCGACACAATGACTGAAGTTGAAAGACCGAAGAGCAAGTTTGATGTGCCGGTGCTGATGCCAAACACAGTACCTTGAAATAATAGGTAAAAAATGCAGTGAGATGAGCCGGGCTTGGAGGCAAGCTGTCTAGACTTCCTTTAGCACTATTTTGGAGGGGACATAACTCAACCACAACTCATGAAAGGAAATGCCATGACAACATGGAATGCAGGATAATGGGGGTGAGGTGGGGGGCTGAAAACATATATTAAAATAGGCAAACACTAAAAAGAACAGGACACATGCATGATGAAAATCCTAGGTCATGGAAATGGCAATAAGTTGTGAATGTTGCTGTCATTCCTACATGCTAACCCTCTTACCTATGTACAAGTTTCTCTCTCACAGTGGCTTTCAGTTCCTCCTATGTGTCCATGGGGCTGAATGTAGATTTCCGTGCCTGGTGCCTGGAGCCCAATGCAGCTGCTTCCAAAAGAGGCTCAATCTGAAGTCACAGCAGTCAACACCTCATACCTTGAGAGGCCTTTGGCATGTCCTTCACAAGTCAACTCTTACCACTCCTCAAACAGCACAAAGAACCATTGTACTGCCTGGAGGAGATCATCACAACCCAAAGAGGTAACTGAGAATTTGCACAAGTGACGTCATTTTATCCAGCCCTCATTGTTCTTCCACTTCTTTTTCTACAAAGCCATTGACAAATCTCGCTTTGTTTAATGTTTTTACAGGACTTTTTGCTTACCTCCTTTGTTTTCACCCTAAATGGTTATTCCCCATCCTGTCAAACAGAGACTTGTGAGGCCGTCTTTGGGGCAGTGTTATCGGTCCTGGTGCTTGGAACTGTGTTATCTCTGCTAGTGATGATGATTAACATATCCGTTTTATGAATCAGCCTCAATGTCTCGATCTGTATTGAAAGGATCAAATATTTTGTGGTGTGGGAAGCCTACAAAACTACTAAATGCGCAATATCAACTGCCGCCATATCGGTAAAGTAGGTAGATGTGGAGTTAAATATAGAACATCTATACTTTTCTATTTATACTTCTCTTATTGATGCAGGTCGATATTTCTGACCACGATATAGTGACATACAACCTGTGTGGGAAATGGAATGTACTGCAACTCTGCTGGTGCTGAGAGACAATTCTAGAATCAGCATGGTGCAGAAGGCTCTCCCACCTGGCGCCATTGCTATGGAAGGAGGGGGGCAACATTTAGTTTTCCCTACGATGGCAAAAATCTTTGTACTGACTCAGCAACTCAGTGGCATAACCCAAAACGACGGTACCTCCTGCAAAATCAAGAGAGGACCCTCTAAAATGTCACTTACACCACTCACTTCACAGAGATATGCAAAGCCCTTAGGATGAGTGTTGTAACATACATATGCGGGGAATGAGATTTCGATATCAACTTATGATTGTGATAAATTTAATAAAGAATCCCATTCATCTGTTTGGACCGCTCGTATCTGTCATTGAGGAAAGGACCACCCTCGCATTTGTTAGATATACCCCATTAACTGACGCCACTCTGAAGAACCACTTACAACTGATAGAGTTTAAGGGTTTTATATAGAATTAATTTGAATGCGATACAATCCACTCAAGATAAAATCTTCAAATATACAAAATACAAATCAGTTACAATATCAGCCACTTAAGCTTCGGTGTGAAGTGGTTTCTTCCGCGTCATCTGTAATAAGATAAAGAAATCATCAAATTAATCTATCCCTATTCTATGCTATGTGGCAACCCCACTTCGCAAGTTTCTTCCCTAAAAAGGTGCCAGCAGTTTGACTCCCAAAGAAGTTCAAACTCTCTTAGCCTCTAAAGGAATCCTTAAGTTTCAGAAGCAGTACCCTATCTGCCTACCCATTCGATCTCTCTAAGGGTCCTCGGCCTACTGCTCCCTTGCGCTCTGATATCTCAGCGCATCTGCTCAATGCATCTACCTTCGCCCTTGCTCTGAGCAATTCGTCTCGCTGTTCCTAATCTCCCAATTGCTCATCGCTAATGGTTCTATTCTCACTAATGATTCTCCTCTCCTCCCCGGGGTGCTGTCCCTAATATACACAATCACAGTGTGGGTAGAACGCCCCTTGACGCCCACCACGGACTTTCCCCGATGATGTCAGCTTCTAGCTTCGTCCATTGCTTCATCTCTTTCGTCGTCCGTTAAGCTGACCTTTCTCCTTTAGATGTCATCTTCATCTTCTTATTGGTGACTTCATTCAAATTTACAATTGACATTTCAGAGCACAAGTCAACATCGTCAACAGAACTTTAAACTACGACTGTGATGTTGACCTTTCTAGGTCCTGTGAATGGACTTCTCAAAACAAGTTTCAAATTCTTAACGCTTCTCATCACGTTCAGGTCATAAACCTTGTCCAGCGTTGTCACCTTAAATCTAACAAGTGCTAGACTTCTTGGCTCTCATGTCCACATCAAGCTATTTACAACTCCTGTAAGTCCGCTAAATTATATACATCGGACTGTTCTCCTGCTAACCCTTGGTCAGTCTGGTTAGAATCACAAATGACCTAAACCTTTCTAACATTCCTACAAAAAGTCTTCTACACAATACAACCTTTAACACACATTTATATACTCATTTTTAGCAAAAGTCTTGATTATACTCGAATACAATTTACATAGAATATAACTACGTAGAGTATAACTTTATATTCTCATTCGCTATCTCGTGTTATATATGTTCTACACATTTCCTTACGTTTCATTTATCGCTGCTTCTCCATTTAAAGATTCACACGTACATGAATTCTACTTTGCACGTTCTACATTTCGTAAACATTTCTACATCAGCCCACTACGTATACGGGCCTTCTAAATCTAACACATATTCTAAAGTGAATACAGTTACATTTTTTATATTGCTTCAGATTATATTGGTTATCTATATGCTATAAGTGTCACTTCACATTACGATATACATTTCGTTCCTACGTTATTCAATGTGCTTGTAAATATGCCCTATACATACTTTTTATTCAAATTTGCGCTCTCTCAGTCCCCCCTTTGATGACTTCTAGGAGTCATCACTAAATGCAATTTGAATAATATCTCTAAACAGAACTAGTTACGGTATTCCCTCTTTTCATCGTTTCAAGAGCTCTTAAGCTTTTGTACTGTTGATCTTGTAAAGCAGCTAGTCTCCTTTCTTGGTCTCTCATCGATCTTTGTAACTGGTTCGACCTGTACCATTTATACAATTTTACTAATCCTAATAATGTAATTATGCAAATTAATATTATTAATACAGGCTTCAAAATATACCAAACTATACCTTTGCCTAGATTGGCAAACCAACTTCCAACCTTTCCCACTCGATTTCCTACTTTTTCCCAAACATTTATTTTTGATAAATCTTCAATTTCTTGATGAATCTGTGTAATGTTCTGTATGACTTTCTCAAGTGGTTTTGAATTATCAGGAATATAAGTACAACATTCCTGAACTTTCAAAACTTTACAAACTCCGCCTTCTTTTGCTAATATCACATCTAAAGCAAGCCTGTTCTGTAAAACCATTGCTCTAATCGACTGCATCTCACCTTCTACTAACATCAATGATTTTGCAGTACTGGCCGACAACCTATCCACAACTGTTGCTAACCTTCTAATTTTGACGTCGTTAAGAACCAAACCTAACAATGGAAACATTGCTCCAAATACATCTCCTACTACTTCTGCATCTCCTACTTCCCTTTTCATTTTCCTCGAAGTCTTTCCTTCTATGATTGCTAAATCCTTTGCATGATATATTTTGGGGAAGACAATTGCCAAGTAACACGAACCGTACCAATTGTCAGGTAGTTTTACATAGGCATTTCTCCCACATACAAAATACACATTCGGAATAGCTTGCATTCCTTTCATAAAATCTTTCGTGTAGTACTCTAATTTAAAAGAGTGCTCGCAATTAACTTCACCTACAAATTCACTCTCATAATACGTTTTGCTTCGAGCTAAACATAACTTTCCCTTTTGCGTTCTATCCAACGCTATTGGACCATTACTACCTTTCTTTTTATGTAGCTTCTCTTCTTCGGTCCAATCTGTTTTCCATTGTCCTGACATTTTCAGAATTTTCTGCCGTCTGCATCGATCATCTACTTGTGCTATAAACCTTTTCTCTACCTCTGTTACTTTGCAAGTCAGATTATTTCTACGCGCATATGATGTATCTAATGTGTCCCAAGGAAGAAAGAATTTAGCTAGTCTATCCTCCTTTTTGTAGTAGTCCCACTTGTTCATCTGCTTATAATTCGGAACTTCAGGCAGTACCGAATCATAATTTGAAAAGTAGTACTCAAACCCTTCTCTACCATAAAATATACTGAGCAGTAAACTACATGTTATCCCATAAGTCAATGGGAGATGGTGATATCTAATGCCTTCGTCTACAGAAACCGGCAATTGCATACAAACGTAGCAATCTTTGGCCTCCATGGCATTGATATATTCATACAATAATTTGGCATATGCATTTGACCTAAAGTTTCCTTGTGACTCGTCTATGTGTAATTCACGAGCTTCCTCTGCAAGTAACGCCTTTTCATGTGTAACAGTGCTCTCCTCCTTCCTTCCCACAAGAGCAGGTTTCAAGGTCGTTACAACTTTTACATTCGCTATTCTTTTATCATTCTCATGTCCTGTCATGTAAGATATCGTTACTACTATGATTATGAGGAATATCACTATTGCTATAAGTGTACCTACTATACATCTAGCCTTTCTGTTTGGGTTGCCGTTCTCCATGTCATCAAACAGCGTACCTTGTTCTCTAGCGAAAATTCTCTTTTCCAGTCTTTGGTTGCTTGTTTGTTTTCACAGTTTTTAAAGTACTTTTTATCAACAGGTATCTTTTTCACCACAATATCTTTTCTCTTCTTTGCAGCAGACAACCCTAGCCCTTCTCCGTCCCCTAAATGTAATCCCTAATTTTATTCTTCTTTCCACTCGGTGCTAGGTTATCTTCTTCTTTATAATAATCGTACAAAAGTCCTTAAGCATCAACAATTATTTTCGGTCCTGCAGCTTTCACAACAATTATTAATAGTTCAAAGCGAATAACTTTTTCTTCTTCTTCTGACATTTGCTGACCAACTGTTGGGAATTGTAATCTTTTTAGCACTAAATCTTGGATTTTACTCAGACATGGGGGTATGGGAAGTGTGAAAGTCAGTAACCCCTCAGTCTCGAGTCCAGGCGCTAACATCCATATCTCCACTGCCACAAATGGATCGAGATCGATTACTTTCACGCTCTTCACTCTCCCAGATTTCTGTCCCCAATACATCTGCTAGATAAGTCCACTCTGGGGTGGCGTACCTTCTGCAGGGCACACGTACCCTTCTCGATCTTCGTGGACTCTCAGTTCCTGAATCTGTCGTCTCTTCCTCCTGATCCGATTCTTCAGCGATCGGGACAAGAGTTCTTTTCTTTTCCCTTTCCGAACTTGGCCCTTTTCTTCCCTCTGGCCAACTGGCTTCGTCACTTTCCGTCTTTCCGCTCCTTGTTCCAGGACCCGTCTCTTGGTCACTCTCCGTTTGCTCAATATCTGTGTCGGACTCCCAATTACTTTCTTCTCCTGAGGCGACTTCGGTCCCACTAGTGTCCTGACCTTCGTCGTCCTGTTCCAACACAGTTCCAGCTTCTTCGATCACCTCTACAGCTTGGCTTTCCCCCTCTATGGCTTCTCCGCTTCCCGCCGGATTCTCATCCGAGAGAGGAGCTATATCTTCTAGAGGTGTTGGCACTCTTCGGGTGTGTGAGGCATGTATCCAGTTTGGCAGACCTCCACACTTCACTGCGGTATTCGTGACAAGTATGACTTGAAATGGTCCTCTCCAACGCACGTCTAAGCAGTTCTTCCTGACATGCTTCTTCACCAGGACCCAGTCTCCTGGACTCAGGTCGTGGCACAAATCTTGTACTGATGGAACCTCTGCAGCCTGGACCTGGAGGGACACAGAATTTACGGCATCAGATAGTCCCTTACAGTAGTCCAAGATCAAATCATCTGTGATATTCACTAGCGCTGCAGTCGGAACCGATGGCAATCTCATAGCTCTCCCCATTAGCACTTCATGTGGAGAGAGGCCTGTTCTTCTATCAGGTGTGCTACGTATGCTCATAAGAACTGCTGGAAGTGCGTCAGGCCAACTCAGGGATGTCGATGAACAAACTTTAGCCAGTCTGGACTTGATAGTACTGTTAATTTGCTCTACGATCCCTGAAGCTTCTGGTCGATAGCTGCAATGTAACTTTTGATCGATATTTAAAGCCAAACACAGCATCTTCACCACTTCACTATTGAAATGAGTTCCTCTGTCCGATTCCAAAGAGGATGGCACCCCAAACCTCGGTATTAACTCTCTAAGTAACAATTTTGCCACTGTAAGTGTATCGCACCTACGTGTAGGGTAAGCCTCAACCCATCTAGAAAATATGCAGACGATCACTAACACGTATCTGAGTCTGTTGCATGGAGGCATTTCTATGAAGTCAATCTGCATCCTATTGAAAGGCCCCCCAGACCTTCCTATGTGACTCAAGGTAACTGGTGTTCTCTTTCCCACATTTAGTTGCTGACAGATCATACATCGCTGACACACTGCTTCTGCCGCTACTCTAAACTTAGGATTGAACCACGTTTGTCTGAATACTCTCACCATAGCATCTCTCCCTATATGTGCTGATCCATGCAATTTCCTTGCCATTGGACTAACAAGCTCATTTGGTAATACTGCTCTTCCGTCGGCAGAAACCCAGAAATTCATCTCACTTTTTCCACACCCTGCTGTTTCCCAGCTCTTTTTCTCATCAATAGGTGCATTTTCCTGTACAACTCTCAATTCATCCCATGTATCTACAGTGTCTAACAACATGGTCAATTCAGTTCTTTCCTGGATTCCCCCCACTTTTGCATCAGTGTGAGAATATCCCTGTTCTGCGCAATAACGCGCTACTTCATCTGCGTATTTGTTTCCTAGTGATACAAAATCCACATTTTTTGTATGCGCTACACATTTGACCACTGCTATGGCCATAGGTTTTTGCAAAGCCTCTAACAGTAGTTTCACGAATTCTCCATTCCTAATGGGAGAACCCGAGGAGGTCATATAACCTCTTTGAGACCATAACTGCCCGTAATCATGAACTACGCCGAAACCATATTGGCTATCGGTGTATATAGTGACTCGAAGTCTGTCGCCTGCTAGGCAAGCACGAGTCAAAGCCACAATTTCAGCTACCTGTGCGGAGTGTACTCCTTCCAGGCAAGCGGCTTCTATAACTCTGGTAATCGTGCATACTGCATAAGCGGCTCTCAGCTGACCGACATCGTTTCTTACACATGAACCATCGACGAAGAGAATTTCATCTGGGTCTGTCAATGGCTCATCTACGATATCAGGTCTCGGTTTGGTACATAGCTCAGTCACATCGAGGCAGTCATGCTCTGTACAAATTTCATCGTCCACTTCATTCGGAAGTGGCATCAAGGTTGCAGGATTCAAGACAGAGCATCTCTTTAGGGTTACATTCTCGGCGGCCAATATAACCTGCTCGTAGCGTGTAAGCCTGCTATTCGTCAGATGCTGAGTCTTAGTCCTGGTCATTAACAGTTCTACAGAATGTGGTACATATACTTCTAACTGGTGACCCATAACTACGCTTTCAGATCGTTCAATGCTGACACCCGTTGCAGCTACGGATTTGAGACATCCGGGCAACGCTGCGGCTACTGGATCTAATGTAGCCGAAAAGTACGCCACTGGCCTGCGCGCATCTCCGTGGACCTGTGCTAATACCGCTAACGCGCATCCCTCTCTCTCGCAGCAGTAAAGCAAAAAAGGTTTAGTGTAATCTGGCATTCCTAAAGCCGGGGCACGACATAAGTCCTCCCTCAGCTGCAAAAACGCCATCAAACAATTTTTGTCCCATGGTACCGGATCACTTACTCCTTTGTGCGTCAGTTGCAATAATGGTTTAGCCTTCAGTGAAAAGTTTGCTATCCACTGTCGACAATAACCGACCATGCCTAGAAACATCCTGACTTCTCTTTGTGTCGTAGGCGCGTTCATTTTCATAATCGCCTCTATTCTGTCTAGAGACACCTTCCGCTTTCCCTTTTCAATCCTATGGCCTAAGTATTGCACCTCAGTCTTACAATATTGCAATTTACTTGGAGACACCTTGTGTCCATTCTCGGCCAAGTGATTTAACAAGGTGATGGTGTCTTCTCTGCAAGTTTCCTCAGTTTCTGACGCAACTAGGAGGTCGTCTATGTACTGGACCAGAACTGAATTCTTGGGCAGTACCAGACTCTCAAGATTTCGTTTCAATAACTGGTTAAAGATCGATGGGCTCTCTGTATACCCCTGAGGGATACGACACCATGTTAAGACTCGATCTTCCAGCTTGAAAGCGAAAAGATACTGGCTCTCCTCATCTAACGGTATTGAAAAGAAAGCCTGACACAAATCTATCACGGTAAACCATTCAGCTTGGAATGGTATCTGAAATAATATCACTGATGGATTCGGTACCACTGGACAACATGAGACAACAATGTTATTAATCTTTCGAAGATCCTGCACTATTCTGTATTTTCCACTAGGCTTCTGCAAACCCATGATCGGGGAGTTACATGGACTTCCCACGATCTCCTTCAGAATTCCCTGCTTAATCATGGATTCGATCACAGGCTTGATCCCTGCAATTGTCTCTGGCGTTAGCTTATACTGTGGCGTTCTTGGATACTCAGCATGGGGTCTTACCAAGATTTTTACCGGTTCCACTCCTTTAATCAGTCCTATTTCTTCCCCAGTAAAATCCCATACCTCAGCTGAAACTCTCTCCCTCAAGTCCTGCGGAAGTTCCTCCACTGTTAAGGTAGGATATAATTCCACACACTCTTTTGAGTTTACTACTTTAAAATCAGCATCCTCATCCTTGGTCTGCACTTCTACTCCTTCAGGTGTGCAATGTATCGTGCAATTCAGCTTGCACAGCAAATCTCTCCCTAATAAGCACACAGGACTAGAATCGCAAATCACAAACTGATGTTCGTCACTGTAATTCCCTATCCTTACTGACACTGGTTCGGTCAAGGGATTTGTCATCCTTTTATTCGCGACTCCTACCACCTGAATTGTTTCTCCTGATATTGGCAGACCTGGGACCACCGCAGATCTTAATGTGGATCGAGTGGCTCCCGTATCTACCAAGAAGGTTGTAGGACATCCCGCTATTTCAGCCTCTACGTATGGTCCTCTCTGATCTACTTCCAAAGCGGCTCCTAGCGTACAATCTTCCTCCCTATTCGCCCGCTGCCCTGTAAGAGGATCAACGTAGTAGCATTCCTCTCCTCCTACAAACAATGGCATCTGTCTGTAGGTTTTCCCTCCGTTTGAGATGCGAGGTGGTTGAGGAAACGGGGCTCGAGGAGTCTGAGTCCCTCCTTTGACAAACTTGCCCTTCGGGACTGTGGCTCCCTTAACCACGTTATTCTGAACCTCTTCCTCCTCCTGTTCAAGATCCCCTGACTCAACATTGTAAGGACACTCGCGTCGCCAGTGTCCCACCTCGTTACACTGATGGCATCTCGTCGTCTTTTTCAGTGTCGCGATGTCCACTCTCGGTCTCGGTCTTTCTCCCTCATCTCTGCTTTGATTATTCTGTTTCTTTGCCTGCGTTCCTGTTCCCTGCTGCCACGGTTTATCCTTTCCAGCAGCTTGCATTTGCACTAGCATTAACTTTTCTTTAAGCTTCTTTGCCTTAGAGTCTATCTCGTCACTACAGTACCTTGCATACCTCAGAATTTCATCCAAAGGCTTATTCTGCCAACAGATCAGATGCTGCTGGATCATTAGACATATTTCTGGTCTTAATCCGAGGACAAACTTCGAAACAAACTGTCCTATGTCCTTGGGATCCATCACATCTAACCCGCTGTACTGCTTGAATGCTTTCAGTAATCTCTCATAGAACTCATGAACTGTCTCCTTCGGCTCCTGAGTAGTTCGATCTATCTTTACCCAGTCTATGTCTTGCACCGGCACTTTCTCTTTTAGCCATGTTATTACTCTCTCGTAATTTTCCATGACTCTGCCTGATGGACCATTCGTCCGGGTATCTCTCGGGGGCTCGCAAGTAGGCCATCCAACACTGAGCTTGCACGCCGTCCACAAATCTCCGGGTACTACGATATCGAACAGTGTGTTCAAATCGATCCACAGTACCTTCGAGATCTTCACGAATCTCTCTACCTGCTTGTACCACTCGACGGGATTATCTCTAAGCTTTGGGAAAGAATTGGTAAATGCCGCCAAATCCCCCCTACTCCAGGGCACATGAACGTAGCTTCCATTCGCGATTTCTCGCAAAGGGAAGGCTTCCATTCGCATCAAGTCTGCGTCCTGGGACTTCTCAAGCACACTCCGTCTAACGGAGCCCTTTCTGGACCATCTTTCCTCCCATCTATCTAGTTCTCTCCATATTCTTATACTTACGATCAATTCCCTTATATGTACCTTCAGCGCGATCGTTCTACGGTCATCCAAGTCCTGATCCGTGCAAGTTAGCCTATGGTTACTCTGTAAAGCTTTAGTTCGTGACAGGTCTACCATGTACCTATTTGCTAAATTAGATAAGTTCTCATGAGCTGACCTCGCTCTCCGAGTAATATCTTTGGATATGAACAGTATCTCATCTGGTGTATACGAAGCTAATCTCTCTAATGAAACTGTACCATCAATCAATTCATCCAGATCTGTCTTCAAACTCATCACGTCAAGCCGTTTTGCTTTTATTTCCGCTTTTAGCATCTCAGTTCTATGTTCTTCTCTCATGTCCCTCTCACCTCCACTATGCGCCCTACGCCTGAGCACAGGTGAGTTATGAGGGAACTTCCTTTCTTCTCTTCGTTCCCACCCCTCTAGATCCCAAGCCTTTCCATCTTCGCGTGGGGTATGGTGGAATAATGCTCCGTCCCCCAACCCTATGTTCCGACTTTTCGGCTCGGTTTCTCCAGATGTGGGATAGGATCCACCGTTCGGTTCTAGCCCATTATAACTTGCTTGTTGTCTGGTGTCGCTTAATAGCCGATAGGTTCCGTCACGACCCTCCATGTTCCCGTGATCTCTTTCGCGATCACCGGATGGATGGCGAGACGTTTCGCAACTTCCTATGTTCTCCTGACTCCGTCCACTATCACCGGATGCATGTCGAGGCGGTTCGCGACTCTCCATGTTCCCGTGACTCCAATGTCTTACATTCTCACCTGGGGCATGATGTGTGCACCTAAAGGTATTCTGGTACTCCTGTGTCCTACGTTCCCCTTCACTGAAGGTGACGCGAGGCACTTCGCTATACCCTGCACTTCTGTCTTCGCCCGTTAGCCTATCGCTGTTATCGGTAGGATAAATATCTCTTCTGCTCTCTTGGCTTCCTCTCTCCCACTCGGGGCTGCTTTCGCCCGCTCCACAATGAGAGAGAATCCTGCTCTCCTGCTCTCTCCACTCGGATCCCGTTTCTAAACTTTTATTCCGAGCCTCTCCGGCAGCGTCCCATTCTCTCAGGTATTCCCTTAATTCCTTATGGGTTTTCGGTTTAGGACCCCTCAAATCCATTGGTCCTCTTCGACCTCCCTGTTCTACCCTGGGACCTATTGCGGAATCTAATGGGGTACTCCGACTTATTGGTGCTCGTATTTGCCTGTGGGGATTCATTGTGGCCTTCCTATTCTCCCCTTCTGTTCTTTCATTTTCCCATCGTGCCTGTTCCTCCTGCTGGACCCCTTCCGGGTTGTAGATAGACACAATAGGGCCTATGGTGACCGGGACTTGCAAAGCATCCGGCATTTGATATGTCCTAGCGCATTGCGTCTCCGGCACCTTCTGGACCACAAATCTTCCCACTACTCTCTGTTCAGAACTAGTTTGGGGTATTTCCTCAGTCCTATTAACGTCCCATTCTGTTACCGGGATCGACTTATACTCCCCCCACCTAGCTCCGTCCGTTTGCGGTAATATGGGGCTCGCAAGTTCCCCGCTATATGGAGGTGGTCTGTCTATCAATAGCCTCTCTATCAGATCCTCCTCCAACTCGCTTTCCTCATCTTCCTGTTCTATAGGTTTCCGTTCACCCGTAACATCCAACATCGGGTACAGTTTCTCTGCTTCTATCTTCTGCACCCTCCATTTCTTTGCTTCATCGTCCCATTTAGCATCCTGTACTGCTTTTACCGATCTTCTCACTCTTTCTTGTCGCCTCTTTACGCCCCTTTCGTGTGCTGTTCTAAACCACACACCAAGAGCTTCAAATTGTGTTGGCCTCGGTAAAGGTCTCATTGAAAGCATCGTTGCCTTCAATTGGTTCAACACCTCTAATTTAAACGTTCCAAATCTTGGAAACGCCAGTTCTTTTTGCCCTTCAGTTATCCTGTGCCACTCGGAAATCCATAATATCGAGTGTAAGCCTACATTTACTGCCATATGATATGCTGGTGTGCCTTCTGGTGGAGCTTCTTCTCCGACACATAAATTTTTCTTTTTTATTTTAAAGATTTTTCCTAAACCCTTAAAACACTTCATTTCGATCACGTACGATATTTCTTACTTATTTGCGTCTTGCTAACAACCACCAATCCCTGTATGACTCTCGCTAATCAGCCTATCTCAGCACAGTTCTTATGCTAATTGACCAACCTCAGCACGGCTCTACGCTGACGTCACTTGTCTCTTCAGCAGCTTCCCTCGTTTCTCAACTCGTTCACGATGTCACATGCGTTTTCATTCATACCTTGAAAAATGACTACTTCCGTCCAAGCGATCACTTCTCTCTCTGACTGTACGGCCACAGTCTAACTGTAATTGCTACCCCAACTGGCACAGCGTCTTTCTTTTTACGGTCGGACACTTGCCTCCACTGATAGGTTACTTACACACAGTAAACGTACGACCAGCGTCCGCTACTCATTTGCTCACTCGTACGCTCCCCCTATCATCGGTCTGTCGGGAAATCAATGGTACCTCATGACCCCCTTTCAATGGTAGACAAATTACTCTGGGTGTTCGATACACCCGAACCACTTAAGTCCTCTGGACATAAGATTTCATCCGGTTGCGCGCGCTCACAACCTTCCCACAATCACACTACAAGCATTCAACTCCGCTTGACATTACAACACAGGAACAACGTTAAACACCGCAATCTTACAACGCATGACCCTTATACTCACTCTTGACTGATTCTGTTGCTTTTCTCTCGACACACCATCAACACCGTCTTCGGCTGCAATTCTTCTTCTGGTCGACGATGACTAGGGACCTTGGGGTAAACTAACCTGGCCTAGGTCGTCTTCCTCAAGAAGATAACCATCATTACTCTGCTACCAACTGCGGGGAATGAGATTTCGATATCAACTTATGATTGTGATAAATTTAATAAAGAATCCCATTCATCTGTTTGGACCGCTCGTATCTGTCATTGAGGAAAGGACCACCCTCGCATTTGTTAGATATACCCCATTAACTGACGCCACTCTGAAGAACCACTTACAACTGATAGAGTTTAAGGGTTTTATATAGAATTAATTTGAATGCGATACAATCCACTCAAGATAAAATCTTCAAATATACAAAATACAAATCAGTTACAATATCAGCCACTTAAGCTTCGGTGTGAAGTGGTTTCTTCCGCGTCATCTGTAATAAGATAAAGAAATCATCAAATTAATCTATCCCTATTCTATGCTATGTGGCAACCCCACTTCGCAAGTTTCTTCCCTAAAAAGGTGCCAGCAGTTTGACTCCCAAAGAAGTTCAAACTCTCTTAGCCTCTAAAGGAATCCTTAAGTTTCAGAAGCAGTACCCTATCTGCCTACCCATTCGATCTCTCTAAGGGTCCTCGGCCTACTGCTCCCTTGCGCTCTGATATCTCAGCGCATCTGCTCAATGCATCTACCTTCGCCCTTGCTCTGAGCAATTCGTCTCGCTGTTCCTAATCTCCCAATTGCTCATCGCTAATGGTTCTATTCTCACTAATGATTCTCCTCTCCTCCCCGGGGTGCTGTCCCTAATATACACAATCACAGTGTGGGTAGAACGCCCCTTGACGCCCACCACGGACTTTCCCCGATGATGTCAGCTTCTAGCTTCGTCCATTGCTTCATCTCTTTCGTCGTCCGTTAAGCTGACCTTTCTCCTTTAGATGTCATCTTCATCTTCTTATTGGTGACTTCATTCAAATTTACAATTGACATTTCAGAGCACAAGTCAACATCGTCAACAGAACTTTAAACTACGACTGTGATGTTGACCTTTCTAGGTCCTGTGAATGGACTTCTCAAAACAAGTTTCAAATTCTTAACGCTTCTCATCACGTTCAGGTCATAAACCTTGTCCAGCGTTGTCACCTTAAATCTAACAAGTGCTAGACTTCTTGGCTCTCATGTCCACATCAAGCTATTTACAACTCCTGTAAGTCCGCTAAATTATATACATCGGACTGTTCTCCTGCTAACCCTTGGTCAGTCTGGTTAGAATCACAAATGACCTAAACCTTTCTAACATTCCTACAAAAAGTCTTCTACACAATACAACCTTTAACACACATTTATATACTCATTTTTAGCAAAAGTCTTGATTATACTCGAATACAATTTACATAGAATATAACTACGTAGAGTATAACTTTATATTCTCATTCGCTATCTCGTGTTATATATGTTCTACACATTTCCTTACGTTTCATTTATCGCTGCTTCTCCATTTAAAGATTCACACGTACATGAATTCTACTTTGCACGTTCTACATTTCGTAAACATTTCTACATCAGCCCACTACGTATACGGGCCTTCTAAATCTAACACATATTCTAAAGTGAATACAGTTACATTTTTTATATTGCTTCAGATTATATTGGTTATCTATATGCTATAAGTGTCACTTCACATTACGATATACATTTCGTTCCTACGTTATTCAATGTGCTTGTAAATATGCCCTATACATACTTTTTATTCAAATTTGCGCTCTCTCACATATGTCACGTCTTGTACAATTACAAGCTCGTGTCTTCGACATCGCGCATACAATTGCAAGCTCGCACGTCACTCATGGAGCGTGCATGTTTGTGTGTCCAATGAGCGCCTGGCAACAGATGATTGCGGGCAGACAGTTGTAAATTTGAAAAATCAAACACGCATGAAGAAGGGGGGAAGAGGTTATATTCCTATCCCGACCTCCCCAGTCACAATCTATATCACACAAAAAGGATGTAGGAATGCAAAAAGGAGGTAGGAATCATGGCGAGAGGCGGGTAATAGCCGGGCAGCGGTCTCACCTTGATGAATGTGTGACTACAGGGAGCCGCTCCTACTCCCTCGCTCATTCAAGTAAACGTCCAATGGAACTCGGTTGAAACGAGAGTGTGAATTATAGAAACCCTATCTTGAAGGGATCCTAAATTAGGATCAGAGGGCGTTGTGTTTTGGGATCCTGAAGGTCCTATGAATGCCGGAGTGACCCAACATTGTGGGCGCAGTTGAATCAGCAGAAACATGTTGACATCTTTGCAGTAAGGAGGGGTGAAGTGATCCTAATTTTCTCCTATCACCACCATCCTTTACGTGTTTATCCCTGGCCAGGTGGCACAGGAATACGGTAAACATCCTTTACAATGCAATTTTTACCACGGAGTGCCTTTACGACGCAACTTTTACAACGCAAACCATTACAACGCATTGCGCTGGGGGGCGCTCTAGGATAGGGAATAGGTTTAATGTACTATCCAACACCTTCCCTACTATCCACGGGGACTGGAGTTGGAATAGTAAATTAAACTATTCACTATCCAGCGCCCAAAAGCACTATGAGTTGTAATGGTATGCGTTGTAAAACTTGCGATGTAAAGGTAGGCGTTGTAAAAGTATGCGTTGTAACGTCATACATCCCAGGAATACAATTAGAATTTGGGACACATCCGCACATTCATGCTGGTAACCTACACTCCCACCTGCTGTGCTGCTCCCCGTTATTATGGGCAGCCTCCGTGTTCTGCTGTGTTCCCTCCCTTTTATATCACTTCTCGGTTGTTATTCAACGCCGCTACCGTGCTAGGATGCCTCCGTTATTCCAAGGAGCATTTTTAGTCTGCTGCCTCGCTGCTGTGCCAACGTGAGGTGCCGTCACTGTTATTCTGAGCAGCCGGCGCCCTGCTGCCTCACTGCTGCTCTTCCATGCTGCCTCCACGAGATGCAACCTTCCTGCTATGCCATGCGGATGTCCCACATGGAATAAGTAACTTTTCACCGGCCCAGAGCCATATCCAAAAATCTAACTTTAAAAAAATCTTACAAAAAGATTAGCACGGTTTATAAAATAAAACTTAATTGTTCCTAAAATTTGCCAGTTATGGTTAACAAATCATACCCCTGCCATGCACTGCTTATGACCTCACACATCACCACTGGTGTTGCCTCAACTGACATCATTAATGAGTTCACAACATCACTGTACAACTAGTGTAATGTATGCTGCGGATTGTGTACATGTCCAGAAACCACAAGAAATCATGAACAAGCATGGACATAGCCAACGGGTCTCACCTTTAGGACAGAATGGCTTTGCCAATTGCTTTTGGTGATGCTTCACAGGCTAGGGCTGTGCAGCATTGTTAAAGTAACATTTAGTAGAAAATGTTTTTAAAAGTGCGATTAGGGCCGTCTAATGCCACTGACATCAGCATGCCTCAGAACGCGTGTGCCCCAGCAGAATGACATGGGTAACATGGTTCACTGATCTAGGATGGCAGAAAAAAGATATTATTTTTTTAGACCAGAAACAAAACAAAAACAAGCATTGGAAATGCAATAGGTCTCGCAGCATTAGAGTTTGTGCTTTTAGAATTGTTTATGGTTTTTTTTTTTTATCTTTAGCATTTTTGTTTCCTGTAGGCAATGCTAAAGAATTACAAAGAAAAAAAGCCATAAACAAATCTAAAAGCTCTAACTCAAATGCTCCGAGACCTATTGCATGCACCCATTCAGTTGTTGGCCTCTCAGCTGAGTCTGCCAACTAGACAACAAAGTGGAGGTGGGGCGGGGCTGCTGGGAGTAGAGCTGTGGACTTGGAAGAGGCGGGGCTGCTGGGAGTAGAGCTGTGGACTGGGAGGAGGGTGGGGCTGCTGGGACTGCTGGGAGTGGAGCTGTGGGCTGGGAAGAGAAGGGAGCGCTGCTGGAAGTGGAGCTGTGAACTGGGAATAGGGCGGGTGCTGCTGGGAGTGGAGCTGTGGACTGGGAAAAGAAGGGAGCGCTGCTGGTAGTGGAGCTGTGAACTGGGAATAGGGCGGGTGCTGCTGGGAGTGGAGCTGTGGACTGGGAATAGGGTTAGGCGCTGCTGGTAGTGGAGCTGTGGAACCGGAGAAGATCGAGTTTCTAGCTGCTGAAACTGGAGCTGAGGGTCAGGGTGAGGTGCTGCTGAGGGTCAGGGTGAGGTGCTGCTGAGGGTCACGGTGGGGTGCTCTTGACCCGGATCCGGACCAGGTTGAGACGATGTTGGGAGAAGGGTGATGTGCTGCTGAGGCTGGAGGTGTGGCTCGGGGGAGGGGAGTGCTGCTATCCAGTTGCTGTGGCTCAGTAGGGTGGCGAGGTGCTGCTGAAACTGGAGCTGTGGTTTGGGGGAGCTGCTGCTAAAATTGGAGAGCTGTGGGTCGGTGCTGAACTGGAGCTGTGACTCCTGATGAGGGCGAGGTGCTGCTAAATCTGGAGCTGTAGCCTGGGGGTCGATGAGGTGCTACCAAATTTAGAGCTGTGGCTAGGTGGTGCTGAAACTGCAGCTGTGGGGTCGGGGCGACGGCAAATGCTTCTGAAGTCGAGCAGTGGGTTAGCAAGCGAATGGGGTGCCGCTGAAAGTTGAGACGATGGCTGGTAAGAGGATGAGATGATGCTGAAATTGGAGCTGTGGCTGTGAAGAGAACAAGGTTCTCCTGAAATTGGAGCTGTGAAGAGACCAAGGTTCTGCTGAAATTGGAGCTGTGGCTGTGAAGAGAGTGAGGTGCTGCTGAAAGAGGAGCTGTGCCTCTGAAGAGGACGAGGAGCTGTGCCTCTGAAGAGGACGAGGAGCTGCTGGGAGCTGTGGCTGTGAAGAGGACGAGGCGCTGCTGAGAGCTGTTGCTGTGAAGAGGACGAGGCGCTGCTGAGAGCTGTGTCCCGGAGCTGTGTCAGTCAGTCAGTGGAGGCGGGGGCTGTGTCTCTGAAGAGGACGAGGCGCTGCTGAGAGCTGTGGCTGTGAAGAGGACGAGGCGCTGCTGAGAGCTGTTGCTGTGAAGAGGACGAGGCGCTGCTGAGAGCTGTGGCAGGCAGTTAGTGGAGGCGGGGAGCTGTGCCTCTGAAGAGGACGAGGCGCTGCTGAGAGCTGTGGCTGTGAAGAGGACGAGGTGCTGCTGAAAGAAGAGCTGTGCCTCTGAAGAGGACGAGGCGCTGCTGAAAGCTGTGTCCCGGAGCTGTGTCAGTCAGTCAGTGGAGGCGGGGGCTGTCCGTCAGTCAGGTGAGCAGTGCGCTCAGTGTCACAGCGGAGCCCGGGGGCTGTGCAGGGGCGGGAGGGGGCACGCCACCGAGGCTGCAGCCCTGTCCGAGCTGTGCCAGTCGAGCCCGGCGGAGAGTCCCAGGCAGGGAGCGAGTGCCGACCCCAGGAGCCTGAGCCGGGCACAGGGCGAGGTAAGCACCGGCCCCTCTCTGCGGAGGACCCGAAATCAAGCAAAGGTGTTACTTTTGGGGGGGGCTGGAGGGGGGGGGGGGGGTTGGCTCAGGGTCTGAACCCTCAGTGAAACAGCTTGCTGGGGGAGGGGGCACTTAGCTGCGTGTTTGCGGCTCTCAGGGTCTGAACAACACGCGTTTCTTGTTTGTTGAGGGAGAGACCCCGTGAGACTTGCCCAGGAGGTCTCGGGGTCTGAACAATTTAGGGACCTGCTTCTTGGGAGGGTGGGAGGAGGGGAGACTCCCGTAGCGTGTCCGGGGCATTCAGGGTCTGAAGCACACGTGTCCCAGCTCGTCGGGGCAGAGACAGCCCGAGGCGCGTGACCTCGGAGTTTAACCCGATGCTCAGAGAAGTAAGTTTCATTCCAGCAGCGTCCTCAGGCTCATAGCCACACACATTTTCGCTCTCCGGGTCCGGCCCTGCGACCCAGGAAGTCGGTTTATATATCCGTACGGTTGGCATTTCGTTCAGGGACACTAACCCACCGGGCACTGTACTTCCTGGGGATTTACCTGCCCATGTAAGTATGACATATAGAGATTATAATATAATATTAAAATAACGTTGCAATCTGAAAAAACATGTTTGCATGCATCCGTTGTAAACTAGGGGGAGGGGGCGGGAGGCGGAGAGTTGAGGCAGGCAGGCATGGGAGGAGAGGAGGAGGGGGGAGGAGAGTAGGGGAGGCACGGCCTAGCGGCCGTGCAGGGGGAGGGGGCGGGAGGCGGAGAGTTGAGGCAGGCAGGCATGGGAGGAGAGGAGGAGGGGGGAGGAGAGTAGGGGAGGCACGGCCTAGCGGCCGTGCAATCAAGTAGTGAGGGGGCGGAGTTGTGGGAAGGCTGAGAGAGAGAGTAGGCGGCTGGGTGCATGTGCACGCGCTTTTAAGCTCAATGCACATGCGCATTGAGCTTAAAAGTCACGGGCACTGCAAGGAATCGCCACGATTCCTTGCAAGTTAGATAAAGTCTGGATGAGCCCCTATAGTCTCGCTTGCTCGATGCGCATGCGCATCGACAGGCGAGACCTAACAAACAAGCATTGGAAATGCAATAGGTCTCGCAGCATTAGAGTTTGTGCTTTTAGAATTGTTTATGGTTTTTTTTTTTTATCTTTAGCATTTTTGTTTCCTGTAGGCAATGCTAAAGAATTACAAAGAAAAAAAGCCATAAACAAATCTAAAAGCTCTAACTCAAATGCTCCGAGACCTATTGCATGCACCCATTCAGTTGTTGGCCTCTCAGCTGAGTCTGCCAACTAGACAACAAAGTGGAGGTGGGGCGGTTAACTAATGAGGCAGTAAAAAAACAAGACGGAGGGAAGGCAGAGAAGGGGAGGGGGGAGGCTAGATGGAGAGCTCTATTCCTCAGCAGATTGGCTTGGTACACTGTCTGGTGATTAATGTACGACCTGACCTCCGTTTTTTGGCCGTCATCCTTTCCGGTTGTATGGGTTGCTGATAGTAGAGTCGATGTTGAGCCGTGGACATGAGCCACTCTGGGAATTCAAGAGCCTACTTTTCTTCAAGTCGGTAACCCTGGTGACCGAAATACCTAACCGACAGAGGAAGCCTGATATTGAGAAGACACACAGGATACAATCCATTGCGGGGGCGGGGTGCTCTTTGGCGAGGGAGGAGGAGGGAGTTAAGCACTGCAGGACTGTCGAGTCACGGCCTGCGGCCGTGAATAAGTCAGATGGCTGTGAAGCAGGGGGCGGGGCAGCGCTGGGGGAGGGTGATTGATGCCGGGTCAGCGGAAGCCTTTGATGTGGCTTGGCGGCCGTGGAGAATGACTCTTACCCCAGAATGCGGGTTTTAGATTTAACAGTCTTCAACCTCCTAGCTGATAATTGTACATGTTCTCTGAACATTTAAATGATTGTTGCAACCCAGCTCATGGTATCTGCGACAATACAGTTGTAAGAACTGAAATACTGTAAATGCAAGCCCCAGTTGATGGAAATACTGACAGTCAAGAAGCGATTAAAATCTCCGACTAGGTGATTCAGTTAGATGGCACGGTGGCTAAACGTTGCACATCATTCCCCATAGTAGCTCACTAAGTTGGTAAGGGTGGTGCTTAAGTTATTCTGTCAATGTAAATGTGTAGCCCTACTTATATCCTTGCAGAATGTCCCGATATCGTTTTTAAATTCTGGTCAACGTACATAAGAAGTAGTTTAATTAGCCAGAGACACCAAGAGTGTCTTCCGTCGACGAGCTAGGCATGTTCCCGACTCTCGGCAGTTCATTCCAAGTGAGAGAATCACATGAGTCCTCGAAAAACAAAAACATTCACATAATAAATCCGGATCCAAATCAAGTCCTGCAGCTCTGAATAGTGCAAATACATTATTATTTTATTGTTTTGAACGTTTGTGCATGGCGTTTCAGCATGCTTGCTGCAGTGTTATGTGTACACGCTGTATCCTCTTCACGGTCCTAAGATAGCCTGTACTTTGAAAAGTAAATCCCCAGGAATGTCGTGTAACAAAACAAGCCTTTCACCGTAACACGGCTGGCAGGGGAGGGGGCGGAGAGGGGAGAGGTGCGACACGGCAGTAGGAGGAGGAGGGGGGAGGAGAGTAGGGGAGGCACGGCCTAGCGGCAGGCAGGCAGGGGAGGAGAGGAGGAGGGGGGAGGAGAGTAGGGGAGGCACGGCCTAGCGGCCGTGCAATCAAGTAGTGAGGGGGCGGAGCTGGGGGAGGCTGTGAGAGAGAGTAGGCAAGGCAGGCGGCTGGGGGCATGTGCACGCGCTTTTAAGCTCAATGCACATGCGCATTGAGCTTAAAAGTCACGGGCACTGCAAGGAATCGCCACGATTCCTTGCAAGTTAGATAAAGTCTGGATGAGCCCCTATAGTCTCGCTTGCTCGATGCGCATGCGCATCGACAGGCGAGACCTAAAAAGGAGAGAATAGCACGCAGGAAGAAAAAGCGGATGGGATGAGAGAAAGCAACACTGAGTGTGTGTGTGTGGGGGGGAGAGGGGGAGGAGCACTTGTGGGAGACAGTTAAAAAAACAAGCATTGAAAATGCAATAAGTCTCACCTTTGATTAAGTTAAAGCCATTTGCTTTGCTATACAATACCATTAGCAAAGCAAATGGCTTTAACTTAATAAAAGACGAGACCTATTGCATTTTTAATGCTGGTTAAATGTGCCACCACCGGAAGACGCATTCCTACCTCCTTTTTGTGCAATATAGTTGTAAATTCGAGCAGGCAACAGAACCTCACATTTGTGATGGAAGAAGAATAAAGTCTTGAAAAGCAACAGAGTTTGTGTACCTCTTCAGTTCACTGAGCAATACCTACTGCAGGGACACCCTGCACTAAATAAGACTGCATTAATGATACGGCGTGTGTATTTATGTAGCGCTTATCACCCTCGGCAAGGTCCTGAAATGACTTAGTTGACAGATATAAGCCTAGGCAATGCTTCTACCCCTTTTTTAGGTGCCATTGTACATTTATTTCATTTGTGACGCGTTCCCTCATCATTGGCCCGAGGGTGTTGAACCTCATATTGGTGGCTAATAGATGTCAAGAAGAAACATGCACCTAACGCCTGACTCCTGCATTCCAGCGTCTGGAACTTTACAATCCTCAATACATGCCTCACTCTCTTCCGGTCCAATCGCAGCGCTAGCTTGCTCTTATTAGCTTCTTGTGCAAGGCAGAGGGCCTCGTTTAGGCCGCAATTCCTGTCCAACAGATTTAATTTGAATCTGGCCTAGTGTGACTTACTTCCTTGTGTCCTCTCACTTGCCTTCTGGGTTCGTTCGTTGTCCCCTTTGGGTAACGGCTGTTGGGGTTGAGGGAATGCATAATGTTGGGGCACAAACGGTGGTTTGCTGGTGGTGGAAAGACGTGCTTCCATCTCTTCACTAGTGGGCCTTTATATTGACACTTTAAATAAACATCCGTTTATGTGCCACCACCCTGACCTCGTCATTTCACAAGTATTCTCACACACTGGAGTCTTCAGGTATGGCCTCAAGTGTTAACTTCACATCACTCATAGCCTCGCGCCGGTGCACACTCCCGCTCTGCTGCCCAGGATGCTTTACCGATTGGTCTGACCCACTTCACTGCAGACTACAGTGATTTAATTAGATGGCACAGGACACGCGACACCCAACCGCCATGGCCCTTCTGAATATTTCACAAGCTGTGTATCTGGCTGTCAAGAAGCTGACAGGAGCTCGCCGATTCCTAATGAATTACTGATGAGCAGATGAGACGCGGGGGGGTGCAGGACAGTCTGTCATCATGTTTCCTCCACGGCACCTGGGCTCAGAGCTACACCAAAGAGTCCTGAGGGAGCAGTGGGTGCCTCGGACCCGGGTTTAACACACAGCAGCGCGCACACGAATCACACATGAATATCACTTACATAGGACGGCGAATTGGGTCTCAACGAACAGGCTCAGAAGATGCAGCCTTCGACGCAGGGCCAACACACACAGCCTTGTCCTCTTCATGGCGGGAAAGGAGTATCGCGCGCACCTCTGGGCGCTGCCATAGAGAGGCCGCAGAGAACCGCGAAAAAACGCACATCACCGTTTGCTCTGCAGGGCAGGCCGCACTCTCATGTAGCTGGGTTGGGGAGGATAGCGGTAGCAGAGCAGTGCACCCAGGTGACAGGATTTCTAGGAGTGGAGGGACAGTTGACTAACCCATCGAGCATGAAACGTGGTACACCGGGGCAGGCTGGCATGATAGTGGCAAACTGTCTAAGCCTGTTATTACATACTCCAACACATGACATACCTACCATCTCACATGACCTACTGACAGTACTATACATGTCTCATATATATCAAACAAAACACGTTTTTGTAAAGCGCAGTTATCACTCGTGGGTCACAAGGCGCTGAATAACAATTGTTTTATTGTTACCCAATAGTACTCATTTAATCGACCTCAGATGGATGAAAGGCTGAGTGGACCCCCCAGGATTTGAACCTGTGACCATGAGGTCAAACATAGGCCCCTGCAATGGATGCATTAGTCCACTAAGCCACCAGACCCAGCTGAATATACATAATAAAGGTAATAAAATAAACTCATAATAAAGAAAAATAAAACCCTTTAAGTTCTTAAACTTAAATAAGATTGCATATAATAACAAACAGATATAAACACCAACATTTTCTAAAATAAAATCCTCGGAATTCAATGAGATCACGTGCCCTAAATACCTGCGCATCCTACAACTCACTGAAACCTCGACGGCCCCTGCAAATCCGCCTGTCTGAAGATAACGGACACTTCAGGCCTATGATATTGTTTGTCCCCTTGGTTCGGCACACTGGGTGGGGTAGGAAAGGGTGTTGGGGGGAGGGGAGGGGAATAATGTTGGGGGTTTTCTTCACCATGCCTTTCTTTTCAGGCTCCTTGGAGTGTCTTACCTCATTGCATACTGTATCGGACTCACCGCAGGCAGACAATTGCATAAAAGACTGCTACTCGCCGCATACATCCTTGCCTGCCTGCTGCACGCGCCTGACACGTATTGTATGCACTGTTTTGTGTATTGTTATCACTGAAACCAATAAAACAAATTTGAAATTAAAATAAAATCCTCTAACTTCTTAGGCAATTTGTTCACTCTTTTTGTCTGAGCAACATCAGTAACCGCGTCTTTATCAGCCGCATTTTGATCACAAGATAAAGCTATTTCCTGGCGTTGCACAACATAATCATGTAAATCTGGTACGACCTTTATGTACTGGTATCTTCCTGTGCAGTACACTCAAACATACTGTCAGATACTGGACCCAGCCTAGAAGACTCTGAACACAGCCCTTGTGTTTTATCAATCTTCTGAGATTGATTGTCCTGCTCATGTATGGAACCTTGCTCATGCAAGGGCTCTTCACCATCATCAAAAAATGAATCATCTTCATCCGGCCCTACAGCATTCTCTCTTGCCCAGGTTTAAGAGCCACAACACCACTCTTATTCCACCATCCTTTATCTCGCAGCAGTAGCACACTTTTTCAGTCACTCTTTTTTAACTAGGAAATCTTCAGAAAACGTAGAAAATCCCTTACATTGCAGACTAGGTTTAACAATCCTAACCCAATCTCCTTACTTGATAACTTTATGCTTGACCCTATGCACTTCATCATGATATTTGTTCCCTTTAATTTGTGCTTCATTCCAGTTTCCTCTGACTTCCTCCAAAACTGTATCCATACTCCTATTGACTCTGAAGTCCTCAAAAAAAGGAGTCAATAATGTGCAACTTTCTCTTCCTCTCATTAAAAAATAAGGAGATACTCCAGTTTTGGAATGCGGTGTGTTATAACTCCACAATTTTTCTTTCAATAAAACAAAAGCATCCCTGTTATTACTCAAGGAAGATTGCATACTTTCCTTTATAAATCTGTTAGCCATTTCTACTTGACCATTGGCCTTGGGACAATTCAAAAGCCCTCTTTCTCTACTGACACCACATTTCTTGAGAAGCAGTACCATATTATTTGATGCAAATTGTACTCCGTTTTTGGACAAAAGTACTTTAGGAAAGCCTTCTTCTTCAAAAATACCTTCAAGAAATTGTATCAGCTTTTCAGTATTAGGATTCTCTACAAAAGTATGATAGAGACATTTTGAAAAATGGTCAAAGTGTACTATTAAAAACCTATTCTCTCTTCCTAAAGCATCATATGGACCTGAAAAACCGATGGAAACTTTTTCCCACGGTGTATGAGGGAGATTTGTGGATTCACCGGTTCACAAGCCACCTTCCAATGTTTGTCAGAGCACACACAAACATTGCACACATCAACAAACCTCTCAACACTGGCATCCATACCCGGCCACCAATAATGAAGTTTAAGAAGTTTCTTTGTGCCTGTTTCACCAGTATGTCCTTCATGAGCCAAGTCAATGAGTTTTCTTCTGAGACCCATAGGAGGAACACATCAGTCATGCCTAAGTATGATGTCATTCTCTAAGCTTTAACGCAGGCTCAAGTTTGCTACTGGGTGGCCACACATTCACAGAATAACGCTTGCCTTTTGCCAACTGTTTATCCTCTTCTCACACTTTGATCCACTCAGACTCTGGAATAGAAATATTGCACTTATTTAAAATGTCCATGTTGGAAAGGGGATTATTATGAGGGGCAAATGTATATCTGCCACTGGCAATAAGGCCACTAACACAGTATAGGGCTCAGAATAGGTCTTAGAAAATTATTTCTATGCTCAACCCTTGGTAGCTTGGCTGCAAGCAGGCAGGCTTAACTTCAAAGACAGGTATGTAAAACATTTTAAAACACCAATTCAGTAAATTATTAAAACACAACACAAAATTACAATCCAACACCAATTTATAAAAATAGGAAATATTTTTATCTTTTAAATGAGACCAAAACGAAAAAAAATCCACTATAGGGAACCAGAGATATGAACTTTTAAAGATTAGTCACTTTCTAGTGCTTAGAAACCAACAGTGCCCCTTTTGATCATTTTGTTGCCTCTGACAGGGACACATTCACATTTCTCATTGGAAGATCGCTCACCAGTCTTGTGCAGTCCCCTCCAGAAGGCTGGATCCTGTTAGAACTCCTTCCTGAAGTAAAGTGTCCAACACACAATCCAAGGTTCTGGAATCTCCAAGATGGTCCTTAAAAAAGTGAGACTTCAATTCCCTCAATCTACTTGGACAAAAAGCCCTTATAAATCCACTGGTACTCCTCCAGGTTGGGGGTGCTTTGTGGTGATGGTCCAGATGTGCTCTCTTAACCTGTAGCTTGCAGGGAGTCAACTCTTTAGTCCTTTTGAAGCAGGTTTGATCCACAGGGCTGTAGTTTCATATGGTGCAAAAGCCGCAATCTTCAGAGTGCAGGCCTGGTGAATGCACAAAAAACCCTTCAGCGTAGACCCTTCTGATTCTCTTAAGTTTCAAGCAGCAGATCTGAGGGGCTCTGCCCTTCTCAGATACTTATTAAAACTTCTCTGGGTCAGGCAGGAGGTCACTCCTGTCCACTGGGCTGCAGTATACCATCCAAAGGTCTGACCATTTCCTGCAGAGTGTGGCACTATTTGGTCCCAGAGTGCACCAATTCTTCCAAATTCATAATGGCTGATTTTTCAGCAGGGAGAGAAGAGCTGGCTAAACACACCCCTCGGATGGATAATCTCCATAGTCTCTCCCCCTTACATCTGCTCATTCCTTCCTTAATCCTAGCATCTGGGGTGGGTTCACAAGGGTTGAGTTGTAAATGACACTGGGGTCCTCCCTTCCCCTTAAAGTCCATTATTTACGACTCATCCCCCTGCTCTGGCATTCCTGCGCAACATGACCCTGTCCACCAGTAGAGCTGTTCAACCCCAGGGGCTCTTTATCACTTCTTCAAAGAAGCCTGGCTAATCCCCTTAACTCTGACCAATCCGGACAGACCACTGGAATGCTGAATTTGGACTTAAAAAGAAGAATGTCTTATAACTTCCTTTATGTACATTTTAGGAGAAATTCAACAATATCATACTGTTGGATTTATTAATACCATTCGGGGAAGTTTGTGAATGGTACTTTTAGCCTTCTCCTATCAAGTGTTATCAGTTAATAACTTTCTCCCATGTTAAGCTATGTGGCAGGGGGTTTGCAATGGGGAAAATGACAGGGGGCATTTCTCCAGCGCCAGGGCTTATAAAAACATATTTTATAAGTACTCTGCCTATATCTACAGGACCCCCACCCGTGGTATTCCTAGGGGAGACTTTAGGGGTTCTGAATAAGCAAAAATATTGCAGATCCTCCCTCCACAGTGCTCCTACCACCAAAGTCGATTTTGGGCAGCACTTTATCACAATGTGGGAAGTGTAATGTGCAAATTCACTTTACCCAGGACATATAAAACTCATTTTATAAGGATATACGATATGATACCTGGCCCTTCACCCCTGGGACACCTAGGGCAGACTCTGGGGGTTCCTAATATGCCCAAATATTGTAGGTTAACAATTGTAAGTTCTCCAAACACAAAAGTCAAGTTTGGGCACAATTTACTTTTTATAAGCAGTCCTGAAGCACAGGGCTACTTTTAAACTGACCTCAGGCCCAGCAGTGCACACATGCAAGTGCAGAAAAGGGCTGCTGGCCTTTACACTACCATGCCCTATTATATACAAGGGACTGAGAGTTAGGTTCAATGCCCCTGCCCTATTAAATACTAGGGCTCTATGGGGTAGGTCATGCCAAGCATAGGGGTACCCCAACCCTTAGTGTACCCTAGTGTATGTAGGTGTTTACACTCTATTCTAAGCGTCTTTCAGCATAGCACTGGCCCTGTGCCTGGTTAGGGAGAGCCCAGGGTCAGTCAAAGTCAGTTACCAACAGTACCAGTCAGCAAAATATTGGGGGGTACCCAGGGCACAGGATGACTTTGCAACAGTCCACAACTGCCACAACACACTCGTGTTGATCAAGTGCTCCTTCCGCCTGAAAGTCTTTAGGTGATAACCTTGATAGACAATCTGCAACTATGTTTTTATCCCTGGTATGTGTTGTACCTCAAAATTAAACTCCTGCAATCTGGCAATGAGTCTAATAAGCCTTGAAGAGGCTTTTCCTGATCAAACCCCTTCCATTATATAGACCTATCTTTTATGATCAGTGATCAAATCAAAAGGTTTCCCCCACAAAAACTTTTAACATTTTTCCACTGCCCAAACGCAGGCAAGTGCCTCTTTCTCTATAGTAATATAATTCTGTTCCGCTCCTGTCACTACTCTTGAGATAAAAGAAACTGCTCCATCCTTATCATCCACCATCCGGCTGAAAATTGCCCCCAGACCTATGCAACTCGCATCTACTGTCACACATGATTTACCTTTAGGATTTAAAGTGTTAAGAGCAGGGACTTATACAATTAAACCTTTAACCTTCTCTAAGGCATCATGATGACATATGAATTTCCCATGCAGTTGCCGCTCTAGACTCAATCTAATATGGCCGACATCTGCGAGGTGTACGTGATGATGACTCCTCACATTAATCTCTGCTCTGTATGCACTCCACAATTGAAAATCCATGCGCAGAGAAGCCACGCTCCACTCCAGTTACACGTCACGCTCCAATGACTTACACACGCACACAAGGTAAATGAAAATAACAAAGTACCTTAACACTGTCACACTGAGATGAGCTTCTTCCTTTTCCTTTCTTCCTTAAAAACCTGTGCAGTCCATACCCATACAAATTTCATTAAAATGGCCCCACGAAGATCAACTTCCACGGCTGTCCATCTTAAAACCTTCCTCACAGTGGGCCGACACTGAAACCAACACTCATCGCCATTGAAATGACAAGGTGAGGCGGGTGGTGGTACATAAACAGATGTTTATTCAAAGTGTCCATATTAAGGCCCACTGGTTAAGAGATGGAAGTGCGTCCTCCCACCACCAGCACACCACTGTTTCTGCCCAACATTCTACATTCCTTCAGCCCCAACAATCTTTATTACATATTCCCATGTACGACATACCTACCTTTCCATATGACCTATTTACAATCTATACACCAACTTGGATTTGTCAAGGTCTGTACTGTCCACTTCTGACTGGCTCTGATGTTTGTGCTCAATCCCTCTCTGCTCCCCCGAGCCATGTGTACTGGAAACATTTGAACTTTTACGACAAACTAGAAATTTAGTCCTATTTTTCCACTTACTCCAACACGCATGAGGGACATATTTCTGAAATTACGATTTGGTAGATATCCAACCAAAGTTGGAACTCCAAAAAGGACATAGTAATGGGTGTATAGCTGTTGTAGACTGTGTTTAGTTTAGTTTAGTTTAGTTTATTTGATTAGCACAGTTAATTAAAACCAGTGCTATAAAATATCAGCATTAGCACAGTTATCACATTAGAAAACGAAACTGGAAAAACACTCTGTCAAGATTAAAAAGTCTATACATATAAAATACAGTCTTATAGTTATCAGTGTTTTCGTACTACTGATCTGAACCAAAAATAATTTAGATTGAGGAGGTAAGTGCTAAAACCGGGGGACAAAAGAACTCTGTGATGAGTTTTTGGGGGGAGGGAGAGGGAGCGCTGGGGCCAAAGAGGGTGAAAGGAGATAGTCCAGGAGTCTCACGAACTTTCCAATCCTTGCGAGCGCTTGAATGTCTGAGGAGGTGAAACACAGGGCCGTTGCCTCCCAGCATGACCTAATACCCCATTTTAGAAATATAGGTTTTAGGAGTATTCTTTTAGGGGCATCCATTTATTTATTTATTTATTTATTTATTTATGCGATTTGTTGAGCGCGAACAATTGCCCAAGGGCGTCTCGGCGCTGTGGATGAGAACAGATTGAAAAAGGGAATTGGATTACTGGTTGAAGAGCCATGTTTTTATTTTTTTCCTGAAAATGGTCAAGGTAGGAGCAGCCCTAACGTGTGGATCAAGGGAATTCCAGAGTTTTGCCGTTGAAACATGGAAGCTACGATCACCCCATGCCACCGTTCTAGTGCGTTGGACTGTCATGGTGAGATTGTTCATTGACCGGAGTGATCGGTTAGGGACATGAAATGTGAACTGATCTATGAGAAAACGTGGGCCTTGTTTGTGCGTGGCTTTATAGGCGATACAGAGCGCCTTGAACTTTATTCTATTTCTGACAGTGAGCCAGTGATATTTTTTTATGGTGTCAGAAATAGGTTTGAATTTAGGAGTGTTCGAGAGCAGTCTGGCCGCGGCATTCTGTATAGATTGTAACCTCTTGATGACTTTATCTTGGGCATTGACCAAAAGTCCGTTACAATAGTCCACTGAGGACATGACAAACGAGGTGACCAATGTTTTTCCGGAATTAGGAGGAAGGAATGGGAGAATCTTTTTTATAGCTTTCAGTTTGAAAAATGACGATGAAACAGTGGAATTAACATGGGATGAAAAGGTAAGTTTGTTGTCTAGAAGTATTCCTAGATTTTTAACCTTGGTAGATGGAAGGGGGGGAGGGCCCAAGTTCGTGGGCCACCAAGTATCGGACCACATAGGGGTAAGCTTGCCAAAGGTCATGACCTCAGTTTTATTGGAGTTCAGCTTGAGGCAATTTACTGACATCCAATTACTGATGGCCAACATGCCCTGCTGAAAGTTGGCTGCAATTTTGTCTCCATTCTCCTTGATGGTAAGAACCAACTGGGTGTCACCAGCGTAGGATGTTAGGCTCATCCCCCAATCTTTAATAACCCTTGCCAAATCAGTGACATAGATATTAAATAGGGTTGGACTGAGGGATGAGCCTTGGGGGACACCACAAGGTAGAACCAGTTGTTCAGACAGGAAGGTATCTAGCTGATCTGTCTGGGTACGGCCGGCTAGAAAAGATCTCAATAGGTCTTTTGCTTTGGTCTGAATGCCTATGGCACTGACACGGTCGATCAGGATGTTATGATCGACCGTGTCAAAGGCCGCTGTGAGGTCAAGAAGAATGCGTACTGCCGCTCCTCCCTGGTCAAGTGCTTTCCTTATCTCATCGGTGGATTTGATGAGTGCGGTCTCAGTACTGTGCAGTTTGCGAAAGCCGAATTGACTATCATCTAATAGAGAATATTGTTCTATAAATTGAGAGATTTTGGAGCTCATGAGTTTTTCAACTATTTTTGCTGGAAATGGCAAACTGGCTATAGGTCGATAGTTGTTCGTATCTTCCGCATCCAGATGGGTTTTTTAAGTAAGGGTTTGAGAAGCGTATCCTTCCAGATAGCAGGATAGATTCCAGTGCTGAACATGATGTTAAAGATGTTAGCAAGTTGGGGTGCAATGATATCAGAGATAGGGAGGAGAATAGAGGCAGGACAAGGATCTTTGGCTGATCCTGATTTAATAGATTTCATGGCCTCAGCAACTTGGACAGAGTTAGTGTCCAAGAATTGTGAAAGGTAGGATGTTTGATGGGAACAAAATTCGGGCAAGTGTCTGTGGGAGTTTCTTGTGAAAGATTAATGTAAATGTCATTTACCTTGTCAAAGAAATAAGTGGCCAGATTGTTACAGAAAGCTTGGGAAGAATTAGGGGTGGATTGGGGAGGCAAGTGGAACAGTTTGGCTACCACTTGGTAGAATTCTTTGTTGGAGTTCTATTCCATTTTATTCCTCTATTTGAGAGGAATAAAATGTGCTTTTGGCATTTTGGATAAGAGATTTATACAGGGTCATTTCTCTCTTATAGATAGCCTTGTCTTCAGCGGAGTAGGTCTTTCTCCAGTGTCTTTCTTTGTTACGACAACGTTGTTTCTGTAGCCTAAGATCCTCAGAGTACCAAGGTGCCGACGGGGTTGTGCGATTTTTAAAAATGGTTTTAATAGGGACTAATTTGTTTAGTGCCAATGTAAGCCATGCAGCGTATTCTCTGGCTGCGCTATTTGAGTCTTGGGGTAAATTGGCTGCCGAGGCAGATAGCAGATCGTGAAGTTGTTGGTGGTCAATGTGTTTCCATGGTCTGAAAGTTTTAAGTGGTCGGGGATTATGTTCCTCGAGTGATGACGAATAGGATGGGATGGTAAAAATAACTGCGTGGTGATCTGTCCATCCTAATGGGACAATCTCCGTAATAAGTAAGTTGTTGTCATTTGTGAATAACCCGTCCAGAGTATGCCCTGCTTCATGCGTAGGGTTTGTAATCCGTTGCGTGAGACCAAGAGATTCTAGGTCGGTGATAAGGGCTTTGGTGTCATTATTAGTCTTATTTTCTAAAGGGAAATTGAAATCTCCTAGTATGGTGGCGGTATCTTCTAAGGCTAGCGATTCCATCATCTCAGAGAAAGAAGTTAGGAATTTGCTTCTACTTCCTGGGGGACGGTATAAGAGGACACCTTTAAAGCGGTTAGAGGGGCCTAAAACTATGGTAAACTGCAGGGCCTCACACGTGGAGAGTGGCAAAGGATTGATTGTAGTTTTCAATTGACTGCGGTATATAATGGCATTCCCCCCTCCCGTTTTTGTTTGTCTAGCTTGCCTAAGAATTTTATAGCCTTCTGGTACGGCTACTAGGAGATCGGGGTCAGATGCCGGGTTGGTCCAAGTTTCAGTGAGAAACAGTATATCCAATGTTTCACTACAAATGACATCAGCGATTTCCTCTTTATGCTTACTTAATGATCTAGCGTTAATAAGTGAGGCTTTGATGAGTTTGGGATTAATTTTGGGGGACAGGGTATAGGCATGTATTAATTGAGGGGCCTCCAGTTTAAAACCACAATGAGTACAAGGTTTGAGATAGTAGAGGGGATCATGTAGATTGTAAGTACAGTCTAGACATGTCGTGGAGAGGCGTAGATTGAGGAGGGCTTGATGATGGTAGGTATGAGGTGGAGCCGAGGCCGATGGACCAGAGTTTGTGGCCCTAGGCACGGTCCAGGCGCTAGGCACGGTCCAGGCGCGGACGGGCGCAGACGGGCTTGCCTTAGGCGTGCCTTCGGCGCGCAAACGGCGTGCCCGCTGCGCTCGTCCGCTGCGCTTCCTTGCGAGGCACATGATTATGAGGGAAGATGGGGTTGTGGCCTAGCGATTGTGGGCGTGGCTAGTGCGTGGCCTGGGGAGATGCGGCAAAAGGAAACTATCCCCGCGTCAGCGCTGAAATCCGCTGCACGGGTAATCCCAGGAGGTGCCCTGTGACCAGATCGAGTGCAAGGGGGGAATGGTAAGTTAAAAATAAAGTATTACACAATCAAGGTTTTAAAAAACAGTAGCAGCGATTCTCCCGGCTTTCCGCCTCAGGAGTATGGAAGTTCTCTGGGCGCGCTCGCAATCAGCGCGACTTATCCATGGCAGAGCAACAACACAAAAGATGCACCCATGATTCGGTGTGGTAGGTGCACAGTCTGCAGGCCCCCCCCTCCTTTGAGGGAGCCCATCTGTAAAAGGCCGTGGAGCAAAGGCCTAGAAGGCGCATGAACATTATGTTCTTCCGAGCCACTGCATTCAGATTTTCCAGCAGATAAGATTGCGATACCCCAGGATGGTTGTAGACTGTGTGGGCTTCCACAATAAACTTTATATTATAGTGTGTGTTTGTCCTAACCTGTTTGATGTGCAACACATTCCTTTAAAGCCACTATTTCTAGAAGCAGGTGTGAGGTCTATTCAACAGGCCCTCATGCTATGCTTGCAAGGAACCTCAATTTCACTGACTTGACAGTTTGTGAAGTTCTTGACTTTCGCTGAAAGAATGTTTGCATCCTTATCATAAGCTCGTGCCACTTTGATATAGCCCTTCTGTCCACGTTTGAGTAGGTTGAAAGTCACCCCTCTAACTTAATTTCTCATTAAATATACAATCCTTTAGTTCATAAGTACTCGAAAATTGTACTGTAATGGAAGCTTCTTATTTACAGTGGAAAGAATGTTTACGTCTACAATATATCGCTTGGCCCTTTAATATCGTTTGTTTGCCGTTGATTGATTAGGTAGAAACCCACCTCTTTCTTTTAATGCCTGAATAAATGGATCATTCTTAAGTGCATAGGTTGTTAACTATTGTAGTACGTTTTTATAGCGTTGCATGAACCCTGTAATAACAGCAATCATGCAAAGTGTTTATATTATGTTCCTTGAATATTGTGACTGGAGAAAATAATGAGATAGATTGTATCAGCATTTTTGAATTTTAATTCGCTCTTTATGTCATTGTTTCTGTGAATTATATCTGTTAAAAAAGAAGCGTTTGTGATGATTTTTATTATTCAGACAATAAATTAAATTATAATTGCACTGAGACCCGCTCTAACATTCAAGCTGACCCTTTCCCCGATTCACATTGAAGTGTGAGTATTCAGGACACACACACTCAAAGTTGCTCAAATGCACTCGCTGTTGTGCTTGCAAAAAAAGGCTCAAACCTTAGAATTCAATTTGCTTGCAGGAAGACCAATGGCCCGATTCACAAATCTTTTTTTTCTGTGAGTGGCTGTGTATTACTCCTGTCTTAGGTATGAATCATATTTGAATTTCCCGGTCTGATCCACGAAGCATTACCTGTGAGTTGTTGTGCCATCCTCTCAGGTATCGTTTGCTCTTAAAGAAAAGCTGTGCGTACCACAAAACCGAACTTTTTTCATGCATAAACAATGCCTTAAGCCTGAAAACAAATTATTCGATCACACTATCCCTGGAGAAAGATAAAGCTAGTCTTAGAAAATGGTTTGTGAATCAGGTCTTATGTGTTGGATCCAGGTATCTGTAGAACAGCTGTTGCTTCATGAAGACACCGCACACAAGCAGACACCTCTTGTTCTTTTACCAGATGAACTTATAAAGAAGAAGGTCTTTGCAGGGAAATGAAGGGTGAACTCAGCTGTGGGTTGCTTGCCTTACTTCTTTAGGCGATTTCTTCGCAATGATTCTGCAGATTGAGATTTGTATGTCAGAATATAATTGTCAGAATATTGAATGCCTTAAATATCATGTCAGAAATATAGTTTAACAACAATACGCCCCACTGGGTGTAGATTTGCCATTATTAACCCAAATGGGGTGTCTTGTTTGTACGCAATAGTTAAGACACAATATTTATGGCAATAAATTCTGACATGTCAAGAAATGATGACTATATTCTTACATTGATAATCTGATACCATATGAGATCAGAATCCAAGAAAGAAAAGTGGGAACAAGAAAGGGAAAATTCAAGAAATGCAGCATTGCTCTAATCCCTTTTCTACCTCAGCTTCCTCTTTACCATAACCTCCTGTCTGCTCCTCATTGCAGTGTTTCAGTCTCATTGCCCCATATCACTCCTGAATCTACTTCACCTCAATCCCAACCTCTCTTTCAGCCATCTCTCTCTGCCACGCTTCTCGTTCACTACCTCATCTCTTGTTATCCCATCTCTCTCTCACACCACTTAACCTCTCAATTTAACTCCTTGCTCGTTCACCACTTCTTCACCTGCGCTACCTCTCTTTCTACCTCTGTTCTCACTACCTTAATCCTTTTTGCCACCTCTTTTATTTTTCCTTACCTTTTTATGCACTGCTTGACAGTACAGTTGTCACAGATGTTATATGATGACCAGAATGAGTTTTGAGAAGCAGTACTGAGAGAGAGCTTTCGGTTGGACAGAAGATATGTGCTTCTACTAAAAAAGACTTCTTGCATGGCACTTTTTTGCCTTTTTAGAATGCTTATTCTCCATACAGCAGGTCTTAGTTATCCTGACAAGCCAATGATCAAAGCTGTATTCCTGATTGGTTGCCTGTGAAAAGTTATGTCAGATGTCCTAGATATAGTTTATTATGCAAATTTAAAATAAAGACAGTAGGTGTAACTTACTTATTCTCAACATCTATATCAACCTCACCTTTATTTATTTCATCTTTGTCTCTCTACTTCACCTCTTTTCTCTAAACATCACATCTTTCTTTGTACCTTTTATCCTTCTCTATCTTTCATGGACTGTTTTCCAAACTTCTTCTCATATGGCCACTGACTACCTGTCTAGCATTTACACTTCTCTCACTGTCTCACCGCTTTACCTGTCTACCGCTCCATCTTTCTAACTCACCTCCCTTTCTACGTTGCCTCCCCTCCTCTCTACTTTCCCCTAGGTGTATTTTACCCTGATTTCAATCCCTCTGTTCATTTCCCTATCTGTAGCTCGGCAGCACTAGAGCTTTTGACTTCTGTGGACCCTCACTGAATCACTATTGGAAGCTGGCGACCTCCGCTCATACAATTCAATAATTTCGACTGCAAAACACAACACATGAATGCAGAAAGAAGTATATATAAAAAAAATACACAAATCAGAAATATTTTATTTAATTCATAAATAAAAAATGTGAAAATCAAAATTTTACTGGGAAAGTTAGAGTTGTTCAAAGTTTAGCTTTGTTTTTAAAAGAAGAAGTGATATTTAATACCATTGCCTAGGGGTCTCCAACAGATAGAACACGAGCTACTGGTAGCTCTTAGGCTAATTCTGTGTAGCTTGCATAGCATATTTGACAATATCTAACTGCCCAAATACTAAGGCGGCATTTTAAAACACAGTGCACCGCTTTATGTGGGTTCTGGGAAGATGAAAAATGGATGACCATGTAGCCCACATTCGTCTGAAAATTTATTTTTTTGTTTCTTTCATGTTCTTTCTTCGCTATTTCTTTGTTTCCTTCTTTTGCTATTTTTTTCTTTTTCTCATTTTCTTCCATCTTCTTCTGTTTCGTTAGTACCTTCTTGTTTCTTCCACTTCCTCTCACTCTACCTCCATTTTTTATGTCTCTGTTTCTCCCCACTTTGTCTTCTATTCTTTCTTCTTCCACATTCAAATTCACTTCTTTGTCACATTTCTTTTTTCTCCCTGTATTTCCTTTTCAAGATTCTTGTTGTCTTTCTTTCCCTTGTTGTAGCCTTTTCTCTTACTTCTCGCCCTTTTATCTCCTTTCTTTCTTTGTTACTTTCTTTTTCTTTCTTTTTCTTTCCCTCTTTCATTCCTTCTTTCTTTCCTTAATCTTTTTTGTTTTCTTTGACATTAACCTTTTTTTTTTCTTGCCCTACATTTTAGATCGAAGCCTACCATAGCTGTCTGATATGCTAAAGACATCTTGGGGACATTCGGAAAGCTAACCTAGGAATACATTCCACCTCTTGCTTACCATTGGCTTTATGAATTGTAACTCATATTTTCTGGTTTTTCATTTGCTGCCTTTATTTGCTTTTGGCTGTCCAGCCTGTGCTTCGTTTGTAAAAAAAATAAGTGCCAGGGCCCTCTGCAGCTCGCACTTCCCATTGCCCCTGCCATCTCTGCCAGTGACAGTACTAACACAACTATTGAGCATCATGCTCCTATAAGTGTGACAATTCAGACCATTCTAGCCCCCCAAAACAATAAGAATGGCTTGGGCGGCAGGTATTAGCTATTTTTAATGTATATTGAAATAATAAACAACTGTTGTTGGGCTCATGTGAAAATTAGACAGGCAGCGCCACCATGTGGCAGACTGTCATAAGTGTTGGTTTTGACACTAAAGTGCCGGTGCTGAGCACTGGAAATCACAGTCTCAGATTCATGACTGTGTCCGTTCGTCCCTCCCATTTCCCAAATCCTGTTTACTGTATTCTTCCACAAACTCACTTTCTGCAAACAGGCCATTAAATCTTTTCTTATCTTGTCACATTTGCTGTGTATTCAAAGACAGAAGTAAAATGTCACGCTCTTGCTTTCGAGGGAGCTTGCCGTTTTCTTTTCTTTCACTGGCTTCAAAGTGAGAGAATTAATGTGCCTATCAATCTGAGTATCCATTTAAGAGGAGAGGGTGTAGCATGTACAACAACAAGCATTTGCAATGCAATAGGTCTCGCATTAGGAAAGTTTGAGCTATTGGTATTGTAAATGGCAAAGTTTTTATTTATGTTTTTTTTTTTAAATAGCTAAATTAATAGCTTTGTCATTTACAATGCCAATAGTTATAACTTTCGCAAATATGATACCTATAGCATTTGTAAAGCAATATGTTTTGTATTTACATGGTCGCTGGAGATACGAAACACCAAGCCCTCAGAATTCATGCAAACGGAAAAGCTCCTTAACTGCATTTGATATGTTATCGCCATTCATAAATTGAGGGCGAGCATATGGCAGGGGGGGAAGGCGCTTTGAAATGACTGCTTTAAGTAACAGCTTTAACTGGGTCTCTGCTGTACCAAATGAGCTCGTCGGCTTAAATCGCTGATTGATGATTTCAGTAAGAGTATTTGCCAGACGCTCGAATGCGTTCATTAGATGTGCGCGTGGTGAGCACATTTTACCCGGAATGAGGAAATGCGGCCATTAGTGAGGGGGTTATACGCTTCCGTTCTGACTGGTGGATTTGACGAAGGCTCGAGACTCACGCGCTGAACCAGAGTAGTCATGTGGTGCTGGGGCATAGAAAGGGCCGATTGTGCTTGGACTCCTACTTCAGCAGATGGGCATCAGGCGTGCAAGGTGGACAAAGTGCTTATGAAAACCGGTGCACTTCAATCGAATCGCTATTCCCCGTCCTCTGCTTGCGAATCTGTGGGTTCACAAAAATGTTACGGAGCGGAGGTCCCTGAGCTAATTAGCAGAGACAACATTGAATGAATAATTAATGCCAAACTTCATAATGGGTGAAAATGAATGCCAAACTTCGTGAAGGACGAACACTTAGTTGGATCAACTTCTTCCTTGAAGCTAATTCTCATTACTCTAAAAGGCCACAATTCTTTTCCTAAACTCTCTTCAATGACTGCTGAGAATTCGCAAGCCTCCTGAAACATCTCACCATAATAGTCTTTTTTTATATCTTAATTTCGAAAAAAGGTTCCAACACTGCACAGTAAAATCAAAATCAAAATAAACACCATAAGCCTACTGAAGAAATGACCAAACAGGAAAAGCGCGCTTGGCATTGGCACGTAACTCATGATTTTCTGAAACCTGTAAGCAGAAGCAATGGCAACTGAAACACACAAGGATACACATGTTAGAGCCCCCGATTTAAACAAGTTAAGCATTTGTTGCAGTATTCTCTTACCTTACAACAACTGCGAGGGCAGGGAAATCTTCGCGTGCTGCAGTCCGTCCAGAGCTCGCGCCGCCGGCCTGCGACCAGGAAGTCAGGCAGGCCGGGCGGGACAACCGGAAACAGGAAGTAGGAGGGCGGGAGCCTACCCCGCCTCCCACGGAAGAGCCGCGATTGTTTGGAGCACCGGAGCAGGCAGGAGCCTACTCTGCGCCCCGGTGCCGAAGAAGGGAGGAAGAGTCCTGCTGCCGGTGAGAGCCGCTGCACCAAGGAAGCCGGTGAGTGGGGCTTCGCTTTGTTGCTGGCCTGCGAGGGCGGGGGGGGCATGTGTGTGCGCGCGCGGCGGCGGGCTGTGTATGCGTGCGTGCGTGTGTCTTGGAGTCTGTGTGTATGCGTGTGTGACTGTGGGGGAGGAGGAGGGGGTTGCCTGTCTGGGTGCCTGCGTGTCTGTGTAAGTCCGTGTGCGCGCGTGTGTGTGTCTGTGTGCATGCATGCGCGTTAGGCTGGCTTGCTGGGAGTATGGGAGGGAAGTGCACGGCGCGGCGCAGGACGGAACGTGCGCGTTCGCGCACACAAATCCAGGAAAAAAGCGCAGACCACTTTCTTGTCCCTGCTTACCCCCAGACTGATAACTATACGTCTCCAGCTGGACACATGCATCCTTTGGATGCATTACCAGCGAGACCCAGCCAGCTGGACACATGCATCCTTTGGATGCATTACCAGCGAGACCCAACAAGTAGGAACTGATGAATCACTTCCTAATAAAATGTCTCCACAGTCAAAGAAACGTTTAGAAAGTTCCACCCTCGGCCAGTAAAGACTAAAGCGAAGTGTTATTCTATACATTCCTGGGACTTTTTTTCAGTGAGCGGCACTCCGATTGACAGCACAGCATGCGTTATAATATACACAGTAAGAGGACTAGGATGACACATGTATATTAACATTTGGCGGACATCTTTCCAATGAAATGTAACTGTTATAGGAAACAGAGCACAAGTGTGCCTATACAAAATAGCAAATCCTTTTACCAAAGTATTATTTTTATGTTTTCTTGTTTTTGAAGGGAAATATTAAATGTGCTTGTACTGGAAAATAAATGATTTATTTTATAACAGTGGCACAAGATTTCTGCACTTCATTTTTGTATATCAAAGTATATCATTATTGAATCAGTTTACCAAATTCAGCTGTGGACTTTAATATCACAATATAGGACTTCTGTAGCTTCGGACCCTGTACATTCACCCTCTGAAATGGCCTACAGGTAGACCCACACTGAAGCTGCAGCGGGATGATGACTGTAGTTTCAATCGTTGCTCTGTGAAGAGCCTCCAGGCAAAGCATGGCAGCTCCACCCACAGTGCCCTCCTGATTGGCTTTTTCAAACTGCGCTGAAGTGTGGAGCAAATGAGTGGATCCTGGGGATGAGCAGCTGGGCATTCGAAGAGTAGCTTAGGACAATCAAACAGCTGATCAGAGCCCGCATAGCAACAGGAACGAGGAGAGGCGATGGGTTCGTGAGCACAATGTGTAAAAAATATAAAAGCGGGCGCTGTGCTAATACAAAGCACGGCGCCTGTGCAGTAATTTAAAAATAATGCTGAAAGCGGACGCTGTGCTAAAATAAAAAGTACGGCACCCGTGTATATAATTTAACATGTGAATGGCGGCACAAAGGCACGTTTCCGAGGAGAGAATTTTTTTTTATAAAAGCAGGCGCAGTGCTAATACAAAGCACGGCGCCCCTGCAGTAATTTAAAAATAATGATGAAAGTGTGCGCCGTCACCCTCCAAACCATCCTAGATCGGTCCTTGTGACCTAACCAACGCACCGGGCCGGTATCCGCACCAGAACAGGAGGCGAAGCAATGGATTCGCCAGCACAAAGTGAAACCAGCTGAAGTAGCCCATGTCGTGCCTGCAGCGAGAGAAACTCATTAAACAAACAAGTCCCGCGGCGACCCGGAAGCTCTTGGCCGGCCGGCCAATCCGGTTGCGGCCGACCGGAAGTCCCGCCTCCCGAGGTCCGCGAGCTGCCGGCGCATGGAGCGCCCTGCCTGTCCGAATCAGCCCGGGTCCCCAGGAGGGGGCCGGGGAGAAGGAGGAGTGTGGCGTCTGTTGTGGGGCTCCTCGGACCTGAGGGAGCCCCGATTGTGAAGAGGAGACGAGACGCGCCGTGAGGCGCGGAGCGCGAGAGGAGCCCGCCGGAAGAGCGCAGTCGGTGAGTGGGGCCCAGGGCTGAAGTGAAGTGCGTGCGTGCGTGCCTGTGTGTATGCCTGGGAGTGGTGGGGGAGGGGGAGTGTGTGCGCGCGTGTGTGCGTGTGGGAATGTGTGTGCGCATGCGTGACTGTGTGATTGAGAGAGAATGCGAGGTAGGGGATAGTGTGCCTGTATGTGTGCCTGTATGTGTGTCGTATGCCTGCGTGTGCATGCGCGCGCCTGTGTGTGTGCGTGCATGCAGAGGGGTGGGGGCTGCCTGTGTGTGTGTGAGCAAGGGATTTGATTCGCGCATGCGCAGCTACCAGACGCTCGCTCCCGAGGTGAAATCTGACCTCGTCAAAGCGCGCGTCTGGTAGCTGTCCACTCTCCTGAATACGGGCCACATTAGGTCTGTAGCAGACTCTCAATGCTCACGCATTGAGAGTAGTCTGCTCGACCTAAAAAACTGATGTTTTGTTATATATCAGAATGAGTACAAATAAAGCAATTTGTTTTGTAATTCTAAAATATGGTGGAAACTAATATTTGAATATTATCAATACACATCAATACAATACATGATGACATCTGCACTCATTATTGTTTGTGTGCCGTAAAATCATATTCTGGTGCTAATGTAGTTTTCATTTCATTTGAAAATATGTTGTCTGTGTGATGGTATTGTGCTACCACACCATGCCACTCCACTTTACTCTGTCCTTTCACTCTATGCCACACCACTCCATTCTATGAGACTTCACTCTAAGACATGCCACTCCACTCTACACCCCTCCACTTTAAGACACACTACAAAATGCCACACCACTCGACTTTATGCCACTCCAATCTCCACCACTCACTCCACAACACACCACTTCACTGTACACCACTCCACTCCACACCAGTTACCCCACTCTAATCTCCCCCATTCCACTCCAGTCTATCCCACTTCACTCCACTCCACTCCAATGTACCCCAATCTATCCCACCAAACTCCACTTCACTACAATCTACCAACATCGACTCCACTCCACCCAATACACCCCTACTCAATCTACCCCAACCAACCCAAACTACCCCACTCAACGCCAGTCTACCCAAATCTACTCCACTATGATCCAATCTCCCCACTCCACTACAACCTACCTGACTCCATTCTACTCCACTCCACACCAATCTACTCCACTCCAATCTACCCCACTCCACTCAAATCTACTCTACTTTGCTCCAATCTATCCCACTCTACCCCACTCCGCTCTAATCCACTCCAATCTACCCGACTCCAATCTACCTCAATCCAACTCCCTCCACTCCAATATACCCATTCAATTTAGCCCACTCCATTCCAATTTACCCTACTCCATTCCAAACTCTACTACAATCTATCGAACTCCTCTCCAATCTAATCTACTCCACTCCACCCCAATCTACCACAATCTACCCACTCCAATCTAGCACAGTCTACCCTACTCCACTCCAATCTACCACAATCCAATCCAACCAATCTACCCACTCCACTCTAATCTACCCCACTCCATTCTATCACACTCATTCCACCCTACCCAAGTCTACCCCCACTCCACTTCATCCAATCTACCTCACTTTAATCTATCACACGCCACTCCAATGTACCCCACTCCAATCTAAACCACTCTACCCCAATCCCACCCACTCCACCCACTTCAATCTGCCCCCTACTCCAATCTACCCATCCCACATAATTCTACCCCACTCCAATCTAGCCTTATCTACTCCACTCCGCCCCAATCTACCCTACCCCACTGAAATCTACCTCTATCCAATCTAACCCATTCCAATCTACCCCACTCCAATCATCCCTCTTCAGTCTACCCCACTCTATTCCAATCAATCCTAATCTAATCCATCCAATCTACTCCAATCCACTCCTCCCTAATCTACCTCACTACGTTCCACTCCAAACTATCCCACTCCACTCCTCCTCAATCTATCTCACTCCACTCTAGTCTCAACTCCACTCCAATCTGTCCAACGCCACTCCGCCAACTTCACTCCACTCTAATCTACCCCACTCTACTCTACCCTTTTCTACAACACTCAATTCCACTCTACCCAATCTACCCCACTTCACTTCAGTCTACCACATGCCACCCAAATCTACTTCATTCCAGTCCAATCTAATCCACTCGACCCCAATCCATCCCACTCCAATGTGCCCTATCCAAAACTACTCTACTCCACTCTACCCCATACAATCCACCCCTCCAATTGACCCCACTCCAATCAACTCCAATTTACTTCACTTCAATCTACTCCATTCCAATATACCACACTCAAACCCAATTTTCCCCACTCTAACCCTATCCAACCACCCCATCCCAATCTACCCCATCCCAATCTACTCCACTTCAATCTACCTCACTCCACTCTAATATACCCCACTCCAAACAACACCACCCATTCTCACTCTAATCTTCCCCACTCTACTCCAATCTACCCTACTTCACTCCAATCTACCCTACCAGAATCCACCCACTCTATCCCATTCCTATCTATCCCACTCCCCCCTAATCTACCCCACTCGACTCCAATCCACCCCACTCTACTCCAAGCTACTCAAACCCACTGCACTCCACTCTTTCAGGATAGGCAGGATAGACGGGCTGCTCAGACCAGGGTGTCTGTGGGGTTTCTCCAGCCCGGCTGCTCAATGCGGCTGGGCTGGAGAAAACCTAAGTGCGTATGTGTGTTTTGGTCGGCCTGTGACGGCTAGCCAAAACACATATGCGCACTTAGGGAGTGGACTTCATGTGGCATTCCTCCTCCCCCTCCCATGCCTAAGCCCCGCTCCTCCCAGCACCTCTGGCTAAGAGACGGAAAATGCAAAACAAAATGATGCAAGAATATTGTTTTATTTTACATTTGCTGGCTCTGAGCCAGACAGTAGGGCGATGCTCATCCGCCATTGTGGAAGAGCCGCCACTTGGCTGACCACAATGGAGCGCGGGCCGGATACAGGAACCAGATTAGTCCTTCAGAAAGTCTGATGAGAAGAGTCCAGTTCGCAGTGGAAGAGGCCGCGAGGAGCAGGTAGTGCATCTCAGACGGTCATTGCAGGAGCAAGAAAAGCAGGCCAGGCGTCACAGATGGTTGTTGCTGTAGTACAAAGATCATGTCATGTGTTATGGATGGTCATTGCTGGAGCTTCGTGTTGGTGGTCACCTCGAGCTGTGGATGCTGTAGCACGAAGTGCAGTTCCAGTTGTCTTGCATTACCAGTCCTCGCTGCTGGTCCCTGTAGAACGAAGAGTCAGGTCCACTAGAGCTTCTTATTGGCGGTCACCTTGGGTGGCAAGATCTGGGTGCAAACTGGCCAATTTGTGAAGAGCCCACAACTTTAAGATTTCTCCTTTTTCTTGAGAGGAGTGCACTCGGGTGCCAACCAAGGGTACAGGACCTGAGGAGGTGCCTCTTGAAGATCAGGGACTCACTCTTGCATAGGTCAGCACGACTCAAGAAGGTCCAGTTGCAGCAGGTTATCAGGGTAGTTGTAGGGAGGCCCCTGGAGATTGTTAAGTCCCTGAAGCTCTGAACAGGAGGTCAGTCAGCAGACCTTTAGAGTCACTTCATATATCCTGGGATGACTGGAACAGGTCCAGCCACCTTTCTCACACAACAGGGCAGGCCTCAGGCAGAAGGGCAGCCTTCTAGCATCAGGGCATTCCTTCTTCTGTAGTATCCAAAGGTCTAGGAGGGTACTCAAGACTGGGTCTGAGGGTTATAAATTTATACTTGGTGTCAGCTTTCAAGTGGGATAACCTTCTAGACTTACGCACACATTCAGTTCTGGACTGATCCTCGCCATCCCCCTGCATCCCCGACACAAACACATCAGCCAACACCTATGAAGGCTCCACTGGATCCCCGTGGAGAAAATAGTCACTTTGAAAATCCTCACCCATGTCTACAAATGCCTACACAACACCGGACCCAAACACCTCAACGACAGAAACAACTTCCACGTACCCAAACAAAACCTCCGATCTTCCAACCTCGCATTGGCCGAAACCGCGCGCATCCGCAGAGCCTGAGCAGGTGGAAGATCCTTCGGCCAAAACCTGGAACGAGCTCCCGGCAGACATCAGACTCAACCCCACCCTGAACACCTTCAGGAAGGCTCTCAAGACCTGGCTCTGTGATGTATTCCTATAGGTACTGTATCGATTCCCCTATTCCTGACCCTGGTTTGGTTAATAATTAACTAGCAGCCATCCAACGGTGCAAGAACCGTTATCTGATTAAGCCACACCACGGCACAGAAGCGCGTTATCTGATTAGGTCATAACGCATGCCATCTAATTAGACAAGCGATATTCCTCCAGCCCCTGATAAGGCATACGGAGTTCTCAAAACAAATCAAACCTACAGCGACCTGGGAAATTCCCATAACCATTGTTTTGATTTCACCGAGAACTTCAGCAAAAGAATGTGCGAACGAGCCCATTCATATGACATCCTTATTGACGTATATATGTCCATCCTTACGTCAATCTCGGCACCTTTCAGGTATAAATATTACCGACATTGCCTTAAGCAAACACATGCGGTGGTGACGAGATCGTAGCAGCGAGACGTGCTGAGGAGCCCAGCAGAGAGAGAAGCCCACAGGCGCTGCCCCGCCTTCCTGACGCGCTGAGAAAGAGACGCTGTCTTTCTCCTGCCGAGAAATCCAGCTCCGGCGCTTCCATGCAGCCCTCGCAGGCAGCTGGAATATCAAGACCTGGGATAAGAGATACCAGCCCTCCATCATTCTAGATCTCAGGTACAGAACTGAATTACCCCTTGCAGAGAATTCTCGAATCAGTCCCTTGGCAAAACAAACTTAACTTAAACTGCTACTTATCTACTCCCGCCCACGTATTAGGCTTAGGTCAGGTACATTGGGGTAGGCGTGGTTAGAAGCACCAGTTGAGTACGATTAGTCAAATGTATATATGTATGTATCTATTTTATCCATTTTAAAGTATCATATGGCTCAGAAACCATATCAATGCTTTTACAGTATTATTTTATAATTCTGTCTCTACTGTATGCACTTTACTTAACTACAAGTATTGCAATAATAGCGATTCATTTCTCTTGTATGAGAAAAGAGACTGATCAATAAATAACATCTTTTATTGAACCACGCCCATCTCTTATTTCTCTACAAACTGGTGAAACTAAGAATGCACATACTGACTGAGTAAAATAAGTTGTCTATTGTTTTCACACGACTCTAGAGATACACTCTTGATTAGGGGAGAGCAAAGTTGTCATGTTCTATGGTTGTCAGAAACTAAATCCCTTCTTGTCTATCCAGGGAGGTTAAAATCCTCCTTGTCTATTTGAGAAAGTTTCTAGTGAACTCTGAGCTAGCTGGCAAACACAAACCTTTAAGTCTAATATCGTCGGTAGAAGACCTAGTTAACCTCTGCCCTAGGTCTATACTATTGAAGATATTATTCCAATGCGCAGAGCCTATTGAGATAATAGGAACTACACTACATGGCGCCCAACCGTTTGGATAGGCGATAAAACTAACGCAAGACATTAGAGTAACTCAGTCGTGCTTTTTCACACAGAACCCCTTTTTTCCCATAATACTCCAAAGACGTCTGGAGTGGGTGAAAGGTCATATCCGCCAAACCTCGCAGGAGGAGACTCCTATGTATGGTTCATGGTTTACTCAACGTTGAAGGATACACTGTTCCCAGATATTGTGCATCTAATCTTTGTTTCCATAGAAACCTGATCTGCAAACAAACAGAATAACCTTCTTGACAATAGTATGTCAGAAGCTGAAGAAGAAAGGGAGACAGTTAGACTAGCAGCTGAACTCCTAGAAGCAGATAATACTCTGCAGCAAAATGACCCGGATATAATACTCATCCCGGTCAACATAAGAAAATCTATAACCCTAAAGCTTATAGAAAATGGACTGACACCAAGAGGTGGTACAGTCATATTCGTAATTGAGGCACACGAATGTCGGCAGACAGAGGTATTCTATTCATGGACAAACTTTCCAGCAGCAAACGCTGTAACAAAGGACTTCCACTATTACAAAATAGAGGAACCTCCTAGTGAGTACACTCCTTTCGAGGAAGTGGAAATACCACTCAAATTCCAAGAGCACCTGCTCTTGTTTAATGGCGCCCTAAAACATAATAATCACATCACCAGGCTCGGTCCACTAGGTAGACCAGGAGCAACGTGGCCGGTCCTAGCCGGATACACACCACATCCAGACATTGAAGAAATGCCTGCACCAGAACTTTTAGCACAGCTAAAACAATTAATAAAAATACATAGACAATTAGTCCAATATGTAATGCGGACTTCAACTGTCCAACCAGCAATTAAAATTCCACAGTTGACCAGTCATCAGGGGAACACAAATAAAATTACACCACAGAACATACAGTCCTGTCTAGGTAAAGTACCCGCAAAACGGGAACAAATTCCTTTCTGGCTAGCACAAAAAATAACTCAAATAGAGGCAGTGTTTCCAGATACCACCCCTGTTGAAAAACATAGGATTCTGACTATCTGTCTTCCAATGGGAATTGCACCACATGTGGAGGACTGTGACACTTGGGGAACAGTCTTTGCTTCCATTTACACAAAAACACATGGTGCACCATCCATGTCAGTAATACCAGATGTGCTAAAACAGATTCAAGATGAATACGGTCCAGAACCCGCTTTAACTCTCGGTATGAAATTACTGAAAGACTTCAAGCAGGTCTCTGCAATATTATTAGCCAACATAAAGGGAGAAGCAGCAAATGTGGCGATTCGCCAGAGGTTAAAAGAGACAAATATAGCAGACCAACCATCTGAAATTGCCAGAATCATAGAAAAATCCCATGAAGAACTAGGAAGAGATAGTTTGGGTGGAATACCAGTGAAACCCCAACTAGTTGAAAGTCCTGAAAAAGTATTTATAAAAAATAATTTAAACACTCAAAAAAAGAGCTGGGATGGAAATAAACAATCCAATCCTAAAGAAAAAAGATTCCAGTCCAGAGGAAGGTCTCCTCGGCGGAGAGAAAGATCTACCGACCAAGGACGCAAGTCTCCCCAAAGGGAGCCCTCTGTGAAAAAATACAACCTTAGAAATAGGGATAATATAAAGAAACCTGATAGATATCAAGATATTGATACACGTCCCTCTCAATCTTTTCAGACTTCCTCGCAGAAATCGGAAAGAAGAGGATGATCAGAACAAAGGGAAGAGCACGTCAAGTCCAAAGACAGAGAACCTGCTCATCTGAATAAAAAATTACAATTTCCAAAAAAGAAGGTAGCCAGTATTAAAGTAATCAACAATGCCGAGAATACTGAGGACACAGCTGAAAAACGGAGAATGGGCTCAGACAATGCTAGACAGCGCAGCAGAAGTGAGCATAGCTCGCAAAGTCCTTATGAATCATCTGGAGACAGTGGACACGAATGAATACATTCAGGTGGAAACTGCAGATACCAGAGTTAGCAAACCTCATAAAATATATGAAATAACATTGCGTATAGAAGGGGATAAGACTAGAAAAATAAGGGGACTATTTTGGGATAATCTGTCCAAGGGCTATGACATCCTTCTAGCTGAACGAGACTGGCCTCCAGAATTTGTCAGGGAGTGCCCACATGGCGAAGAAATAATTATGCCTGCCTTCCCAAACCATATTCCAATTCATAAAAAATATACACTTGCAAGAAAGTGGGCAGTAGCTCAAGCTCCTGCCTTATATAAAACTCATGTGGGATGGGATGAGGACTCTCCTCCTCACAAAATCCAGTTAAAATCACAACCTACTGCACAGAGGCAGTACCCGATTAAGCAAGAAGCTAAAAAACAGGTAAAAGAGATCCTAGATCAACTTGAATACCAGGGGGTGATTGAAACTTGCACCTCACAAATGAATAATCCTTTGTTTCCTGTCTCCAAGCCAGACAATTCATATCGTCTTGTTTTGGACTACAGACACCTTAACTCATGTTGCAAAACATTTGCAGTACAAAACTCGCATAGTGCTGCACTAATGAATAACATAGTGCGCAAAAAATACAAAACCACATTAGACATTTCTAATGGATTCTTTTGTCAAAATATAGCACCAGAAAGCAGATATTTGACGGCGTTCTCAATAAATGGCACGCAAAAGAATTTCTGCCGTTTGCCCCAGGGGTTCAAGAACAGCCCAGGATTATTCTCAGCGAGAGTAACAGAATTACTACAAACATATGATGATGAGGCATTATCTTATGTCGACGACATCTATCTAACAGATGATGACTTGGATACTCACTTGAAGAGAGTGAACACCATAATACTTGGGTTTGCAGCAGAGGGTTACAAATTCAACTTTAAAAAGTCAAGAATTGCCCATCTAACAGTCCTGTTTTTAGGACATGAACTATCAAGTGAAGGCAAAAGCCTGGCTGACAATTTCCTAGAGAAATGTGCTGTAATCCAAGCACCTAGAACACTGAAAAACTTACAATCAATTCTAGGCTTCCTAAACTTCGGAAGAACTTACATTATAAATTATGCAGAGAGAATTAAACCTCTCTTTGATCTAATAAAACCAGATTTTAAAAGAATCAATTGGACTCAAAAACACACAGAAATTTTGAGATCGTTACAAACAGATATGTTAGTTAAAACAAAACTACAAACACGTGACAACACACGCAACCTTGTGATTCGAGTCATCCCAGGAAGATGCGGATTCACATACCTGACCTCTAATGAGGGAGAGAAGGTACCAATAGCATACAAATCACATTTGTACACAGAAGCTGAAAAAAGGTTCAGCATTAAAGAAAATATTGTTCATGCGGTTCAAACAGCTGTAGTAGAAGCAAAATACCAAGCAGACGGTAGACAGGTTACAGTCAGAACAGCAGAATCAGCTTTTGAGGCATTAACAACACCATGTAATTTACCGACAACTGCACTGAATCCAGAATGGATACAATGGGTACATTCTGTTGATACAGACAAAGTAAAATACTATTTTGACCCAGAAATGAAAGAATTAAAATATCTAGAATATGAAAGAGAATACCCTCTGCCAATCGACATTCTGCCTTTACGACAGCACGCCTGTGTAATATATACAGACGGGTATGCTCAACCCTCAGTTTGGGGAGAGCTGGCTTACAACGCCACATGCGAAATTGTAAAAGAAGTGTGGCGCGAAGGTAAATTAAGACCTCTACTTACAAAAACACACTCAGTGGAAAATAATTCAGAACAACAAACGGAAATAATTTCATTAATAATGGCGCTAGATAATGCCGATCGCGAATTCCCGACACTTATTGTGTGCGATTCGTATTACTGCGTCAAAACATACAATAACGATTTGAAGAAATGGATTCAAAACGGTTACAAAGATGACACAGGTGCCACAATAAAGCAGAAAGCACTTTGGGAACAATTAGTTCTTTTAAAGAAAGAACTACCAAAAACTCACGTGATACATTCACTGAGTCATCAGCGTGATGGCGTTCACGTTGCAGGGAATTCATTGGCTGAGACAGCCACAGCGGGAGCAACTAAACCGGATCCGTAGCTACAAAAAAGCGTACAGTAAAACACATTGACGGTGAAACTGTGCTGGCAGTGAAAACGTCATCAAAAGGCGACTGCTCAGCGTTACCGATCAATTATCCACTCAATTATACATACATAATCGATGCAAACTCAGTCCCTTTTGCTCGAATCCCTGGAGTGGGGGATAGAGTAATTCCAAACACGGACAGGAGAGGCTTGTTAATAGCCGGCGCACATATGGGTGAGGGTCTCAGACACCTTAAGCAAAAAGATTCTCTGGAAGAATTACAATCAGTGTACTGGTGGCCAGGCATGAGCCTGCATCATCACATTTTTGTAAAAAACTGCCCAGACTGCAATAGAGATCGCAGTGGCGAGCGGGGAGGACTATTGCCATGGCATTTCACTCCAGATAAACAACAACAATAAGAAAGCACCCATCATGAAAAAAGCGCTATATTAACATAAAAAGACTAATTTTCACTTATAATGTAGACCCCAGCGCTCGGCTGACGTCTGGACTGTTATAAAAGGATTTGCAAGTCTATAATGGCATATACGCTAGGAGCATGCTACGTTTTGACTAATGTATTCCTTTTAGCCCTCAAGCTTATGGGGAAGCATGGCCAAATGAGCATTGCATAGCGGGACTCTTCTCACTTCCTTCCTGAGGGATACGGGATGGTGTAAAGAAAAAACCAAGACATAAAGCAATCTATAACGGAAAAGGTATTAGGTTCGGGAGCTGGGTGGGTCAAACATTTCATAAGTGTCCAACGTAGTCTAAATAACCTGCCAAGGAATTCTCTGAAAGGGTTCAGTCCGTACAAACTATTGTTCGGGACTAGAATGATGATCCAAGATCTTGATAGTCAGACTTCAGTGGTTAAAGACAAAAGCTTTGATATCAAAGATCGTTTGGCTATTTTACAGGACTTAAATGAAACAAGAAAATACCTGAGCAACATAAAGCTGAAACAACAGCCAACAACCACTGAAGACTGAAGAGAAACCACCAGTCCCAGCAAGGCCTGTCTGGATTCCAAAAGTCGGGGATCTAGTCAGAGAAAAGATCGCGGTAAAGAAGGAATTTGGGCCTTCTTACAGAAAAGCAGTTCCTGTCTTGTCTATCAACGGGACAAGATCAGTAGTACTACCGCCCCTTGCTGGTAAAAAGGAGAACCGAGTTGTATCCATCGACCTGGTTAAACCACAATCATGTGGCCGATAACAAACAGTAGGCCAAGTGGACTCCCAAGAAGTAGCAGAACACCAATGTTTGCTACAAATACAGAGGCTCAAACTGGAAGACTGATCACCTTTGGAAAATCTACAGTGAATCAACAAGGACTATGCAACAAAGCAATGGAACTTGAACCTCTTAAAACCCAAATTAAAACTTTTCATCAAGAAACAACAACCTATGATGATGTAACTGCAGACTTTGCTAATGAAAGAAAGCAAAATCCAAAAGCAATTGGAACAATTGACAGAACAGCATCCGGCTACTTCATCAACTTCGATGATTCATCTGAAGACCTGAGCGAAGCAAAGAAACAGCCATCAGCAAAAACGTTTAAAAACAAAGCTAAAGAACTTTTGCAACAGCTGAAAGAAACCTATCTGATTTCTCCATGGATTGAATTTTGGGTGGCCTTCGGTGCATTTATCCTCATTCTTTGGCTCATCTTAGTACTATGCTTGGGACATTTCATTGAAGGAAAATATGCTAAAATGGACACAGCAAGCCAGAAAATCAACTTGGTCCTTAAACCACACACATCTTCACACATCGAGAAAAGAGAACTTTCTTCAGTGAACTTCACAGCCAATCCTATACCAGGCGGTGTAGCATGGGACAAAACTGATTATGAAATCTATGGTCCGGTTGAAATCCTGAAGTATCCACACCAATTCAAGATCTCATTGAGTGACTTTGTAAAACCGAGCTCATTTGCTGATGATTGGGACTTTTGAAAGTATTAATGATATGATGTCTGATCTTGTGATGTCTGCTAAATTCACAGAACATGATTATTTGCAGGGTTCGTCTAATTATGATCAGATGTTCTGCTATAACCACTATGGTAACCATTATCTACATAAATCTGCACAACCTAGAAATGTTTTGAATTATAACCAATGGGAACATTGTGCTACTCCTCCAAAAGATAGCTCGAAAACATTTTATGATAAATATTCATACTTTTCAGGGTTTAACATAAGTAATGCAGAAACATTTTATTTCAAATTGTCAAATAAGACAGGTATGAAGACCATGCTTACAAACACAAAATTGATATATTCCGATTCATTCTTTGAACAAATGAATACATTTGGGTTTGATTTCTGGAACAATAATATTGAAGCAAAAACTGTTTGGGGTACAAGAGATTGGCAAGTACAAGGTATAGAATCATTGTTTAGAGCCTGCATGATCCCAGAACAAATTATATTTTTGAACGACACTATTCAACAAACTACCTGTCTTGGCTTAGCCAAAATCAAAGATTTGAACAAACCGTCTATTCCGAAGCCAACAGTGAACAGTAATAGCTCTAAAGATGTTGAAATAGACGTAAACCATATTTTAAACCAAAACAGAACAGATCCTGAATGGAAAAAATGGTTGATCTGGCCCACAGATACAAATAACTGTCAAGACAGATTCCTGAACAAAATACAGGGGTTCACATTGACTAGGCCAGACCCTAGATATTCCCAAAGACAACATCCAGGGATAGTAACCACCTACAGCGTGGGCAAGCTCTGCCTTCAATGGCTACAAACGTCCACACTGGCTGAAATTAAGCAACACCTAACTTTACTTACAGAAGGCGCTGACTTGCGTGATTTCATATTGGGACCACGCAAACAGCGTCAAAAACGTTTCATAGCGGCCTCTATATATGCAGCTTATAACAAAGTTTGGAAAGTAACTCAAATTGAGACAGCAGAAAAAATACGGGAAATTGACCGTATTAATTTGGAAAAATCACTTTCTGTGGTGGACAATGGGTTAATGACTCTGTCCTCCAGAATATATTCTCTGGACAGCATTGTGTCTTCAGCAATCGATATAATATCGCAAGACTTAATGATGTTACAACACGGTCAGTCCCAATTGCGTTCTATTGTACAGCTTGGCTGGACGTTACAAAATCTGCGTTCTGGCTATGTGCCCTGGCGTTTAATCAACACAACGTCATTATTTAATATCTTTAACCTCACTGATAAACAAATCAGTTTGGCACAGAAGGGTGCTGACTATACAATTCTGAGCATTGAAAAACTTGAGAGATTACCATTGACAATGTCAGAACGACCTGTCATTGAATGGATAATACATGGGATAATAAATATTCCGATAACTACTTTCCAGTTTCAATTCTGCCAAAAATATATACAGGCAGGCCAGTATGAAAGGTTGGGTAAAGGATACATTAAGTCAATATGGAACTTGCCCTATACACACGAATGTGTAAGTAATAAAGGCCAGAAAGTGTTTCTCAGTGGCGATAATTGTGCAAGATCACTAAGTGGTACACTTCTGTGTCAGGGTATTAGTTTGCACGGAGCCTGTGAAGGGACTTCAAATAACCTTTCATGTTACCAGCTAGGCACACCTGCAACACAAATAGAACCATTCTTTAGGAGACTCTCGAACGGGAGTTACATTCTAATAGTAGATCAAAGATGTTGTAGTTTGCTGCCCGGAAAACCTTATCTCATAACTGTGACTAGGAAGGTCATGTGCTGTGAACATGTATTGTTCCCCAGCGATTCTCCAGACAGGGAGGCAAGGTTATGGCCCGATTTGAAAATTGCTTCTATTCGAATAGATACTTTAAACAGAATGAAGACTGTGCTCCTACAGACGCCGACAAGGCTCACGTCATCAAAGGAAACGTATGATCTCCAAGTTGCAAGGACAACAGAAGAGATTCATTCATTATTATCAACTAATTCCCCCATACATTTCGCAGAAATACTGAACGAAATCTTAAATATTTCTGATACCACTGGTATCTCCAGTGTATTTAAAGCAGTGTTTTCGGGTGCTTTAACTCCATTCAAAGCCATCCTGGGTATTTTTCCAGACTTTGTCCATTCCATTTTTGGCGGACTTCCTCTCCTTTTAGGACTAGTAGCGGGTATTCTATTTTTGATCCTGTTATTTCGCTATGGCAAACCATGTCACAGACAAAACACCTGCGACAAGGGAAGAAATTATCCTAGCCATTGGCTACCGGGACCGGGTAACTAAAATCCTTGGACTATCCCGGCTTAGAGACCTGAACATGACCTGGTTTCTTTCATTTAGACCAATTTGGCAAAGTTGTGTTATGCCTGTATTAAGATGCTTGCTATGCGGCGAAGAATGCGTGTTGGACACCTGTCTGGCACTACAATCGGATGTGCCAATGGACGCAGATACCTTGTTGGGTCCGGTAACGGCTCATGCATTGTGCTGTCCCCAGCGGCTACCAATCCTGATGACGGCATTCGTGGAGTCTTCACCACTACGATTGAGGGGTAGTGAAGTACAAGATGAAAGCAGCATCAATCAGGTACGACCTTCAGTCAGCTATGCTGATCAAAACATCAATGGAGGCAATCATGCTCAGGCTCATGAATGCATGGTAACAACTTTTTCCGAATTAGTGGAACTTACGCAAGAAGCTGTTGACAGTTTTTTCAACAGTCTAAATGATATGATGTTTTCACCGGAGCAGCAGGAATAACTTTGAGCAAACTAGCACTCGGAGTTCCTCACATCCTGAATTTGGCCTTCAACTTTTTAAAGAAAAGCAATATGAAAAATGTTCTCATCATTTTTTCAGACTGCGAGAACTTTTTCCCCAAGTCCAAAATATTTACGATTTTTGGGACACTTATCTTCTGCTTAAAGTAGACATTATTCTTAGAGAACTAAATTTCTATTTTAGGTAGTCACGAGACATACGCTATCCTCTAGCACTATTATACATAACTTTATGATTGTGATGAAATGGTCTCGCATTCTTTTTTCTGTATTAAGAGCCATTTCATGTGTGGTTTTCGCATTTATTCATGCTGAATTTAAAAATATGCATTATATGTTTAGCATTATTAGACTGCTTGTGCATATAGTACATGTGATTGTGTTTCATATATTTTATAATTCCAATTTTCTGAATACATATGATTGTATTTTGGGGTGGTATGGTATACACAAACGCTACTGGTTTCACTATGCCTAGATTTGTAAATATGGACATAGTCTACGTGGAGTGGGTGTGATGTATTCCTATAGGTACTGTATCGATTCCCCTATTCCTGACCCTGGTTTGGTTAATAATTAACTAGCAGCCATCCAACGGTGCAGGAACCGTTATCTGATTAAGCCACACCACGGCACAGAAGCGCGTTATCTGATTAGGTCATAACGCATGCCATCTAATTAGACAAGCGATATTCCTCCAGCCCCTGATAAGGCATACGGAGTTCTCAAAACAAATCAAACCTACAGCGACCTGGGAAATTCCCATAACCATTGTTTTGATTTCACCGAGAACTTCAGCAAAAGAATGTGCGAACGAGCCCGTTCATATGACATCCTTATTGACGTATATATGTCCATCCTTACGTCAATCTCGGCACCTTTCAGGTATAAATATTACCGACATTGCCTTAAGCAAACACATGCGGTGGTGACGAGATCGGAGCAGCGAGACGTGCTGAGGAGCCCAGCAGAGAGCGAAGCCCACAGGCGCTGCCCCGCCTTCCTGACGCGCTGAGAACGAGACGCTGTCTTTCTCCTGCCGAGAAATCTAGCTCCGGCGCTTCCATGCAGCCCTCGCAGGCAGCTGGAATATCAAGACCTGGGATAAGAGATGCCAGCCCTCCATCATTCTAGATCTCAGGTACAGAACTGAATAACCCCTTGCAGAGAATTCTCGAATCAGTCCCTTGGCAAAACAAACTTAACTTAAACTGCTACTTATCTACTCCCGCCCACGTATTAGGCTTAGGTCAGGTACATTGGGGTAGGCGTGGTTAGAAGCACCAGTTGAGTACGATTAGTCAAATGTATATATGTATGTATCTATTTTAGCCATTTTAAAGTATTATATGGCTCAGAAACCATATCAATGCTTTTACAGTATTATTTTATAATTCTGTCTCTACTGTATGCACTTTACTTAACTACAAGTATTGCAATAATAGCGATTCATTTCTCTTGTATGAGAAAAGAGACTGATCAGTAAATAACATCTTTTATTGAACCACGCCCATCTCTTATTTCTCTACAAACTGGTGAAACTAAGAATGCACGTACTGACTGAGTAAAATAAGTTGTCTATTGTTTTCACACGACTCTAGAGATACACTCTTGATTAGGGGAGAGCAAAGTTGTCATGTTCTATGGTTGTCAGAAACTAAATCCCTTCTTGTCTATCCAGGGAGGTTAAAATCCTCCTTGTCTATTTGAGAAAGTTTCTAGTGAACTCTGAGCTAGCTGGCAAACACAAACCTTTAAGTCTAATATCGTCGGTAGAAGACCTAGTTAACCTCTGCCCTAGGTCTATACTATTGAAGATATTATTCCAATGCGCAGAGCCTATTGGGATAATAGGAACTACACTACAGCTCTTCAGCTAACGGATCTGTGAAACCCCACCCCACCCAGCGCCTTGAGACCCTTACGGGTGAGTAGGGCGCTTAAGAACCCCTGACTGATTGATTGATTGATTGACTGGAAATGTACTCCTTCCTGGATATCTGGAGGCACAAAAGGCTAGTGTGAATTTCTTTGTGTGTGCTGAGGCATCTCCTTTGAAGTGCAAGTGTAGTAGGTGACAGCTCCGCCGTCTCCCTACACTACACCTAGGCATGTGACCCAGGACACAGGCTGCAGGCAGCAAATGGTCAGGACAAGAAAATGCAACTTTCTGTAAGTGGCATCTACAAAATTGTACCTTAAATACAACTTTATCATTAAAGAGGGGTTTCAATTACAATTCATTAGAGCCGAACCATGACATTTCTACCTGTTCCCAAACAAGAGGTGTTACTTAATAAATGTAATAAGCGAACCCAATATTACCCTATGGGAGAGGTAGGTCTAACAGTAGGAAAAAACTAATGTAAGATTTTTTTCCTACCAGGCCATGTAAATCTACAACATACATGTCCAACTAGTTAAATACGGTGCACCCTGCACTATGAGATATTTAGGGCTAACCCTAGGGCTGAAAAGGTTTAAGCCTGGCAAAAGATTTGTTTTTCCAAGTCAAAATGGCAGTTTACAACTTCACACATGCTGCAATTGCAGGCATGAGACATGTTTAAAAGTTTACTTCAAGTACCTGATTCCAAAATTCGAACCTTCCGCAGGAGCTGAACGGCTGAAGACCCTCAATGAATAATTCCCACCTCCCCAATGCCTCTGCGCCAGAATAACTCTGATATCAGAAACAAGGGGGGAAAGGGGAATGCGATAGAAAGAGAGACTTCCACACCAGTTTCGTCACTGGACTCCTTTCGAGGACCCCTGACTGCACCTGTAAGGAAGCACAGTTACTAAACACCAACTTCAATTCTTCTGATAAGCGTGGCTCAAATCCACCCGAGTGACTTACTGCACTCACCTATAATTACCAAGTAAGAAGTCAGCCGGACAGTGGAGAAGAATAAACAAAGTATTTTATTAGGCCACAAACTCCCATATGAGAGGGCCCTGTCCGACTTCACCCCTAGGAGTGCGTCGAGAGGACTGACTCATCTCATCACAACAATACATTATAACATGGTATAGCAAAGTAAAACACGCCCATACTGGAAAAGTACTGGACCCCGGAGAGGGCGAACAATGGCCTCATACAAGAGGCATCTGCACCTGCAATAGCAACATTTGGTTATCTCTGCCCAAGGCCGCGGAGCCGGGCCTCAGCATCTCCAGCGCATGAGAACATTACTGATTAGGGTTTTTTGTTATTAGTTTCGATCACAGTTAGCTAAGAAACGAAAACTGCTGCGTCCAGGGTTTTTCCTATTCCTACGGGAGGGGGAATGAGCGAGTGCGACTCGCACGCAGAGAGAAGCACCCCAAAATGGTGGCACACAAGCTAAGCTAAGAAAACTGAATAATATCACACACATAAATGAATAATGAGATGAAGAATATGAACGTAAATGCATAAATGAATACATCATTAGTTAGACACATAATGCTAACTCATAAATGTAAATGTAAGTGGGCGGGGCATCGGAAAATGAAACCTATCAGACCCTCCTTTTAGCAGCATTATGTGGCTAACATGGGCGTAGCCTTTATTAGCTAAAAGAGAAGGTCTTTACACATCATACTAGTGACGGGGGAAACATATCAATCAAAAACATCATCATCAATAAGCATCAACCAGTTAACATCATGGAGCTCTATATCATTAGAAACAGGATACTGGCGGGTCGGTCTTTTAGGATATTGCAAATTACTGGCACACATGGAGCAACAAGGGGGAAGGTCATAAACACATAGGCAACAAGTCAGCAATATACCCACTACGGGAAACATCCTTAACCACGATGTTTGTATAACGACTTACCTTAACCACGAAGAGTTGAGAACGAAGAGGGCTGATCCACGAAGGTCGGGAACAACGAAGGACGGAACAACGAAGGGCTGATCCACGAAGGTCGGAACAAAGACTGCTGCTGATGCAATTGGTTTAGAATACAGTTACCTGTTTTAGCCAGTAGATGGCAGTGTTGGCTTGTTGTTCAACGTGGTCAAGCCTTTCTCATTTAGATGCGACATTTTTTAGTCATACAATCGTTTAGATGTGTATTCTAACATTCTAATACACCTGTAGGCTGACTATGCGCAGACTGATTTAATGCCATTGTCAATCAATTTTATTGATAGTGAGAGCCCTATGTGACTCCATCTCTATTAGGTGCCTCTATCTCATTGCTATTTCTACTTCAGACAATGAGATTAGTGGCACCTATCATAGAATTGATGTACACCTCATCGGATATTTTGTAATCTAAGCGCAGGGGTCCTGTGTCTTACTAGATTTGTCCGGTACTAAACTTATTTAAAATAACAATTGAAAAAAACATTTGCCCTTCAATAATAGTAATTACCAAGCATTCCTTGTAGGACCGTATATATCGATCAAATATTAAAAATATGCAGCTAATTACTATGCTGGAACTGCAAGTTCCTATTTGCAATTATACGAAGAAAGACACAGAATTAACTTGTTTATTTTAAAGAAAATAGTCTCAGAAATTAGTAATTGGCCATTTAAAGGATTTTTGTTGTTCAGCAAGTCGTTAAAAAATAAGTAGTGGTTCAGAATAGGTTGTTGTTAAACTTTCGTTGTTCAGGAAGTCGTGGTTCAGGCAGTAGTTGTTTAGTCATACAATCAGCCACTACCACACCCATCAAAATCTTCCAGCCCCAAGAGGAGAAAACACCCCACAGTCATTTCTGTAGTGACCAAGTACCAGTGTCTTGATGAAGTTCAGTCGCTAATCTCTGAAGTTTTTGTACAGCTAAGTTAACAGTGGGGGCCGAGTCAGGAATGTACACACAGCAAGATGTCCCGATGACGCGACAGGCTCCACCCCTATCAGCAAGAATGACGTCAAGCACCATCCTATTCTGAATCGTAAATAATCTCATAGCCTGCATCTCAACAGACATATTAGCTGCAATCAGACCCTCCAGCTTATCGCGATTTCGCGATTTGCAAAAAAATCGCGAAATCAGCCGATCCGTGCAAATGCCGCGATATTTACAAAAACGGCCACGAAATCCGCCGTTTTTGTAGCCAGTCAGCAGCAACGTCTCCTTTCCATCTCGCATCTGAAGACCTCGGGCTACAATTACCTGGTCCAACCCCGGTTTGGCGGTTGTCCAGAGTGCAGTTATCTTTAGAACGTGTAGCCTTTGATTGCCCTTGGGCACTCTACAAACCGGATGCATGAAATGGGCGTTTGATGAGTTGGATCCGGTGAGGTTTTTTTTCCAGTTTAGGCGTCGTGCTTACTTACGGTTTGCAGTTATATGCTGGCAGCGTGCGTTCATGGCTCCTGCTATTATGAGATTCTTTTTTTAGACATTTGTGTTTTTTTATCCATCATTATTTTTATCTCTTTCATCAACATTGATACATAGTTATTCACTGTACTTATATAAAATCAAGTTGCAACAAATATACTTCGAACGTTTAAATTGATTTACACTCAAGCCCTAGATGTGTAGTGATATTATTAACTTTATAATGTGGAATATGGTTTGCTACACAGAGTACACCTAGCCGGTCTGAAGTGTAGGAAAAACCCTAAACAAAGTACATTTGGTTAAAGAGATGAAAGGCTGAAAAACAACCAAGACAAGCCCCCCCCCCCACGCTCCCATGCTCAAATTCAAAACTGCAGCAGGATTAAAGTTGTTTTCCTTTCAGAGGCATACATTTCTGAAAATGTGCACGTTAACACCACAATAATTTTTTCAGATCAAGTTAATCGATATTAGAAACCATTAAGATATTGTTTTCTCTGCAAACAGCTCTACAAATCCTTCTTCAGCTTTCATTTTCGAACGCTAAGCTGCCAGCTGTCTCTTCTGCCCGGTGAGTTGTCACTTTAGACCTACTTCAATCTACAGCAGCACTCGGTCACTTGCCACACCTTACACCTGAGAGATTGCGCAGCTTCATGCTGGTATTTCTTAAGTCCACTAACCATTGCTTTTTCATGCACGTTACAGCTTTGATACCCAGGCTTTGAGAGGTCTACTCCTACACAGGAACCTAGACTTGTGACCACTGATAGTGTAAGATAGTGTCAGTTTTTTTTGTCGGTTACCCATGCCGTTTTCTCCAACGGCAGTGTAAAGTGTTATAGAAGTCGAATCTTTCTTTAACGTTATCAGTGTCTTTCCCAAGCTACGCCAGGGAGGAGCACTGTCCTTACTTGCTACCAAAAATGGACCAGCGGCTCGAGACTATTTATGATCCCTTGTCTGCAGTTCCGGGGGGGGGGGGCTGCTCCCAGCCGCGAGTACGTTTGTTAGCCAGACCCTCCAGCTTATCGCGATTTCGCGATTTGCAAAAAAATGCGAATCGGCATGCGCTGTCTCAGCGAGACTAAAGTAATGTGTATGTTGTCTGAAACTTAGTGTAATTTGTAATGCAGCTTGCCATTGCTTTAACTCTGGCATTGCTGTTGTAATCTAGGTTTCAGTTGGCTGTTAATACCATACCTAACTTCTGTACATGCTTTTCGAGGGAAACAAAGTGTCTACATTGTAATTAAACCAAATATACATAGCTTCATGTTGTTAAATAACTAAAAAAGCTAAGATATCTGTGTTTGTTGCAGAAAAATGGCCAAATAAAATGCCGCAAAATTGCCGCTAAATTTCCATATTTGTGCCGCTAAATTTCCATTTTTGTGCCTCTAAATTTGCGAATCCATGCCGCTATATCCTGGGGGGTATGTATTCACTACTTTCTCCATCATCCTTGACAGTCTCCGAATAGCCCTACTGTTAAATATGGGACCCCAGAACGGTAGTAAAACCTTAGAAAAATCTGTCCATTGCTGCAAAGAAGTATCAGTCTGATCTACATCCTCAACTTGGAGTGCCCTCCTTTGACGTTGTCCAGGCATTATAGCAAACCGACGATGAGTCTTATGATAGTCTGAGGGTGCTACATAGACAGGAGGAAGCAGATAAGCCAGATAGCAGACCCCACCCCAACCCTCAGGCAACCACAGGTATCCATTATCTCCACAAACAAAGTAAATATTCGGGGGAGTGACCAAAGAAGGACTAAGGAGCAAGCAAATCCAAGCAGTCACATTGCAAGAACTGTTCCCAACCTTTATAGGGCCCCTCCCCAGGATACAGAAAAATGGTGAGGGCCCAACAACTGCCAGGGGCACCAAAGAATGACTACTACCGTTTGTCACAGGAGGGTGTCTATAAGCCAGAGAAGAGTTCAACTGTAGGAAACTCTCCCTAACTTTGTCAGTGTCGTTAGGAGTCACAAATCGTCCCACTTTCTTCGAGCATGTTTCCAGAAATGTTTGATCAAAACGTCCGTCAGTAAACAACTGTCCAAGAGAAGAGGTGGGCATAGGGCGTACTCGCATTGTCAAAGTAGATCCTTTACTAAGTAATCGAGGATCTAGAAAATCAGGTTGTTGAAAGAATTTCACCATGCCAATTAAAGTGTACCATCCCACACAACTATTCACAGGAGTTAAAGGGAGTGCCAGCAATCTATCCTTTTTATAGGCAGCAGAAGGTAGCAACCCACAAACCCAACAATCTGTCACATTATACACAGCATGGGCATGATGTAGAGTCTTGATAAAAACATTATCACGGTAACCTTTTTGCAAACATTGTTCACCATAATCAACAGTAACCATATGGTGCTCGGGAAGGGCAGAAGGGGTAGGGGTAAACATATGAACAGGATAGGCTTCATCTAGGAAAAACAGTATTCCAAGAATTATTAGAAATACAATGATGAATATTACAATGGCCACAATATTTCCTTTTCGTGACAGAGCGAGCCATGGAGAGTCGGGTTCTGGTCTACGAAGAGCTGCAAAAGGCTGCTCCTCCTCAGGAATGGGACGGCCAAAGGGGTACATGTTCCCTAACTAAAAGTCCAAAACTAAACTAAAAAGGTAATCAAACAGTCACAGTCACACCGAAGAAGGCCAGGGGATTCTTCACCCTCAGAAGGGATCTCCTCCCTGTGTCCGTTAAAGCCTCACAGGCAGGCTTCTATTGTTCGTTCCCTAATCCCATGACGGAGTCGCACAGCTTTTGCAACTCAGGAGCACTTAATCCGGGCCCAGGCGCAATCCTAGTGTCCCATCTGACAATGTCTCGACAGTGCGCTCTTTCCAGCAGTCCGTCCCTAACACTTAACTATTTTTCAGCACTGTTCTCTTCTAAGTCCCTAACTCAGTCCTTCTTCCAGTGCTCAGTTCTCCTTCCTTCCCTTCCTGGGCCGCAGATTATAACGAGTGCTCCCTCGCACCTCTGGATCTGTGAACAGAATGGGGGGCTCAATGGCAGGGGACTTATCCGCTGATGTTTGCTCACTGTGATCAGGAGAGGCCTCTCCACTTGCAATCAGAGTTGGCCTCTCCTCTCTTTGATCCGGCTCCTCACCCCTCAACAAAGCATCCGAGAAGGGTATGTACCGAGGAACTACTTCACATTCGTCGTCAGCGATGCCGTTTCTCACCCATTCGTCATATGGCAGTGGCAGTGGGACGCGCTTCACGTGGGACGCATGTGTCCACGCCTTGCGGCCCTGGATCCGGAGTGCGGTGCGTGTGGTGAGGAGTACTTGCCTCGGCTCTGACCACCTTGGATCCAAGCAGGTCTTCCGCTGGTACTTCTTAATGACAACCCAGTCCGCGGGTTGTATAGTGTGTCCTTTCCCCTCCGGCCGCGGCTTCAGGGGGTCTGCTACCTGCTGATGAACAGAACGGAGATCTTTAGTCAAAGCATACAGGTAATCTATCAACAAAGGGTATTCTATTTCCGAGAAACATTTAGGTCTAGGGACACCCCACACGTTGGCCGGACGGCCGAAAATGACCTCGTGGGGTGAGACACCTGTCGTGGAATTGAATGTCACTCTAGTGGAAAGCAAAGCCAGGGGGAGTCCGTCTGGCCAACGTAACCCTGCACTCTCTTGTATCTTGGCCATCTTTAACTTCAGAGTCCCATTGAACCTCTCTACCAAACCCGCAGCCTGGGGGTGTCGGGCTGCATGAAATTTCTGTGATATCTGTAGCCCCTTACATATCTGTTTCATCAATTCGGCATTAAAAGATGTGCCGTTATCACTCCAGATCACCCGGGGCAATCCGTAGCGAGAGAAATATTCCTTTATTAACATCTTAGCTGTTGAGATAGCCGTACAATCCTTAGTTGGGAAAGCCTCCACCCACCTACTAAAGGAGCATACCACCACCAGGACGTACTTGAGGTTATTGACTCTCTCCATTTCAATATAATCCATTTGGATCACTTCAAAAGGAAAAGAAGGAGGAGCAAAATTGCCAACCGGAACAAGTGTTCCCTTTCCAGGATTATGTCTTAAACAAACCATGCACTGCTGCACTAAATGGGTTGCCATCTTGGAAATGTTCTTATTACTCCACACTGGGTCTAGTAATTTACATATTCCTTTCGCACTAATATGAGCTGGCCCATGAGCCATTGTCACCACTGGGAGGACATATGCTTCCGGGAGTAACCATCGTCTTTTGTTTGACACATCCGTCCAACACTCATCCGAGTCCAACCGTCCCCCACCATCCTTCCATATCCTCAACTCATCCTCAGTCGCTTTTTCTTGTATGTTCCGCACACTTTGTACAGTATTCATGAACATTACAACGTCCGGTACCCACCTAGCTAGTCCTGCCACAAACATTTGTGGGAGTTTTGTCCTAGCTGTCTCCTTAGCTATCTGATCTGCAAATGCATTGCCCCGTCTTACATCATCCACCACCGCTTTGTGTGCACTACATTTGATCACAGCCAGTCATCTGGGAAGCGTCAATGCTGTCAACAGTCGTAATATCAACGGACCATTCTGGATCCTTAGTCCGTGTGATGTCAAAAACCCCCTCTCTGCCCACAGTCGCCCATAGCTATGAGCCACGCCGAAGGCATATTGGCTGTCAGTGTAAATATTCACGTCCAGTCCTTCACTCAATTCACACGCTCGCATCAATGCTATTATTTCTGCAGCTTGGGCTGAGTGGTACGGGACCCTAGAAGTCTCCACCACTGTTTTCAATGTTGTGACTGCGTATGCTGCAGTTGAGGTACCATCCGCAAGTTTAAAACAGGAACCGTCAACATACAGCGCCCCGTCGGGATCATTTAGGGGGGTGTCCGTTAAATCTATCCTTCCCTTCGTCTCCTCCTCTGTCCGAAACAAACAATCATGGACTTCATCGTCCTTTTCATCTGAAGGGATGGGTAGCAACGTGGCCGGGTTCAAAGTGGCACATCTTTTAATCGTAACATGGGGGGCGAATAATGTTATCTCATAACCAGTAAGACGAGCACTAGTTAAATGCTGCGTCTGTGTTCTGTTCAATAAAATGTCTACAGCATGCGGTACCATTACTGTGAGATCAGAACCCAGCACGAGCCCCGCCGATTGTCTAATTGAGACCGCAGCAGCCGCTGTAGCCCTTAGACAGCTCGGGAACGCTCTCGCCACGTTGTGAAGCATAGCAGAAAAATAAGCGCACGGTCTCTGTTTCCCTCCAAAACATTGAGTTAGGACAGACAACACGCAACCTTCCGTCTCATGTACATAAAGCACAAAAGGGTTCTGGTAATCAGGAGTTCCTAAAACAGGTGCAGAACACAAAGCAGTTTTTAGTGACACAAAAGCTTCTTGACATGCTGGAGTCCAGGGTAGGGGTTCGCGCACCTCCTTCTTCGGTGTCAGATGCTATTAAAAGATCATCTACATATTGCAATAAAACATTGCCCTTAGGGAGTTCCAAATCATCCAATTGAGCCTTCAAAGCCTGACTATAAATGCTGGGGCTCTCTGTATAGCCTTAGGGAATTCTACAAAATCTGAAGCTACGGCCAGCCAATGAGAATCCGAAAAGATGACGGCTGTCAGGGTGTACCGGGATACTAAAGAAAGCATTTTTCAAATCCAAAACAGAGAAATATCTGGCGGTGAGAGGGATCATTGCCAAAATCGTTGTAATGTCAGAGACCACCGGATATTGGGGTTCAACCACCTTATTAATGTGGCGTAAATCAATCACGAAACGATAAACATCAGGTGCACCATCACCTGCATCAGCAGAGGGTCTTTTAAGAATCGAGAGAATGGGGCTATTACAAATGTTAGAGGCCGTCTCCTCCAATACACCCGACCGTATCAAATCCTGTATTATTTGTAGCAAAGCTGTTTCACCATCCCTAGATATTTTATACTGGAATGGAATGGAATGGAATGGAAATGGATTTGTTAAGCGCGGTTGCTGCCCACGGGCGTCCAAGCGCTGAGTAGAGCAGAGATGTGACGGAAGAGGGAGATTAGGACTAAAGGGGTTTGGCGAACAATAATGTTTTCAGCTTTTTCCGGAATGAGAGCAGGTCAGGGTTGGAGCGAAGAGAGAGGGGGAGAGCATTCCAGAGCTTGGCGGTGTTCAGCGAGAACAGCCTACCCCCGGTCCTGGCTCTTTTCACTCTAGGAACTACTGCAAGGAAAGCATCCGTAGATCGAAGGTTCCTATTTGGGTGGTAGGGGATAACAAGGTTGTTATTTATTGTTGATCCCGTCTTCCAAAAGGCCCGGTGCGCAATACACAGCGCCTTGAATGTCACTCTTAGCCTTACTGGCAGCCAGTGCAGGCTTTTCAGTCCAGGTCTAGCTGACTGGGTTCGCGGAATCTGGAGTAAGGTTCGTGCGGCGCAGTTTTGTACCACTTGCAGCTTCCTAAGGGTCATCTCAGGGGCCCCAACGTATAGAGCATTGTTTGAATCTAGGCGGGACTGGATGAGGTCTTGTACTGCCACCTTTTTGGCCTCCAGAGGCAGAAGTGGGAGGACCTTCCTCAGGACTCTAAGTAGGCCAAAACAGGTGGCGGATAACTTAGTGGCCTGGGTGGAGAAGGAATACTGAGGTATTCGGGGCAATCGGGCTCCCACCTTAACCTTGATGGACACGGGGGCAATATCCACCTTTCCCACATCAGTATCACCACTGACCCACGAAGTCTCCGGAATCCCCACAAACTCAGCTGGAAGAGGCTCGTCTTTTGAGAAGCACTGTTGCGCACCAGCGACAGTAGGACCCAAAGTGAAGTACACACCGTCCGGAGAACAGTAAATAGTGGTATACAATCTCTTCAACAAATCGAAACCCAGCAAATTCTCGCCACAATTCGAAGTCAAAAGGAAAGGAGAGTCAACGGTGAAAGGACCAATCGTAATTGTAAGAGGCTTAGAAATGGGGCTAATTACCGGAGTACCTGAGAACCCAATGGAAACATTCCTGCCAGACAGAGCCGCCCCTGGGACCTGAGAACGTGCTACAGAACTTTTCATAGCACCCGTGTCCACCAAAAATTTCTGAGGAGACCCCAACAAATCCGCAGTCACATAGAGTCCTCGTTGATCAATATCCACAGAAACTGGTCCCATGCTCTGTCCTACGCTGTCCTAGTTATGGGAGAAGCCAGTCATGTCATCCAATGCATATGCGTCGTGGTAGTACTGTCTGTCTCTGTCACGGTCACCCTCAGTTTGAAAATGTTGTCGATCCCTCTCTCCGTCAAAGCAATTTCTCCCTGGTCGCCTTCCTTCATCAAACTGTCTGTCATCCCTGCGAAATTCACCACAACCTCTACCTCTACCTGGTCCAGCATTGGACCGAGGCTCCGGACAATCTCTCCACCAGTGCCCCTCCTTTTTGCAGTACGCGCACTGATTCGGCCCCAGATTCTCTCTCTCCCCTGCCATAACTACTTCCACCTCGACCCGCTACCATAGGTGGGGCTCCACGTCCCCGACCCTTCGACACCTGCTGCAGCAGCACCCTTGTCTTCAAGTCTTTGGCTTTCTTTTCCTGTCTGTCTTTGTTCTCGTTCTCTCTATGCTCATAATACTGAGCCATACTCAGAATACCAGAGGGGGTGGACGTCGTCCACGTTCTCTCCGATGCCTGCAATCTAGCCGCTATTTCTGGTAACAAGTTAGTTACGAACCTATTCACGAAAAGTCGCAAGCCCCCATCCTGAGAGAGATCCTGACCACTAAAATCCAAAAAGGCTTCCTCGAAACGAGTGAAGAAATCCGAAACCGCTTCGTCCTTTTTTTGTCTACATGCAGTCAACTTATCCCAATCCACCTTCTTTGGAGGAATAAGAGAGTGCATAAATTTTATTATTCGCCCCGGTAATACTAAGATCTCAAGTTTCATTTTTTCCCCTGGCTTCCGTTCCTTATCCCAGTCCTTAAATTCCTCCCAAGTACCTCCCAATTCCTCCACATGATCTGTACCCTTCACGTGCCTCCACACATCCCCCGGGACCAGCAATCCAAAGAACAATTCTATGTCAGCTAAAGTCATGACCGTCGAGGAAGCTGCTTCCGTCAATTCTTTGTAATAAGCAGTCGGGTTTTTTCTAGAGTCGGGCAACTGCGCCTTCAGCGCCAACACCTCGCTCCGTTTCCAAGGCATGTATACCCACTGTTCCTGGAAACGAGCCTCTACACGAGCTCTGGTCACATTATGAGTTACTGGGTCTACCACTTCAGGCACTTCAGGATGGAAAATAGGGTGAACATCGCGCATTGGATGCGCTCCAGAAAAATAGGGCCCTCCTGCTGACGGCAATTCATTTCTATATTCCAGCAAAATCCGCAGATTCTGTAACACATCCCTCATACTAGTATTAGCCCTATAGGCTCTGTCCTTAATGTCATAAAGAACCTGAGGCGCCGTTCCACCATAAACCTGCTCCCACAACGCTATCAGCGTCGTTGACATATGCTATAAAGCATGCTGCTGCATCAGAGGCTCATAATCCTTCATTGTGGACCAGATGTCTTCCAGTGCATAAATAGGACTCCTAGCCCACTGACAAGCCTGATTACCCACTATCGTTTTTTCATCCAACCCAACAGTAGAGCGTGCAAGCAATTTACGTACTTGGGTAAGTAGCCCCTTTCCGGCACCTCGAGTCGGGGTCGTCAACTCACCTTGGGGGGTAGTGGGAAGTGCAGAAGAGATCACAGAGGGGCAGGTGGGCTCGCCGCAAAGAAAGAAACCAAGGGCGCGGTCACGGAAGAGGTGACAGAAGACAATGCTTGTTCAGCATCTCTCAACAAAGTAGGGGCAGAAACAGAGGAAGTGGGAGTGCCGAACAAGGGAGGAGCAACCGTTTGTGGAACTGAAACCACCGCAGGGGAAGCAGAACCTGTCAACACGGGGTACAATGATTGCGGAGCATAAGGGGGAGGGAGCCAAATATTCAAAATGTCCTCCATCTCATCTTGCTCTTCCTCTCTTACTACATAGCTTTTATCCGTCTGTAACCTATGAAGTCTGTCTGTGTGCTCAATCTGTTTCTCATTCTCTTTCTTAGTATGTTCTCTCGCCTTTTGTGCCATCGTCTGCGCTGCTCTCTTCTGAGCCACCTTCTCCTCTCTCATCTGTCATTCCCTTACTTCTTTTTGCCACATCCTCAAGGAATCGAACATACTCTGGCGGCTACGCTTAGCAAATAATCTGTCCTGCAAATAATCTAGTTTTGCCACATCGAAAGAACCAGTCAACGGCCATTGCAAATCTACATTACCCTTGGTATACTTGTGCCACAAAGTATTGAACAAAATTGGAGTCAATCCATATTTAACATACATCTCGAAATTAGGTGAGCCTTCCACGGGGGCGTGTTGGCTCTCAGCCAATCAAGTGTCCGAGGCGCCGCAGCAGCACCCGAGGCACCGTAGCTTACTGAAACACGGCATCTTCACCCACTCAATCACACACCAACACAAAATCCACACTCACCCTCTCACCAACACCCAGACCGCACAATCACTACTAGACACACACATATATTCACGCTTCCTATGCATCATATCCCTGCCAAACACGTATTACCAAAATGGGACAAGGCCCGTCGACCAAGTCCTGGGGAACCTGGACCCTACCGCAGACCGAACAGTACACTCACTGTTCCGAGATTGGGGAACACTTCCGCCACCCGGGCGGCACTACAGATCGCTGCGCACTTTACCACGGGAGACCCGGGACCCGCTCCCAACAAACCACACACACTAGGGGTTCGGGTGAGTCCCAGAATCCGACCGCAATGAGCCACGCCTCGACCGCAGTACCACCCGGTCGAATGACCACAAACAAACGTCCACCCAGTTTCTGCCAAGACTGTCAGAGCACCACTCGCACTCTGAGTTCCCCGGAGCACACTAGCCCCAGAAGCACACGGTTTCCTCCAACCACTAGAGACACGCCGGTCTCGGAGACACACCAGTCTCTTGGAGCGTCCCAGCTTCCTCAATCAACAGTCGGACCACTCACCTTCTATACGTGGTACCGACCTCTACCGTTCTCCACCGCCGGCTGCTGGGACCAACATGGTCAGCTCCAAAGTTCCGCCTTCCGGACCCCGGCGCAAGATCATGAACCGGGACCTCTCCTGTTCAGCAGGTTGGGGCAGAGCTGCGAGAACCAAGCTCGGCATCAAATGGGTACCCGGACCCACCGTGCCGACCAGAGGGTCCCCGGCCTTCTGCTACCCACTTACGGGTGAGAAAGATCCTTATCGCGGGGTCCCTGTTCGGGCACCATCTGATAAGCGTGGCTCAAATCCACCCGAGTGACTTACTGCACTCACCTATAATTACCAAGTAAGAAGTCAGCCGGACAGTGGAGAAGAATAAACAAAGTATTTTATTAGGCCACAAACTCCCATATGAGAGGGCCCTGTCCGACCTCACCCCTAGGAGTGTGTCGAGAGGACTGACTCATCTCATCACACCAATACATTATAACATGGTATAGCAAAGTAAAACACGCCCATACTGGAAAAGTACTGGACCCCGGAGAGGGCGAACAATGGCCTCACACAAGAGGTATCTGCACCTGCAATAGCAACATTTGGTTATCTCTGCCCATGGCCGCGGAGCCGAGCCTCAGCATCTCCAGCGCATGAGAACATTACTGATTAGGGTTTTTTGTTATTAGTTTCGATCACAGTTAGCTAAGAAACGAAAACTGCTGCATCCAGGGGTTTTCCTATTCCTACGGGAGGGGGAATGAGCGAGTGCGACTCGCACGCAGAGAGAAGCACCCCAAAATGGTGGCACACAAGCTAAGCTAAGAAAACTGAAAAATATCACACACATAAATGAATAATGAGATGGAGAATATGAACGTAAATGCATAAATGAATACATCATTAGTTAGACACATAATGCTAACTCATAAATGTAAATGTAAGTGGGCGGGGCATCGGAAAATGAAACCTATCACTTAAATATAATTATTTACTATTAAACATTTTAACTGAAATATACCTCAGTGTGTGTGGGGGATTAGCCTCTCTCTTATGCCAGTTGAAGTAATACAAGAATCAAAAAGGGCCTTGACTCCTTACTCAGAAAGGCTGAGTCCAACTGAACTTATTAAACAACACAAAAGCCAATCCTGGAGCGTTAATCCAACAACAATAAAGTTTCAAAGGCAAGCTGCCCAAATATTTCTCGTCCAGCATCTGGCCAATTTCTTTTTGCATTGATTTGGGTTCACAAGAGATCTTGTGAGAATTACAACCACAATAAGCTTGCAAAAATATGAAAAGAAATATTTGGGACTGATTTATTTTCCGATGCTTGGACTCACTGTTTTCTATTATTATTTGTTCTATTGTTGTGAATGGATGGTGTACGAATGAACGGCCAAGTGTGTTTGAAACTGTGGATTTAATTGTTTGTATATAATGTACATATAACTGTATGCATTTTGTATTTTGTATTTTCCATGCACGAAAAACAATGTGCTAACAAGTAAAATGAGTACTTTACAAAATAAGAATAAATTTGTCTAAAATATAAACAGGTTGTTTTTGCTTTAATCAAAGCAGCTTGCAGTTGAAGTAATACAGCATAGATATTACTCTATACGAATTGGTAACAAAAATGACCTTGCATTCAGGAAGCAGAATAAATGTCTTCTGTCTTTCTTTTCAGGAAATGAAAATCCAAAGAAACAAGAAGGTACTGGTATGGAGGTAAGTACAAATAAATATATATATTTCCGCTTACATGTAAACTGTAGTATGATTCCGGTAATTAGGCAGTATAAATTTGAGCCTGTAGATAATGCCTCAAAAATGTTGCCAAGGAATTAATTCTATAACTTGTGAACAGCAAAAGAATATTCCACAAATGTAGAGATTCCAATTGCCTAATATTGTCACCACAAAGGCAATTATGTTCAGAACGCAGATTGTATTGCTTCCTTTAAATTGAAGAAAAGTACTCTGTGACTGAGCAAAAAATAAGGGCGTGTTTTCTCACCAAAAGGATACTCCAAAAATGGCAAGATATCTTCTGAAGAGCTGCTGACTAGAAAATTAATATACACCTCTCCGGAATTGTCGAGCTGAGAAATTCAACCTGAATCTCGCTGAGGCGGAAAACAACAAAGTCTCTGTAACCAGGAAACGCCACTTCTTCGAAAATATCGCGGAAAAGGCAATATTTCCTAAGGAACTCAGAATGCCAGGTTCAACCGGCGAAAAGCTTCAGTTGAAGTGCACTGCAATTAGGCAGCGCGAGCTACTTGCAGCTGAGCTGTCAGAGGAGACTAAAAGACTATAGCGCTAACATTAGCCGCCATGTTGAGTTAGGTGTGAAAGAGGTAAAGAGCTAACTACGTGTATGTAGCGCCTGAGCAACTAAGTGACTCCAAACTGCGGGGACATGACAGAATGAGCGACCCCATCTTAGTTTTAAAAAGGGGCCTTTACTCCTAAACTGGGGTGAATCCTGAACCATCCTGACAGTACCCCCCACCAAAACCCCCTCTCTAGGTTTTTGTGGATTAGTCTTTATGAACTCTCTGACTAGTCTAGGGGCATGAACATTTAAACTAGGCTCCCATGATCTTTCCTCAGGACCAAACCCCTTCCAGTCAACCAAATACCACAACTGACCTCTCTTAATCTTAGAATCCAAAATTCTTTTAACTTCAAATTCTTCTTCTGACTGCACTTGAATGGGAACTGGAGATGCAACCCGTCTTAAATCAGGAGGACTTCTCTTGTTTAAAGAAATATGAAAGGTTGGGTGTATTTTTAGTTTTTCAGGACTCACTGGATTGATCATTTTAACCACTGATATGGACCCAAAAATCTAGGTTGAAATTTCCTGTTTCCTCTTAACCGCATATGTCGAGTAGAAACCCAGACCTGATCCCCAGGTTTAAAATTGGGACAATCTTTTCGCTTTTTGTCAGCTTGTTTCTTTTGTGACTCCTTAGCCTTAACCAAATTCTCAGAAGCCTTCTGATAAGCTTCTTGTAGTTTTTGTATCACTTCCCCTGCTACTGGAACATCCAAATCGACCTTGCCTTGCAGCATGTTTGGGTGTCTGCCTGAATTAAGAGAAAAAGGCAAGTAACCAGTAGAGGAATGAACTGAATTATTGTACGCAAATTCTGCAGTACCAAGAAAATCAGGCCACTCCCTTTCTTGATCCATCAGATAAAGTCGTAAGTATTGTTCTAGATCCTGGTTTACTCTTTCAGTTTGCCCATCTGTCTCCGGGTGGAAACTGGTGGACAAGCGAGAATCTACACCTAATCCTTTTAGAAAAGATCTCGAGAATCGGGAGGTAAATTGCGAACCTCGATCTGAGATCACAACCCTTGGAATTCCATGAAGTTTCACAATATTCTGAATAAATAGACTAGCCATTTGGAAGGGACTTTAAAGGTATAAAATAGCTCATTTTGGAAAAATTATCTACCACCACCCAAATGACTGAGTAACCTTTACTAGATGGCAAATTTACAATAAAATCCATAGAAACGGTGTGCCATGGATAAGGGGCTACTGGTAAGGGCATCAAGAGACCCTGTGGGGTCTGACAATCAACCTTTCCTTTCACACATTGTTCCCAAGTGGCGAAATGCTGTCTCACCTGAGCTTCCATGCCAAGCCAACGAAAAGATCTTTTCAAAAGCTCCAGGGTCTTCTTCACACCTTTATGACCTGCCAATGGGTGATCATGAAACATCTTGATCAGTTTTGTCCGAAGTTCTTCATTTGGAACAAATGGTTTCCCTTGAAAGAAAGGTTTTCCATCTATTATTTCACGCTCTGGTCCCTTCAATTCCCATGATTTTAATGCGCTTGGCGGAAGGTCTTCACTAATCCTTTCTTCCAGTTCCTCATAAACTGTTGAGCTTACAATCCTTTCTTCTGGAATAATATGACCAGACTGCTCTTCTGTTTTACCATCTCCAACATTCAAACAAGATAAGGCATCAGCTTTCCCATTAACCGATCCAGGCTTGTAGGTCAGAACAAAGTTGTAATCAGCAAAAAAGAGTGACCATCTAAGCTGTCTTGGAGTCAGAGTTCTGGCGGATTTTAAAAATTGCAAATTGCGATGATCTGTGAACACAGTTACTACTTGTTTTGCCCCAAACAGATAATGCCTCCAATACTGAAAGGCATTCTTGACAGCTAACAATACCTTGTCAGCAATGGAATCATTTATCTCCGCAGCAGATAGCTTTCGAGAACGGTAGGCAACAGGATGAAGCTGGCCTGTGTTCTTATTTTGTTGCAAGAGAATCCCTCCAATTGCCAAGTTAGAAGCATCCGCTTCGACATAGAATGGCTCAGCCAAATTGGGATGTTGCAAAACAGGTGCTGTGATAAAAGTTTCTTTTAATGACTGAAAGGCCCTCTCTGTTTCCATGTTCCAATTAAACTTTTCATTCTTCTTGAGCAAACGTGTAATGGGACCAACCTTCTCAGAAAAATTTTCAATGAATCGTCTATAAAAGTTGGCAAATCCCAAGAAACTCTGTATTTCCTTAACTGTTCGTGAGGCTGGCCAATCCTTTATAGCTCTAACCTTTGAGTCATCAATTGCAACAACTGGAGTCAAAATGAATCCCAGGAACTCCACCGGTCTAGAATAAAAAACACATTTTTCTAACTTCACAAATAATTGGTTTTGAAGAAGACGTTCCAAAATGGCCCGAACATTCTGAACATGTTCCTCGTGGTTCTTGAAAAAAACAAATATATCATCAATATACACTATAGCAAAACAGTCCAAAAAATCTCGTAGGACATCATTGACAAAATGCTGAAAGGCAGGCGGGGAATTGCAAAGACCAAATGGCATTACTTGGTATTCAAATAATCCAAATCGGGTTCTAAATGCTGTTTTCCATTCGTCGCCTTCAGCCATGCGAACCAAATGGTAGGCCGCACGCAAATCTAGTTTAGTATAAATTTGAGCTACTTTAACTTGATCCAGCAATTCTGAAATCAATGGTAACGGATACCGGTCCTTCTTTGTAACCAGGTTCAAGGCGCGATAGTCCATGCACGTTCTTAGAGTTCCATCCTTCTTCGGAATAAAGAAAAGAGGAGAAGAAACTGGTGGATAAGACTGGTGGATAAATCCAATGGCCAAATACTGGTCAAGGTAGTCTCTCAAATGCTCGTTTTCAACTTCTGACAATGCATAAGTTCGACTGCAAGGTGAAGAAGCCCCTGGTTCCAGTTCTATCTTGCAATCATAGTCTCGATGTGGGGGCAATTTCAAAGCTTCCTTCTCATTGAATACTGCTTCCAGATCTCGATAATCTTCAGGAATGCTCTGAATTTCCACTGCACAAATCATTCTGGATTAATCTGCCAAACAAACTGATGGAGATGATCGAGATTCACTCTTATCAGAGTTGAAACGGTGTTTGACACAATAATCGGAATCCAATTCAATTGTTCTCTTAGCCCAATCTATTCTTGGGTTATGTTCTGTTAACCATGGCAATCCCAGAATCAACTGAAATTGAGGGGCGTCAATCAAATTGAAACTTATTAAACTCTGATGTCTCTCTGGACCAAACAACGTGATCTCCTCTGTATCATAAGTGATTGGACCCGATGAAAGATTGGTTCCATCCACCGCTCTTACTGGCTCCGGTTTTTCTTTCTTGATGAATGAGATTCCTAAAGACTTAGCGAATCTGATGTCACAAAAATTTCCCGTAGCTCCCGAATCTATCATTACTGAAACTTCTTCCACACTAGTCTCACGAAATGAAATTCGACTGGAAATTATCAAATGAGGAGCCGATGACTGAAGGGTGTTCACCAACTGTTGAACTTTTGGAGTTGTCTCCTTGTCAGCTCCCACCAGAGCAACTCCATCTACTGGTGGGGCCTGTCTTTTACCCATGATGATGTCTTGGGTTTCTTAGGACACTCTTTGACAAAGTGACCTGCTCCTCCACAATACATGCACAACTTCCCTTGACGTCTCTTTTCTCGTTCTTCCTTAGTTAATAGCCCACGAACTGTACCAATTTGTATTGGTTCTTCAGAGGATCCAGCTTCATTGATCTTAGAATTTTCAACTCTGACCCTATTAAATCTAGGTGGGATTTGCCGAGTTTCTTTTCGTCGCTCACATCTTCTTTCCGATTGACGTTGATCAATTTGCAGCACCAAATCAATTAATTCCGATATATTGGTGGGTCTTTTAGGAATCTGTGCTAACCCATCCTTTAACTCGTCTCTAAGACCTCGGTAAAAAATTGCTGCACGTTTAGACTCTGGCCACTGGGTTTCTACAATTAGTTTATTATACTCAGCCAAATAGGCCACCAACTCACGATTTTCTTGTTTCAGGCCCAACAACTCATTATCGGTGGTTTGTGAAATGGCTCAACGATCAAAAATCCAAAGGAACTCAGCTTTGAACACTTCGAAGTTATACAGAACCGGGTTATTAGTCGAAACCAGAGGCATTGACCAGGCAGCGGCATCTCCACACAAATACGACAGCATGAACGCCACTTTAAATTGATCCTCTTTGAAAATAATTGGCTTACAAAGAAAATGTAACAAACAATGTGTGAGGAAAATCTGAGCCTTGTGAGGATCTCCCAAAAATCTTTCTGGAGGGGCTAAAGGGATGGTGGGTGACATAGTGTGAACAACTTGAGTGGTTAGTTTTGAAGTGGAAGGGGTAGGTGAAAATGTAGAGGGTTTAGACTCACTAATATTAGGACTGGGACTAATTGTGAGTTCATCTATTCTTTGTCTTAAATAACTCACCTCTTGATTTGATTTTCTAACCTCCTCCCAAGTTTCAACTAACTGCTCTTGTAGCCCTTCTAATATTGATGCCAATGTCTTGGCATCAAAACCTTCAGTCATTCTGCCCAGGCGGAATCCACAATACTTGTGTCGAAGGCACTTCAATCTGTCAGTACCTGATTCCAAAATTCAAACCTTCCGCAGAAGCTGAACGGCTGAAGACCCTCGATGAATAATTCCCAACTCCCCAATGCCTCTGCGCCAGAATAACTCTGATATCAGAAACAGGGGGGAAATGGGAATGGGATAGAAAGAGAGACTGCCACACCAGTTTTGTAACTGGACTCCTTCCGAGGACCCCTGACTGCACCTGTAAGGAAGCACAGTTACTAAACACCAACTTCAATTCTTAAATATAATTATTTTCTATTAAACATTTTTACTGAACTATACATCAGTGTGTGTGTGGGATTAGCCTCTCTCTTATGCCAGTTGAAGTAATAGAGCATAGATATTACTCTATATGAATTGATAACAAAAATGACCTTGCATTCAGGAAGTAGAATAAATGTATTTTGTCTTTCTTTTCAGGAAATGAAAATCCAAAGAAACAAGAAGGTACTGGTATGGAGGTAAGTACAAATATATAATATATTTCCGCTTACATGTAAACTGTAGTATGATTCCGGTAATTAGGCAGTATAAATTTGAGCCTGTAGATAATGCCTCAAAAAATGTTGCCAAGGAATTAATTCTAAAACTTGTGAACAGCAAAAGAATATTCCACAAATGTAGAGATTCCAATTGCCTAATATTGTCACCACAAAGGCAATTATATTCAGAGCAAAGATTGTATTGCTTCCTATAAATTGAAGAAAAGTACTCTGTGACTCAGCAAAAAATAAGTGTGTGTTTTCTCACCAAAAGGATACCGTACTCCAAAAATGCCAAGATATCTTCTGAAGAGCTGCTGACTAGAAAATAAATATACACCTCACCGGAATTGTCGAGCTGAATCTCGCTGAGGCTGAAAACAACAAAGTCTCTGTAACCAGGAAACGCCACTTCTTCGAAAATATCGCGGAAAAGGCAATATTTACTCAGAAACTCAGAATGCCAGGTTCAACCGGCGAAAAGCTTCAGTTGAAGTGCGCCGCAATTAAGCAGCGCTAGCTACTTGCAGCTGAGCTGTCAGAGGAGACTAAAAAACTAGAACGCTAACATTAGCCGCCATGTTGAGTTAGGTGTGAAAGAGGTGAAGAGCTAACTACGTGTATGTAGCGCCTGAGCAACAAAGTGACTCCAAACTGCAGGGACATGACAGAATGAGCTACCCCATCTTAGTTTTAAAAAGGGGCCTTTACTCCTAAACTGGGGTGAATCCTGAGCCATCCTGACAGTGGCACAATGACTGCTGTAGGCCTACTAGTAACATTTAATTTACCAGTTCTGGGTACATGTAGTACCATAATACTAGGGACTTATAAGTAAATGAAATGTGCAAATGGGGTGTAGGCCAATTTTGCCAAATTTAAATGAGAGAGTACAAGCACTTTGGCACTGGTTAACAGTAGCAAATTGAAATAGTTCTAAAAGGCAACAAAAACGACTTCAGAAGAAGTGAGGGGTAAAGGTAAAAAGTTTGGGAGTGACCCGGCAGAGCGGGCCAAGTCCAGCAATGTCAATGAGAACACAAGTCTAAATAAGACTATCACCTCTCAGTGTGATTCATAAACAAGGGACAAAACTGATCCTTGGGGACCCCTCAAGATAACATTTGCTATTGAGCTCATGTAGCATTATTTCTCTATGCTCACTGAAGTATGACTTGGATATTCTAGGGATGGTTTTTAAGTTACTTAGGGCCACATGCGTCATTCAAAATACCAATCACAAAGGGGCATAATCCCAAATGCACAAATCGCAATTTAAGTAATCGCTAAATTTGCGATTACTTAAATTGTGATTGCATTTAGAGAATCGCAAATTGCAATTCCCTAAATGCAATGCCTTAACACAAAAATGTTTGCGAATTCGCAATTAAGAAACACAAATTACCATCAATTCACAGTTGATGGTAATTTGCGTGAACTTTGAAAACTGCACAAAAGTGCATTTTTCAAAGTTGCATGTATGCAACATGTGGTAACATGGCAATTTCAGGAGTACATCAGGGTGTCCTTTTGGGACCCTTGCACCCTTGAAATTGCATGCGCAATTTGCGAGTACCTCTTACCCCATAGGAATTAATAGGAAGCAATTCCTTCATTGCGATTCTCGATTTGCGAGTCGCAATTAAGGAATCTGTAATATTCGCTATTTGTTTGCCATTCCTACATGCATAAACAATTGAGATTTCTTAAAAATCGCAATTTAGGAATCGCAATTACAAAGTTTGATGCATGTGGCCCATACACTTTATGTACACTTGTTTAATACCTATATATTATGTGGTAGGTCAGTATGCTTTCTGTGACTAGAAGTTTTAACTCTCAGTAGAGAAAAGGTTACAGGCCCCTACCATAGCATTTAACGTTGTCTTTTGTGTTCCTAATGCATGCTTTTTTTTTACAGGCCCCAACCCAGTGCTGTTTCAATTGAGGCCAATCCGCCATCGTAGATGCTATTAGCTGTACTGGTGGTGCTTCCATGGATCAAGACAAACATACCAACTTAAGTTTTAGTATCCAGTTTATAATTCCTTCATATTTAAAGAGCATTTTAAAACGTCATTTTTACTTTATGTGTTTGTACTCTATTGATCTGCTAACAATATTATATTTTCTATATTGTTCCAGACTCCCTGCAGTCCACGGACCACAGCTAAATAACATCTGCTCTAGATCACTCTCTCCGTAAAATCTTACATCTCTTCTTTTTCGCGATCTACTTGATCCTCTTTCCACTTCTTAGTACTTTTCTTTCTGGCTCTCCCTAACACACCTCTCTATCTCATCTCAGACCCTCTTCCTCTACTTCACTTCTCTGTCATACCGTTCTCTTTACTTTTCTGTACTTCTTTCTCACTCCTCTCACCATTTGTTTTACTCAGCAGAGTCAGAGGTGAGAGAAGTGTACACATCAAAAGAGTAGATTGGAAACAAGTCAGGGTCAGAGAAATATGGAGAAAATCGTCACTTTTCACCCCAAGAAATGCTGACACTTTTCTGAGTTGTGCCTTAATTTGTTTTTCATGATTGTAGCAAGAAAGCCACCTGCAAAGGGGATTTGGCAATTAGAATACTTGGCAATACAGCACAGTGGGAATGTGTGCATATCTCACATTTTAAAATTATGCACTAATGCACTAAACATCTACTGATTTACCCTTACTTGATACAAAACAAGGACACATCTAGATTCAAATTCGAAGAGAAATTACGTTATTAATACATGTTCAAGTTTTCCATCAAAATTGGAACCAAGTCTCCCTACATGTAGTTTGTTAGTGGTATTTCTATACAGCAGCAGCTTATCATGTCCTTCACTCCCATGTTTGGTATACAGCACACATCCACCTCTACACTTCCGGCGGATGCCGCAAGTAGCGCTCCCGTCTCTCGACGGCCAGAGACTACATAAGCCAGAGTGCAAGCGCAAACACAGCGGACGCGCGCAGCGGGCGCGCCAAAGGCAAGCCCGTCTGCGCCCGTCCGCGTCAGGACCGGGCTTGGGCCACAGATCCTGATACTTCTCCATCAGCCCTCACATACAGATATTCACGCACCGCCCTTCTGAACCTATGTCCCCCTACTAAATGTTTGGGCACTAGCTTCAACTTCAATATCTCCCCCTACCTCCCAAAAACCTGCTCATGCTGTAAATACAAAATTGACCCCCATCTAACGTACACTCTACCCTCTCCCCTATATCCGCTTGCAAACAAATAAGATCTAATGTTGCAGCCGCGCTAAACAATGCATGATCCCTGAGCAAACATAAAGATGAAATAGCAGAACTCATCATTTCTCAAAAATTGGACTTACTCTTCATAACGGAGACATGGACCAGCCCCTCATCAGAAACAGACCTTCTAGTAGCCATCCCGGAAGGTTATAACGTCCTCAGGCAGGACAGAGCCTCGAAACTAGGGGGGGGCATTGCTATTATACATCGAAGCAATTTAAAAACATCAATCAGCCCAGTCCCACTCTCCACATGTGAAGCGCTACAATTCTCTATCGCCTTAGGCCCATCCCAACGTTTCAAAGGCATTCTCCTATGCCGGCCACCGGGTAGCAAAGCCCAATTCCTAGCCACCTTTCCTGAAATGGTAGAGTCCCTAGCAATAGATAATTCCACCACCATTCTAGGTGACTTCAATTTTCCACTGGAAAATCTTGTAAACAAAGATACCAAAAACCTCTTATCCGATTTAAACTCTCTTGGACTCATTCAATTGGTCTCTAATAGCACCCACGAAGCGGGGCATACATTAGACGGTCTGTTTACCAATGACAAAAACGTCAAAATCATAGAGGTCCTCCCTCTTGCGTGGTCGGATCACCATGCGGTAATGTTTTCAATTCTATCTGATCTATCCCCTCACTCTTGTCCTAATATTCGATCCTCGCACAACTTTAGATCCTGGAAAGATCTTGATAATCAACAACTTATGAAAACGTTGCCCTCCTTGCTGCCAGACCTCTCCAATGACCCTAACGCAGCCGCCGAGGAATATACACAATGGCTTACCACGGCCATGAATAGATTAGTCCCTACAAAATCTATCTCCAGAAATCGTAGTTCTCCCCCTGCACCCTGGTTTAACAATGCCCTCAGACAGCAGAAACAAACATGTAGAAACAGAGAACGACAGTGGAGAAGGACATACTCTTGCGAAGAGAAAGAAATATACAAAAAGGAACTCACCAAATATAAACTCATGATCGCACAAGTAAAAAGTTGTTACTTTTCCTCCCAGATTGTGCAAGCCAAAAACTCTAATAAGCAACTATATCAGGTTGTATCTAAACTATCACATTTACCCCCTCAATCGACCCCCATAGCTTCACAAGCGTTCTGCAATAACATGGCCAACTATTTCTTCGACAAAGTAAACAAAATATATACAAACTTTTCTGACAAACTCAAAGAAGAGTCCCGTCCTCCCCACACCATCAAACCTCATCCCTCCTTCTTGCAGTTTCACAATACCAACTCCACCCTCGTCGTCAACGCAATGAGCACCATTAAATCAGGCTCCGCAAATGACCCTTGCCCACCAGCCATACTCCTCCCAGTTACTGACATCGTGGCACCCCAATTAACCAACATCTTCAATGCCATGTTCAGGACTGGGATTTACCCTGCAATCTGGAAAGACACTCTCAATCAATCAATCAATCATTACATTTGTATAGCGCGCTACTCACCCGGAAGGGTCTCAAAGCGCTTAGGGAGGGGGGTTCGCTACTGCTCGAATAGCCAGGTCTTCAGTTGCGTCCTGAAGGAGAGGTGGTCCTGGGTCAGTCGAAGGTGGATGGGGAGGGAGTTCCATGTCTTGGCCGCCATGTAGGAGAAGGATCTGCCTCCGGCGGTGGCTCTTTGGATGCGTGGAATGGCGGCGAGGGCGTGGTTTGTCGATCGTAGATGGCGGGTGGGAGTGTAGAAGGTCAGGCAGTCGTTGAGGTACTTGGGGCCCAGGTCATGGAGAGACTTGTGTGCGTGGGTGAGGAGCCTGAACGTGATCCTCTTGCTGACGGGGAGCCAGTGCAGGTCTCTCAGGTGGCCGGAGATGTGGTTGCGTCGGGGGATGTCCAGGATGAGTCGGGCCTCTGCTGAAAAAACCCCACCTTGATGCCGACAACACTAATAACTACAGACCCATAGCCAGTTTACCTTATGCGGCCAAACTTGTAGAAAAACTGATGAACTATCAAATCTCTCAGTATATTGAAGTCTACTCCCTTCTCGATGACACCCAGTTTGGCTTTCGTAAACACCACAGTACTGAAACCGCACTCATCAAAGCCACCGATGAGATAAGAACCATCCTCGATCAAGGAGGAGCGGCTGTGCTCATCTTGCTGGATCTTACTGCGGCCTTTGACACGGTCGATCATAACATCTTGATTGACCGTGTCAATGCCATAGGTATTCAGACTAAAGCCAAAGATCTTCTTGCATCCTTTTTATCTAACCGCACCCAGATGGTCCAGCTGGGAACATTCAACTCCGCACAGATGATCTTACCCTGTGGTGTCCCTCAATGCTCATCCCTCAGTCCAACCTTATTTAATATCTACGTGGCAGACTTAGCCAAAGTCATTAAGGATTGGGGGATGATCCTAACATCCTACGCAGACTACACCCAACTGGTTCTTGCCATAAAAGACAATGGAGAGAAAATTGCCGCCAATTTCCAACAAGGCATGCTGGCTATCAGCAATTGGATGACAACTAACTGCCTTAAGCTTAACTCCGATAAAACGGAGGTAATGATATTCGGCAGAATTACTCCAACCTGTGCTGGATCCTGGTGGCCCACAGACCTAGGCCCCCCTCCTCACCCGGTCACTAAGGTTAAAATCCTGGGAGTCCTCATTGACGAAAAACTAACCTTCTCTGCTCACGTAAACTCCATCGTGTCCACGTTTTATTTCAAACTCAAATCTATAAAAAAGATTCTGCCTTTTCTTCCCCCAAATTCAGGTAAAACCTTGGTCACAGCCTTTGTCATGTCCTCTCTGGACTACTGTAACAGCCTCCTTTTAAACGCCCAACAACAAGTCATTAAAAAATTACAGACTATACAAAACGCCGCAGCCAGAATGATCTCTGGCACCCCCAAATTTCAACCCATCGCCCAAGTCATCAAAGGGTATCACTGGCTTGCAGTCAAAAACAGAATAAAGTTCAAAGCCCTTTGCATTGCTTATAAAGCCACTCACAACCAAGGACCTCGTTTTCTTTTGAATCCTCTTGCTTCCCATGTTCCCAATTGATCACTACGATCTATGAACGCTTTTCTTATGACAGTGCCGCGAACCAGGACCGCCTCCTGGGGCGACCGCCGATTCACTGTGTCAACAGCCAAACTCTGGAACTCCCTGGACCTCCACATTAGATCTTCTCCAACCCTAACCATCTTCAGGAGAAAAATCAAGACATGGCTGTTTAACTAATAATCTTTTCATTTTCTCTGTTCTGCCCCGTCCACAGCGCCGAGACGCCCTCGGGCATTTGTTCGCGCTCTATAAATTTCATAAATAAATAAATAAAATACAGCATGGTAGACAGTCTGTGTTCCAATTTACTAAGCAGTGGGTGTGCTTCTGTTTTTGAGAGCAGAAGTGTACAAAGGCTACTACATGGGTGTGCACTCAAAATATGGATAGCCAACATAGGGTCCAGGATGACTGCATGTTTGCAAGGTTTTCAGGATAAATATCGACTATGTAAATAAGATCTATTTAGATCCGTTGAATGTAAATTTATGTTACAGGGTTATCCTGAATATGTGAATATCTGGCATGTATCTAGCCATCCTGGACATATATGCGGCACCCCTGATCTAAAACTGTATGTTGAGGGTAGCTACCTCCTTCAATAGTATACGCAGCATGTTAGGATAAGAATGTCTATAGAATGGGAGGGTCCAACATAGGTTTAGGATGACTGATTTATACTGCATTTTAAGGATGTTTACAGTTGCAAAATTTACTGAGGTACCAGGACAATTTCGCACTGATCTGTCACTTCTGGGCCTACATTGTACATGCAGGCTATAGAAGGCGATTGCACTGCAGACCCTCAAAATAGGGAAACTAAGCTTTTTTAGGTCGAGCCTAGTGCAGCATGCATGTGCTGCTCTATGGGAGGCTTCATGAAATCACTCTAAAGTTTTGTGTGTGGGTCTGACTCCCCCACACATTTGGTTGGCTGTTGGCTGTGTCAATTTGAAATGGGAGGCTGCGAATGGCTAAAGGTGGGCGCATATTCCACCTCTTTTCCAAATGTTTACTCCCACAGCGTTTTGCTTGCAGGAGTGGGCAGCGGCGTGCAGGGTGGCAGCTGCATTCCTTACATTCCTTGCAGCACACCCGCACATCACTCGTAAGCTTTTTTTTTTCATGGCGCCCTGCGCTTCCTGGAGCAGCCACACGCATAGCCCACTGAGCCTCCGGGGACCTAGGTTTACAGGGGCTCTTGTGTGAGTTTTACATGCACCTTTTATTTTGTTACCATGGTCATGCAGTTCGTAGCTCTGTTAATGTGCCTCCTGCAGCACAATGCCTGCGGGCGCGTACCACTCGCGGGCTTTTTTCTTTTTATGTTTACTTTTTGCCACTGTTCGCAACTGCTTGTTATTATCAGCTGTCCTGTTTCAGAGGTAAGTGCCGAATATTGAAGCTGGTCTGTAATTTTTTTAAATTATCAACATATTAGCTTCATTTTCATGCATCTGCAGTAAACGTCGCGGATGGAAAGCAAGAGGGTCTGTAAGTAACCTTCAGAAACGGATGTGAGCATAGTTAGGTGGCGCAGGTGATTCCATTTCTATCACAGAACTGCTGCTTAACAGTACAGAAGGAGGTAGCGAGGTCCAAGTGGGTGATTCCTACTGCTGCATCCATGATCGCTCTCATGTCCTCAACGCCGTAGATCCATCGCCGCCCCTCCACTGATTGGCTCAGGGCTACAGTTCTGTGACTCATTATATCTTGGAATAGCTGAACATCAGATTCAGAGGTTGAACTCATTCAAAACCAGGCTGACAGATCAAATGTCTCCTCCCATGGGTCCCCTCTGCCACTCCTGTGGTCTTACATTCATCGTCTTCCTATCTCTAAGAGAATTACATTCAAATCCTTGAGCATAATTTGCTAATGCTTCACTGGAAATGCACCTCGGATTCTCTAAAGATATACTAAAAACGTACCAGGTCGCCATCTTCGTTAATCCACTGGAAATGTCTTGGTTGTCCCTCGATTCTGTAAGGGTACTATAGGTGGCATATAGTTTTGGCCGCACAAGCGTGCAATAGTATTGCACCTCACTCGAATGTAATCCCCTCCTACCCTGCTTTTAGCAAAAGTCTTCAGACCTTCATTTTTTACTCAATAAGTTTCATCATGTATTTCATACAGTTTAGTATGGGCGAGACCTATTGGCTTTGCCAATGCTTGTTCCTGAATGTGAAAAAGACAAGACACACCGTTTGATGGCCAGCTACAAAATGTAACCTCGCTATGCCACATATCATTGGAAGATATTATTTTAATTAGAACATGATGAATAAGATTACAATTTAATTTTAGTGGAATAATATGGGAGGGAGAGTAATGCTTGTCTCTGGATTTTACAGATGGGGCCAACAATTATTTTTTAGGTCGAGCCTAAGGCATTGCTTTAGCAATGCTTGTTGGCGAGATTAAAGAAAGGGCTTTCAAAAGTGCACCAAAAGTGCGGATTAGGTACAGTGCATGTGAGCACAACCACGCACATTGTGCACAGCTACCATTTGCCACTAGACACTTCGTGCCGCGCGGCCACGCTCCGCCTCTGCTGCCACTTCAGCTCACCAGCCTGCACACCCCCTCACCCCTCGCTCGCCAATGTCCCTCCCACCCTTCCTTTGATCTCCGCCGCACCGCCCGGCCACGAAATGCCACTCCCCCGTCCCCACCACGCAATGCCGAGAGCTTGTTGTTAATTTGTTCTCCCTGTCTCTATCTGGAGTTGTAACGAACGGTCCGCAGAAAAAACGCTAGTGCCGGTTTGGAGATTACACGTGCCCCGTAGTTAAATTACCCAAAGCAGGATGCCTGGTAATGCAAAATCCTTATACTTTGCTTACATGTGGGTCCGGACTAAACCAATGTGGGGTAGCCCATAGGCGTGGCAGCTCAGAGTACATTAAAGTGGGGCTTTTTAAATTAAAGCCGCCAGTGTCCGTGCCCATTTAGCCTTTTCTATTTTAAATGCACAGGATGACTTGCAATATCCACACAAAGAAGGCCGGCTTTTTACCGCTAATATGAATACACGCTGCCTGCTTACTGTGCGTTATTTATACACGCAGCAACATCACTGAGGCCCTCCACGCATGCACCCCTCCCAACTCATGTTACTGCGGGCAAAGCCCCCTTCGTATCAGGGGTGCCCACGCAAAATATCCTGCCTGGAGTTTCAATCTATTTGCTGCCTGGACTTCCTGCCCACAGCTATCGGATTCCATGAGCCCTAGCCAGCAGTGCAGATGGGTCCTAGCAGTCCTCTTTTCCTGCCCCTCCCCCTGTCTGCACATCCTCATCTGCTACTTCGGGGCACAGACTCCACAACTCGGTATAGAACTGCCCTTTATGCTTCCAAATTGTGCTTGGTGCTCCCCATTTATCTTTTCTCACTTCCCTGGTGTCCCTCTTTAGCATTGCTGACCTCAATTTCACACCTATATTTTAACAATTATATACGCATTTTACCTCTTTTATTTTGTTTTTCACAACCCGGTCACCTGACTGCTGGAAGGCACCTTTTTCAGAATGTGGCTTAAGAATGGAGTGCGGGAATAAGAAGTAATTATCTATCCTCCAAATTGAAGACACAGCTTTTTTTTGTAATATCATGTCTGCATTTACTAATTTTGGCCATGGAGACTGCCCCGAGCACGGTTCTAATACTGCCATATCACCACAAATCATCCCACACACAGCCTTTCCTGACTTTGCTCAGTTATTTCCCCTGCATTTTGTGCATTCACAAATGTATTCTTTTTATTTCCTCCCCTGAGTGTGTGCCATAGTTTACAGGCATTGTGGTCTTCGGACAGATACATTAGAGCACTGAGGTTATGTTATGCTTTTTCTATAGCACCGTGGTACTCATAGTACGGCCCACGGGCTGCCAGCGGCCGAGCAGGCCTTCCTTGGCTGCCCCAGGTCCTTCCAGGTAATGTACCCATGGCTCCCCAGAGAGAGAGAGAGAGTGGGGGGAGAGAGTGGGGAGAGAGAGAGAGAGTGGAGAGAGAGAGTGGAGAGTGGAGAGAGTAGAGAGAGATACTGACTGACAGAGAGACTAAGATACTGACTGACTGAGAGACTGACTGACTGAGAGAGAGACTGACAGAGAGAGAGACTGACCGAGAGAGAGAGAGAGAGAGAGAGAGAGAGAGAGAGAGAGAGACTGACTGACTGAGAGCGAGACAGAGAGAGAGAGACTGACAGAGAGAGAGAGAGAGAGAGACTGACTGACAGAAAGAGAGTGACGAGTGAGAGAGAGACTGACTGGCTGAGAGAGAGACTGACTGACAGAGAAAGACTGAATGACTGAGAGAGAAAGACTGAATGACTGAGAGAGAGAGAGAGACTGACTGACAGGGAGACGACTGACTGAGAGAGAGACTGGCTGCCAGAAAGAGAGACTGACTAAGAGAGAGACTGACTGACTAAGCGAGACTGACGACTTAGAGAGAGAGACTGACTTAGACTGAGAGAGAGGGACTGACTGACTGACAGAGAGAGACTGACAGAGAGAGAGAGAGAGACTGACAGAGAGAGACTGACTGACTGATAGAGAGAGAGAGAGAGACTGACTGACTAGGAGAGAGAGAGAGAGAGACTAAGTGACAGTGAGAGAGACTGACTGACTGAGAGAGAGAGAGACTGTGATGGAATGGGGGTCAAAGTGTGTATGAAGATATGCATTGCCTCTTAATACATTTTAATTAGCAGACAATAGCAATCTTATCAAAATGTGCTCTTTGTAGTTAAATCTGCTTTTGAAATACAGCATTGACGCATATTCTAATGTTTTGAAACAGGTTTGATTTGTTTACTCTAGCTGCCCCCCCCCCCCCACTGACTCTGCCCCCACTGACCCCACCCCTACTGGTGCGGCCCTCAGCCACAAACCAAACCGTAATTTTGCCCCCCGACTGAAAGTTTGTGAGTACCCATGATCAATTCCATTGTCTCTTTGTGCTTTAGGCTTATTGGCAGAAAGCTGGACGGGTCCCGCTTCACCTGGACACTTTGTGGGGGTCTGTGGCAGTTTACAGGGCTGCGAGCGTGACGGCAGGGACTCCAACTACCAGGAGTCCCTGCGAGGCCAATTGTTGACACCTGGCCCGCTCTCCCTGTAGCCACGCCCACAGCGCACCGGCTGTTGGTAAAAGCAGCTTCATCTCCTTTCACCGGTGGGTTCTCCTTCGCCTGCATTTTGGATAAAGTGGAGCTGCGGACAGTGACCTAACTGCTGTGATTTGCCTCCCGAGCCCAACGTTACAGTTCGCCGGACCCGCTTAGCGGGTCCCGCTTCACCTGGACACTTTGTGGGGGTCTGTGACAGTTTACAGGGCTGCGAGCGTGACGGCAGGGACTCCAACTACCAGGAGTCCCTGCGAGGCCAATTGTTGACACCTGGCCCGCTCTCCCTCTAGCCACGCCCACAGTGTCGTATATAACCAGCCTAATAACCGTGCACGCGGAATGCGCGCGGGACGGCGCCGGGCGAAGCCCGGGCCAAGGGCGGGCCGTTTGAGGCCGTTCGAGGACGGCAGAGACCGGGACCGGGCCACCCCCCATGGTCGAATTATTCCATTATCCCACCTGCCACCAGGCCCTGACCACATTGAGGTCGAGATGTGTACCAGAGAAACAAGGAGTAAATCGTCGCAGGCTTTGGCAGGAGCCGCTAAAGGTCCCATCGATAATTACTTCGTCAAGGCGGGATCACTCTTGATAGACAAAATCACTGTACTTGAAAGACGTATTTCCCAGGAAATTGATTGGGTAAGGAGATCATCAATGGGCCCAATGGCTCTGGCTAAGACTCCTGAAGGAAGGCCAGAGGCTAATAACTTTTGGTCGGATTTGCCTCCCGAGCCCAAAGAAAGGGGGGAAAACTAAGGGAGGATGCAAGTCAAAAACATCTAAGCCCATCACCACAAAGGGTGATGCTAGCTTCGGTAGTAATACCTTTGACCAACCACCCAATACCAGACCGGAGGCCCCACCAGTAACCATTGTTCCTATGGGCACATCTTCTCATTCCATCAATACTTCAACGGAATCCTCCACCGAGGATATAACACTTGCAGATATAGGTACACTTGTTAGGTCTCTCCTAGGCCCCCTTGAAGCTCGGCTGATAAAGATCGAGGCCAGGCTGGTCAACATTGTAAAATCTACAGTCCAGCTTGCAGATAGCCTGAAAACAGAAACTAAGGGAGTTAAAGGGGGGTTAGAATCAAAGCTTAAAAAGGGTATTGATTCCTCAACTCTAACGAGAAAGAACGGCCAAGCTACTTCTCAACACACACAACACAAATCCAATCAGAACAAGACCCCGCAATCCTTGGCCACTGCAAACAAAACCACGTTACCTATACAAACTCAGGTATCACCACTCCACCCCCAAAATACAACTTCACACCCCAAAGGCAATGTCAAATCCTCTGATAAATCGCAGAGTGACTCAAAACCCCCAGATAACATCCCTAATAATCTCCGTAAAATTAAACCTGTCAATTTACCACCTGAGGCGTCCCCTTATACAGTAATCTTGGTGGGTGTACCTGAGCTAAAATCTACCGCTATTGAGACGACTGCCTCCCTTAAAAATAAAGTCATCAATTGGTTGTCTATTTATAGACCTCTTCCGCAAGGCACGTCTAGCGACGTTCTTATGGTGAGACGGACTACCTTGGTTGGGAATACGAGAAAAACAACCAGAGGTGACTGTGTGGTGGTCAGTTTTAGAGAACCCAGGACAGCCTCTTACATCTGCAGCTGGGCCCCCGATGACCAAGGGATTCACATCCAGTCTCTCCCTCTCTCATTCTTCTACCCATCGAATATGTATTCATTAGAAGACCAGCGATGGGGGTATCATCAAGAACTACTGGAAGAGTGGGAGAGCAATCGTGCGGGGAGGAGGGACACTCATTATCACAGGAGTATGATCCCCGAATATTTACCCCCATATGGTGACGAAGAAGGATGGGAGACTAGCACTAGGAGGAGGGGCGGATGGGGGGGGAGAGTGAGAGGAGTCCCGGGGCCATATAGAATTCATCAGCCAGCTTATCTCCCAACCTCTAATAGGTACAGCAGCCTTGAAATGGTTGACTGACTACCTGAGTCTATAGGTAGGGACCAGCATCAATCCCATACACTAGATGGTAGCGAGGATATAACTATCTCCTGTGAACAACCCCAGGTCCCACGAGAAGTGATAACTGTTCCTAATGATCTTACACACTGCCAGGATCCTGGTTACTCTACAGCAGATAAACTGGGCAATGATAGTAATTTAGGTGCGGGTCAGGAGGAATCGCTACAACATCTAATGGTAAATCTCGTCACAAAAGAGAATGACAATTCTGGCACTGTTTCATTATTTCCAAGACCTCCAACACTCAACCTGATTTCATGGAATGTAGCTGGGCTTGGTAATAAAATGGACTGCCCAGATTGGGCTTCTTTTATTAATTCAAAAAGTATCTGCCTTTTCCAGGAACTTGGGCAAGGGAGGAGTACACATGCCCGGGGTTTGCAGTGTTTTCAAAACCCGCTAAATGGGGGAGAAGGGGACGACCGTCAGGAGGGTTGACAACTTGGGTAGCCTCTCAATTAGGTTGTCAGGCAAGACGGCTAACAGTCGATTCCGAAGACATATTACCTGTCTTGTTAGAATGGTCAAACTCCTCCAAACTGATGATAATGAATGTTTATTCGCGACCTGTAGCTTTACCACGCGAATCGAACACTATAGAGGAACTCTCGGTTTTCTTGAGTGAAATCCCAAGAGACATCCCATACCTGGTTGGAGGGGACCTGAATTCGCACTATGAGCCACTGCCTGGCCTTCTTGATGGACCCTCCCTAGAGGAGGATTTAAGATGGCTGATACCTCCCACGGTGGCGCCTCCACCAAGAGCTTGGACTTCCCTTGCATTGCAGATTACCGCCCTTACCCTAAACCATGGCCTAAGGGCTTGTAATGGGCGTATTAAATCAGATATCCCAAGCAAATGCACCTTCAATAAAGCAGGAGGGAATCCAGAATAGATTATGTCCTTGTCCAATTATCTTGTTGGTCACGAATCATCGACTTTAGGGTACTGGATAGAGAGGACAGTGATCATAATGCCCTCGAACTTGAATACGCCATGCCAGGCATCGAGGACATGGGACAGGACAAAGAAAGTGTAAAGACAGGGTTACTCCTGGAGAATAATAGGAGGAGAGTTAGCTGGGGAAAATTGGCCACAAGTGGTGATAAGTTACCCAGGCTTTATGCCAGAATTACCCCTGTGCTGGAAAAGGCATTCGTTCTTGGTAAGGATCTCGGTAATGGGGAAAACAGAGAGCAACTATGGCGAACCCACGAAGAAGTAATAAGTACCTTGGAGTTAGATCTCTTTGCAAATGGCACTGTTAGAACTAGCGGGTTACACAAAAAGTCCTGGTATAATGCCACATGCCGGGACTCGAAACGCGAACTCCTACTCGCAATTAAGGCGCGTGGATGCCAGGAGGAGATACAAGCCAGAAGACGGGCATACAAGATACTGTTGGTAAATGCCAAGGCCGAATGGGATCAACAACATTGGGAGAAACTCTCTGGTGCATTAGCCACCAAAGACTCTCGCAAATTCTGGCGGTTAGTCAATAATTGGTCAGAAGACCTCCCGTCGGCAATCGAACCCAACATTGCCCCGAGCGTCTGGCAAAATCACTATCAGTCCCTCAATGCAGTACAGGGCGCTGCCCTGAGTATACCCCACCGCACTACAGCGAGTGGCCAGGAGGGTGAACCCTTCACGGAAAAAGAAGTCCGGGTAGCAATTGCGGGCTTGGCAGCAGGCAAAGCCCCAGGCCTCGATGGGGTCCCAGGGGATCTTTTCAAGCAGGAGCCAGGAATATGGGCTCCCTATCTCCTGTTGATATTTAATACGGTCCTTGGGGGAATGGAGGTCCCGGATACTTGGCTGGGAGCAGAGGTGGTCCCAATATTTAAAAAGGGATCCCCTCTGCTCCCAGCCAACTACCGCCCAATAAGCCTTATCGATGTATCCCAGAAGCTTTTCGGTAGGCTAATATTGAACTGCTTGCAGAATTGGATTGAGGAGACAGATACCCTGAGCCCATATCAGGCAGGATTTAGGAGGGGGTCTCTACAATTGATCAAATATTTAGGTTAAACCTCATGTATAGGAGGACTGCATTGATCGAGGGCGGCACCTTGTACACGGTTTTCGTGGACCTACGTGCCGCCTTCGATCTGGTGCCAAGATCAAAATTGTGGAGGGTATACAACACAAATTCCTATGCACACAACATATCAAATCAATCGTATTTTGAACAGTCATCAAATAGATTTAGTCCTAGAAAATAATATTTTGCTTCCTCTGTTTGAGCAATTGTTGTTATTTATTGCCCAAAAGACCTTACGCCAGCCGACACGTGTTTCGTCAGAGTACAGATTGCTCTGACTCTTCAGGGCTTTCTTGAAATGATGGCGTATATTGTAAAACGTCACAATCAAGAAGGACTAGCTAAGTTTACAAAGGAAAGACTCAATGCAGTACGTATGTCAAGGAAAAACAGTAGGTTTTTCAAAAAAGCCCTCACCCACCAACCTAGTTGGTGGCATGCTTCATCATCGGGCCCACCACAGTGGCACCTAGCGTGCCCCGGGTGTGCTTCGACGCCAGATTACTGCGGAGCAGGTATACTTGCTGAGTGTGCAGTGTAGTGAGAAGGTGAAGATTAAAAAACCATACAGAAGGTCCCAGCACCCGAGGGTAAAAACAATATTTTAATATACTGGGTCTCTGTTGGTGTATTAAAAGGCAGACGGACACGGTGGAGTATGGATTATGACCTCCAGTGTCCTATGTGGTCTACATGTTTCAGCCTGGCCTTTCTTAATTTAAAACAGGCTTTCCTCAGGACCAAGTGAGTATATGTGGAAGTGAATAAATAAACTAATTTACAGTGAGTGTTTTTATTTCAATGTGTAGCACTCCCTAAGGTGCTATATGGGTGAGAAGGGGGGTCCCTCTCGCTTTGCTACATATAACATAAAAGGGAGACAGACAGACGTACAGGGTAGAGTCATATTAGCATATTATTGCAAAATAAGCCGTCATTCAACCGTCTTGTAAGGTGAGTGAACGAACTATGCATGGCTAAAGTGTGGCCTTGTCAGTGGCAAGACTCATATGATTGTTATTTAGAAGCCGGTTGTTGTGGTGAGCTAGAAAACGGAAAATACCAATGTGAGGTTCAGGTAAGTGAAAGAAAATTATCCTCACACAGTATTTTGCTGTTCAAAGCCTCCTTGGGTCGCCTGGCAGAGAAAAAGACCCTAAAAGAAGGTTGTAGTGGCTATTAACATCATCCGACCTGTAAGGGAAGACCTCAACACCTTACCCCAATAGTAGCAGTAGTGCGCAGCCTCATAACTCACGAAATTATCGGCCTGGTTCCTCCTTGGACCTGTCGTCCTTCTGCGGCGCCCGGTTGTGAAAGGAGGGCCTGGCCGGTATGTTTTTAAAGCCTCCGTGATTGCCTGCACCTGGGTGAGAGTGGAAATAAAGGGAGGGGTGCCTTTGCGCGAAAGCGCCATGTCATTCAAGCTCTGCGCATGTTCTGGGGAATAGCGGAATGGGTGTGCCCGGCTTCCGCGCATGCGCGGGGGACCAAGGAGGAGCGTTCATTGATCCTAGAGTGGCGCTCGGGGACATAAGAAAACACGTTATTGCACGTGAGGAGTAAAAAAGCATAAGAAGCTTTAGAAAAATAATAACAAGGAATTAAAAGGGGGATACAGTATTTGGAGGCACTACTGATAAATAATGGTAAATTGGATTGGGTTAATGCACAGTATAAGGAAGAGAAGAAAAGGGAACATCATGAATCAGGTGTTTAGGGAATTCCAAGGTATGGAATCGTTTAGCCCCCCAGTATGAGTGGACAATCTGTAGATCCAACGTTGTTCCTTTTGGAGGAGATATCTGTCATTGTTTTCAGTTACGGCAAATTGTTCAATCACAGTCCAGGTGAAGTCATTAGGGGTGTGATGTTGGGACAGGAAGTGGTCTGTCAGTCTACTTATATTTTTGCCACATCGGATGGTGCTTCGGTGTTCCGTCATTCTGGTCCGTACTTTGCGGGTGGTCATCCCCACATATCGTAGGCCACATCTGCATGTTATTAGGTACACCAGGTTTGATGAATTGCAGTTAGTGAACTGACGTTGTGTCCTTGTTTTTCCCGGTTCCAGATCCAGGGTTTTGGATGGGGATGTTAGGTGGCATACACTACAATTATTGCATGGCTGGTGTCCTGTAAGTTTCGGTAGGCCCCTAGCATTGAGAACAGTGTTATCTCTCGGGGCATTGTTTGGTCTGGGTCTGGTGTGTACTAGAGAGTCTTTTAGATTTTTTGCTCTTTTGTATGCAAACCTAGGTTTTTCCCAGTTTCTGTTGCCTGAGTTTATGATCTTCCAATTTCTGTTAATTATGTTGGAGACCTGGTTTGATACAGTGTTGTAAGTGGTGACACAGGTCAAAGTAGACTCCTCAGGTGGTTTTGTTATTGCCTCGAGTAGGGCCTCCCTATTCTGATTTCGTGCTCTTTTGCAGGTGGTGTTTAAGATCCTGGTGGGGTATCCCCTGTCTTCCAATTTATGGATTAGGGTGGTTGATTGTTTTTTGAAATCCTGGATCCGGCTACAATTGCGTCTGAGTCGCAAGAACTGACCATAAGGGAGATTTTCTCTTAGAGGTCTGGGGTGGAAGCTATCAAACCTCAGAAGGGAGTTTCTTGATGTAGGTTTGTAGAAGGTTGTGGTTGTTACGCCATTCTGGTCTGCTTTTATGTTGAGATCCAAGAAGGCTAATTCAGAGGCACTGCTCGTACTTGTAAATCTCAGGTAGTTGTCACAGGTGTTGATCCACAAGAGGAATTCATCCAGGGTTTCTTGGCTCCCTTGCCAGACGACCAGGATGTCGTCGATGTAGCGACGCCATATACTGATGTTAGCTGTATAGGGGTTGGTTAGAGATTGTATGTGTGTTTTCTCAAAATGGGCTACATAAAGACCAGCTATGCTGGGAGCGAAAACGCTCCCCATGCTTGTCCCATTGGTCTGTAGGTACAGTTTACCCTCGTATTCAAAATAGTTATCCTTTAGTGCAAGGGTGGCGCAATCCATGATGAAGCTATGTGGAGTGTGGTGGTTCCAAGTAGTACCCATCAGGACTTCGTGCAGTACTTCCAACATGGCGTCCTGGGGTAGGCTAGTGTATAAACTCTCAATATCTAATCCGACAAGGAGTTGGGTTTCTGGGTTGAAGTTGATGTCTTTGATCACGTTGAGGAGATGTTTGGTGTCTTTTATGTATGATGGTGTCTGTTGAACTAGAGGGTTTAGGAAGAAGTCGCAGAAGCGTGACAGGGGCTCTAGGAGTGATTGTATTCCCGACACAATTGGTCTGCCCGGTGGTGAGGTTACCCCTTTGTGTATCTTAGGTAGTATGTAGAAATATGGGGTTTTGGCACTTTTACTGCATAAGTAGTCCGCCTCTTGTTTGGAGATTTGTTCAGCATCTCGGGCATTCTTTACCAGGGTCAGTATCCTCTCGCGTAATTCTTCGGTAGGATCTTTCTTGAGTGGCCTGTAGTTCCTGGTGTCGCTTAGGAGTCTGCGACACTCAGTATCATAATCCATTTTGTCCATAAGCACGATGCCTCCCCCCTTGTCAGCTGGTTTTATGACTAGAGTTGGGTTAGTCTGCAGGCGTTTTATTGTCTCGCGCTCTCCATGGGACAGGTTGTTGAAGGTGTCTTTCTCCTGTATGTTTTCCACCTCTGTGTAGACCGCCTGTTCGAAAGCAGCAATCTCTACTGGTATACTGGCGGGTGGTGGGATGAAAGTAGATTTTAGTCTGAGACCTGTCTCATTGGAGATCTCCTCTTGAGTGTCACTAGTCTCTGTTTTCTTTTCGAAGAAGGCCTTTAATTTCAGTTTTCTAAAGAACTCTGCTAGTTCCATATGTAGTTTGAATGATCCAGTTTGGCCGTGGGGACGAAAGAGAGGCCCTTGTTCAGGACTGCTATTTCCTCCTCTGTCAGTTGTGTGCTAGAAATGTTAAACACTAGTTGGTCTTTTGTTCTCAGTGCTGCTGTTATTTGCTTGGTCCCGCCTGTTCCTTGGTTTTGTTCCTCGTGTTCGAGCTCACTGGTTCCGCCTCTGGTTCCCAGTGGACCTGTGGTGCATTTCTTCTCTTTCCGCGATTCCTTCGGCCCTGTGATAAAAAAGGATATCTTTGATTCTGATTCCCTTGGAAGAAGGGCATGTGTCCTGGTGCGTACATTGGCGGGAAACCATAAAATGGGGGTGGTATTGGTCCAAATTGTGGTGGCCCAAAATTCTGGTTCTGTGGTTGTCCCTGCCATGGTTGCTGCCAGTGTTGGCCTCGTCGGCCTCTCCCTCTGGACTGATTTGATCCAGTGCTGGAATTGCTCGAGACCGAGCTGTTGTCTCCGGAGCTGTCAGAATCTTTTTTGACGGGAGTGTAGTCATCATCCGAGTAAGGGTATGTTTTTGTGAAACTGAATCTCTTCAGATCCTTTTCGAAATTTTTTATTTTTGTCTGAGTTAGATATTCTTTGTAATCCGCCATCTCCCGATTCTGGTCTTCTAGCTTCTTTTTGAAACCAGTTAGGGTAGTCTTGAAATGGGTTTCTGTTGATATCTCCTCCAAAAGGAACAACGTTGGATCTACAGATTGTCCACTCATACTGGGGGGCTAAACGATTCCATACCTTGGAATTCCCTAAACACCTGATTCATGATGTTCCCTTTTCTTCTCTTCCTTATACTGTGCATTAACCCAATCCAATTTACCATTATTTATCAGTAGTGCCTCCAAATACTGTATCCCCCTTTTAATTCCTTATTATTATTTTTCTAAAGCTTCTTATGCTTTTTTACTCCTCACGTGCAATAACGTGTTTTCTTATGTCCCCGAGCGCCACTCTAGGATCAATGAACGCTCCTCCTTCTGTTGCTTGAATTTCGATCAGGATTGCGTCTGAGAGTCGTTTGGCGGTTTTTATGATCAAGATGAGCCAGTCCCTGGTGCAGTGCCAGGCGATCTGGGCCCAGTCCTTTCTGAAGGTCGCATCATCTAAGAAAATTCTGGGAGCATTGGTGACTATGAGACCTTTTGGGGCAGTGTTCGTGCGTAAGTACTGTGCTAGAATTACGCCATGTAAGATGGTCCGTATTCTGTTCCTTTTCTTCTCAGTTAGTGTATCCCAATCAGTAGACTGTGCAATGGTTGTGGAGATATTGAAGTCTGCCACAAGGGACGGGTCGGATAAGATTTCACTGACATCAGCTTCAGTGAATGTGAGACCGGTGTTTTCTGCCATGTTTAGAAGGTATAACTCTCGCAGCTGTGCGCTGCCTAATATCACTGAATCAAAGGAGAGAGGGAGGACTAGGTAAGCTAGTCCGGATCCCCGCTTTTATATGTCACATTCAAGAAGGACTAGCTAAGTTTACAAAGGAAACATGCCCTTCTTCCAAGGGAATCAGAATCAAAGATATCCTTTTTTATCACAGGGCCGAAGGAATCGCGGAAAGAGAAGAAATGCACCACAGGTCCACTGGGCACCAGAGGCGGAACCAGTGAGCTCGAACACGAGGAACAAAACCAAGGAACAGGCGGGACCAAGCAAATAACAGCAGCACTGAGAACAAAAGACCAACTAGTGTTTAACATTTCTAGCACACAACTGACAGAGGAGGAAATAGCAGTCCTGAACAAGGGCCTCTCTTTCGTCCCCACGGCCAAACTGGATCATTTCAAACTACATATGGAACTAGCAGAGTTCTTTAGAAAACTGAAATTAAAGGCCTTCTTCGAAAAGAAAACAGAGACTAGTGACACTCAAGAGGAGATCTCCAATGAGACAGGTCTCAGACTAAAATCTACTTTCATCCCACCACCCGCCAGTATACCAGTAGAGATTGCTGCTTTCGAACAGGCGGTCTACACAGAGGTGGAAAACATACAGGAGAAAGACACCTTCAACAACCTGTCCCATGGAGAGCGCGAGACAATAAAACGCCTGCAGACTAACCCAACTCTTGTCATAAAACCAGCTGACAAGGGGGGAGGCATCGTGCTTATGGACAAAATGGATTATGATACTGAGTGTCGCAGACTCCTAAGCGACACCAGGAACTACAGGCCACTCAAGAAAGATCCTACCGAAGAATTACGCGAGAGGATACTGACCCTGGTAAAGAATGCCCGAGATGCTGAACAAATCTCCAAACAAGAGGCGGACTACTTATGCAGTAAAAGTGCCAAAACCCCATATTTCTACATACTACCTAAGATACACAAAGGGGTAATCCCACCACCGGGCAGACCAATTGTGTCGGGAATACAATCACTCCTAGAGCCCCTGTCACGCTTCTGCGACTTCTTCCTAAACCCTCTAGTTCAACAGACACCATCATACATAAAAGACACCAAACATCTCCTCAACGTGATCAAAGACATCAACTTCAACCCAGAAACCCAACTCCTTGTCGGATTAGATATTGAGAGTTTATACACTAGCCTACCCCAGGACGCCACGTTGGAAGTACTGCACGAAGTCCTGATGGGTACTACTTGGAACCACCACACTCCACGTAGCTTCATCATGGATTGCGCCACCCTTGCACTAAAGGATAACTATTTTGAATACGAGGGTAAACTGTACCTACAGACCAATGGGACAAGCATGGGGAGCGTTTTCGCTCCCAGCATAGCTGGTCTTTATGTAGCCCATTTTGAGAAAACACACATACAATCTGTAACCAACCCCTATACAGCTAACATCAGTATATGGCGTCGCTACATCGACGACATCCTGGTCGTCTGGCAAGGGAGCCAAGAAACCCTGGATGAATTCCTCTTGTGGATCAACACCTGTGACAACTACCTGAGATTTACAAGTACGAGCAGTGCCTCTGAATTAGCCTTCTTGGATCTCAACATAAAAGCAGACCAGAATGGCTTAACAACCACAACCTTCTACAAACCTACATCAAGAAACTCCCTTCTGAGGTTTGGTAGCTTCCACCCCAGACCTCTAAGAGAAAATCTCCCTTATGGTCAGTTCTTGCGACTCAGACGCAATTGTAGCTGGATCCAGGATTTCAAAAAACAATCAACCACCCTAATCCATAAATTGGAAGACAGGGGATACCCCACCAGGATCTTAAACACCACCTGCAAAAGGGCACGAAATCAGAATAGGGAGGCACTACTCGAGGCAATAACAAAACCACCTGAGGAGTCTACTTTGACCTGTGTCACCACTTACAACACTGTATCAAACCAGGTCTCCAACATAATTAACAGAAATTGGAAGATCATAAACTCAGGCAACAGAAACTGGGAAAAACCTAGGTTTGCATACAAAAGAGCAAAAAATCTAAAAGACTCTCTAGTACACACCAGACCCAGACCAAACAATGCCCCGAGAGATAACACTGTTCTCAATGCTTGGGGCCTACCGAAACTTACAGGACACCAGCCATGCAATAATTGTAGTGTATGCCACCTAACATCCCCATCCAAAACCCTGGATCTGGAACCGGGAAAAACATGGACACAACGTCAGTTCACTAACTGCAATTCATCAAACCTGGTGTACCTAATAACATGCAGATGTGGCCTACGATATGTGGGGATGACCACCCGCAAAGTACGGACCAGAATGACGGAACACCGAAGCACCATCCGATGTGGCAAAAATATAAGTAGACTGACAGACCACTTCCTGTCCCAACATCACACCCCTAATGACTTCACTTGGACTGTGATTGAACAATTTGCCGTAACTGAAAACAATGACAGATATCTCCTCCAAAAGGAACAACGTTGGATCTACAGATTGTCCACTCATACTGGGGGGCTAAACGATTCCATACCTTGGAATTCCCTAAACACCTGATTCATGATGTTCCCTTTTCTTCTCTTCCTTATACTGTGCATTAACCCAATCCAATTTACCATTATTTATCAGTAGTGCTTCCAAATACTGTATCCCCCTTTTAATTCCTTATTATTATTTTTCTAAAGCTTCTTATGCTTTTTTACTCCTCACGTGCAATAACGTGTTTTCTTATGTCCCCGAGCGCCACTCTAGGATCAATGAACGCTCCTCCTTGGTCCCCCGCGCATGCGCGGAAGCCGAGCACACCCACTGCTCCTTCGCGCATTCGCGGAGTACGGCTCGCATGCCGAGCATGGGCCGCTATTCCCCAGAACATGCGCAGAGCTTGAATGACATGGCGCTTTCGCGCAAAGGCACCCCTCCCTTTATTTCCACTCTCACCCAGGTGCAGGCAATCACGGCGGCTTTAAAAACATACCGGCCAGGCCCTCCTTTCACAACCGGGCGCCGCAGAAGGACGACAGGTCCAAGGAGGAACCAGGCCGATAATTTCGTGAGTTATGAGGCTGCGCACTACTGCTACTATTGGGGTAAGGTGTTGAGGTCTTCCCTTACAGGTCGGATGATGTTAATAGCCACTACAACCTTCTTTTAGGGTCTTTTTCTCTGCCAGGCGACCCAAGGAGGCTTTGAACAGCAAAATACTGTGTGAGGATAATTTTCTTTCACTTACCTGAACCTTACATTGGTATTTTCCGTTTTCTAGCTCACCACAACAACCGGCTTCTAAATAACAATCACATGAGTCTTGCCACTGACAAGGCCACACTTTAGCCATGCATAGTTCGTTCACTCACCTTACAAGACGGTTGAATGACGGCTTATTTTGCAATAATATGCTAATATGACTCTACCCTGTACGTCTGTCTGTCTCCCTTTTATGTTATATGTAGCAAAGCGAGAGGGACCCCCCTCTCACCCATATAGCACCTTAGGGAGTGCTACACATTGAAATAAAAACACTCACTGTAAATTAGTTTATTTATTCACTTCCACATATACTCACTTGGTCCTGAGGAAAGCCTGTTTTAAATTAAGAAAGGCCAGGCTGAAACATGTAGACCACATAGGACACTGGAGGTCATAATCCATACTCCACCGTGTCCGTCTGCCTTTTAATACACCAACAGAGACCCAGTATATTAAAATATTGTTTTTACCCTCGGGTGCTGGGACCTTCTGTATGGTTTTTTAATCTTCACCTTCTCACTACACTGCACACTCAGCAAGTATACCTGCTCCGCAGTAATCTGGCGTCGAAGCACACCCGGGGCACGCTAGGTGCCACTGTGGTGGGCCCGATGATGAAGCATGCCACCAACTAGGTTGGTGGGTGAGGGCTTTTTTGAAAAACATACTGTTTTTCCTTGACATACGTACTCCATTGAGTCTTTCCTTTGTAAACTTAGCTAGTCCTTCTTGATTGTGACATATAAAAGCGGGGATCCGGACTAGCTTACCTAGTCCTCCCTCTCTCCTTTGATTCAGTGGTATATTGTAAAACCACTTGACCGGTGATACTTCGTTGTAACTCGTGAAGGTAGAACGCCGGATTTGCGGCTGGGCGCACATTAAGGTCCAGGGACATACGGACTTTTTATCGGGACACGATAAATATTATTTTCCAGTTAAACTTTCTCACCAACTTTGGAGCACTTATCTATAATCACTGAAGAAACACGGAATAAGACACATCTATTGAACGTGCAAGATACCCTTACCGGGTTGGAAGTATCACCGGTCAAGTGGTTTTACAATATACGCCATCATTTCAAGAAAGCCCTGAAGAGTCAGAGCAATCTGTACTCTGACGAAACACGTGTCGGCTGGCGTAAGGTCTTTTGGGCAATAAATAACAACATTTGCTCAAACAGAGGAAGCGAAATATTATTTTCTAGGACTAAATCTATTTGATGACTGTTCAAAATACGATTGATTTGATATGTTGTGTGCATAGGAATTTGTGTTGTATATAGTCCAGGTGTTGTTCACGACACCTTGTAAAGGGTTTAGAGGGTTTCCCTTTTCCTGTGGCACCAATGGTAACGTTGTCTCTAACCTAATAAGCTGTCAGAAATTTATGTAGAGCGCAAGTAGTCCCTGTCCATAAAACCCATTGCCTTTGAGAATAAAAATTGTGGAGGGTAATGGAAGAGTTAGGCATCCCGAAAGACATTCTTGCGGTCTTGATAAAGCTACATCAAAATAACTTCGCACGAGTCAGGTGCGGGAGAAGTGGCAATTTAACCGAAAGATTCCCCGTTCGCAGAGGGGTGAGACAGGGGTGCGTGCTCGCACCGACCCTGTTTTGCCTCTTTGTGAACGGGGTAATCGCGCACCTGGCGGGGATTGCAAATAATGACGCCCCAAAATTGACCGGCAGCAGGGTGCCCGCAATTATGTTTGCGGATGACACCCTGCTGCTGTCCAAATCCCCGATGGGCATACAGCGGGTGTTAGACGGTTTCCTGGAATTCTGTACTGATAGGGGACTTGAAATTAACCCCCAAAAAACAAAATTCATGATCCTAAGCCCCACGTCCTTCAAGCGTTCAAACCCCTTGCTTGGTACAGTGCGCTTGGAAAGGGTTCACACAATAGAGTACTTGGGGATAACTCTAAACCAAAACCTAACGTGGGGTGAACACCAGACAAAGGTGAACATGAAATTGGCCCAGAAGGCGGGTGGTATTATGAGAATTGCGACCAAGTCATCATACCGCCCTCTCACCCCTGCTATTCAAATTTACAAGGCACAGGCACGGGGGTGTTATTTATGGGGGAGAGTTGTGGGGCCACATTCCATCGTCCACTTTGCTAACCACAGAGAATAAATTTCTGAGGCAGCTGACAGCCCTTCCCCCAAGTACCCCACTTCTGCCCTTGCGACTGGACCTGGGTTTGAGGCCTATCACGGAGGAACTAGGGCTCAAACCACTTAGATTTTGGCGTCGTCTTTGGAGCAGCCAAGATCTTCCCTCCTATAGATCTGAGCTACAGGAATTTCTATCACTACCCAACGCCACCAAAATCCCTTGGTTAAAATACATCAAGAGAACTTGCGAAACCCTCGGACTACCAGAATTATAGTCAGACCCGGAAAACACAAGCACGAGGATTCCAAGGAAAGCGCTATCCAGAGCATACTATGATAAAATGCTTTTTCGAGCCCTCGATAGCGCACGAGAGGGATCTCTGACACACCGCTTCATTACAACTAAAGACTCGTATAACCTTGAAAGTGTTTTGGATGGCATGACTCCTGTCTTAACAAGAAAATTATTCCTGCAATGGAGGTATGGGACCCTTCCGCTATTGTCTTTTACCAAAGCATGGTCCTGCCGGTCTCCCACTGAGATGTGCCTGACATGTGACCATATAAAGGAGAACGAGGTGCACGTGATTTTCTTTTGCCGAGCCTACCAGAAAAGCAGGAAATTTTGGCTCGTCCCCCTCCTAAAAAACTTGGGCTTTAGAACATTTTTACCTGCATATAGAGTTTTAAAGACAGACTTATCGCCGCCAATCGTCTTTGCTTTGGCAAAATTTTTAACTGCAATGTGGCACATCCGAACTCGATTGATAAAGATGGTTGGAGACTCTTGAAAACTTTTATCCCTTTGATTCCCCTCACCCCCTTTATTAGCATTCTCTTTTTAAATTTCCCATGTATTTAACAGCAATGATTTACTTATGCTCTGGGATTTTAACTAATGTGGTGTTCTGTACATCTTTTATGATCATGTGATCGAAATAAAGATTTCAAATTTGAATATGACCTTTCAGAAACCTATAAAATAAAATCTTACTCAAAGAGATCAGTTTAAAAAAAACAACTGCAATTAAAATAAAAGTAATTTTCGATAGTGCTTGTCATATTGTTGAGCTAATATGTCTAATGAAGTTTCTTCAGGTTAACCATTTGATAAAACAGTAACAACTGATAAATCAATTAAAGTTGTAGTAAGGTGGCATGTTACAAGGAGAGCCTGGCTATACATGCAACTTGTTTTGCTCCCTTTTCGGCAAAATAGTTCAACTTTTGGTGAGCTCCTTCACTACAACTTTAAAGGGGTTAACCAGTGAAGGATGAAACAATATGTCTTAATACCTAAGCTAACATCCTCAACCAGTGGAACATTAAGGGATGACTTGGTTATTTCGCCATTTAGGACCTGTAGGAGCATAGCTTTACAAGCAGAACTCATCAGCGCTGGGAAGCCCATGGGCAGCCATGCGCTCTACAAATCCTTAACATAACATAGGGATGCCTATTGTTGGTAATTAATTGTTTGCTATGCAGGACTAGAAAAGACAAGTGCCTGTTTCTCTTCACATTGCATGTCCCCTTTAGTGGCTCTCATGTTTAGAGACTGTTCTACTAACACCAGTTATGGCTGGGCAGACAGATGTTGTTCAACTGAGCAATAGGAGGTCTGTAGGACCTCACTTGTTTCACTTACATGCCGTTCGGCAAGGTACTTTACCCTTATAGTCTCTTTCCGCTAGCTTTGTGGCCCACAGTGTTACCCAAAGATAATTAAATAAAAAAATCAGAGACTTTTTTGAATGAATCTTTTGGTGTGGCTCAATCTTGGCAGTTTTGTTGGAATTGTTGTGCACTGATGGATATATTTTGTGTGTGCTGCAGTGCCGTGAGTGGCTATGGGCATGCCCACACGTGAGACCCTTGCTCGCTGCGCCTCAGAATCCAGGCTATGCCTCACTGACAAACCCTCACAAGGCTGAAACCACTCAAGCGATGCTTGTGTTCCCTTCTGAAGGGGACCTCGTCGGGCAGTTTAGGAGTGAGCTGTTCTTATGAGGAAAAGGTGTGGTACAGATTTGCAAAAGGCAGGCATCTGCACACGTGGGTGGAAAAGGATGGGTTGGGATGCTATCTAGGGTGCTTACCAGTGGTTTAGACTATTTACAAGCATTCCTCATATTACCTTTTGTGTGTCTGACTGTGATATATCCAGCAACGTTCAGCACAATCCCAGGCCTCGTATTCTAGAGCACACTGCTTCATCCATTCATCCAATATATCGATTCCAATATATCCAATATATTAACAGTATATGGCGTGGAGCCACCATAGAATGTGGCACACAATATCTGCAGCACTGAGCTTGAGAAAGATAAGATCCCTTTGTGTACTCGCATAACATCGCATATGATATCTTGGTGTCTGTCATCGTTATGTTGATTTTCGTTGATAAACTGTGCAGCGGTAATGGCTCTTGCCACTTCCCATGCAACAGACTTTTCGTATGTGTTCTCAGCAAAGAACAGTTCACACTTGTCAATAGATTTCCCTTAGATTTTTCAGGAATGTTCTGTCGGCTCTCCTTGTCCATTGTATTTCTTTTTCTGTACTTGTACAGACGGAATCATCTTAACATGAAGAGTGGCCATTCGAACACACATCACTGCTGTTTTATAGTAGTCTCTTCATTATCATCTAAATCGTCCGTCTCTTCTGATTTTTCTTTCGAATGATCCATTGCTGTTCTTGGCCTAAACCAAGAACAGCAACGGAGCAAAGTCAGGAAAGGCTGTGTGTGGGATGATTTGTGGTGATATGGCAGGATTAGAACCGTGCTCGGAAGACTCCATGGCCAAAATTAGTAAATGCAGATATGATATTAAAAAAAAGCTGTGTCTTGAATTTGAAGGTTAGATAATTGCTTCCTATTCCCGCACTCTATTCTTAAGCCACATTCTGAAAAAGGTACCTTCCAGCAGTCAGTTGACCGGGTTTTGAAAAACAAAATAAAAGAGGTAAAATGCGTACATAACTGTTAAAATATAGGTGTGAAATTGAGGTCAGCATTGCTAAAGAGGGACACCAGGGAGGTGAGTAAAGATAAATGGGGAGCACCAAGCACATTTTCTCCATCCTCTGTAAAAACATAAAAAAAAATACAAGAGGTGTCATGTTCTTTTGTTTTGCATACTCAACCATAATTCCCCAAACACTTAGAGGGAGCTGCGAAATCTACGAGGCAACAGTAATATCCTTCATGACACTGCTGCAAAGATGTTCGAAATTCTGTGCCTCAGCAAACCTCTCACTGTTTTTTTGTCTCAGATCAGGACAGAAAGTGGGGAAAATAGCGTTCTTATGTTACAGACAGATAGAGAGAGGAGAAGGTTTTGCTTTAATTGAACACTACTGGGGTTCAGGGGCCTATGTGCAAACACCTCGAGTGCTGAACCCCAATGAAGCCCAAAGACCTCGCCGCACTCGGCTCTCAGCACCCGGGCGGGCACGATCCCTATCTACCGCAGCCCATTTCAATGTTATTGACAAAGAGGGCGCTGCTGCCGGGCGCACGAGGACAAGGTATATTTGGTGTCACATGCCCTGAAGCGTGCAGCTTGTAGTCTCCCCTACTCCCCCTGCTGGCCGCTGCTATTTTTAGCACAGCTGATAGCAGCTCCGCGGCACTGCGGCACTGTGATAGCAGAGCGCACTGGGAGATAGTCTGGTCAATCCGTCTCTCTCATTCCGGGCCAAGAATAACTGATGGAACCGGACACCAGTGTATTTCTGCACAGCGCCCGCAATGTACCAATCCGTCTGCTGCAGGCAGCCGAGCTCTCAAGTTTCCTAGGTCCATGTGAGTCACTCGTCCAGTTCAGGTTTTTGCTATGCATTCTGGGACTTGTAGTCATTTCATCATTTTTATTAAATAAAGACAAGTCCCAACACACAAAGGAAAACAAACTGGAGTCGATCATCTACTTGGGCATGGGCATTTTCTTTTTTATTTGTTTTATAGATTTTTGTAGCCATGGCATGGTAACAGCGACAGGTATAATTATCAGAAGAGTATCCCAACGAATCATGTATAATCATATGTCATTACATCCGCTATCACATAACAGCATTGTGAATCAGCATGGTAAACATGAACAATTATTTTTAAACTATTGCAACGTGGAGTCTGCACAGAGTGGAAATGTGACCCAGTGTACAGCGTGAACTGCATTTGGAGGGTCCGTTGCCAGGGTGAATCACCCAGAGAAGGTAGCGCATGGGTGGGGAGCATGAGCGGTCAGCGCCAGCCGCCAGGGTCACAGGGGAGCTGCACCCAGTTGATAGCGATGACGTGTGCTTGGGGCAGCGGGGCCTGAGTCCCGTGGGAGTTCTTGTATCGTGCGTGGTGCAGCATAGTCACTTCAGGGCCACAGGACCCCCCGCCCCAACATATACAACATCCCGCAAATAACACACAGACACAAGTGTTAAGATTGGGAAAAATTGCTGCAGGTTTATTATTACATACAACATTATGTAATCACGGTGGGTTATCTTACGGACGATCAAAGGGCAGGCCGCATTCTCGCCACCTGCCCGCCTGTTGAGCCAATCAGCACAGTGGCGAACCACCCAACTGCTGCACCATTATGGTAATAAAACTACACACGCCCCTTGCGGGGCGTATCTAGGCAAACCCCCGGTTGCACAGGCCCACAACCGCCCGAAGGACTACTGGGGCGCCGACACGAGTTCCTGGACCTCCCATGAGGTTCCAGGTTAGGCTCTGGCACCCCTATGTGCCCGCTGAAGTACATTGTTGCACCTCTCAGCTTCCGGATCGCCCTGTAACTCCGCCTGCAACGAAAAAGGAACACATTAAAAACTCCCTTATGAGCGCCTCCCCCAAGCAGACACTCTGGGTAAGAGGTAGGGAGGGAAAAGAGTGTCCCCGACGTGGAGCGCGCAACGTCCGGAGCGGCAAAGAGGCCTGAGATATGGCGAGAGGGAGAGATATACCCCCCTCTCCCTGCCTGCCACCCCCGGACGTGCGTCACTGACCCGCCCACATCCCACAGAGCAACGCCTGCCCTGGGGAGGAGTGTCTGGCCATATTCCGGGACAGGGGCAGCCCTACGCGACTAAGGGCCCGCCCTCCTGATGGCCACAGGGTGGCCTCGGGCAGGCGCATAGTCACTTCAGGGCCACAGGACCCCCCGCCCCAACATATACAACATCCCGCAAATAACACACAGACACAAGTGTTAAGATTGGGAAAAATTGCTGCAGGTTTATTATTACATACAACATTATGTAATCACGGTGGGTTATCTTACGGACGATCAAAGGGCAGGCCGCATTCTCGCCACCTGCCCGCCTGTTGAGCCAATCAGCACAGTGGCGAACCACCCAACTGCTGCACCATTATGGTAATAAAACTACACATGCCCCTTGCGGGGCGTATCTAGGCAAACTCCCGGTTGCACAGGCCCACAACCGCCCGAAGGACTACTGGGGCGCCGACACGAGTTCCTGGACCTCCCATGAGGTTGCAGGTTAGGCTCTGGCACCCCTATGTGCCCGCTGAAGTACATTGTTGCACCTCTCAGCTTCCGGATCGCCCTGTAACTCCGCCACAGCCCGGCCGGCGGCCACCGTCGCCGTCCGGGCCCCCCACCACTTCGCTTTATCGGGAAACCTGCAACCCTTGCTCTGCAGAGCATTATGTCGGTCCAAAGAACAAGACCAACACGACAGATGAGTGGTGGACCCTTTCCACCTCAAAGCGACCTGATCCTAGACATGAAAATTACATGCCTGAAGTAAACCAGGCCCCACTGCCCCTAATCTGCAGATGCCCCGGGTCTTTTTAATGCTTCGCAACCATAGTGTAACCATACCCGGTTACCTGAAGTCATACTTCCAGGTGAATGGCAAAGTGATGATGAGGGGCCCCTACTACTGAAGGTGCTTCGAATAGAACATAGGCGTTCCAGCACATGCCCTGCACCTCAACCACACCCTTCACAACAAGCGTCAGCAGGCTAAACCCAGCAAGTTACAACTCCTGCTGTACGCCGTTCTCCGCATAACATGGAGAAAGTGTGCTGACAATGACGCTTGTGCAGCTATACACGAAAGCGCACAGGGGCATTGAAGGGATAAATACATATTATACTATATACTTGGGCGATGACTTTGCATATGCCAATACTGGATTGAACAGGTATTAACAGCAGGCATCACCTGCCCTCTCGGGTTTAGTCCGGAAGCAGCTTAGGCCACGCTACCTGTAGATAGCTTGTCTGTAAGAATGACTTAAGACCACCACCATGGGATTGCTGGGACAGAACCAAGTGCCCCCTAAGATCCCGACCTGCAACATGACATGCCCGCTGACACCACAAGCCCACTGAAGCTAGTCAGCAAATACCCCAGAGAACGAATCCCTCTACAGCAATAGTGTAGGCCATCCCGGTTCTAGAGGTAATACCCCTGGGAGAGCCCAAGAGATGAGGGGACCTCCCCTGCTGATATCGCTCCCTGATCAACCATAGTAGAATCAGCGCATGACACTGCTACCCACCACACACCTTCGCCCAAAGCATCAGCAGACTACACCCAGTAATGTACTACTTCTGCTGAAATGCTGTACACAAAATACAACTGTAAACTGTCCTTTGTGTACACATGAGCAACTATCCTCAAGCAAAGTACAGCGGGCTATTTTAAGTGCTCGGTGCAAAATAGTATAGCTTGAGTGGAGGACTCACATTAGGTAAACAGCCGAAACACATGCCCCCTGGTAGCCGGCGACTGCTTAGACCCTGCTGCCAACAATAAATAGCTTGTCTAAAAAAGTTGGCTGACAACCCTCGCCAAGGGATAATAAGCTGAACCAAGGAGTTCCACCTCTGAACTAATCAGCATATACCCCCGGGCGGAATCCCTCTACAGCAATAGTGTAGACTATCCCAAGTGCGTGAAGGAGGAGGGCAGAGAACGTATCCCTGCCCAGAGGCCGAGGCAGTTGCCCAAAATCTTCTAGTCGACCAAGGCCACTCAAGCTGACATAGGACTGAGTAGATCCTACGCAGTGCGCACTCTATTTACGTGAGACTGAAGGGGAGAGCTATCCCTTTGTGCTAAGAAGTTGTGCAGCTGAGATCCAAGCGGGTCATACTCTGATCCCAGAGCGGAGCTAACAGCACGCCCAGTCATCTCGACCTGACTGAGCTATGCAGCATAACCTACATCTTAAACGTAATGCCTGCACCGACATCCCACTTATTCCAATGAAAATGGCGTAGCGAGCCCGTGATATCGGACCGCCCCGAGTCGTGGGCGTCCTGTACTGCTGCCCTCGAGGCTCGTACACCTAAACAGCCCAACGCTTGCATGATTCCTGCAAACAGACATTATCGCAGGCCAAGGCCCCAACACCACTGTATCAGGGTGAGGCTGACGTGCGTTGAGCTTCCTTTTAAGTGCTTGTGCCTCTAAACTCATAGAATACAGGCGATTACCGTAGGGAAGATACGGGAGAATATGTTCCTTGACTAGTGGGATGTACCTTCCTTAAATATAACAGGGCTAAAGTGAAAAAGCAGGCTCCACATGCTCACATGCTTTTCGCCTGGAGACAGCTTGCTCCCTACGAACTCTAAGACCGCATATCTGAGTAGACCTGAACCACCCACATGAGGGATTGTTAAGACTGGTACAGATTTGCCACCAGGACGTGGAGGCAACCAACACCAAGCCAGCTCCAATTGGGAGGAGACTGACCTCCAGTACCTGTCCAAGGCATGCCCCCGCCTACCGGGCGGACAACACCTATCCTGCCCTAGTTAGAGGCTCCCAGGACCTGCTGCACCAAGTGACCTCAGGAGAGAGACCAACCATGCTTGCAGCTGTCAAAATGGCTAGCCCTCCACCAGCGAGTGTGGCAAGGGCATGCCAGAAAAGGGGGGGGACTGGCAAGTAATAAGTTGCAGTGCCTATGCTATATCATGCCCCACATAGCCTGTCTGAAATAGTACAGCAAGGAGCCTGCTAAGCACGGCAACAGCTACTGTCTCTGCAATGAATGCTCCCCGGACTTGCGCAAGTGCGACCACTGTTAGCGCTGTGAAAGACAGTCTGCCTGCATGCAGTCTCTTACCAATATTCGTACATAGACTGTTAGAACCTGCCCACCTGTCACTTTCTCCGTCTGTAAGCACTTTTAACTCCTGCATGGGATAATATGATCGAGCATGTGTCCCCGACGTGGAGCGCGCAACGTCCGGAGCGGCAAAGAGGCCTGAGATATGGCGAGAGGGAGAGATATACCCCCCTCTCCCTGCCTGCCGCCCCCGGACGTGCGTCACTGACCCGCCCACATCCCACAGAGCAACGCCTGCCCTGGGGAGGAGTGGCTGGCCATATTCCGGGACGGGGGCAGCCCTACGCGACTAAGGGCCCGCCCTCCTGATGGCCACAGGGTGGCCTCGGGCAGGCGCAGATACGGTGCAGCGGCACCTCACGAGGCGAAAGTTCCGCCAGTGATCGCGTTGGTGGGTGTGAGTCCAAGCCTGCAGTGTGACTCACGGGGGGACACGCTTCATTTTTGGTTTCAACATGAAGCAAGAAGGTTTCCCAGCATTCTCCTCGTGTTCATGCGTCCCCCCTCATGCGAGGAGCCTCGGAGTTTTGTCCTCTGCGCGTGTCCATGTCAGCAGTGTGGAGAGGCGGGTACCTGCCATGCCCTAGCTATCTGTCTTTTAAATAAGGCAAAGGCCAGGTCAGCGAACTTGAGAAGGTGTCTGTCACCTCTCACACGGGTGCGTAGGACCAATAAGCACGATTCAGGGGTGGGCTCAAGAGTGTTTTCTGAAAGTTCGGTCACCGTGGCAGTGACCGCTTGCCATACTGGTTGCACTGTCGGCCAACCCCACACCATGTGGTAGAATCCAGCGTCCAACAATATGCATTGGGAGCATTGGGGGGTCAAGGCTGGATACATAAGCCTGGGGAACTTGAGAGCTTAATTACATCACCACAAAGCCTGTGATTGGAGCACACCCACTGTCTGAGAGCTGCACTGGCCACCTGGAGTTTTCCAGTAAACTCCTCAACTCCCTGGGGCAGAGAACGCGAAGGGAGTTATACCGAGGGAATAGTAAAAGCAGCTAGACCTTTGGACGCCCGTGGTGGTCCCTGCGTTTGCCGCCCCATGACGGCCGCAGGAGGTGGGGTGAATGATGGCAATCGGGGAGGGGGGCGGGAGGGGGTGATGGCAATCCCTGCTTTGCCACCCCGCGACGGCCACAGGTAAGAGTATTAGGGGGGGGCAACACTCTTGCATCCAGGGGCGGACCGACCCCCCTGCCCCCCCCCCTGCTACGCCACTGCAACGAAAGTTTGATGGCAAAAGCAGAAGAAGAGTGCAAGGGTCAAGAGTAGATAGGAAAACGGGAATAGGAAGAGAGTCAACATAGAATAAAGGTGGCATGTGAAAGTAAAGAGAGAGAGAGAGAAATACAAGCTTCGCAGACTGGGAAGACAAAGAGAGGGACAAACAAAAGAGGTGATCCTAAAACTGCCATGAAGCCAAACCGGCTCCAAACACGTTATCTCTCCCAGTCTCCCAAACTAACAATCTCTCTACGGCTGTGGAATGACAGATGTTTTGCAGGCTGCCTGCTTCTCGCCAGGGTGTTACGTGATGTTTGCTGTGCGCTGTTCACAGCTGCAGCAGGGCTGATGGTCGTGCTTGATAACCCTGGCGGTGTCCCTGTGTCAGACAAACTTCTAAAAAGTTCACAATCACGATCTGTAAACAGTTTATCCCATCAAGTTGTATTCTGGTGCTTGTAGTCCTGTTCATCTCATCTTCACTTGTTCCTGTTCAGGCCCCTACTAGTTCAAAACTCTGACGTGCACACGGACACCAGTTAGGGGTAGTGGGAATGGCCACGAGCACGTGCGCTCGGCCCCTTTTATTGGCAGCGTCATGTGACACCATGACGTCTGTGGTGGGTGGGTGTAAAGTGTGTTACATCACTCCTGAACACTAGACCGTGTTCATGCTAGGACTCTACATTGACGTCCGGAAATCATCGCTCCTCGCATCCCAGTCCTCACAACTGAGGTTCTGTATTTCGAGAGCGTTTTTTGTGCTGATTGCGTTCCTATTTGAGTTAGCCAAGAAGTCTTAGCTCATTTGATAGTTGTTGCGCACATAAGGGATATGTTAGGGTTCCATGAAAACCCTCAACAAGCGGAAGTAGTTTCCGAAATATATCATTTAGAACAATGTTATGTTACAAGTTGCTTATAAAGCGCACGTACACCCAAGGGTTTCATGGCGCTGCTAGGAACATACCGAGAACAGAGGGAGACTATACATGCGCACCTATAAACAATCTGAAGACAAATTTCCTCAGGTTCCCAAAGCTTAATACCATTTTGGCCATTATGACGTCAACATTCTTTTGGGCACTGGGGGAATTGTCTCTTCTAGATGCTGTGGACAGAAAGGTGGGGAGTGCTAACAATATGCCTCGTATGTTTTTGTTTAGAAACAACTGTGGTTCAGTTCAGTTGGCCCAATCGGGTCCTGCGCAAAAGCATGTGAAGTCCTTGGGAAGGACACAGGGCGAAATTGTTTTTGGATAGATACTTAATGAGGGAGTACGAAAGTAGTAGGGGAGCATGTGTTGTGTAAAATAACCATTTTATTTTACACAGGCAGGGTTAGCGGTAATCAGAGTAAACAGGTGCTCACATAAAGTGACAGGTGCGTAATGTGACAAGGTGCAGTGAATTTAAAAACATTACATCACATTGACAACAATGCTAGACTTTCATGCATTGTTTGACTGTTTGTAGGAAAGTAAATAGCTCGAGGAGATTCTGGTAAAGATGGAACTTCTGGCCCAATGTAATTCAGTTACTGTTTTTGTCTCTTAATGGGTGGCAGCAACATCAACTGGGGCATCTATAGCTGGTAGGAGGCTACTGAGGTTAAATCTCTGGAATGTGGAACAGTCACAAAAGGTCTTTAATTCAATGTCTTCTGTTCATAGGTGATACATTGTTTGACACCCAACTGATTAAAGAGGTAAAAAATTTAGCTGACGAGAAAAAAGGGCTTTTCCATTTCGAGCCCCTTTTGCAAAGAAATATATTTTTAAAGAAAGTCTGTCCAAACGCTACAGGAGAAGAAATATCCCTTTTGGGGGAGGGCTGGAGGTTTCGGGGGCTGTGATCATCTAAAAATCTTGACCACAGTCTGGCATAGTCCAGACAAGCCAATAAATACTACATATTCAGAGAGGTCAGTGGGAGCCCGTCTGACAAAATACTGTGCAGAGTGGGCTTCCATCACGGCAGATCAATAAGTGCTGGATGTCATTGGAAATGGTTATTCCACAGACTTTTCAAGTTATTTCCAGAGCAACACTTGAAAACTACTCCATACCCAGAAGCCCAGTCAAAAGGCAAAGGCAATGGAGTTGGATGTACAAACTGAATTACTGAAGGGTGCCATAGTTCTTGTACCGGATGGGCAGAGGGGGTGTGGGGTTATTCATTAGTATTTCTAGTACCAAAGCCAGGAGGCAAGTATGGACCAGTTCTGGACCTCAAGTGGTTCAACAAGTTTGTTCAGTACACACCCCTCAGAATGTTGACTCTATTGAGGGATATGGGAGAGCAAAGAGGGTCGGAAGAGTGATGGCTTATCCAATGTGGAAGGCATCATTACCTTCGAGAGAAATGCAGCTTTAGTTCTTAACACCATTTTGTCCAGAAAAAAGATGCTACAAGGAGGATGGACCGAGAGAACCTGAAGATTACCCACATGGCATGCCAATGTTATCACAAACAGACAGACTGTTTTGAATGTGAGTAGGCTCAATGGAAGACCATGGCTCAAAATGGGCACACATGAGGAAAGTAAGGGTTGATTTCATGTCCCACTATAGCATCACGATCAGATTTATGAAAGAATATTTGGCAAACCTTTTAGAAAACGCATCATAAGGGGTGATTTGAACGAGGACGGCTGAAGAGGTGCCAATGATACACAAAGGAGGCATTCGAACATTAGAAAATGTAAGCTTATTATAACATAAGCAGGAGCCCGGGTCCCATAGATCCAGCCTCTAGGGAATCCAAACCATAACGGCTAAAGTGGTGGTTTGATGCCATGGAGAAGGAATGTGGTGCGTGAGCTTAAAACAACAGATAACATTTACAAATGGAAACCATACACAAGACACTGTTGTGAGGCACAGAATGTAAAGGGGAACACAGATGAAGCATGAACACTAATAAAGGACTACAAGGAGAATCATTATGCTTGCACTACATCATCTTCCCCTTTATAATGAATATATAGAAGCGTTTCAGTGCATGCAAACATCCTTATACTTCACAGATATGGAAACCTTGCGAGAGCTCCTACTAACTAACTGGTTCAGCATCACTATCAGGCTCATCGGGATGCAAGTCAAGACTTTCACTTAAAATACCTGTTGAAGTAGACTAAGTGAGGTCCACGTCTGTACTTGATTCAGAATTATGGGTTAAATAAGAAGTTTGAGACAACTCTGAGAAACGATTATTGCCTTCCAAGACAAACCAATCCTCGCTGTTTTGATCTTTGTGCTCACAAATGTTGTAAGCTTGTTCAGGAGTCAGACTGAAAAGAGCCCTCTTACTCCGCCAGCCTCTATCATTCAGGAGAGCTGAACCACTTGAAACTTTGGTAATTTGAACTGGGCCAGAAAAATTAGATTCTCCTTTTTTGACCCTAGTAGGTCATCTGACCAAAACCCAATCATTCACCATAAATTCAACGCTCTTTACACCATGTGTACTGCCATAATATATTGTATGCTTTGTTTGAGCCACATCATCCTTTTCTTTCACTAATGTTGCTATACCACACTGACAGAACTTATACTTAGGTACGATGTCCTTTACCCAATCTGGGCAAACTTTAGCCCTGGGTTTCCTTTTCCTTTACAGACAAAAAGGAGAGACACTGGTCGTAGAATATGGAGTGAGATGGTATGCCCATTCCTTTTGCCTAAAAAATCTGCAACAGGAACCCAGCTAGTCAAAGCAGAATGTATCCCCTCTCTCAGGAATCTGTTCATTCTTTCCACCAGACCATTCGAGGTCGGCAAGTAGAATGCCACCCTCAAATATCTGACGTGATGCTTTTGAACAAATTTCTTAATCTGAGAAAAGAGAAAGCAAGTCCCGTTGTTAATGACCACATTTTTAGGTTGTCTTTCCTTTTGAAAAATCTTGCTTAGAAATTTTATAACAAATGAAGTATTTGCAATAGGTTAAAATCAAAGAACACCCATTTTGAAAAGTAATCTACTAGAACCAGTAAACAAGTCCTGTCTGAGGGTAGTAAATCAAATGCCTCTGCAAAGTCAGTGTTTCTCAGGAAAGGGAACTGTGTGTAAAGGAGTTTGGTGGGTGAGCCAGTGTTTATCGAAAAGTTAACAAGTGTTACAAATAGAAATCCAATCAGCTATTTGGAAATCTAAAGAAGTCCACCAAAAGTATTGCTTTAAGTTTTTGCAAGTAGCTCCCACCCATAGATGACCTTGGTGAGCAGCTTGCAAGAGTGTGAGTTTAACTGCAGTTGGGGAAACCGTGACGTTGTTGTGTAAGAGAACTCCATCAACAATTGAAAGCTCACTTTGTATGTGCGCGAAATATCTAAGTGGGGTAGCTCATAACCTTTATGTTTGCCAACATTTTTTTGTCAAATTCCATTACTAAGGCTAGTTTATTATCTACTGTGACCGCAGACAGCCATTCGTCACGGGAAACCAGATCAGAGGAGCTTAAAATATCTTTCAACGTAGCCACCACAGACTCAACCTCCTCAACATCTTCAGTAGAGTCAATGTTCTGAAGGGGTCTTCTGGATAAAATATTTGCCCTAGAGTTTTTGCCCCCAGGCATGTAGTCAATTGTGAAATTGTACTCATGTAAGAATGCTAGGAGTCTGAATAACCTTACAAAGGCTTTTCCTGAGCCATTAACATTGAGTTAGTGAATTAGAGGCTTATAGTCTGTGAAAAGATTAAAGCAAATGCCCCTAAGAAAAATGTTAAACTTTTCAATGGCCCAAGAGTAAGCCAACGCCTCCCTCTCAATTGTACAGTAATGCGAGTCTGATGTTTTCAATGAGCGGGAGGCAATGGCCACATGCATTCACTGTTATAAAAAAATTGTAATAAAACAGCACCTATCCCAACTTGACTTGCATCTACAGTTAGCATATATTTGCAGTCAGGTTTAAAAGCAGATACAGCTGTTGCATTTGTGATTACAGTCTTGACTCTGGCAAAAGCTTGTTCAGCTGCATCATCCCAGATAAAGTGCAAGTTTTTTTGTAACAATTGTCTAAGTGGTTGTACTATCATGGCATGTCCTTATAATTGGAAGGAGTTACATCCTGCATAGCCTGTACCAAAGAAAATTTAGGATGTATACCACTGCCAGAGATATGATGACCTAAATAAGAAGATGACACTTTTTCAGGTTTAAGTCTGATACCTACTTCCTTAAATACCTTCAACACTTTGCGCATCTTGTACTTGAAAAGTCCTGTGAACAGTCCTCTGTAACAGAGGCTATGTCAACAGAACCAACCCAAGAGGTACCCCTGAAGATACTATGAAAATGTCCCATTTTGTGGCATTTAGTGCCTCTCTTCCCGCAGCTGGACATTAGGCATGATTGCCAAGATGGGTATTGGAACCACATCTATAGCAAAATGTTGTTGTGTAGTTCCTACAAATCTATACAGGATCTGCACATTTAGACAAGATAAAGTAAGGGATTGGTGTCCATACGGATTCCAGACACCCCCAAAGGATATGTTAGTCTGTTATTCCTGCTAGTTCACAGTGCCACTACGAGCCCCTCTTAGCATGAAGCGAATAGCTTCTGGCAACTATCAAACATGACAAACCTGACCCCTCAGGGATTGTGGAAACAGTACTGTACTTTTCGCTCAGTCACTCATGCTCACTTTGTCTCAGAGTGCTACCCAGAATAAATGGTGGGAACATTTTTCAATAAGCATTTATTGAACCAGCATCATTCTAGAGTAAAATACATGTGCTGCAACAACCACGAGACTGAAGCAAATATATAGGGTTATAAGCATCAGCAGAGTAAAGAAAAGGTAGAAATCTACCATAGTGCTAAAACAATGAATATATGCTGCCATATAGATGCATGACAGTAATAATGCACACTTCTACAATGCAAACCCTAACTTGATGTACTTAAGTGTACCTATCATGTATGTAGGTGTATAGCCAAGAATCCCCTTAGAATAAAGTCAACCCCATTACCTAATATGGGAGAGCGAAGGACCCCATCTTGGTCTCATGAAGGACACCCCACGAGGGATGTCAGACCACTGCATGCTGGAGTGTCTGTGTGCAGGAACCTCAGCGTCTCACGTCAGCATGGAAGTCCTTTTCTCCTCTAGTTTGCCCAGTAAAGACGTAGTACTTATATACCCGAAAGGTACCCTCAGGGGTTCTACCTAGAAGTGTACTTTGGGCATGTCGGGCAAGGGTGTCGATAGAGGAGACCCTCATACAGAGTTATCATGCAGAAGGTGGTAATCCTGCTGTGATACTGAAAATCCTAATGCATAATACATGAGGCTAGTTTTTGGAGAAAGCCACACAACAGTCATGTAGCACCAAACTAGATAAAAGGTCAGTGTCAGACCCATTATGTAGAACAATGTTAGGACAGGTGTAGTTAAACGGTTGTGTAACTATCTAGGCCTATATTGGGGTACATTGAGGTTCATAACAATGTCCTGCTCCTTTTCTATGGGAGCTTGTTGTTTTTTCCTCTGTAAGGCAAACATTAATAGAATCTGGAACTTCTACAGTGTTTACAAGTTATGGATTGTCGTCGGCTGAAATGAATTTACTCAATATAATAGATTGTTCTATAGCTTTAGCCATAGCCAATACCTCCCCCAAAGTGGGATCCTGGCAGGGAAGTAATTGTTCCTGGGTTGTGTCCAAAAACAAATTGATCCATGATGTCAATATCTAAAGTAGATCCAAACTTGCATTTCGCAGCAAGACGTCTGAGAACAGAAACATACATCTCAATAGATTCTTCCTGAGACTGCTTCCTTTTGTTAAACTTAAATCTTTCTAGTAGGATACTGGGATGTTTAATACATTTTTTTACTTTGTAATAACCTCCATATATTCATTCCAATCATCACAGTCTTCAATTGGTGGGGAAACGGGTAGATTGCCAAAAATATGTCGAGCTTCCATACCTAAATTACTATAAAGAATAGCTTACTTTCTTTGTGTTGTGAACTTTTCTGCATCAATAGCCACCAAATAATTTTCAATAGAGTTGTACCATTTTTTCCATAGCTGAGGTGGTTTACCTGGATTTTGAAGAAAAGGCTGGGTCTGGACAAATTGTTGAATACCAGACATAATATAGCTGAAATAGGAATAATTAAAAATTACTTTAAACAGAGCCACTTATCCTTGTCTAGTTGTATAAATTGCAAGTAAATGTGGTCTGATGGTTGTTCGGTCATGTTGCATAGGAAAACTGATTGAACTAGATATGAGAGGGTAAATGGAGAAATGATGCCCAATGCAAGGTGGCCGCTATGTTGAGTTGATGCAGCATGTCTGAACACGTTCAAAACGCTGGGTGAGGAAGAGTAGATGTGTGTGGACAGCGTTTTAGGCAATACATAAAGAACAGGGTCAGGAAAAGTCAAAAAGGCCCAATCACACCAAAAACTCATGACAGCTCCGGTCTGGTGAGAGCCCAATGCCTTTCACAATGAATGTCTGGGAGTGGGGCAGAGTTCTGCGCTCAGGCGAAGTGCCACGCAGCGGGGCAGTGAGCCAAAGTTGTGGAAAACCAGGAATATGGCTCAAATTAGATGATGGGCTCCTGTTGGTTCATCACTCAACGCCAAATATGTAGAGGTGTCAATGATACACCAAGGAGGCATTCAAATCTCAGAAAAGGTTTGTTTATTAGAACATAAGCAGGAGCCCACATCCCTCAGTTCCAGCCTCTAGGGAATCCAAATCGTAGCTGCTAAAGTGGGGGTTTGATCCATGGAGAAGGAATGCGGTGTGTGAGCTTGCAACAACAGATAACATTTACAAATTTAAACCATACACGAAACACTGTTGCGAGGCACAGAATGTAAAGGGAACACAGATGAAGCATGAACACTAATAAAGGACTACAAGGAGAATCACCATGCTACCACTATAACAGCTTATCCAATAAACATAAAAAGAGTGAAAGGGCTGACAAGTAACCTTTAACAGTGACCACAGCAAGACCTTGCCTGGCCAAAGACAAAATAAAACCAGTAGGGTCTACTTGCTGGGTGCCGCCCCAACCGACAAATTTATCTCAGCGCTTAGCATACACTTATTTTGTGAATGGACCCTGGCTGCCAGTATTACATTAATAATTTGGGAGGAAGGTCAAAGGAGGTCAACTGCCACTGTTCAATCTTCAGGCATAGAGGTGCAGGTTGCACAGGTCTGGGTGGAATAACATGCCTTGCTGCTGCAACAGAAGATTCTCCCAAAGCAGCAGTCTGATTGGAGGAGAGATGCTCTGGCCAAGAATTTCTGGGTACCACACTGTCCTGGCCAAATCTGGAGACACTAAAATAACTTGGGTCTGGTCATTCTTGATCTTTTTCAGAACTCAAGGCAGAGAGGTAGCACCTGGAAGGCATAAAGGAGTCATGTGCTCCACTGCATGTGTAATGTGTCTTTGAGGTAGAGCTTCTTGAGAAATCCAGTGCGCAAAGTGTTAACACTGCATATTCTTGGCTGTGGCAAAGACATCGAGCCTGGGTTGTCCCCATTGCTGGAAAATGCCCTGCACCACCTACATGTGTAATGACGATTTATGACCCACTAAGTGTTGGCGGCTGAGCTGGTCTGCCCTGGTGTTTAAAGATTCTGGAAAGTGGTATGCTACCAGGGAAATGCCCTGACTACTCAGCCAATTCCAGAGGTACAGATCCTCCTAACACAGGACCCAAGATTCAAATCTGCTCTGCTTGTTGCAGTACCACATGATGGTGGTATTGTACATGAGAGCCTAAACCAGCCTCCCCTGATGGGCGGCAGAAATGGCTGCAATACCAAGGAAATCACCCACAATGCCAATAGATTTATGTGGAGGTAGAACTGTATCTATTAGAGACGGCGCATTCCTGTCTGTTTCACTTGTGCTGACGCACAATGGGCTGCCATACGCCAACGCAGGCCCCTTTGCACCACTGTGCAAGGGTGCCTGAGTTGCTAGATGATTATTTTTGTGCAGGAAGGGAAAACTTGCTGTACAAAAACAATCATAAGAGGCTTTATCCTCTTTCAATGTGTGCTGCAGAATACAGCACACATAGAAAGAGGAAAAACGAGGAGTAATAAATACATTTCTCCTGGTTGTGACTCCCTTATGCCTCCCCTAGGGGGATGTAATTTTTGGGTGCTGCCTCAGACTTACAATTTCTTTAAATCTGGGGCAGTGTCAAAAAGCCATGGATTTTGCTGGGAACACCCCCAGTAACACCCATGGAACGACCCTTTCACGCAGTTTTCTGCGTGAAAGGGGCACACATTTATAAGGCCATGAAAAGCCACCTAACATGGCATTACATGGCCTTATATATATGCTGTGGCACATTGTGCCACCGGAAGGTCAAAAATGTGATGTTCCGGTAGGTCAAAAGTGACAGTAGGGCCTCATAAATGACCCATTCAGAATTTGCTGTGCCACATTAAGATGGGCATGGCTTGGGTTGAGACAGAGCTGGCTCAGAGTCAGAGACTATTCTAGGTTCTGGCTCCTACTCCTGTACTGGCAGCATCCACGCTGGCATCGATGTTCAAGGGAACAGTGCAGATTTCGGCGACAGACCCGTAGTTGGCACCAACACTGGTGCGGAACCTAAAGCGGGTTAAAGAGCCTCAGATGGTCTTTCAAAAAATTCAGACCGAGCAGATGCAAGTAATACTGGTTGACTCATTTGGCCATATCTATAGAGTGAAGAGTCAGTAGCTTCAGCTACCATTACATCATCCACCCCTTCAGTTTTCAAGTCAACCACTAAGTCAACTGAGAACTTTGCATTTCACAGCATAGACATTGAGCAGTTGGCCATACAGCAGTTAGGCGTACTTTAAAGAAGTGTCAATTGATATGTAGGCCTGTAAAAAGCCTTAAATGTGTTTGACTCACTCTACCATTGGGGGCAATTTGAAAATTAGTGTCAAGATAAAGGGTTTAAAGCAATGTCATTTGATCAGTTCCACACATCAGACATCTTAAGGCATGGCTTCTTATTTGGATTCTTCCTCTTTACACTGTCGGCTCAGTGGGCAGCAGTTACATGCTTCAGAACATCTGGGGAATTTCAAATTGTTGAAAATCTTTAGATTGAGAAGGCTGCTAGACTAAACCCTTGCCACCAGCTGGGACCTATCTGTGGTGCTTTAGGATGTGAAGCAGAAACCAGTTGAGCCTTTGGATATGTATACATATAGCCATAACTTTGGCAAAAATATTATGCAAGCTGTGTCCTTTGGTGATCAATTATTCCTTTCCAAAATGTCTGCCTGATTAGATGGTTTTAAGATCTGATCATAAGTTTAGGCTGAAAGTCCTAAAGCAATTTCATTGTTCACAGCGAATTGTTATACTCGTGATCCAAAATTATTCAGAATTGCATATTCTGGCGTCATTAGACATAAAAAGGACATTATTGATTTATGTAGGAGAAACCAAGGAGTTTTGCTCATATTGTGCTTTTTTACAGCATACTGTGCCACAAATGAAGGAAAAGGTGATAACAGAGACCTAGACCTTGAGTAGTGGGTAAACAGACCATCTCACATGCCTATATATCAGCAGGTTGTGTGGTCCTTGAGATATTACAAGGTCACTCTACCAGAACAGTAGCCACCTCCTGGGCCGAATCAGCTGGGGTTTCCCTACAGGAGATATGTAGGGCAGCCACTTGGTCCATACCTAGCAGTGTCATATAACACGATAGGTTAGAGTTGAATAGGGATGACTCGTTACATTTTAGTATGGGAGAGCTAATAGCTGCAATGATGTAAAAGTATCCAGATAACAAAGAAAAATGAGTGGGTAAATAAAAAGCTATGAAAAATTTTTACTTTTTTTCTCAATTGTGATTCCTGGAATGAGGAGCGATGATGCATACTTATTACTTAGGATAATCTTCATTAATCCGAATCAAGAACTTCTTGTGCCAAGGTGCATCCCAACCCTCCCTTCAACGGAAGGCACTGCTAAATGTTTTCTTGTAAAGGTAGGATGTGCGAACAGGAGAGAGGGGCCATGCTGGAATGTTCAAAATAGAAACAGAAATATCTAAACACTAAAAGAAAGGGCTGTCTGAGGGCAGAGCTAAGCTGTGATACCTGGGGCTAGGAGCAAATGATTCGTAGTAATGAAGATTACTGTGATTAGTTAATGCATCTGTCCTATTAATATGATATCTTACTTTTCTAAAACCTCGGCCTACTCTACCACCCCTACTGAGAGCACATTTCCCTCCATGATAACCCCTTCCCTACTGTGCTAATCATCAAGCTGATCAGCCTGGACATCCAGTGCTGCTTGTTTGCATACCCTGATTGTGGAACTCTCCCCAGTTTAACATCAACCTAATTGATAACTAAGCCTCTTTTCTTAAAGTTACCAAAACTGACATGTTTTGTAGATTCCTTATTCCATGCTTTTAGGCACTGTCTTTTTCGTCATGCCATGATGCCTCTGGTGTACGCGTGCTTTATAAATACCCTCATATTTTCATTGTTAATTTGGAATTACAAGTAGGCTTGAGCTATATTTTTGTAAGACGTGAAGCATAAAATGTGAAGCCAATGCAAAGACCTCTTGACTCTTTTTTTGCCAGTAAAGGTACATGATCTGCCATCATTGAAGAAGGTGAAGATGGGAACGTGCTGATGCTAGGATTTAGGTAGGAGATTTCCCGAAGTTACCCAGTGTGGGCATGAGTCTCCTCATCAGAAGGTATCAAGCTGTCCTTTGTGGGGTGACAGCATCCCTGTACATTCCTGCTTTTTAATTTGGTTTTTGATTCTTGTCCTACAGAACTTCTATTGAAACAGCAACACCGAGTGCCAAAATGGAAAGAGAAAACCGTAACTCTGTGAACTACTAACACCTAACGTAGGCCAGATTGAAATCTCCAACGATTACCTACGGATCTTTGCAAGTGGAATGTTGACAGGAAGAGGTTCAAGATGATCACACCCTCCAGCAAGTGCTTTCCGGCTGTACTCCACCAAGTTCTGCATTGAGAGAAGACAGTCAGTGACTAGAAGGCATCAGAACTCTTATCCCAAGATCCCACTGATTTTGGACATTCTAAGGACCAGGCTCGAAGAATCCAGAGTTCATCACGCTACATCTTAACATTCATGGATTTCTGATCCTTGTGCGCCTTTGCAGCCTTGAAATTATCCTGCAGCTGTGTTCTGAAAATTACATAACGGCCAACACCATGGGGAGTGGTGTTAACCTGGTCTGGTAATTACCTCCTATTCTGAGTGTCCTCTGTGTAATGAGGAATTACATGCGGTGTTTCCTGGCAGGGAGTTCCGGATGTTTCAGAATTTACAGCACGTTTTCCCTAGTACTCTTCAGCAAGGCTGACCTGACGAAACTTGCCAGGGGATTATTGTGGGGTGCTGTAAATACCACATTCCAATCAGATACATCAGAAATCCGATCTGTGTCCAAGTTCTTGTTTTCACAGCCGTACAATTTATCTCATAATCAAGGGCTGTCGCTTATTGGCTCGTTTGCAAGCATCACTAAATCCAGGTCAAACAATTCTGAGCTCAATAGAATTATCCCTAGCCTTATAGGTTTTCTTCTCTAAACGGAGAATAACTTGCAGGAAATTATCTCTCCACGTATTATACATTTATGTGTGTAGAATTACTGCCAGTATTTTTTGTAATTGGGCATGGTTTTACTGTGCTGTAGACCGCATCACAAACAAGTATTACTTCACTTGTAAAGGAGTATTATCACTTCATTCGGAATCTGGACATTCCTGCACATTTTTGCTGTAAAAGCGGGAGTCTAATAATGTAATAAATGTTTTTAAAATGTGTTTCTTAATTCTAAGTGTCCCATTATAACTTGTAAGTTAAAGCAGATGTCCTAACATTAGTGATCTTGGCCTTTTCTGAATTCAACCAATCAAGAGTCTAGAAACGATCCTGGACTCCTCTTCAAGCCACAGGTCAATGCCGCATTTTCTCAAGACAGCTTCATTCCTAAATGAAGTCGTTTTTTCTCCAAACTTCCAAATCTTAGTTGTGTTGGTCAAGCAAATATTGCTTACAGTCAAAGCTGATATGTGAAGTTGTTTGTGCATTGATCTTGCAGAGAAATTGTTCAAAAGTACTAATTTTACGAAACATTGTAGCCAGCCTGAGAAAGAACGTGTGTTGAGGAGAGCCCGCTCCGAGGAAGGGTGCACTTCTGATATGTGATGTTCAAAAGAGTTCATAGACAACTCCTGCCTTTCCGAAAGAGCAACTGAAATAAGTAACTTACCTAACAGGCAGCTCAGTGTAACCTTATGAAAACCTGTAATTTAAATGCAAGATTGTTAGATGCACCTTTGACCACGGCTGGGGTAATGGTAATGCTAGTATTCACTTTCAGAATGAATGAATGTGTTATTCTACATTGGAGTGTTGATTTTTAATCCGGGGTTAGCTGGATTGTAATGCCTGACTTTGGGCTGTCACGACTCCTTGCTTCTAGAAATATACTCCCTTCAATACCCAGAGATGTCTGCCTTTTTTTATTCCCAGCATGCATTTTTCAGATTCTTCAACTAGTTTTAGGTCTTGGCTAGACAGCGCATGGCTGTCTCAGACAGACATGTTAGACAACTTTGTGGGCTTCAGTCTCCCCTTAAGGCATTCCATTTGCTGGCTCCATAGTCACTCTCATATTCTTTCTTCCCATTTGCCCATGGCATGCATTTGTCATGCCTCTTCCTGTGTTTAGCCCTGCTCGAGAGCATGGATCAATTACACTATCTATCCATTGCTTTCATTCTGGGCTATGTTTCAGGAACTACTTTTTTCTTTGTTAAAGAACACTTAACACGTAAGCTCGCGTTTTTATTCACTGCTCCAAGCTCCTCTGTAATCAGAACTGTAAGTCTTGTTATGAGGTTGTCATATTTGCTGTGCATTCAAAGACCAAGGTAAAATGCAAGAGGCTGTTTTCCGAGGGCACCTGTTTAGCTAATTTACACATGATTGGTGTGCATCAACACTCAGGTCTAGCATCGTTATCATATACATGTAATTCTGCATGCCTGTGATTGACTTTCAAAACACACAGCTAAATCACACTTCTTTCACTTCAATTTAAAGACTTTATACAGGTTAGTGTTTAGAAATAAAATCAAGTAATGGAAAGCCTTTGTTTAAGCGGATGTTGAACAAGTAATTCACACGCATTCATAGTTAAATGTAATGTTGCACCAGCAAATCAAAATTAAATATTTTCAACATACTACGTTTATTCTTTATTTTTGAATTGCCAGTGCAACATTACTTTTAATTCTGAGTGCATCTGATTTAATTGCAAAACACACGCTTAAACGAAGGCTTTTAAGCACATGATTTGCATGGAATTTATATACTTAAGTAACCTCTTTCAATTGCAGTGATAGAAGCATGTTTTAACTGTATGTTATGGGTGCAATCACAATTAAAAATGTTTCACAAGCAAATCAGGGGACAAATAAACTCGATGATTTGCCAGTGCAACATTACTTTTAATTCTGATTTACGTTCAAAATACTCACTTCAAAAAAGGCTTTATATTGGTTTCCGGTTGTAATGCTACATATATTTTTACATTGTGAGATTGTGGTGACCTTTAACTCTACGTGTTTTAACTGACTCCATTTTGAATATACAATATCATTTTTGTGCTCTTGCATGATTTTATTTTGTGCCTTCTTGCAGCTTCAGAGTGGAATGTTTTCTTTCTTCTCAGCATAGAGCAAAACAGCCTTGCTGGAACAGAATGTGTGGGATGTACGTTTGAAAGCGTGAGAGAGGAACGTACTTCTCTATCTCAGAGTCAAAACACGGAGGTTCGCCTGGCTTCCGTCTCGACCTTGAAACAGACTGGTACGGTCAGCCTTAGTTTTGCAATAGATGAAGGAAGGGGGACTTTCTAGAAGTCTTTCTCCGTGTTAGTAAAAAGTATTAAAGACTGGAAGTTTTGGTGCTCATACAGAATCTCCCTGGTGGGGTGGAAGCACCGTCACAGGGACGTTTTTGCTGTCCCACTAAGTCATCTGGATGACTGAAAAGGACTTCCGAGTCAAGCTGACCAGAATGTTGTGTTCAATTCAAATGGTGATGTATAAGCAGTACGTTTTTATTGCTCTGTGACGTTTTCACATTGTGTATACATGCTCTTTATATTTGAGTCTTTCATTTGACAGAGCTTATTCTTGGGATTTGACAGTGCTTGTTTCTTGCATTGGACATCCATTATTAGCCGATTACGTTTTGCTTCCTTGCATTAGATGTTTTAATGTTCCGTTATTATCTGCTTATGTTTTACTTCCCTGCATTAGACTTGTGAATGTTCCATTATTATGTGCTTATGTTTTGCTCCCTTGCATGTGACTTATGAGTGTTCCATTATTATTACTATTTGCGTGTATTTTACTATTATCTGTTTGTGTTTTACCTCATGCATTTGATTACTTGAGAGGGTTTTATTATTACTTGCTTGTGCACACATATATATACATTTGCATGTGGTTTTACCTGTTTCATTTGACATCTGGAATGTCTTTCGGTTAGACAGTGTTGTATTAGTAAAACCCCATGCTTTATTTTGAAGCTGCCCTTTGATTGCCTCATTTTGTGAGTGCTGAGTCTCTTTTCCAGGTGTTTTTCCTGTTTTGCTGAGCGCTTCATCTTAGGAGTACTGAATTTCTTTTATTAGGGAGTTTAAAGCAAGACATAGGTTTCAGACATGCACTCGCATATAGCACCTATGAAATACACAAAAGTGCAAGTTTATATTCACATCTAACCATGAAAAATTATTTTATCATACCTGTGCATTTGATTTTCAATTGTCACATTCATCGAATTGAATGCTGACCATCACATGGAAACAACAGTGACAGCATTAAGTTTAGCAACATACATTTCCTTTATGTACCTTTTATTAATCTCTCTCACTTGATAGAACAAGGAATATATAGAGGAAACAAACAAACTCAGCAGGAACATATACATCGTTCCATGTATGCAGGGAGACCACAATAACAAAACACAATTGCTTACAATATGTCATCTAATGTAAATAAGTCAGTGGAAAACTAGGGTTTCAATCTGGAGTCGGATCTATTTAATAATTAATCTTAATAATTAATCTTATACTTGCTTATTGCTACTTTGGTTGCTGAGGAAAAGTATGCCGCTTGTTCGCCCTAAGTTGGCAGGGTATGCTCAGACTCGGGTCCCTTGCTCACTTTGCCACTGGATTCAAGCTAGCCTGGCTGATGAGGGGTGTTTCCCCGAAACCGGTCCCAGGATGCTTGCTTCGGGTCGAGGGAAGACCTGGCTTGGCAGTGTAGGCTGTATTGTTACCATTAGGCACAGGGTCAAGACTGATTTGCATATGGCTGGGTCTGAACTGGGGTGGCGAAGTGAGCTAAAGAACTATGACGGATGCAACCCACATCTGTGATTAGGAGTGAGCGTTTAAAAAGTTTCTGCACTCCATCCATCATCTCCTTGGGTTTGTTTTGTTCGCCCTAAGTTGGCAGGGCATGCTCAGACATGGGTCATTTGCTCACTTTGCAACTGGATTCAAGCTAGCATGAGGCACAGGGTCAAGACTGATTTGCAGAGGGATGCATCTGAACTGGGGTGGCGAAGTGAGCAAAAGAACAATCATGGATTCAACCCAGATCTGTGAACTGGATGAGTGTCTGAAAAGTTTTAGCGCTCCGTATCTCATCTCCTTGTGTTTGCTTTGTTCGCAAAGTTTGCAGGGTATGCCCAGATGTGGGTCCCTTGCTCACTTTGCCCCTGGATTCAAGCTAGCCTGGCTGATGAGGGGTGTTGCCCTGAAACCGTTCCCAGGATGCTTGTTTCCGGTCCAGGGAAGACCTGGCTTTTCACAGTTCCAGCTGGACTGTTCTCATTAGGCACAGGGTCAAGACTCATTTGCATATGGCTGGGTCTGAACTGGGGTGGCAAAGTGAGCTAAAGAAAGATAATGGATTCAACCCAGGTCTGTGACTGGGGGTGGGTGTCTGAAAAGTTTCAGCGCTCTATCCATCATCTCCTTGTGTTTGCTTTGTTCGCCCTAAGTTGGCGGGGTATGCCCAGACGTGGGTCCCTTGCTCTCTTTGCCACTGGATTCAAGCTAGCCTGGCTAATGAAGAATGTTACCCTGAAACCGGTCCCAGGATGCTTGTTTTTGGTCCAGGGAAGACCTGGCTTGGCAGTTCTGGCTGGACTGTTCCCATTAGGCACAGGGTCAATAGTGATTTGCATATGGCTGCGTCTGAACTGGGGTGGTGAAGTGAGCTAAAGAACAATGATGGATTCAGTCCAGATCTGCGATTTGGGCTGAGTGTCTGAAAAGTTTCAGCACTCTGTCCATCATCTCCTTGTGTTTGCTTCTTCCAGTGTCATCTGTTGAGTGGTGGTTCAGGTGACAATGTTAAGCCACCTGGACTAATCAAATCCTTTCTTTTTGAGGGGGGCTTGTTGAGTTTATCAAAAAAAGCTCCAAAGTGTCCAGAATGTTGCAATCCAAACTGGCTCTTGGTCTGCCCCATCACTCTTCCACCTCCGCTGCTTTGAATTTGCTGCATTGCCTCCCGGTGGTGAAGAATCCCTCTGCTATGTTCATAGAGCCTTGCATCCTACCAGGGCTATCTACCTCAGGAAAAGGTTTGCCCCATTTGTCCCTGGTCGCGCCCTTCTCTCTACTGGTGCATTCTTACTAGCAAAACCTGGATTTAATTGAGCTTGCTTTTTTGGTAGCCCTTTGTCTGCAGTAGCTGCTAAACTGTGGAATACTCTCCCGGTATTCAGGAACGTCTTGAAGACTTGGCAGTATAGGCAATTGTTCTCTCCAGATATGTTTAATTTAGTCCAGTTTCTCTTCACCACCATGACACCTGTATGGGTATTAGAGCACTCAATACAACTTTTAACATACCTTCGGCTACTGTACCAGTACTGGAAAATAAGACCCACTGGATGCCTTAATCCGCTGAGATATATCACCAGATTATATTCTTGGTCAGCGATCTAGCCATTTAGACAGCTCAGTGAGTTACACGTTTTACTGTAGAAATCAGTGGGCAATCTAATGGTCACAGGTCCATATTCCATTGTTGCCATCTCAGCTTTTCAGTTTCCAAATTTAGATACAACTGCTACCAATGAGTCTGGTAATTAAAAACCTATTTTTTACAGTGCTACTAAAATGCAAGCTGGGGCAAAAGTGATGTACCTCAATATATATTTTGCCTAAACAAATGTGATTTCCCCACTGGCAGCCATTCCAGGCCACCACCACCTGCCTGAGCTTGGCATTGGCCCCTGGAGAAGGAATAGGGTGGTTGGCGAGTACAGCACAGTATACTAGAGGTGCGAGAGGGATCCCGCACCTCTCTAGTCAACGAATCACCCGTCTTCTTCCTAATCTTTCCCTTTTCCATTTGGAACCACTTGGAAGGCAATGACTGGTGTGTGATTGAGTTGACGCAAGTTTACAATGTAGCAGTGGCTGTAAAAGGATGGCGATTTGACATCTAATATACACCCATTTAAAAAGTGATATTTTGGAGTGTCACTTCTGGTAAAAAGCCAGTTTTTAATTAAATCTGGGTGTACAATGCTGTGTCCAACTACTATAATGCACTCTCATTGGCTCCTTTCCCAGTACTTAACAAGGAAAGCAAAATGTCACAATTCACAAATATGGGTGGATTTTTGGATGCCAGGACCTATTTGCTATCCAAATCAGACCCTATTCAGCACCCCTTTCCAAGGGGAATCTTTTGTAATTAGTGGCCATTGGCTATGGAATTGGTGTGAATTTCAGCATTCAGACCCATTTTGAAAGTCACATAGGAACTGGTTTTTACAAAAGCCTTTCAGAAAACCATCTGGTTTGTCTTTTGGTTGTACGCATCAATTGCTGATATATTAGCACAATGCAGGCCATAAACATACACTATTATTCTGGATTGGTGAGATAGCTTCTTCTTTTGAACAGAGCATACCTTACCCACAATAGCAATGTCTTTCACCACACACATTCTTGCACTTAATAACCCACACCGATCTATATTATACTCTGTGACAATCCAATGTAATTGTGGTAGGTAAGACAAGAGAGAGGGCCCCACACAGCAGGGGGGCGGAGCATCGTTTTACATAGTGAAATCAAATCTCCCTTTGGGAATTCGCCAAACCACATGCATACACTGCACAGACCTTTTCAGACACCCTTCAGGTTAAAGCTCAAGAGTTTTACAAGCAAATCCAGTACCACACCAATATATAGAAACATAATGCTTTAATGGTGTGTTCATAGACCCCGTTATCAATTTCAAATTATTATAATATGTATATTAACAATAATTCATTGATTACATCACCTACATAGAATTAAAAACAGTTACTGCAAAAAAAAAATATATATTGCATTAAAAACCCAAATTCGGTGCAAAAAATAAATCATCAAATTTCAATGAAAAGGAAGGGGCAAAGAAGATAACAAACACTTCTCTATCTTAATAGTACCGAACTGTTCAATCATTATACGTGATACATGATGTAGCATGGAAGTCACCATCTATCGTATCAAGAAACTATAAGGATTCAGGAGCATATTAGCAAGAACCTCATTAAAATTATCCCCATTTTAGCGGCAAACTGCCGCTAAAATGGCGATAATGGGCTTGCTAATATGCGTTATAGAATTCCAATAGAAGCCCAGGTTAGATGTGCAGGACATCTAACCTGGGCTTCTATTGGAATTCTATAACCCATATTAGCAAGCCCATTATCCCCGTTTTAGCAGCAGTTTCCTGTGGCTAAAATGGCGATAACTTTAACGAGGCTCTTGCTAATATGCCCCTCAGTTCATTTGTCATGTTGAGCATTTCAGTTGATTTCACAAATTATTGCCACCTTTTTCAGGACAGGCATATATATTCTCCCACATATATAAGATAGAATGATTAAAACCAGTAGATATGAGTCGAAGTTCCTTAATGGGGCCTATATGTAAATATTGGTGTCCCAGAAGCTAGAGGCCATCAAAGGCCAGACCATAGTCCAAGAAAGCATTTGTTGCTTAGTGTCACTTTAATATATGACCAGCTGACGAAACATTATCCAGACTAGGAAGGTTCCTAAGAGAAATGAATCCTCCTTATTTATTTATTTATTTATTTTTTAGATTTATAAAGCGCAAAAATACCCAAGGGTGTCTTGGCGCTACGGACAACAGGCAGAAACAATAGTGAGCAGATTATTGATTGAACATCCAAGTTTTTATCATCTTTCTGAAAACTAGCAGGGACTGACAGGATCTGATCTCCACCGGAAGGGTGTTACAAAGTTTTGCCACGGTGACAACAAAGCGCCTATCGCCCCAGGAAACAGTTTTGGTGCGAGGTACTGTAAGGTGAAATGCGGTGGATGATCGGAGTGTCCTGTTCGGAATATAGGTCGTTAAGCGATTTATTAGAAACTGGGGACTTGTCTTGTGGGAGGCTTTATAGGCAATACATAATGCCTTGAATTTTATCCGATTTTCCACCAACAACCAGTGGTACCTCTTGATGACATGAGAGATAGGCTTGAACTTAGGAGTTCCGGACAGCATTCTAGCTGCCGCGTTCTGAACGGATTGAAGTTTTTGAATGACCATGCTCTGTGCATTAGCAAGCAGCCCATTGCAGTTGTCTATGGATGACATAGACTCCTTAAGGTTTTAGAAACCGCCACTCAATTTATATGAAACATGTTGGAAGCGGCTCATCTCCTTTAATGCGTTCATATGACAGTTTCTAAAATCTTCATTGAATACTTAACAGAGGATAAGGGGCAAAAGATAGGTTGTTCCTCATTATGCAAGAAAATCACTCCTTCACTACTGCTATCCAAATTCTGCAAACTGCAAACACTTACGTTCATACTGGACCTTCATCCAGAATCAGCTTTCATCCCTGTTTGGCACAGCTATTTCAATGAACTTCCTTATGATAGGTCTAGGCCCTTGGGCCTCACTTAATGCATTAAATCCTAAAGCTAATGACATGACATTGCTGGACCTCCTACTTACAATTGCAGTTAAAGGCAACTTATCTGAATAAAAATCATTTACCCGTCTAGCCCCTCACACCTGGTGGACATGGGTCTCCTACCTCAGAGGAGCACACAGCTCTCGAGCTCAACACCCATCTACCTCCCAGATCTCAAGCGAACTGTGGCACACCCTAAATAAATTTACTAGAACAAAATGACAACACAGTTGCCTTGCATGGATTGACAGCTTAGGACCCCGTCTTGCATGCACGTACGCATGACTCATCCTTACCGCTGACCCCTCCCCCACCTAGTTATAAAGTTCAGTGGCGATACACCCATATGATATACTTCATACAGAACCCACATGCCGGATACATTTTAGAGACATACACTCCTGGTTTATCCCAATACCTATGTAGAACCCACTTATATACATCATAATACACAGGATTTCAACTAGCTGACTTACTTCCAGTCTCGATTATGTCACTGTCTGTATATCATGTGCTATGTACCAATGTTTCTCCACCAGATTTATGTATTGAATTCTATCCTATAAACCGGATGCAAAAACTGCTTATCTCGCCAACAAACGGGTTTACCACTCACTCTGCAGGTCGGCGCGTGCCTCCTTTGTCTCCACATCCATCACCCAGGCCAAAAACTGCCCAAAAACCCTAATTAACATGGTTAAAGAGCTTTCTGGATCTGCCACTACTCAACCTCCTCTCAGATTAAATATGACTCAATGTGAGAATCTTGCCCAATACTTCCTTAACAAGGTAGAAACTATCTACTTAAATCTGGTAAATACCAATCTCTCCCCTGCTCCCCTACTCATGGCGCCCATAGGCTGCCTTGCCTCAGCGCCCACTACCTGCATCGGTCAATCGCACACAATCACTCTCGACTCCTGGCCACTTTTGGACATTGTAACACTCACCCAACACCTCAGTCATATCAAATCAGGCTCCCCCTATGACTTATTGCCCATGGCGGTCTTACAGCAAATCAAGCCTCCTGCTCTCAACCATATCCTCCAACTTCTCAACACATCCCTAACGTCTTCCACTGTTCCCCCTGACTGGAAACATGCTATGGTGGTTCCACTATTAAAGAAAGCGGGCTCTGACTCTGCACTCCCGACCAATTTCCGTCCTATCTCCCTCCTGCCTGCTCTCTCTAAAATCCTTGAGAGACATATTAACGTACATTTATCGAAGTTTACTGAAGCCAATGGGCTGTTGCATCCCTCCCAGTCCGGCTTTAGGAGTGGCTACTCTACTGAGTCCACCCTGTTAGGGGTCACAGAAATGCTTCGATACAAAATTGATGCAGGTGAAACCATGGCCTTGATCTTACTCGACTGGAGCGCGGCCTTCGATACGGTCTCTCACACCCTACTCCTACAGGCCCTCCACTCCTCTGGTGTCACTAGAGCGGCTCTGAGCTGGCTTAAATCCTTTCTTTCTGACCGCACCTTCCAGGTATTCTCCTCCACCTCCAATTCCAAGTCTCACTTTTCTCCTTACGGCGTCCCCCAGGGCTCTATCCTCAGCCCTTTGCTGTTCAACATTTATGTTAGACCCCTGGCAGATCTGGTTGAAGACTCTGGGTTGTCACTATTTTCATATGCTGAAGATACCCAGATCATCTTCTCTCTCTCAGCCGGGAAATCCTCTGATCCGTCCGCACTTAGATCAGGCCTTAGTAAAGTGGTGACCTGTATGAACGCTAACTTTTTAAAACTCAACAGCGACAAAACTGAGGTCCTGATTCTAGGCAAAGATCGAGGTCTCTGGGGCCTGCAACATTGGCAGCCTGAAATGGGCACGCTCCCCCAACCTTCTACCCAAGTACGCAACCTCGGTTTCATTATCAATGACACCCTCTCTATGCGGCAACAAGCGACCAAGGTTGCGGCCACTTGCTTCACCATCTTAAAATGGCTGAGGAAGATTGTGTGGATGCTCCCTCCTGACGCCCAGCGTACTGTAATCCAAGCCCTTGTAACATCTAGGTTGGATTACGGGAATATTATTTATCTGGGAGCCAATAAAGCGGTAACACGCAAATTGCAACGTGTACAAAACTCGGCTGCTAGACTGCTTTGCCGCGCACCTAGAACTGCCCCGACGTCCGGGCTGCTGGCCGACCTCCACTGGCTTCCCATGGAGAAACGGATCCAGTTCAAGGCACTGACTTACATGTTTCATATTAAGTACGCAAAGTGTCCACGCTACTTACAACTCCTTGCAAGTCCTTACGTTCCATCCCGCACCCTCCGGTCCTCCACCCAAGAGAAATTTCAAACCCCTAAAGTTAGATTGGCTCGAATGGGAGGACGCTCATTCTCCCACCTGGGCCCCAACTTATGGAATGCCCTGCCTCTTTCGCTACGCACGCAATCTAACCTTCTCCTATTTCGTAGATCTCTCAAAACGTTGCTGTTCAGCCAATAGGCCCCTCTACCTTCTACTGTTCCACATAGCGCCGGGAAACCCTTGGGGGTAGCTGCGCGCTAATATATAAATTCAAATAAATAAATTAACTTATATGTTTATGGTTTATTATAAAACTAATAAAATACTTACAACAAAAAAATAATTCATAACACTTTTTCTACTGATTGAGTTGTTGTCATTTTGGTGTCAAATTATTTATTAAAATTTACTTTTTTTTTGCTGTGTTTTCACTCTATTACTGTTTGTGTGCTGCATAAATACTTTTCATATTCCCTCTAAGTTTAGCTTGACTGCTTTTGTGCCATACTACAGGAGGATCAAGCACATGTTCACTTAGGACTTTAGTTCTCACTGATTGGGATTGTGGTTGTTGCTTGAGAAGGGCTCACACCCCTCTCAACCAACAGCCCAATTTCTCACATGTACTATGTGGTTTTATCAGTAAAATTGCATGTCTGTGCAAATGTACTGACCATTTCAATGGTTCGTGCGTTGTCCATAAATGAAAGTGCACTTCCACACCATACTTTAGTGATATATTTACAACAGTGTGCTCCACAATGATCCAGCAGCTACACACTACACACATACCACTCTCCTGCTGAATGGGAGTGGCTCATTTCATGGACGTTGTTTAGGGGTCACAGCTGTGACCCCCAGCATGAGCCTTGTGACTCCTGCCAATTGCCATATGAGCGCATAAATAAAAAATGGGCAAAATTCTTATTTTATTTTGCCCCAGTGGCTGTTCAAACACAGCAGCTGTCTGAGTTTGGGCTTTCTGTACATCGTGCACAGCTGCAACAGGTTGAAATCTTTGCTATTTGTTCACCACTGCTGAGGTGGTACCTGGCAATGAGCCAAAAAGGCCTCCCTGACCCTCTGATCTGACCGAGCTCTGTTAGTTCATAGTTTTAACGTCACAACATATTTTAGGGCTTGGACGGATGTTTGTCTTATATACCTACTTTTAATGTGGCGGGGTTGAGCTCCTCTGATGAAAATGAATGATATATCAAGAGGCAGCCTCGTGAATGATGTGTCCAGTCTTCTCAAGCAGAAGCACAGCTGAAATGATTGATGGCCTGGGAGAACAGCACACTGGAAACCATGCCCACTGTTCAGAAAAGAGCTGAGAAGATTGATTTGCCAACAGTGCAATCTGAAAGCAGGATGTGGCTGGCGAGTAGATAGTAGAGCTGGCTTTTTCTATTATTTGTTGCTAGGCGAGTAGGACATCAAAGCATTTGCACTGTTGGTATGTAGCCACATTAAAGCTTCTTGTATCTATGCATTTGAAGATATCCACATAGAGGGGGGCGTGGCCAGCCGCGAATGGAGCCAGTCACACAAGCCTGAGCTCTGGCTCCAAACCCCACTGGGGCATTTCTCCTGAGGTCAGAGCCCCAATCCGAGGTGACTGACCCAGCAGGGCCTCCCCAGTGACTCTCACAATGGCCGTGGCACCCGTGTCCTGAGTGTGGGCGCTGTGGGTATCAGGGGTCCCCTCTGTGCATTCTTTCACAAGGCAAGGCGGGACAGCACTCCACCAGAGGACCTGAGACAGGCCACGATTGTCTTGATCCACAAGCATGGGAAACCGAGTAAGGACTGAGACTTTTACAGGCTGATTTCACTGCTATATGTAGAAACGCAGCTTTTTGTGAAAGTCTTGACCAACCGCTTGATACAGGTGGTTGATTCCCTGGTGGGACCGGATCAATCTGGCTTTATGTCCTACACAGCTTCGAGACACAACTTGCGCCGCCTGGCTGAGTGCTTAGCACGCAGGAACTATATAGCCATTGGCAGGTGTGTTCGCCCTGGACGCCGAGAGGTATTTGAATCATTAGAGTGGCCACACGTGGGATGGGACTCGACACCAGATACTTGTTCTGGGTGAGACTGCTCTACACCAAACCTGATGCCGAGGGTTAAAGTCAATGACACGCTCTCCACAGACTTCAGACTGGCCAGAGGCACCAGGCAGAGATGCCCATTGACCCCCTGCTGTTCACGTCACAGCTCGAGCCACTGGCCTTTTGTGTACAGAGTGAGGGGCTATATACACAGGTTGCAACGGGATCCGGACTGGGAGGACGTAATTTCTCTCTATGCAGACCATATCCTGCTCTATCTGGCAGATCCAGAGAACGCTGGATCACGAAATTTAGCAAAATCTTGCAGCTTTTTGGTCTTACTCTGTGATTTGCATCAATTGCCACAAATCTCTAGCATGTCTCCTGTACCGGAAAGCCTCCACTCCACGATGGAATAGCCCTCTGAGATGGTAGTCGACGAGTTTTTAATCTTGTGAATATTTGTGACCAAGGATAGGGGAGCTTTCCTAAGAGAAATAATCACCAGAATTTTTGAGAGCTATAAAATAGATGTAGGTCACTACCTACCATCACTGATGGGAAGGGCACCCCTATAGAAAATGATATGTCTGCCAACATTTCAATATGTGTTGCAGAACACCCCATTGGAAGTTTCGGATGAGTTCCTCCAGTCGGTTGACTCTGCCACTGGGGCCCTGACCATGAGCGCCTAAGGGCGGAATCACCCTCCCCAACCTGCGCCTATACAACTGGGCAAATCAGCTACAGAAGATTAATGGCTGGTCATTCCCCCACAACAGGAACCCTCGCTGGTGGCAGAACGGCCAGCAAAGAACTGGGTGAGGGGGGGTCTACATTTGACGCCTCTGTGGGGGGCAGGGGCCGCACCACTGCCCCTCCGACAGATGTGGTTATAAAAATATGGAAGAGGGCGGCAGAAACCATGCGACGGAGGGGTAAAGTGACGCTGATAACCCCACTATGCCATTCTAATATATTGAAGGGCCTGTGACGGACGTCAACAGCGTGTAAAGTGAAACGGACAGTGTTAATGCTGGACAGTACTCGCCTTCCACCTGCTGGTCATGATTTCCACCTACGTGATGGCCAGTTTCCACTGACTTTATATTCCCGAGGGGCTACAATGCTTTTTTGTTTATTGCACAAATCACGGTAGTTTCAAAACTGGCAATTCAGAAGAATGATATCGTGTAAATGACAGACTTCAACCACAGGGAATCCTAATGCAAATATTTTACACATAATGTAGAAATGTATAGTGTGGTTGAGCAATGCCATCTTGTGGCAGTGATGACAAACACAGAAAAAAAAACAACACCCTGCTTTGGGGCTTCTTGTGTTTTATTGAGTTGATAGGCCCACCCCTCGTTGCTGCATCATAAAACACGAGCACCCTTAATGCTTCTCCTTTTACTTGATTACCCTGATGCACCCTTTATTTTATCTCATGCTGTCCAATGGTAATTTACAGCAGCATACTCAAATATGGCAGCTGTATTCTGTCTGGTAATGGCGCCCCCAATCTGAGAGTGAGCGCTAATTGACTTGGGGAACACGAAAGTTGGACTTGAAGCAAAGAAACAAAGCGATTCCACATCAGAAGGGAATCCCACTTTAAAGAAGGAAGGAACGCAACAGCGACCCAGCCGGGCGCGCGCACAAATAGCGTTTAAGAAGCAACAAGTATCTCGCAGTTATATGGTAAGACTAGATATAATAATTCCTGCCACGTGGGTTGCCTCAATTGTTAAACCTAATTAATAATACGCGTTGACAATACCAAAAGATCTAGGTTTAAATGACTATTATATGGTAATGTGATGCATTACAAGTAAATAGCATGGGAGCATATGCATTTGTGTGGAAGGAAAGAACTGTAGAATAATATTGGTGTAAGTTAGAATGTCAGGAGACAAGCCAGACCTAAACATACATGTAGGTTAATGACTGCTCGCCTCCCATCTGTGCTGCTGCCAGAGAAAACCCCATAACGTATCTAAGACACTTTAAAAGCATTACAATGTCATGTCTGTGGCCCTGAAAATTCAAGCTCAATCAGCTGGATAAATAAACAAAATGATCACTGTGTGGAGAGCAAGCACTTTTTTGTAGAAGGACACAACTTCTGCCAAATCAAACATGTATTCCTGACTCCCAACATGTGGGCTGAGCCAAAGCCCCTCTCTAGTGATGCTGAAGCCAGACCTTAAAAATGGCTCTAGAGATCACCATGCATCATATTCAATAATTCCAGTACTCGACTGTGCAGAGAATTATTTACTAAAATTCTGCTGCAGTGTTTAGTCGAAGGAGTGCAGAATTTGTTACGGTTACACCATAGCAGGTGGGTTTAAGACCAGGGCTTACCACAGGCCATATGTACGCAGTGCTTAATTTATAAAAGAAAAAGTGCCGTGGCCCAAAGTTTTGCTCATTACCCGCTCATCTCCGGCCTTCTCTTCTCTGTCTGCCCCTGACTGTTTTACCATGCCCAAAGGCCTACAACCTTTGTTTACATATGTATACCATTATATCCATAATCATGCACAAACACTTCCTGTTTGTATTCTCTGTCCTTGGACAAAGCACGCTGTGTCTGGGCAGATTTACAAGCCCCTTGGGACACTTTTACGCCGCCGTTGTGTCACTTTCGTGACGCAGCGGCGGCGGAATCAATGTGCCACGATGCAACATATTTACAACGTGACGCATCTGGTGAGATGCGTCATATTATAAAGCCCTGCGCTATATTATACCTGCGTCAGGTATAATGTATGCAGGGTGGGCGTTCCGTCGCAAGGAAGCCTCGTAAAAGTGACGCAGTGAAATCTCACTTTTACATCTCCGCTGCGTAAAACCTTACACCTGCTTGTAGCAGGCATAAGGAGTGACGGAGCACAGCAAGTATAGGGCACCCCTGAACAGTGCTGGAGTTGCGTCGCGCTTGCGACACAACTCCAGCACTGCGTTACCTTTACGACGTCAGATGTGTCATGCATCTCTCTATACTTATAAATACTGTGCATCCATGGTGGCGCAAGGGGTTTCAACCGTCATGCAAAATAACTGGTGCATCTCTGCTGATATGCAGGGATGTGCCAGTTATTGTAATTCTGCCCCTCTATGTCTTTTGCTGCGATATTATGTTGGTTATTTATTTACCTTGCTGTCCCGAGTGGTGAATGTGTACACCGTTCAAGAGAGGTCTCCCAACCCATGTGCTCCTGGCCAGGCGGTCAGTAGGCATACATGGGTATCCTGGCATGCTGGCGGTGTGCAACTTGCGAATTGGCCAGCAGAGGGCAGCACTCTTTATTTTGGCAGCGAGGTTTCTAGAGTTTACCAAGCATATAAAACATGCAATGGCAAAGCCAATAGGCCTTGCCAATGCTAGAGCTAGTGGCTTTGCCAATGTGTTTTAGCCATGTTGTACACTAGCATGGCTGCTGTTTTGCATGGCTAAAAGTTAGTAGTGTAAAGGCAGTGGTCGAAGTGGGCAGGATTGGAGGGGCACAATGAGCCTTTACTTTTTTAATATAAGGAAAACAGTTCCCCAACTTTTTGTAAAAAGATAAGCGTCTGGGGATGGTTAATTCTGAGAGATGAAATGCTTCAGCTGCAGTGTAAGGCAGTGAGATGCCTGTTCTGTGAAAGCAAAGGTGGGCAGACAGCTAAACAAGCCTCCTTGCCAGGGTGCCTGCTTACCTCAAAGAAATGTAAATGTGCACAACAGGTGAATCTGCAAATAAATCTAAATGGAGTTCGGAAGGCGGTGTTGGCTTTGATTAATGGAATCACACGACTCTTCCTGATGACACAGATTCATTCTTTTTGAGCGGTATTGGACAGGAGTTACCAGCTGAGCTGTGAAGGGTGTGCTTTTTAAAGGAGTGTAACACAGGCCCCTGCACCACAGGGCCTGCAGGGGTCTTTGTTAGCCCCTAACTATTCTCCACTGCAGCAACCAGGATTCAAGGCTGTGGCTGTCTGGTTACAGACACAGATCTCTGCAGTGGATTAACTAATATAAGTTTCGTGAAGTACAATAGTGCGTTTTCTACTCATTAACTTGGCTTGCATTTATTTTACATTTAAGCTGTATTATTTTAGATATGAATACCTGAAGATGAAAGACCAACAAAATGTTCAGCATATTTAGTTTTTTTAGCCACACTTTGGACCCTGCCCCATGCCTATTCGCCCTGCCCCGATTGTGCATAGCATCACAGTTCCTTCATTTTTTTAATGCTCTTCGACTGCTGCGTAGAGGAGAGCGGTATGGGGTGGAGTGTAGTATCGTTTAGTGGAGTAGAGTGGAGTGGTATAGCATGTTGTGAAGTGGCGTAGAATGTCGTGGAGTAGCGTTGAGTGGAGTGTCATAGAGTGGAGTGTTGTGGTGTGGTCTAGAGTAGAATGGCGTAGAGTGGTGTGGAGGAAGTAGCGTGGAAGGGTGTGGAGGGGCATAGTGGAGTGTTGCAGAGTTAAGTAGAGTGTTGTAGAGTAGATTGGAGTTGAGTAGAGTGAAGTTGCATAGAGTGGAGTAAAGTGGTGCGGACAGTGGAGGAGAGTGTTGCAGAGTAAAGTGGTGTAGAGTGGAGTAGATTTTCGTGGAGCGGAGTGGCATTAAGTGAAGTAGAGTGTTGAGGAACAGAGTGGCATAGAGTGAAGTAGAGTGTTGTAGAGTGGAGGAGAGTGACATACAGTGGAGTGGCATAGAGCGTTGTAGAGTGGAGAGACATAGAGTGGAATAGAGTGTAGCAGTGAGGAGTGGAGAAGAGTGCAGTGGCGGAGAGTGAAGTAAAGTGGCATAGAGGGAGTGTGATAGTAATAATCTTTATTGATTGGTTAAATAAACCATTTACAATTTACGACATGACAAAAATTAATAAAAAATGACTGTAATAAAAAGTTTTAAAACAATTAGTTTAAAATAACTTAAGATTCGGGGGGCCAATAAGATCTGATAATGTTCTGATACAGTACATAAATCTGGGTTTCTTGTAGTCTCTGATTTGGATGTTGTATCTGTTAACTCCTAATAATGTGTGCACACAACTTGCATTTCGGGCCAGGTGCCCTTTGGAGCCATGTTTATTTGATTGAATCATGGAGAATATAAATTGAATCTGATGAAAAGAATCTGATTTCAAATTTTGGAACAATAATAAAACAAAAACTGTGAAAAACAAAAGGAGTCTACTTATATTCGTAGAACCAGAGGGTGTGCCCATACACTGGGATGTGCACACAAGTTGTGTGCACACATTATTAGGATTCATACACTTGGCGCTACACGGACGGTTACGCCACCAGTAGGAGCACCTCTAACCTATTTACAATTCAAAAACGTACTTACCAAACTCCGTTTCCCTAAAAAACTAGCTGTGCATTGCCCATATCATTTGTATCTGTTAACTCGACCGCTCTGCTATGATGGGGAGATTTTGGATTGGAGAGTGGCTTCAAGGAGTTTTAACGCTTTATGGACAAATTTCGAAAGCCCAATGTTTAGCTTGGTGTAGTCAGGGTTGAGAGCGGCCATTATTGCTTGGCGGCAAGATCGAACTCCCAACATAATACATTGGCCTTGCAACAGTGACCGTCTGGCTGTGAGCAGTGCAGGGCATGCACAGACGATATGGTCCATTGATTCTGAATGGTAGCCACACAATCTGCATTCCGTGCTACTGCCCGGCCGCCGCCATTCCGGGAGGTTCTTCAGAAAGGGCCATTCTCCCATCCTCAAGGCTATAAACTTGCGTTTCCAATAAAGTGTGTATGTGCTTGACAAGTAGAGCGTCTGAACACCCACTTTAAAATTGGTGATTACAGCCCAGGCGTGTCTCCTCTTTGAGAGTATCGCCCTGTCCGAGGAAAGGACCTCAATCTAACTTTTTTTTAGATGACTGACTTTAGCACCGGGAGAGATGGGTTTATATCCCAGAGATCCTTTGCGCCTAGTAACTGTAGGCTTTAATCCAGGAATTGCCGATGCTTGTGGCTGGTCTGATTTTGCTGTATTTCCTGCCAGAGTCGGGCCTCCAAGAAACCCTCCCGGGCGCGGCGCAGACTATGACACAGTTTAATGAATGCACCTGCCTCCACTCCATGGTGATCTCGGAGTCCCAATTCAAGTCTCACTTGAGCTGGCGAGGCAGATTTTGGCAACCCAAAGGCTCTTTTAAAGATTTTTGTTGTTAAGTTGTTTATTAGTATAGTAGTTGTGCCCTTGGTGATCTCGTGGCCGTACGTCAGGGAGTTGATTACTTTGGCTTTCATTATTTTCAGCATGGGTGTTAGGCTAGGACCTAGTAGCTGTTTTGCCAACTTTGCAGCAGCCACCATAGAGGGAGTGTGTAGAATGGAGTAAACTGTTGCAGGGTTGAGTAGATTGCGAAGAGTGAGGTGCCATAGAGTGGAGTAGAGTGGAGTAGAGTGTCGTAGAGTAGAGTGGCACAGAATAAAGGGAATTGTTATAGAGTGGAGTATCCTAGAGTGGAGTAAAGTAATGTGTTATGGAGTGTCATGGAGTGAGTAGAGTGTCATAGAGTGGAGGGATGTAAAGTGTCCTAAAGTGTCGCAAAGTTGAGTAGAGTGTTATAGAGAGTCATAAAGCCTCAAATATGTTGTAAAACGCTCGGATACCCTCGGTTCTGGCCAGAGCTATATAAAACGTCACAATAAATAAATAAAGTAGAGTGGAGTAAAGTGGTGTGGGGTGTCATAGAGGGAGTTACATACAGTGTCATACAGTAGAGTGGCACAGAGTGGAGTAGATTGTTGTAGAGTGGAATGGCAAGGAGTGGAGTGTCAGAGTAGAGTGGCGTAGAGTGGAGTGGAGTGTCATAGAGCTGAGTGGAATAGAATGGAGTAGTGTCATAAAGTGTAGTGGCAAAGAGTGTAGTTGAGTGTCTTAGAGTGGAGTAGCAGGGAGAATCATAGAGTAGAGTGATATAGAGCGGAGTGGAGTAGGATGGAGTAATGTGTCATAGAGTGGAGTAGTTGCGTAGAGTGGAGTGCCTAGAGTAGTGGGGAGTAAAGTGTTTTGGAATGGCATATAGGAAGTTGCGTAGCATGTCATAGAGCATCGTAGAGTGACATCAACTGAAGTAGAATGGAGTAGAGTGTTATAGAGTGGTGGGGTGTAAAGTGTTGTAGAGTGGCCAAGAGGAGAGTGGCATTAAATTGAGTGGCATAGAGTGGAGGGGCATAGAGTGGAATAGAGTAGAGTGTCGTGGAGTGGAGTGACGCAGTGTAGAGTGGAGCAAAGTGTCATAGAGTGGAGTGGCGTAGAGTGTCAAAGAGTGGAGTCTGTTAGAGTGGACTTGATCCTGTCTAAGATTCTCTCTGACATCACCTTGGACAGTCCTTCGGCAGCCACTGCCTCAGCGAGGGCTGCAATAGCAGGACGTAGACTATTAAGGATGAAATCATGGAAGCTGGAGTCGAGCCAAAGGGTCCTCATACAGAAATTGCCTTTCGTGCGGCCAAAATTCTGTGGCGCGGATCTCGACAAAATGGTGCAGAAGACTAGGAATTCTCATGTCTTTTGAACCTGTCTAATAAAAAAGTAATTCATTCCTAAAGGATGATATCCCTACATTCAATCATTCCTTTAATATTGCTAGACGATTTCCTAGTCACATTAGACCATCAGGACGCGTATTTCCACATCCTGATGATTTCCAGGCAGCAGTACGTTCGCTTTGCAGCCAGAGATCATCACCTTCAATTTCAAACCCTGCATTTTGGCAATCAACACCCCTTAGGGTCTTTACCAAGGTACCTGCGCCTGTCCTTGCTACATTCAATTGTGTGGTATTTCTATATTTCTGTGTCTCCATGGCAGCTTGTTATGTATAAATGTTATGTATAAATGAATCATTAACCAGTGACTGGGGCTATTGAATTTTGGCTTGCCAATAGATTTAATTCCACGACATGCTTCTTTAATCCACCAGCAGACACTCTGCCGTTTATCTCCCTCTTACAGGGTCTTGTTTTCTCTAGGTCATGGTTTTTCCTTCGTTCTCTTTCTTCTTCTTTCCCTTGTGTATGTTTTGCACGCTCTAGTTCTGGGTCAAGGTCTGATGAGGAAAAATAAGTGCTGTTCTCCAACAATGAGTGCTAGTGGCCCCATATGCAACCACAAGCTCATATTAAATACTGGATGTACTATTTTTTGTCCCAAACAAGGAGTGTTCAATTTGCAAACACCGACTGGCTTGGGAATGGGAATAAAATGTGTAATGCAAGCTATGTACCATAGGTTGCATCGTAAATTGCCCATGTGCGTGGGATTGCAAAATAAGTTGCTAGTAAATATTAATTAGGGAGGTCACAGTTCGCAACCACCTGTGATTGGCTATGACTGTAGGGACCAGTGGCCTGCATTCACTTTGCAAAACATAAAATCATTAGACAGGTGGTGCTTTAAAAAAAAAAGTTTTCTGTTTCGGACCACAATGGAGGAGACACATTTCCTGCTCCCTCCAATGCTGCCTGACAAGAATCCCAAAGGGAGAAATGTTGCATGGGATGGCTTCCTTTTTACGAATCAGTTACCACCCCAACTCAGGGGTCAGAACCCATTCAATTATCCTGAATCAGAAATAGCCGCTGTCAGGATATCTCCTATCTGCAATCAACAAATGATCGAAAAATCCCTATTATTAATCCGGATAGATTTTCTTACTTGCAAAGAAGCTTTTTTACATTTGATGATAATTTACATGCCTCATTGTAAGCTTTTGTGCTGCATTGTACAAAGTAAATTGTAGCTGTCTATGGTCCATATTAGAATACCATGAACACCCAATTTCTTTAATCACATTAGTTAAGTGCTTTCATATGCATACTTGGAGTAAATTGAGGTCAAATGGACCCAATAACAGGCAATATTAAAATCTTTAATGGGCCGTGGCTTGGCTGCATGCTGGCATGTCTGCTGTTTGTCCTCTTTTTGGTTGATCTCTGTAAAGAACAGTCGCAGACTATCAGTTTCCTTCAAACTGCCAGGAAGTTCCCTTAATATATTTTTTATAAGTCAGACGACCTAGTTATCCCCCCTAAAACAGCAATACGATTCCAGAGATAGCTGACCCGCTTATATCAATACCGAGATGTTCAATGTCTTAGAATTCTAATTGGAGTTTAGGTAACTATCATCTAACTGTTGGTAACAGTTACAAATACTTTGGTGTTTGTTCTGCTGAGGTCCAACGTTAACTGACACTCTCATGCCTGAAACTAACGGTTTGGTAGCATTCACAGCTTGCTGAGGTTCTACTTTTGAACGGAGGTATTTTCAAGAGGTCATTAATGAGGCATAGTGATGAAAAATCTGCTATTTTGCTCCATATTGCTCCATATGGCTGAATTCCCTCCCCAGCTATAGGGGGCAATTCAGTGATAATACGCTGGAAAGTAATACCTGGAAGTTAGGCTAGAATATATCCATCCTCGTCTGGACTGAGTAGTTTAAGTAAAGAAGTTAAAGTAGTCAGGATTCGTTTTTTTTTTAATCTAATGCTAGTTATTGAGACGTCTACAACCACAACTGATGTTTATAAGGAGCAGAAGTTTTTGAGTTCGTAAAGTTTTCTTTTCAAATAATTTAATTACCAAAGTTCACTTTAATTTTTATCTCCTAATAGATTGTTTTGAAAACTGTCTTTTTCTTTTTGGCAATAATGTAATTCAGAAGAACTATATAAGACTAACCTTAAGTGAAGATAGAAGCTACAAAACCATCTTAGTTTGTACTTAGTATTGAATATAAGTATTGGTGTCAGCAGCTATCAGTTCTGTGTGGTTGATCTTGGCATTAGAAGAGATATGCTTAGGATGAGGTTGGGACTATTCCTATGAATAAGTAAGACATTTGTTATACACAACAGTGATTAATAACTGATGCACGACTCAAAAGGGGGGGCACTCTCTGAATACTCTTGGAGGGTAGAGAATACTAGGTGACTTTGACACCGTCAGTGTGCTGAAAGATTAACTGGACAAATACTGATATGAACCAGAAATGTAAGAATGTTCTTGTAAGGGCATAGGAACAGAAACCAAGATAGCACAATTAAGAGAATTCAAACAAGACACACAAGCCGGGTATGCGTTCTAATACTGATGCAGAGCAGGAAATCCTAGCAAGGAAAATAGTACTTCTATCACAATTGTACTGACTGAAGACATCAGAGTGAGTGATCAAAGAGAATAGAGAAGGAAGTAGCTCTGATCCATTCAGCTTCCTTAAACTATGTCAAAAAAATCAAGAGGGGAATGGATCACTTGTCCTGCATAACCTGGGTTAGCAATTCATCATGTTCTGTGTCCCAATAAAAAACCCTCATTCACGTGTAATGGATGGAGTGTGGCGTATATCTTGGTCTCTGCCTTTTAATCACGTGACAGCATCATCATGGAGTTAGTGGTCATGCTTCCTCCACCTGGAGGTATGCCCCTGGTTAGTGAAGTAGTGATCAGTGATATAGGGGTCATAAGTGGATTAAAAAATACCCGTACAGCCAGTGGACAGTTTAATAGTTTTGGATTCAAGATATTGGTTTATTGGTTTAAAGAAGAAATGCAGTGAGTTTTGAGATTTTGTTATGGGTCTCCCGCACTTTAAGAGTCCTTAAAAATGGTTGACATGTTTCAGCCCCTGTTTTGCCTATGTAGGTCGGGTGGGCTTTCTTCAGGACCAGGGTGAAGGTGTGGTGAGTTTACCCTAGGAAATACATTTTATTCTCAAGGTATTGTGGGAAAAAAGATATACTAATCTGTTTTCATGTAAGGTCCAAATGTACCTGTGAACAAAAGAACAAAGGTGGAAGTGGGACACAAATATATACAAAGTGAGGCCATGAAGGCCAGCAGTGATGTTCTAGCACACCTACATGGGTGAGGAATATGAGTTGAACAGTCAGAGGTCGAAGTCAGTTTCAACTACCGGTATTGTTGATCCTAAACTTTTTTATTGCAAATCAGTTCCTATACTTTGTCAAAACACTAAGAGTGTTCCTAAACGGCTACAGGCTCTGCATGAACATCTCATGAATTCACTGCAAATCCTCTCTAGGACCCATTTTTTTTCAGACATCACTGCTTCTGCTGCTAATTTTATCACAGGAATGGTAGAGCTTCGGTGGGTTCCTATCCTAGACCCAAGCCGCTGGGCCTCTTGATGTGTTCATGAATGCAGCTTGATAACAAGCCCCTTTTTCCAGCTGAGTATAAATGAATGATCTGTAGCATTTTGATGCTCACTTCTGAACTTGAAAGGCCTTCTCTGCCCTCTCCTATATTACTCTGAAACATTTTCGATTTCCTCCAAGAATGCGATCCTCCATTTGAAACTAGTGACTGCTTGTTTCACTTGCAAGATAAATGTAAGCTGCCAGAAGGAACCATGTTGTGTGTGATACTGTATTCCACATAAGGATTTATTGCTAAAAGCAGCACGTAGTTTTTGTTTTTTAGGTCAAGCCTAGGCAGCATGCATTCGCTGTCTGCAAGACATGTTGTATTCAGGCTATAGGTTTCAACTCCAGCGGTATGCAGAGTTTTGCCACTCTGCCCTATGCGTCAAGCACGGAGTTCAGCAAAATAACTCCACCAAACGCCGGCGGAGCGGAGTATACTGGTGAGCACCGCTCAGCCCTCCAAACGTCTCAAAAACGGCTTCAGGCAGAGCCTGCTCTACAATAGCCATCACAACAAAAACATCCACTCAGTCAGTGTAAATCAGCAGAAGCCGAGGTGATGCAGAGGGCTCATGCATGTTTTGTGTGTGCACAGGTGCCCGTGCCTCGCTGTATACAAGTGAATGAAAAGTGTTCATGTGTGTGTGTACATGTAAGGGACAGTCTAGCAGATCAATACCTGTGAACGAGATGGATGGCCTGCGTGGGACATCTCGCCGGCCCCCTCCTGGACCTCGTATATCCAGCCATCATTTATTTTGGATTTACATGTGTTTTATAGTGCTAGGTCAGCACATTCCTTCCAGGCATTCTGCAGCAATAGAGAGTCATTAGGACTCGTAGTAAGTACTCTTGGCCTTTCAGCACAGGCGGCAGCTTCGAGGTCCAAATTTGTCTCTACAGCTTCTCCTTTGCTTGAGCTGTGGCCAGGCTCGGCCACTCTGGGCCAGTGAATCCAGCGTCACAAAGCAACATAAACAGAGAGGTTCCGGGACCAGCCTCACATGGATGTGACACCTTCTGTTGTTTTCTGGGCACGCACAGATGACTTACCCAGACGGCAGCTCTTCATTGTTTTTTCTGCTCTGCTACACTTGCCCAGACAATGTGGCGCCACAAGACCCTCACAGTACTCTATGTAGGAGACTTGCTGATGGAGAGTGAGCGAGGTGGAGTATATAGTAACACACTGACTCACCTCAAGTGTAACGATGCAGACAGATACATTAATTATGCCATGGGATATCACAGCAGAATGACGTAAAGGAGCAGCATCCAGGGCCGGGCAGATTGCTTCCCCTTTAAGAGGCTGGTTTTCCTACTGTAACCTCAGCGTGTTCCTGCATTATGGGCATTTGATAACAAAGGATTTGGCAGACCTAGGAGAGAGTGCGAAAGGGAGAAGAACGAGAACCCCCACCATGCAATCTGTCTACTGCCTGCCCTCTCTCCTAGCGACAGGAAAAGATGCTGCATACCACAGGACTGCAGGTGGGATACGGCCAGCATGGCCCAGCCTCATCAGTCATTCCAATCACAATTTAGGTGGCAGGGCTGAAATAGCAAATCCACATAGTGCCAACATCGGCAACACTCTCCAGCCCTCATGCAGACACATACAGGTAACATAAATAAGCAGCATAATCTGAAGGGGTAAAGGGGGAAGGGAATGGGCGAGGCTGCCCCCCACTCAAACAGTATTCAAACAATTAATGCCTCACCCACCTGTGCACATCCATGTATAACGTGGACCGGGTAGATATGAAATTTCAATACTACCAGAAATATGTCCAATAACATAAATTCAAGGGTCTGGATGTGTTCTTTAACAAAATACAATCACACAGGACCAGCACATTCACCCAAAAAAGTGTGAAAGATAGAGAGAGTACCTCACGGTCGAACAACCCGAGGGGGTTCCCGGTTGATGGTTCCCAGTATACCCACTTCTCATCATTGGCAACTCTCTCTATTGTGAAAAGACAAACGTGCACTCAACAGAAGAGTAGTGCGGACGTGAGAATAGTGAAGGAAAAACACAAATAGTGACCAACGTATCAAACCACTGATACCTGTTGAAAGTGTCAAGGTACACACAACAGAACCCCAAACAAACCACACCACAAAAATAAATAAGTTGTGTAGTGGTGCTTTGCTTGCTGATGCCGTTTTATTCTGATGCAGCGAAGCACTACTAGTTAAAAATGGTTACTTTATATACCATCAGAGTTTCTTTCCTCAAGCCGACATGTTTCATCGCTCCTTCTGTGGCGATTTCATCAGGGCATATGAGGGGTTTGCTATTCTCAATCTTTTCAACCTGTACTGGACCTGGAGTACGCTACGTCAGCACATACCAGCGTCACTCCTCAGGACACCGTGTCAACTGTTCACGTGTCCGTAACCGTGACCCGAGCAAATCACAGTCACTAAAGCCACGTCCCTCCGGCGCTTCCGACGGTCCACAGCGCCGGAGGGACGCGGCTTTAGTGACTGTGATTTGCTCGGGTCACGGTTACGGACACGTGAACAGTTGACACGGTGTCCTGAGGAGTGACGCTGGTATGTGCTGACGTAGCGTACTCCAGGTCCAGTACAGGTTGAAAAGATTGAGAATAGCAAACCCCTCATATGCCCTGATGAAATCGCCACAGAAGGAGCGATGAAACATGTCGGCTTGAGGAAAGAAACTCTGATGGTATATAAAGTAACCATTTTTAACTAGTAGTGCTTCGCTGCATCAGAATAAAACGGCATCAGCAAGCAAAGCACCACTACACAACTTATTTATTTTTGTGGTGTGGTTTGTTTGGGGTTCTGTTGTGTGTACCTTGACACTTTCAACAGGTATCAGTGGTTTGATACGTTGGTCACTATTTGTGTTTTTCCTTCACTATTCTCACGTCCGCACTACTCTTCTGTTGAGTGCACGTTTGTCTTTTCACAATAGAGAGAGTTGCCAATGATGAGAAGTGGGTATACTGGGAACCATCAACCGGGAACCCCCTCGGGTTGTTCGACCGTGAGGTACTCTCTCTATCTTTCACACTTTTTTGGGTGAATGTGCTGGTCCTGTGTGATTGTATTTTGTTAAAGAACACATCCAGACCCTTGAATTTATGTTATTGGACATATTTCTGGTAGTATTGAAATTTCATATCTACCCGGGCCACGTTATACATGGATGTGCACAGGTGGGTGAGGCATTAATTGTTTGAACATAAATAAGCAGACAAGACAACTTTTGGTGGAGAAAATTGCTGCAGGTTTATTAGCTACCAACTATGCCAACATGGTGGATTATCTTATCGGCGATCCAAAGGCAAGCAGTCCCTCGCGGCCTACCACCTGATGGGCCAACTTGCATAGTGGCCTTAGCCAATCGGTGCTTAGCGGTTGTGGTGAGGGGATAGCCCCTCCCACTTCCGGTGAACCATTGGTCCACCCCCTTACTCACACCCCCCGTACGAGGGGAGGAGCGTTCAAGCGACCCCCCAGTTCTACAGGTTTCCAACTGCCCGTATGACAGTTGGACGGGGGGATATTAGGCCACAGCACCCTTTGTGCTCCTGAAGAGGGTACTCCTGAGTACCTTTCTGGCTCTGGATCGCCCTGCAACTCCGCCACAGCCCTGGGTGTGGCGACTGTCACAGCCAGGGCCCCCCACCAAGGCCGGCATTCCTACTTACATCCTGCTATTTCTAGGGCCTCTCCCAGATCCAGCAAGAACAGGTCCATGCCTATTCTGGACAGATGTACCCCATCATCCTCGAAACACCCTGTCGATTTGGTGTGTAGCACCCATGTCTAATGAAGCCAAATCCCTCTGCTCATTGAATTTACATATAGCGCAGATGACCCTCCTGCACCAGGCTCCAGCGCCGCACCCGACCGAGCTCCATGCCACAGGAGCCGGGGGTGATTTCAGACCACTAAAGTTTACCTTTCCCCGACTGGTTGCTAATTTGCACCTTGTGGTCTTCGTGATCTTCTCCTAGGGTACATTACTTCGCACACATTGACCAGACAATTTCACAGTTCTTTTGGATTGATCCCTGGCGAACATAGTAATGGTATCAAAACAGGTTTGAGTGAATATGTGTATGGTGCCCGTCATGAGACACTGCACCCTTTCGTGGAGTGACAACTTACGCAGCCCACCCTGCTTGCTGAACCTTCAACCGGTCACAGATGCCCAGTCCCTGCTATCCACCTGTGACCCATGATACACCAGTAAAGGTGTCGGACTACAAGATTCTGTGTCACATGTTTCGCTGCAGTCCCTTTGGTGGATCCGCTGGGACCCTTCTGCTTCCCTGCAAATGCCTTGACATGACCTACAGCCCTTTAATGCCCCTACCCGTTCCTCAAAGACACCTGACAACATGATGCCCCCGCAGCTTTGGTGAGGGGTATCGGACCTAGCACACCCCAGCCTGTGTTTCCAACATTTATTCTCCCTAGTGGCTCCAGTTAGCGTGAGTGGCTATCCCTGTCCTGGCAAGGCATGCCAATGGCCTGTCCCCCCTTTGGTGACTATCCTGCCATGGGATCTGAGACATTAAGCACGAGTGTCCTCATGTACCTGACGTATAAGAGGGGGAACAACATGTACGGATACCTGTCCTTTCCTGAGCAGTGGGAACGGCAAAACAATCATTCTTCAATCATTGTATCATTATGCTCTGACCCCATATTCCCCCCTACCTTATTGTACCACAACCCACTAGTTAGATGGCAACTTCCGCAAATGCCTGGCCGGTGCTTAATTTGTAAAATATTAAGTGCAGGTGCTCAAATGTTTGTAGGCGGCTCGACCCTCTTCCCCCGTGCTCTACCCTCTTCCCCCGGGCTCTACCCTCTCCCCCCCGGGCTCCACCCTCTTCCCACCTTGGGCTCTACCCTCTTCCCCCATGGGCTCTACCCTCTACCCCCTTGGTTTCTACTCTCTCCCCCAGGCTCTACCCTCCCCCCCCGGGCTCTACCCTCTTTGCCCCCCCGGGCCCTACCCTCTTCCCCCCAGGCTCTACCCTCTTCCTCCTCGGGCTCTACCCTCTTCCCCCCCGGGCTCTACCCTCTTTCTCCCGGGGCTCTGCCCTCTTCCCCCCGGGCTCTACCCTCTTCTGCCCCCCACCCCCGACTCTATCCTCTTCCCCCTCTGGCTCTACCTTCTTCCCCTACCCCTGGGCTCTACCCTCTTCCCCCCCTTCCCGCCTCCCCCCCGGGCTCTACCCTCTTCCTCCTTCATCCTCGACTGGCACTGCTGAAAGCAAGACAGAATACCTATGAGTGGAAGGTCCAGAACGTTGCAGTTAGGTGAATGTAGTCAAGTAGGGTTTTAGTGTTCTCAGCTTGGCGGGTGGGGTGCAGTCTATATTAGCAAGCATGAGCAGGGTTCAACAAATCAACAGGCACATCTCAATTGCTTCTTATTTGGGGCAAGATATAATATTAGAAGAGAGTTATAAAGGTGGAAGTGTGATAAGCTATGTCCCTTTTCCTGTACTGAGGAGAGGGCAGCAGGGGCGGAGGGTGCTGTGCATGTGAAGACTTCAGTATGGAAGTGGCATCGACAATACGCATTCATTTTAGGTAGGGCATAGGGAAATTAAGGGATTTTCTCAGAATCACAGGATATGTTTAGCCGATGCCGAGACTCGAACCCGGTTACCCAGTTCAAAGGTCGGCAGATCTGGATGTTACGCCACATCCTTTCATTCACTGATATACCATGCTGAGTAGGACCTGGCCTTTTTTTACAGCTGCGCAGCAAGTAGTGCCAGCTGCATCGCTTAGGCCTCTTACAGCTGCGCAACAAGTAGTGCCAGCTGAACCGTTTAGGCCATCAATCAGATGTACAGCAAGTAATGCCAGCTGCATTGTTTAGACCTTTTCACAGGTGCACATCTAGTAGTGCCTGCTGCACCTATTAAGCAACTTTCTCCGTGGGGACAGTAAAAATTGAGTCATGACTCCTGCTGCATCGGAGGTGGTCTGAAGATGTCGAGGTTGTTGTGCATTTTCTAGACATTGCTAATCAATTTGTGATCCACCCTATGCTCTTTGCCCTAACGTTAGTGTCTCACAGGAGCTTAGGGATATATAGTAGTCGTTCAGAACTCGGGCATACATGGCGACTGGTGTCGAATATAGTTCTATTAGCAGGCTGGTATTAAGTTCAGTGTTCTCCAATGGCCACTGGGTGGTCATTTTTATTCTGTTCTACTTTGTCTGTATTTGCTCTGTGATGGGTCCCTACTTTCTGCAAATATTTCCCTTGTAACTTTTATCTAGTGCCAGGTGGCACCTCATACTCCTAGACGAAGGGCCCAACAAATACCCACCTCACTTCCCTGACGGCACAATATCTCGGTTATTCCACCATAAACGTTTGGATTATGCGCCCCCTTTTTGCCCTTTTATTTCTCCTCACTACCGCTTTGCCAGTAACACCGCTCTCATCTCTCCCCCACCCTTTTTCGCCTCATCTTCCCAACATGGCCACCTCGCGAGTTAAGTCTGGAGCCAATTGCTACAAAATCATTTATCCTCCCGACCAGACTAAAGCTACAATAAAACGACTGAAGCATAACACTATTGAACGTTTCCCGGACTCCCTTTTTGTTGATCAATTTTACAATGGCTGTCTTGGGAGGCTCAAAAACTATTTCATTTTCTTCACTCGGGACACCCCCTCATGGTCCAACAGTTTTTACAATTCCCTTAACGTCACCTCCTCCTCCTCTATCCCTTATGTGAAACAACTAAAAATTTCCCCCTCTGAGTGCTTCAATGGCTACCTCACTATCTCACTCTATAACAACGGTACTGTCATGATCCAAGGCAAAGACTCCTGCCTCTCGCTCTTTGACCACCTCTTCCCCTCCTTACTCCCCTCCTCTGCAACCGGGTTTCCCCCTGACTCTCCTTCCAGCTCCACCCATTACTCCCTTTCTCCTCCGCCGACCCCACCTCACTCCAATTGGCTGCCCTCTCGAGAAGCGCAGGTCGGCCCTCTTCCCCCCCCCAACTTACTTCATCTATTATTCCTCCCCCCTCACAGTATGTCCCCTCCCACATTACTTCAGCCTTACCACTAGCTAATACGCTCCTCGTCCCATCTGCACTATCACGATACTCCAATCTCTTCTCCTCCCCCATACTTCTTCCCATCCCCCCCTTTTTAGTCCACCTCTCCTCCAACCCTCTCCCCCAATTAACTTTCCCTATGCTTCCCTTATCCCTCCTTCCATCCCTCCTCTCCACCCCTTCATCACCTCGTCATTCACCCCGTTTTTGCCACATTCCCACTGCATCTCTCTCCTCCCTCCTACTCCTCCAGTACTGCTGCACTACCCCCTTTCCCCTCCTAGTAACCCCTTCCATCGCCCTCCCTCGGGTCCAGCAGAACCACTTCCGTTCCTCAACTTCCCTTTCTCTCAACCCCCCTCACTCTGCCAGATGACCGTTCCCTCACTGCCACCTCTCTTAACTGACAGGACCTCCACAACCACTGCACCTCTTTTCCTCCCAAACCTCCTACATTCCCATGACGCCACACAGGCCTCCCCCCTCCTACTTCCCTACCGCAGTGTTCCGCACCTTTCTCCCTCTAAATTTGTCCTTAATTCCTCTCCCTCTTGCAACACCAACAATGACAACTCTCCCTTAACCCCCAATTCACTTACTCCCGCTCCCAACCTCCACCTTTCCCCACCTGTGAACCCGACCCCCAAACTCACCTCCTGTCCCCCCACCTCTCCCTGCCTTCCACCACCAATTCCACCCCCCCTTATTTCAATCGAGCCACCCAACCTTTCGTGCTCTGCCTCTTTCTCACTGGAAAATACGCTAGGCTCTCTGATCACCTCCATCTCCCAGCTTACAGCTGCCATTTCACTCTTATGCTCTAAGATCTCCACCCCTCCATGCACCTCTACTCCCTCCCAACTTCCCTTGAGATGCACCTCGCCCCCTCACCCCAATACAGCCAAGCTCAACCTTTCGTCTGCAAACGTCGTTAACTCACACAAGCCCTTGAACGCCACCCTTCTTCAACAGGCATACCCTAGCAACCCCACTATCTACAATATTCCGACCATCACCTCTGTCAGAACAAAGCATCCACCTAAACCCTCCCGAGCCCCCCTGCATAAGTACAATATCCCGATCACCCTTCAGAGCCCAAGTGCCCCGTCACCAAAACAGTCTTGACAGAGCTGCGCTGTATGCTTCACAACTGCAGATCTGCAGTAAAACACAAACTTGAAATCTCCGATACCATCACCCTTCACAAATTTGACATGCTCTTCCTCACAGAGACCTGGTTCAAAGATACCTCTCGCTCTATGTTTGATCTCCTATTACCCACAGGTTATTCCATATTTAGGAATGACAAAACTGAAAACACGGGGGGAGGTGTTGCAGTCATCTTTAGAAACGCCCTCCAACTTAAGGCTTCTCCTATTAGCTCCTCCCACACCTTTAAATGCCTTTCTCTTGAGCTTCTATTGCAACACCGTTCACCGCTCAGATTCCATATCATTTACCGCCCGCCTCGTAGTGGCCCGTCGTTTATAGAAGATCTCAAAGACTTCATCAGCGACCAATACTCTCAAAGTGACAATCAGACCTTCGTGGGTGACTTCAATCTCCACTGGGGCGTACCGCAAGTCTCCTCTGCGAACTCACTGGCCACCTTCCTCTCTGCAAATGATCTTATCCAACACTGCACTGAATCAACCCACTCCAAAGGCGCAATCCTGGACCTTGTTATTTCTAAAGCAGGCATGCTTTCTACCACTACCCCAATTCATGTAGATTGGTCTGACCACCACCTCATCCCATTCTCTCTTCAACTTTCACACTCTATAACTCTTGGCCAACCCAAGAGGGCCATCTCCTGGTTCCGTGATGCCAAAAACATTGATGTCGGTCCCCTCTGTGAATCAGCTTTGCTATCACTTCCAAGGCTAGACCCGAACATAGCTGTTGACGATCTCACCTCCCAATGCCTCACAGTTCTTGCAGCTGAAATTAATAACGTCGCTCCACTCAAAAGCAAAAGGATAAGGCCCACTCCCTCAGCACCTTGGTTCAACAAATCCCTTTATGAGGAAAGGAAGCAGCTAAGATTCCTGGAGAAGCAATGGAGGCAATTGCCCTCCACTGACAATTTAGCCATGCTTCGCACAGCAAGATCCAAGTACCACAAGCACATCTTCCTTGAGAAAGCGACGCACTTCAAAACCCTCCTTGACTCTGCCAAAAATAGACCCAAAAAACTATTCGATCTCATCAAGATTCCGAGCTGCTCTCCCCCAACTTCCAAGGTGGAGGATTCTACAAAGAGAGCAGCGGATTTCGCTATTTTCTTCGATGGAAAAGTGAAATCACTTGTGGATCAGGTCGCTCATCCTACACCTCCAGAGGAGCGCAAATCCTTAGCCATTTGGCAGAGCTTTGACCCCATATCTGAAGATGCCCTTCTCAAGTGCATACGCGAAACAAAGCCCTCCAACCATTCTCTTGACCCTATCCCCAGTGCCATTGCCTTTGACTTCTATACCCATTCCCTTTCCTATTGGACCACTCTGATCAACCTCTCCCTCTGGCAAGGCTCCCTTCCTGTCTCCTTCAAAACTGGGCAGTTCACCCCTCTGCTTAAAAAGCCCACTGCTGATGCGAATGACCTCAACAACGTCCGCCCCATCACTAACCTTCCATTTCTTGCGAAGATCACAGAAAGATGTGTAGCAAAACAACTCTCTCGTCATATCAAGGACAATGATCTTCTTGACAATTGTCAGCCCGGCTTCATCCAAGTGCATACGCGAAACAAAGCCCTCCAACCATTCTCTTGACCCTATCCCCAGTGCCATTGCCTTTGACTTCTATACCCATTCCCTTTCCTATTGGACCACTCTGATCAACCTCTCCCTCTGGCAAGGCTCCCTTCCTGTCTCCTTCAAAACTGGGCAGTTCACCCCTCTGCTTAAAAAGCCCACTGCTGATGCGAATGACCTCAACAACGTCCGCCCCATCACTAACCTTCCATTTCTTGCGAAGATCACAGAAAGATGTGTAGCAAAACAACTCTCTCGTCATATCAAGGACAATGATCTTCTTGACAATTGTCAGCCCGGCTTCATCCAAAACTGCAGCACTGAAACAGCCCTACTGCAAGTGGTTGATGATGCGCTGAGGATTCTCGACTCAGGGGGGTCCTGTCTGCTAATTCTCCTTGACCTTTCTGCAGCCTTCGACACTGTCAATCACAACACCCTCCTCAATATTCTTCAACAGAGAATGGGCTTGGAGGGCACTGTGCTTAAATGGTTTGCATCCTTCCTCTCTGACAGATCTCAAATGATCAAAATAGCGAACAGTCTTTCTTCTCCTGTGGCGGTGGGTCAAGGTGTTCCCCAAGGCTCTATACTTGCACCCACATTGTTCAATCTCTACTTAGAACCACTAGGAAACCTCCTAAGCAAATCCGGGATTCACTATCATCTCTATGCAGACGACACTCAACTCTACCTCAAGGTTGCCTCCACTCAGGATCTCTCCATCCTAAGATCTACTCTTGACTCCATTCAAAACTGGATGTCAACTAAGTCAAAGTCAAAGTCAGAAGATTTATATAGCGCGCTACATACCCGGAGGGTCTCAAGGCGCTTGAAACTCATCAATTGATTCTGAATCGCTCCAAAACTGAATTCCTCCTCTTCTCCTCCTCACTCTCTCCTCAATCATGGATGGATCAGATGAATCTACTAAACAATAAACCCATCATTGTCGACAGCGCAAAATCCCTTGGTGTCATTCTAGACAAAAAACTCAATCTAACTCCCCACATCAATTCTATTGCAAAATCTGCTCGTTACCAACTGCGCCTTCTTTGGGGAATCCGTCGCTTCTTCCCGGAGCAGGACCTTATAACCCTGGTGCAATCGCTGGTCCTCTCCAGACTAGACTACTGCAATTCTCTTCTTACTGGCCTCCCCAAATCTCACCTGTCCCCACTTAAGTCTGTCTTCCATTCAGCAGCTCGTTTCATTTATGGGGCCAAAAGAAGCGATCACATCACACCAATGTTATCCACCCTCCGCTGGCTTCCCTTCGAGGCTAGAGCTATCTACAAGACTGCCTGCATTACCCACAAAACCTTGCACTCCTCATCTCCCCGCTACCTGGCGAATAAACTGAAACTCTCTGGAGGCTCTAGACCTTCACGCAATGAGGAGAATCTACTGCTTGAACCTCCCACTTTCAAGAAGGAAAGAACAATGGCCCAATCCTTTTCAGGCAACGCAGTGAGAATCTGGAACTCCTTTCCGCCTCAGCTCCGGACCACCGCCTCCTCCCAGGCCTTCAAAAGGGACCTCAAAGTTCTCCGTCTCCAGAGACACCTCCAAAAGTAATTCACGTCCTCTTGTTATTTGGAGGAAGACTTCCCACTACTGATAATTTCTACTTTCCATGACCATGGAAGTGCCTTCCCAGTGTATTCCCGTGGTTGGAGTGTCTGCCTTTTTGCAGTATTTTCCATGTACTTGTGTTTGGTGCCCTTTTGTAACATGCACACACCACTTTGCCCTTGTAACACACGGTTTGCTACCTCTCACATGTTTTTACCTTTGATACTTGCACAAGTGCCACCTTTGCCTACGTAACGCTTGTTCTTGTGCCTGAGTGTCTAGCACTTATTGCAGTATTATACCTCAAATTATACTTTGTTTTCTCTTGTAACTGCACACTTGTCACTTTTTCCTCTTGTGCACTTTTTACTACCTCATGTATTTTTGGTTGCTCACAATTTTTACTACCTCATGTATTTTGTTTGCTCACAATTGTCACTATTACCTTTACTACCTCATGTATTTTTGGTTGCTCACAATTTTTACTACCTCATGTATTTTGTTTGCTCACAATTGTCACTATTACCTTACGTAACGTATGCTTTTGTAATCTTTTCTTTTGTAATGTTTCTCATTATGTTTCATTTCTGTTCCTATTGTGAAGCGCTCTGACGCCTTCGGGTAAAGTCCGCGCTATATAAAAATGCATAAATAAAAAAAAAAAAAAAATAAGAGAAAGCATGAGGTCAAGGCAAGAACTTGATTTGGCTAGGTCCAAAATCCTGAGTCCTTGTTGGTTTGCCCAATGTTAGGAAATCATTACTTACTGCCTTAATTAATCTGAGGCCTGCTGCTGCATGAGTCACGACTCTTAAATGCTGCTTGCTTCTATCAACTCACTGGCTAGTGCTGCAGCTGCGCAGTACAGTGGGGCGCAAGGGCGGGGAAAATAAGTAAGGCCACTGATCTCTCCATTGGTCCGACTCGCACTAGTGCTGTGCTGTGATTGTTGGACCTGTTGGCCCTCTCCCAGTGCTGCCAGCAGACTGACATTAACCGCTCCACTGTCGCCAACATCCTCCCATTTTCAACCTTTTTCTTCAATTTTCAATCTTTTTCTTAAAGACTACGACGAGGGTCCGGATGCTCCAGTGGAGGGGTGACACAGGGGCACACTGAATGTACTGAGGTGGGCCACTAGTGCATTGTGCCAGAGATAACACCTGTTCACAGGCATGCTGAATCTGCACAATGCCCCTTATTGGACTCTTCATGTCAAAGCTCTGAGTCATGTCAGGCAAACGCAAGTAGGAAACTGCGTTAGCATGTCAGGGGGGGCATGAAACAGGTACTGACACGAGTATTCAACCTGTGTGCTGGTATCCACGCTTCCATGGAGAGGGACGGCTCAAGACTATCCCCCGCCAACTACGTTAAGCTCCGCCTGTGTGCCCGATGTAACCAAGCCATATGATGTTCCCAGAAAGAATTGGCTCACATGTATACTTGTCGGATATTTACACATGTGGTGTGAAACAGTGTCATTCCCCATTACACTGAGCTGTGGTTCATGCCACTTCTGTTGTACCCACCACATAGGTGTTGTGTCACTAAGGTTTGTGATTTCACACCACCACCAGCTGTGACTGACGCCACCAGCGGCACAACACAGGCCCTGCAACCCCGTAAAAAATAGTGCAAACTCGACGGTCACACATGGTCAGATACGCAATTTAAATAAAAGCACTGGGAATCTATCCTTATCTTGTTTAACGATCTCAGAGAAAGATCTGGTCACCCGAGATATGATCTATATATATTACCCATAGTATCTTATTCATTGGCCTACTATTGATTGCAATTTTACGAGTGTGTTTGTAACTACAAAAGGAATGTTGCATTTTGGGATCTGTAGTTGTATGTTAATTATTTCCTCTGCAATTGTTCAACAGTTAAAAACAACTCGACCCTACAACAGAAAAGTGCACCGAAGACTGAAAAATGAACTGTTTTGTCTTTTTTGCTTTCATTTAAGTTGAAAGGAACCGAAAGCTGTTACCGTGGAGTGTGTGATGTTTTCCATTCAGGTTATTTAGGGTGGTGCCAATGACAGAAGTTAGATTCCAAATGGCTGAATTGGTGAGATGCTTCGGTGTAAGTAACATTGTTGCCCTGATAATTGCCAGGCAGTTTATAATCTAGCTTGTTTATGGTGGAATTTGTGCAAACACATTTGTAATTATCTGTACAAATTCTGCTGCTACAGCAACATACGAGCTACATTAACCAAGGAGCGAGAACTATATTTGATAAAATCTAGAGGCCATACTGAGAACTGATGGGGCACTAACATTTTTAAAGAAATGAGGAGCCTGGACTATATTTGATAGAATGTGGAGGCATAACCTTGACCTGAAACAATTCTGGTGAAATTATGACTCAGGCACCCTTGTAAAATAACCATTAATTCTAATGGGGTAACCCAGTGACCCTCAGAACCTGGGTAATACGTTTTATGCATACAATGGTTCTGTCGGAATTTGGACAATTTCTTTGCTCAGTTTACACTTTACTTAGTATTTTTTATATACGTATACATATTTCATTGTAAATCATGGAAATACTTTCATTTAAAGGATACACACCACAAGTTTTTACTGTTAGCAAAGTTGTAATTATTCAGTCACTTTGCAAATCTTATTTTCAAACATAAAAAGCTCGGTTGTCCAGAACGATTGAAATTGTAATAGCAGTACAGGGTGCAGAAGTGAATGAACGTGATCAGTGATTAAGGGTGACTGTTTTTGTGATATAGTTTCATGGAAATGTAAATGAAAACATCGGTCCAAAAATAACTATAATTTTCTCAAACAGCATAATTATTCATATTTTTCTGTTGAGATACAGTGAGGACCAATTGGTGAGATTACGTCGACGTTTCGACCCTGCGGTCTGGTGCCGATTAGTTAGCAACCGTTTTGGGTCTTCATCAGGACAAGGGAAGGGACAACCTGAAATTAAATAGAAGGGTGCCTATTTTAGTACTGGGTGTGTTTACTACTATTAAGAAAGAGTTGAGAGCCCAGCCGGGCCTGCTCACCTTATATTTTGATGAAGATTCGAGGCGTATATTCGTGGCCTCAGGGGGGTGGGATCTACCCTCTCCTTTATTCAAGCGTGGTATCTGTAGATTATTTATAAAATTAAGTCCCAAGCATTCACGGGTTTTAAAATGAACTCACATGGTTCATAGAGACACATACCTTATTACAAAGAATTTCTCACCAGCCGGTGGAGAAATCAGATTTGAAGTGCCGCAGCCGCGATCACCTAGACGGTAAAATTGTCAGTTAGTGATAGTCCCTTATTTTCCTAAAATAACTCAAGACAGATTACGGTACTACATTACCCTTTACAGTAAAAATGGATCTAAGGATGTGCTGGGGGCACCGGCTAGGTGGCCCTACCGCTTACGGCAGTTGCACTTCGCCAAATATACCACTAACTGATGTATTTGGAAGGGACGGGGGCATCCGCAGTGAATCTCAGGATGGAGTAGGACTTACTTGAGGAGCATAACAGCAACCGTCTGTATCTGTCTCCGTTTCGTGAATGAATTGTAATGGGCCGCGTCTGGTTACCTGTTAAATCCAGTTCGCGTGTGGTCTACGTGCGCAGCGGCACGTCTGTTAACACGTCAGTCATGGCGTGTGGGGAAATTTGGAAAATCCGAGAAACATGTCGTTTCGCCAGGGCTTCATAGAAAACCCGGTGCGGACGTGGTTTGAAAGGAACATAGATCCAGTGTGTTGCTCGTGTGGACAATTTATATTGGATCAAAAAGTTCTATACAAGCGTCAATATAAGCATACATATCTTACATAATCATGAATGAATGAATGAAGCCAGATTTATATATCGCGCAACTTAGCCCCAGCGGGCGTCAAGGCGCCTAGCCAAATAAAACGATGAGGTCAGAGAGCATGATTACAGATAGGCCTTGGTGAAACACCACGTCTTTAGAGCTTTCTTAAAGAGAGCCATGGTGGGTTGGGATTTGATCTCAGAGGGGAGGTCATTCCATAGTTTAGGGGCTACAGATGAAAAGGCTCTTCCACCCCATCTGACCTTGTTTGTCCGAGGAACGGTAAGAAGATTCTTATTGGCAGAGCGAAGATTTCTGCTGGGAGTGTAGGGACTCAGAAGGGAGCTTATGGCCTCAGAGCTTCCGCCGGATAGTGCACTGAAAACTAGGCATAGGATTTTAAAAGAAACTCTGGACTGGATCGGGAGCCAGTGAAGACTCTTCCTAGCAAGAGAAACAGAAGCGATGCTAGGGACATCCAGAACAAATCTGGCAGCCGCGTTCTGGATGGTCTGGAGGCGTTGGATGAGGCCTTTATTGATGCCAGCGTAAAGGGCGTTACAATAATCCAGCCGTGATGTAACTAAGGCCACCACGGTCTGCTTGCGGGCTTGAGGGGAGAGATAGTGAGCGATTTTTCTAAGAACTTTAATAACTCCCCAACAAGTAGAAACAGTTCTATTGACCTGTAAAGACATGTCCAGAGAGGTATCGAAGATCACGCCAAGATTCCGGGCGGAATTTGACGGTACGGGACAAGCTCCAAGCGAAGGAGGCCACCATTCACTGGACCAGCTGTTTTGATCTTTACCGAAAATCAAGACCTCGGTTTTCTCTCCGTTCAGCTTCAGGGCGTTTAAAATCATCCAATCGGAGACAGCCTGCATGCAGTTCCTGAAGCTGAGCGCAGAGGTACTCGCCGGGTGGGAGAGGGACACCATGATTTGGGTGTCATCGGCGTATGACACCACCTCCATCCCCTGAGCTCTTACTAGCCTAGCAAGTGGGGCCACATAAATGTTGAAGAGGGTCGGACTCAAGGCCGACCCCTGTGGAACCCCACATTGCACAGGCTTGGCAGGGGAGAGGAACTCTCCTAGCTTGACCCTCTGTTCTCTCTGATCAAGAAAAGAGGACAGCAGGCTCAGTGCTGGGCCCTCCACCCCTATCTCCCTCAGACGAGCTGTTAAAGTCGAGGGAGATAGGGTATCAAAAGCGGCGGTCAGGTCTAAGAGGACCAAAAGAGTGGTCTGGCCTCGGTCGACCATAGATCGTATATTGTCTGTAACTACTGTGAACGCCGACTCAGTGCTGTGGAATTTTCGGAAGCCATGTTGAGACTGGTCCAGGAACCCAGAGGCATCAAGGAAAGCAGTAAGATGCTGATTGAGGTGTGATTCCAACATTTTGGCTGGAGCAGGCAGTAAGGAGATCGGCCGGAGGTTTTTAAGGGTGTCCGGATCCAGAGTGGGCTTTTTGAGCAATGGCTTCACTATGGCCTGTTTCCAAGATGCAGGAAAAAGGCCCTGAGCCATAGCCTGGTTCATTACCTCAAGAAGAGGGGGCAGCAGGATTTCCCTGCAGTCTTTTAGAACCTTCAGAGGGCAGGGGTCCATGGGTGAACCCGATTTTGTCCTGCTTAACAGTGAGTCTAGTTGGTCAAGGGTAAGGAGCGGGAAGTTGGTCAAAGTCCTAGAGGGATCTTTGGCCCAAGATTTTAAGACAGGTTGGGGCGGGAGGGGACAGGAACACATAAGATCTCTCTGTGTTTCCAGAGTGAGAGAGATATCGGCGATCTTAGCATGAAAGAACTGAGCAATCTTGTCGCATAGCTCTTGGGAACCTATGATGGGATCGGGCGTTTGTAGAGAACACAAGGAATCTACAATCTTAAATAATTCCCTAGGGGATGTAAGGGACGATGTGAGCCTAGAGAAGTAGTCCTGCTTTTCTTTGATGACCTTAGTCTTATATTCTCCAAGTAACACCTTGTGTTTATCCCTATCTGTAGGGTTCCAAGTTTTTCGCCATTTCCTCTCCTGCCTCCTACATCCCTGCCTCAGCAGTCTAAGCTGCTCCGTGAACCAGGGGGCAGAAGGTTTCCGCCTAGCTGAATAGCGTAGAGAGGCAGGGGCTAATAGATCAACCGCTCTGAAAATGGAATTAGCAAAATCCAGTGCAGCGTCACTGGCATTCTTCAAGGGGGGGATAGGAGCCTGCACTATAGGAGGGGCAAGAGAGTCATTGGTGATACCCTTATAGTTCCGCTTAAGTATTTTATTAGTAGAACTTCGTTGAGGTAGAGAAGAGGAAAAGGTTTTAAGTTCTAAGGGAACCGCCAGATGGTCTGACCAGACCAGAGGAATAGGGGGGCCTACAGATAATCTAGGATCATTGGAGAACACCCCATCAAGGATGTGGCCAGCCAGGTGGGTAGGGCTATCAACCAGCTGATGAAGCCCACATGCGGCCAGGGGGTCCACCAGGGAGAGGGTGTCCTTAGAACAAAGGTCATCTAGATGAAAATTAAGGTCTCCCAGAATCGTAAATTGGGGTTTGCCAAAATAAGGTTCCAAGATTTTAAATAGATTAAGGCTAAAGCAGGATCTGGGGCCGGGTGGTCTGTAAATGAGGAGACCTGTGAAGGACACCGAAGGAGAGGATGAAATGGCAAAATGAATAGCTTGGAAGAGGTCTGAGGGTGCAGAAAGCGTTTTAGTACGACAGACAGATGATACTTTATACAAGATTGCCAGCCCACCACCCCTGCGTCCTAGTCTATCCAGTCTATGTAAAGCGTATCCCTCAGGGATAGCAAGTAAGAGCTGGGGACCAGAAGAATCCGACGCCCAGGTTTCAGTAATGAAAACCCAAGAAGGGCTTCTGTCAGTAACAAACTCATGAAAAGCAATATTATTTTTTATCAGTGACCTGGCATTGATAAGAAAGCCCTTTTCCGAACTATAGGTTGACGTAGAGGGGGTGATAGCCAATGGGTGCATTATAGGGGAATGAGGGGGACATGACTCATTAGTCCGCAAGAAGCAGCGGGGGAAAGGTATGATGACAGGGAAAAGAAGGGGACCTAAGAGCAAGTATTTCCGAAAGGGCATAAGATCGAGTTACATGACTGTCCATAGAGGTCTCATTACTGCACAGGCCGTCCTGCAGCCCGTCCTCAGCGCGGACGGGCGCAGACGGGCTTGACTTTGGCGAAACTTCGGCGGAAATTCGCTGTGCGCATTCGCTGTGCGCGCATTGGGACATCATTGTTTAAGTACGTCAGGTCACGTATCTCGCGTCCCACCTGACTGAAAGCAGCCAATGGGAGCGGGGACCCAATCTCTGCCGGCGTGCCCTCCACACAAGCGGGATAACCCGTGGTGGAACGGGGCCACGGCAGGAGTAATAGCAAAGCAGGAAGCTGTATAAACAGCACTAAAATGTAATAATGTTAAAACACGGCGCAAAATTAAAAGGCACACAATTTTAAGTTGCACGATTTAAGCTGTCACAATATCCCAAAGTAGATCTTAAGTGCTCGAAAATATAAAAAGGTCACCAGAACATCTTAATCATGCTCTGAGACACAAACTAACCGAGGCTTCGGTGTATGCAGATGGAATTACATGTCAGTAGTTGTATACAGTTTATAGCAAGGTATATATCGTGCGTGATTTAAAGCCTGCTCATTTGTATGCACGTTTCATCATGGCTATTCAATCCCTCCGTTACAGAGTCTAGGTTGTGAATCCAGAGGCACTCTTTGTAGTTCAAACTGGAGGCCATATTGCCCCCTCTTCGGTGCAATTCAATTTTTTCCAGTACCCACCATTCCAATTGTTCATGTGAGTGGTTCAACGTATTGTAGTGCTCGACAAGTGGTGCTCCTTGAACTTTACACCTGATTCTGCTCTGATGCTGTAGGATCCTATTCTTGACTCGTTGGGTAGTTTGGCCTACATACATCATCTGGCAAGGGCACTTAATGGCATAGATGAGATTTTGGCTGTTGCAGTTAGTAAAATTCGTAAGAGTGTATGTCTTGCTTCTATGGGTAAAGGAATTGCCCGTCTTGGTATATCTGCATACTTTGCAGTTACCACATCTATGGTGTCCTGTGGCGGGTGGCAATCCCAGTTGACTCCTGATGTTACTGTTATTTGGGGTATCCAAGATAGAAGAGACCACATGATCCTTAATGTTTTTAGCCCTTTTGAAAGTACACATGGGTGTATCCTGGATCCCAATTTCTGGTCCCACCAGATTCCAGTACTTCTTGATTATTTTGTTGATGTCATGACTCCTGGTATTGAATGTCGTTACACAAATTAGTCTCTCAGTAGCCTCTGGTTTTTCTTGCACTTCTAGTAGCGTTTCTCTGGGTCGATACCATGCCCTTTTTCGTGCTCTATTAAGGAGGCCTTTGGGTTATCCTCTATCTCTCAGTTTGGTGATCAGCATGTCAGTTTCCTTGAAATAATCACATCGTTTAGTACAATTTCTACGGATGCGTAAAAATTGACCGTAGGGTAAATTATCCCGTAGATTCCTGGGGTGGTGAGAATTGTATTGCAATAATGTATTGCGATCGGTTGGTTTCTTATATAGATTCATTATTATTCTGTCAGCTTCCACCTCTAAAGTCAGGTCGAGGAAGGGTAGAGAGTCTCGACTGCATGCCATCGTGAATTGAATGTCTGTTGAGCGGCCATTTAACCAAATCAGAAACTTTTTTAGATGTTCTTCAGTGCCTGTCCAGATCAATATAATATTGTCGATGTATCTATTCCATTTGGTGATACAATTAGAGTATGGATTCCTGTCGGAGTAGATGTGCTTCCCTTCGAAATCGTCCATGAACAGGTTCGCCAGACTAGGGGCAAAGCCAGCGCCCATTGCTACTCCCTTGCATTGGATGTAAAATTGGTTTTGGAACATAAAATAGTTCTTGGCCATTGCTATTTGTAATAGCTGTATTAGGAATTCTGTGGGTACCCAAAGGGGTGCTTGTCTGGTGTTCAATGTCTTCCTTATTACCTCTATCGCTTCATCTTGTGGTATGCTCGTATAAAGTGAGCATACATCCAACGTGACAAACAGTTGTTCTTGTTTGTTAAATGGTTGATTCTCGAATGTTTGGATGGTATGCATGGTATCACGAAGGTATGACCTGGTTTCCAGGACAAAAGGTTGGAGGAAATTGTCCAGATATTGATTTATAGGTTCCAGTATCGATCCACACCCGGAGACGATAGGTCTTCCCGGTGGGTTGATCAAGTCTTTGTGTATCTTGGGTATTGTATAGATAGTTGGAATTCTTGGGTGTTGTTTATTCAGAAAACGTGACTCTGGGTCGGAGAGGAATCCATCTTCTACTCCCTGTGTGGTCAGATTCTTTATTAGTTTACCAATCTCTTTTGTTGGGTCACCAGGTATTTTAGTATAGCTGTCTTCGCAATTCAGTTGTCTTAGAATCTCAGTTATATAGTTCTCTCTGTTTTGTATTACCACGGCCCCCCCTTATCAGCTGTTTTTATCACAATTGATTGGTTGGTTTTAAGAGCAGTAAGGGCATGTCTTTCGGCTTTGGTGATGTTGTGCTTGATATATTTAGAGTCTTTCAATAGGTCCATTACCTCAGACATGACTATTTTTTTCGTAGGTAAGGATCCTCTCATTCATAAGATGGTTAGCCGGATTAAATGTGGATCCGGGACGGAAGTTAGTGGCTGCAGGTTTTCTGATGTATTCTTCCTTTTTTTGATAAAAGAAATATTTTAGCCTGATCTTCCGGAAGAATTGTTGTAATTCAAGTTTCACGTTGAAAGTATTGGGTGGGGTAGTGGGTACAAAAGATAGTCCCTTTGATAAGATGTCATGCTCTGATTTAGTGAGAATGTGGTCCGAGATGTTAACAATCGGATCTTTCGTATTGGTGTGTGGTTCTTTCAGTATGGACGTAGTTGGTATCTCCTTTACCATCTGTATGTTTTCTGCCTGGTACTGATCTCGCCGTGATTCTGCTGGGGTTGAGGATTGAAGCGTACCCTAGTGTTGTCTCTGCGGTTGTTCGATCCCTGGTTCCATCTGGGTGGGCGTCGCCAATTGGGGTCTCTGTTGTTCCAGGAAGGATCCCCTAAAAAAGACGATGTAGAGGGCCCTTGGTATTGGGCTCCTGTGGGGTAGTGTGCTCCTGATGGAAATACCGGTTCCTGTTGTAGGTAGCTGTTCCCTTGTTGTTGTCCCCTGGGAACTAGGTTGGTGTTATCGGACTCACTTTCAGGTCCGCTGCCAAAAGAAGAGTTGGAAAAGGTTGCAAATCTTCTGGATGTTTGGCGATTGCGATTTGTGTAATAGCCTTGTGCGTCTTGGACGTAGTAATCGTCGTTGATGTAGGGATAAGTCTGTTTTTTATCATAAGATTTAATATCTTTGGCTAGTTTTTCCAACTTCTTGTTAAGGGTTACTGTGTTGAATTCCGCTGTGGATTTTTCTGCCTGTTCTAGTGCCTCCTTTGCATTGGTTAACGCTCTATCATCCAAGATTTCCTTTTTTAGATCAGCGATCTGTTGGATCAGTCTTTTAACGTATTCCAAAGCCGTTTCCGCCCCCAACACCATCCAGTGTCGGGAGCAGTTATTAGCCACAAAACTGAACCCTTCTCTGAATTTTGGAAGCTCTATAAAGATCCCTGGCTCATTTTTGACTTGAAGGCCCTTTGGAATTATATTGGCCGCAAGGTATTTAGTTAGTAGATGGCCATGAAGTCTTGTCCGTATTAGTTTTTTCTCCAATCTTTCCAGTTGTGAGAGTTTGTCATTCAATGTAGTATCGGTAGGTGTTACTCCTGTGCCAAGATAGTCAAATTCTGCTTGTTCTTGGATCAATCTGGCAATATATTCTTCTGTGTAAGATAATGTTTCTGTATTTGACATAATCCTTTGTATTTACAAGCTCTGTACAGATGCTGAAAAAAGTTATGGACAACCGACCTTTTTATGTTTGAAAATAAGATTTGCAAAGTGACTGAATAATTAGAACTTTGCTAACAGTAAAAACTTGTGGTGTGTGTCCTTTGATTGAAAGTATTTCCATGATTTACAATGAAATATGTATACGTATATAAAAAATACTAAGTAAAGTGTAAACTGAGCAAAGAAATTGTCCAAATTCCAACAGAACCATTGTATGCATAAAACCCTTGTAAAATAAGCAAAAGGAGTACTGTCTTGTTCATGATTAACATCGCTCTCCAAGGAAATAGGTTTCCAGTCATGGGTTTTTGTTTAGTTACCTTGCGTCAAGCTTGTTGCTGTCACGTAAGTGTGAGATCAGGTTGTCCAGAGGAACAAGTTTAAAATCGTCTTCCTCACGCGGTCTTTAGAACTCTTTCTTACACCCCAAATGCCAAAGGTGGCAACTCATATCGGCTCTTCACCGGGAGACAGTGTGTGAAGTGCTACTAGTGCGTGACCCACATTTCCTTCTTGTCAGTTGGCAGGTACGTCATAGACCCAGCCCTGATAAATAAGTGCCGGTCCTTAGCACTGGAAAACACCTGCACAAATTTAGCACTGTGCCTGGCTCACTGGCTAAAGGGCTGGGTGTTTTTATCTCACATGAGCAACAGGTAGCATGCCCTTGTATACAGAGTGCACCTACTCTGCTGCATTGACCAGACATTTGCGCAGGCAATTCTGTTGTTGAATTGTGTCGAACAAATGAATGGTGTCCCTCTGGTTTGTGTGACTATATGTCTATCATGCATCTTCCACTGTGTGCCCTGCTATGATTTGTGTGTGAAGCCACAATCGCTGTCAGACTACTATGCCCCCTATCCTTGATAATTTATCAGATCAAGAAGTGTCATAAAATAAATATATGCCTTCGATGGATGAGGGCTTCAAGGAATGCCTGCTCTCTTAAGGGAGAATGATGCACCGTTGAACTGGTGGCCATTAACGTTGCTCATGCTTGCATATACTATGCTCGGTACGGGCAAACCTTGTCCTACAGCCCCCTGTTTTCTTGCCTGTCATTCTTTTATGCCCAGCTATACAAAGCGATAATGCTCTACCAGTTCATAACGACCCCAAAAGACACCTCCATCCTGCAGAGATAAGGTGAGATAGCTAACCTGCCCCCCAGCTCTGTTTAAATAATCAATTATAAGCCAAAGCACAAGTGTCAGGGGCAACTATGACTTAAGCAATACATCCCTTCTAATTGAAACAAAATGATTTGAGGCAGCCAACTTGTGTGTTGAACAAGTCATCCCCCAATTGACTCCATGGTATATTCAGCAGTGCCCTATAAAAGTAGTCCGTCATGTCACTGTGTGGCCTGACGATTATAGCCTGCATGGTTCTGTCCCTTCTGAATATGTGTACCTATATTGTAATGCACCCTAAACATTACTTCCACAGCACACCAAGGCTGTTGACCTCGTAATGGTTGTAAGTTGCTTAAGGGAAAAGCTATAGCTAGTGACTGCGTGGTGAAAATTGTCCAGATGTATCCAGTACTACTGGCTTCAACGCTTCTGGTTACTTGCCTAAGACCACTAGGGCCCCTGTATGGCTTTGTTGTCTGGCATCTCAGGTGTAACTAGGTCCACTATTTTGACAGAGTACAAATTAAGTGAGGAATCCTAAAGGAATGGTTGCCTTCCATCAATTTGTGATAGGGGTGTGGTATGATACCCCGGGCCTGGGACCCCTCCAACAAACTACCGTCATCTAAACAAAATATGGAAACCCTCACCCTGATGGGCCACCTGGCAAACATACCGGGGGAAGTGTAAAATTGTACTTTCCCCCCCTTGGGCTGGTAAACGACGGCAAGGAAAGACAAAACTTGGTCATAAAATCCCCGTTTCCTAAAGTAAACAATGGGTATCCTGCTCTATTATCATATGTGCCACATGCACACTGAAATGCTTAAAAAAGCCACCCCTTATCCTAATGATTTGGGCCTGCATCATGGGGCTTCCATTGCCTTGGATTAAAACCTTAACTGGCATCTTGCCTGGCCAATATGAACCCATACCCACGAAGGATAATGGCTGCACGGTTGCGCATGTAAATCCAGTTGCACTGCCACTTCTATTTGCTTCACACTGCGAGGACAGTACGGACTACTGCCGCTGCCAATGGGAATGATCCCCTATCTTACGCCTTGTATCTACACTTGTCACCACCAGTTGCGTGACCCAGGGACACAACTCTTACCAGTCACCCTGCTCGTAAACTCATCTTTACTAGTGATAACAGCATGCATTTGAGCTGCGTCCCAACGCATTTAATCACGTTCTGCTACCCAGGGCAGAGTTGCGTACCCCTGTTGGCAACAACGTTTAAGTCTCCTCAGGTGTTCATACCAAGTGCGGCCCTTCTCCGTCACAACTGATCGTCCAGCGCATAATATAACTTGCTGTCCGCACCATAGAGCATACTAAGCATGGGGTTATGTAGGAACCTCCTGATATATTTCCAGGATATTCGTAATGTTCCTAATTTCCTGATATGTGCTACTACAGTGAACATAAGTGTGGCCCCATAGCCTGTATGTGATGCCCATGAATACACGTTCATTTTAACGTGACCATATGCACTCCCGGCCAGATCACGGTAAGCGGTGAGGGCAGCCGCGACAAATCCAACACCCCTCCCCTAGCCAATGACCCTAAGGGAAGCATTGAGTCGTGGACACCTAAATGTTCGACATATGAGTGGCATAGTACTGTTCATGAATACCCCATTCGTCTTCCACTTCATTTGTTTGGCAAGCTTCCTTCTCATAAACTTCTACCGATGTCAATATCATATGCCACATCACGATTCAAAATGTGTTGTGATATGACGCTAGCATACAGGTGACCAATGAACGTTCCAATATTCAGTTTTGCACGACTGGCATAGGTGCCATAGTCGTTGGACCGGCACCTTAATTCACTGAAATTAGTAACATGTTGGTCAGGCACTTCAACAGGTGTGTAACTCGAGGCTTACTTTGCTTCTTTCTCTTATGATCAGTGTTCTGTCACAGTTTCTAAGTGCACTAATGAAAGTTTCTGTGTATTGATAGTGTGCACCCGACTGGCCAGTATTGGAGCGCTTTACATAAGGACTGGGGTGGATTTTAACGACCGGGGTGGGGGAGGATGAGGAGGGCTGCTTTAAGAGTTGGGTAATATCCCCCACGTGGAGGACTCTGCCCACAAGGGGGGGGGCTTCATCCTTTGCAACCCCCTCCTCCCTGCTTGCCCCAACCCAGAAAAGCATACAACTATCCTTAAAGACACGCGTGTCTGGTAATAGAGCAACCTGGAGGGCTCTGCTCGCAAGGTGGGGCCTTCATCCTTTGAACCCCCCCTCCTCCCTGCTCGCCCCCCCAGAAAGCATTCAAAGATCCTTGAAGACATGCCTGTCTAGTATTGAAGATCAGCCCTGTAGAATTAGTACTACGCTGTATCCTATGAATGCAATAACCAGTAAATTATACCTACAACAAGTCAGGACAGTTGGCTTTGTCAATGGTTGTTAGTGGCCTTGAACTATATAAGGCAACCGCCCCGCTCGTACCTACGGCTCCCTCGCAACAGCCGGGCCCCCCCCCTCCGCACGATCTGAAGGAAAGAAATACAAAGTGCCCAGTTGGACTTCGGTTCCCCTGCCTACTTCGGGTCACAAGGGGACACAAAACACTTTTTTATCTGAATATTATGCCCGGGAGACTTAGCAGTCCCTTGGCTGCAGGCGGCGCGCTGCCGCAGTTGCAGTCCCAGACTTGACCCCCAATGCGAACCTCTCTATAAGCTCCGATGTTGTGCTGCTCTGCCAACCCCCACGTGCACGAGGAAGATAGCTCCCTGCTTCCAGACGCTTCTCTGGTTACAGCAAGGCCACAATGGTAATATCCGGCACAGGCGAAGGTGTCTAGTCTAGCCTATCGTATGCAGCACGCGTAGGCCAAGCTCCTAGCCCCCGCACTCCCCTGGAGTCTGCGGCTGCCGGCAAGTGTAGTGTCCTGCCAGGACACAGTCTAGTTGTTCTCCAGTGTAACCATACACTGTGCACCCACCCACCACAGACGTCACTGGGTCAGGTGACTCTGCTAATAAAAGAGGCCGAGCGCACGTGCTCGTGGCCATAGTTACTATCCCCTAACTGGTGTCCTGTGTCACTCTGTTATTCCATCATGCGGGCTTAGGCCCCCATCCTTACAATGGCGATGAGGCGGTAACGCGATGCCACCCGTGCCAGCTAAAAGAAAATCGTTGGGGGAAAAAGGAGGGGCATGCTGCCCGTGCCATGAGCAATCCCCCCAACAGCAAGCGACCTTCAGCGGAGGCCCGCGGGGCGTGTGCTGAGCCCCGGGCTGAGAACACGAAGCAGGAGGTGACCGGGAGCTCACCCCGCATCTCCCGTGCCCAGCGTGTGTGCCCCCCCCCTGCCTGGGGCGAAGAGAGAGCCGTGCGGAGCCCACCCGCATCGGCTGCCACCGAGCCGGACCTGAATGCCCCCACAGATGCGGCAACCAACGCGGAGCCACCCGGGACGGAGTGGAAGGCCCATAGGCCGAAGGTGAGCCCGGGTGTTGTGAAATGCCTGGGAGGAGGCCGCGCAAGCCTGGAGCGACCCCCGTGACTGCATGACAAGCGGTGCCCACCCGCATGGCCGTGGCGCCCCGCCGAGCGGCCAACCATAAACTGTACCGAGGAGCAGGACTAGCGGAGCACACCCGATGCCTGCCTGCAGCGTCTCCTACCTCCCCCCCCGCAGCGCAGCATGTGTGGAGCGCGGCTGCTGCTGCAAGGGTAAGAGTGCATGAAAGAGAAAAGTGTAAAGCGGAGCCCACCCGCTACAGACATTAACGTTGCTTCCCACAGCGAGAGCAGCGCCAGCGGAGCCCATCCGCGGCCTGCCTGAAGCGTCCCCTGTCCCCCGTCGCGCAGCGAGTGACTAAGGCTGCCGCGGTGAGGGAGGGGGAACAGACTTGGAAGCGAGCGCGAAGACAGCCTCCGGCCGGTAGCCGGATAGAGCGAGGAGTCCCCAGCGCCTGCACATGCATCAGCACTGCAGGCGAAAGAAGCCCCTACTCGTGTGTGAGGCCGCAGCTGAATGCCGCCGTAGCTCTACCCCCACCCCGCGCACCGAGTGAACAGGCTGAAGCTGCTGCGGGTGGGAGGAGAGGGCAGCGAGTGGCCCCCGGACAGATGCCAGCACCCCCCGGCTCCCCCCGACCCCCTACGCAGCCCGTGAACTAAAGGGCCTGCTGAATGGACAAAGAAGAGGCAGAATGTCCGCACGCAGCCAGCGCCGCTGAAAATAAAGACAAGTGACAGTGCGGCCCGCTGCCGCAGGAACAAAAAGGAGAAGAAAAAACAAGCATTTGGAAATGCAATAGGTCTCGCAATAGAATAGTTAGACATTTTTCTTTTTGCAAATGGAAGAGTGGCGTTGCGTGGATGAGTGGCGTTGCGTGGATGAGTGGCGTTGCGTGGATGAGTGGCGTGTGTGAGTGGCGTTGCGTGTGTGAGTGGCGTTGCGTGTGTGAGTGGCGTTGCGTATGTGAGTGGCGTAGCGTGTGTGAGTGGCGTAGCGTGTGTGAGTGGCGTTGCGTGTGTGAGTGGCGTTGCGTGTGTGAGTGGCATTGCGTGTGTGAGTGGCGTTGCGTGTGTGAGTGGCGTTGCGTGGATGAGTGGGGTTGGAATGCAATAAGTATTGCATTAGAAAAGTTGTAGTTATTGGTCTTGTAAATGACATAATTTATTTATTTTTGCGATGTTAAAATTGCTATATTGATGGCTTTGTCATTTACAATGCCAATAGTTATAACGTTTGCAAATGTGACACCTATAGCATTTGGAATGCAACATGTTTAGTATTTACGTGACTTATATGGCAGCTCTGGTCGTTATGCTACATCTCTAGATAGTTTTATCTTCCGCAAATGTGACACCTATTGTAACACAATATGTGTTGTGAGGGTGAGTGAGGGTGAGGGGTTGAGGGTGAGGTGTTGAGGGTGAGGGGTTGAGGGTGAGGGGTTGAGGGTGAGTGAGGGTGAGGGTGAGTGAGGGTGAGGTGTTGAGGGTGAGGCGTTGAGGGTGAGTGAGGGTGAGGCTGAGGTGTTGAGGGTGAGTGAGGGTGAGGAGTTGAGGGTGAGTGAGGGTGAGTGAGTGTGAGGGGTTGAGGGTGAGTGAGGGTGAGGATGAGTGAGGGGTTGAGGGTGAGTGAGGGTGAGGGTGAGTGAGGGTGAGGCTGAGGGGTTGAGGGTAAGTGAGGGTGAGTGAGGGTGAGGCTGAGGGGTTGAGGGTAAGTGAGGGTGAGTGAGAGTGAGGGTGAGTGAGGGGTTGAGGGTGAACGGTTGAGGGTGAGTGAGGGTGAGGGTGAGGTGTTGAGGGTGAGTGAGGGTGAGTGAGGGGTTGAGGGTGAACGGTTGAGGGTGAGGGTGAGGTGTTGAGGGTGAGTGAGGGTGAGGGGTTGAGAGTGAGTGAGGGTGAGGCGTTGAGGGTGGGTGAGGGTGAGTGTGGGTGAGGGTGAGTGAGGGTGAGTGAGGGTGAGTGAGGGTGAGGGTGAGTGAGGGTGAGTGAGGGTGAGGCTGAGTGAGGGTGAGTGAGGGTGAGGGGTTGAGGGTGAGTGAGGGTGAGGGGTTGAGGGTGAGTGAGGATGAGGGGTTGAGGGTGAGTGAGGGTGAGGGGTTGAGGCTGAGTGAGGGTGAGGGTGATTGAGGGTAAGGGGTTGAGGCTGAGTGAGGGTGAGGGTGAGGGTGAGGGGTTGAGGGTGAGTGAGGGTGAGGTGTTGAGGGTGGGTGAGGGTGAGTGTGGGTGAGGGCGAGTGAGGGTGAGGGTGAGGGGTTGAGGGTGAGTGAGGGTGACTGAGGGTGAGTGAGGGTGAGTGAGTGTGAGTGAGGGTGGGGGTGAGTGAGGGTGAGTGAGTGTGAGTGAGGGTGAGTGAGGGTGAGGTGTTGAGGGTGGTTGAGGGGTTGAGGGTGAGTGAGGGTGAGGGGTTGAGGCTGAGTGAGGGTGAGGGGTTGAGGGTGAGTGATGGTGAGGGTGAGTGAGGGTGAGTGAGGGTGAGTGAGGGTGAGGGTGAGTGAGGGTGAGTGAGGGTGAGGGTGATTGAGGGTGAGTGAGGGTGAGGGTGGGTGAGGGTGAGTGAGGGTGAGGGTGAGTGAGGGTGAGTGAGGGTGAGGGGTTGAGGGTGAGTGAGGGTGAGGGTGATTGAGGGTGAGTGAGGGTGAGGGTGAGTGAGGGTGAGGGTGAGTGAGGGTGAGTGAGGGAGGGTGTGATGCGAAAGCACAACATCTGAATCCCTGAGCTTGTGTTTGAATAGAAGATTGGAATACATTCTGAATGGCGTGCACTGTTAAAGCTTACCAACGGCCGGTGCCATGCTCTGCTAATAAGAATTAAGCTGCAAAAGCGCCTCACTCATGAGCCTGCACACTTCATTTCAAAGCAATATAAAGATGACTTGTTCCCGAGAATGTTTTATGGCTGCCTCGTTGTCGCTCTTGTACTCATCCGACCTTATTAATGTGTCTGGTATTAACAAAATAATTTTCTTTTTGCCGATCTTGCTTTATTGCTTTCCAAATTTAGGAAAAAAAAGAAACGATAACGAGCTGGCAAACAGGCGAACACACTCGTCAAGCCAAGTTGTTTTTATTGCTCATCACAAAGGAATCAAAATCCGCTCCGAGCACTTTCAATGCAGGTTTCCGTGATTGCCCGAGACAGCGTTTGCCCAACAATGTCACAGAGGTCAGCCGAGAAATAAAATATGATATGCTTTTTTCAAGAAAGCACAACATCTGAATGCAGTGTCCGTGGTGTAAGAAGAGCCCTGGGGGAGGGAGCGAAAGGGATGCACTTGCAGAACAAAGGCAGACCTTCTGCTAATTGACTGAAAAATTAGCCCGGCCCCCTGTGGGAAGCACGCAGGCCAGCAGCAGATGGAGACACTTCGGACACTGTTGCAAGCCAGGCTCCCCACAACCTGCTGTGAAGCTGCCCGCAATTAAGGGTCACAACACTTTCTTGTTTAACAGAACACAAGCAAGATGAGAAAAATAACAAGCATTGACCGCCAGTACCACTCATTTTTAGCCAGCAGCCCTTTTGTCATCAGACTTTCACCTTGAGCAGGAAAGAGGAAATCATTAAATAGAACAAGGGAGGAGAGAAGGAAAGGTGACAGAGAACTGCTGGAGGAGCAAAGAGGAGAAAAGAAATGCGACACGGCGGGCAGGGGAGGGGGCGGAGCGGGTAAAAAAAAAAACAAGACGGAGGGAAAGGCAGATAAGGGGAGGGGGGAGGAGAAATGCGACACGGCGGGCAGGGGAGGGGGCGGAGCGGGGAGAGCGGCATGTGGGTGTGAAGAAGCCGGGGCCTTTGAAGTGAAGCTAAGCTTCACTTCAAAAGGTGTCGGAGGAATGCGGCTGAGGGAACAGACGGCGATTGCGGCTGAGGGAACTGATGTGCACGCGCTTTTAAGCTCAATGCACATGCGCATTGAGCTTAAAAGTCACGGGCACTGCAAGGAATCGCCACGATTCCTTGCTTGTTAGTTAAAGGTTGTTTAAGCCGCAATAGGCTCGCAAGCTCGATGCGCATGCGCATCGACAGGCGAGACCTAAAAAACAAGCACAAGAGAGAAACTTACCGAGAGGCGATGCTGCTATCAGGCGAGAGGGCCTCGTAAGGTGTGCGTCGGGGGCGGTAGTCGGAACCAATGCTCGCCCGCGGTCAAAGAGGCATGGTGAGAGATCCCCAGAGTAGGCAGTGTCACCGTGCAGCCCACCCACAGCTGTGACCCACTGATGAGTGAATCCATGCCACGCAACATTTACTGGGACGGACATCAGTGGATATGGTGCAACAGCACACCTCAAAGGAAAAGACAGCTCTCAGTTAAGCCTGCAACAGGGCGAGTGACCACTGCATTTGTGCCCTAGCAGCCCCAAGTGTGCCAGAAGACAGCAGATTTCCCGCAGAGGACACCCAACAGAGAATCAGAACAAACAAGCCTACGACAAGCCAAGTGAGGGTGCAGGAAGACAAGACAGGCGGGCAGCAGCATATTGGATAGAGGGAAAGAGCACCCGTGAGTAGGAAGGATCTACTTGGCAGAGACAAGCAAAGGGAAGGACTCCAGTGTACAAGCAAGCCTGCAGCAACCAGACGCGCAAGAGACAGTGCAGGAACGCGACAGAAATGCAGAAACACGCCACGAAGCGCAGGAACTACACACCCGCACGCCAGGTCAGCGCAGCACTGCGCCGGGACGTGCCAGGAGCACCAGAAATCAGGAGCGCCAGAGTGACGCTGCACATCGACACGCCAACGCCACGGGACAACACACAAAGATCCCCGAGAGAGACAGCAACGTCTCACAGCAACCCAAGCAAAGGTACAAGAAGCGGTGACGCAACCCTCCTCCGCGCAGACGAAGCGCGCCAACGCCAAAACATCGTGACGGTGAATAGCGACCACAAAGAAGATAGCACAGCATGACGACTCATGCCGAAGGTAAAGCTGACCACCCAGTCTGGTCACCAAAGAAAAAAAGAAGAAGCAACTGAGAAGATGGCGACAACCGGTCCAGTCACTAGAAGAGAAGACCAGTTTCTGAGAGCCATGCCCAGACCAGAGAAAAACAGGTGGAGTGCACGCTGCCTGGAGAAGATTGGTTGGGAAGACCAAGACAATACAGTGACCGGATCACGTCGCAAGAAGGAACAGGGAGAAGAAGGGCGCGACGCCATAAAGAAAAGGAAGAAGGAACAGTAGAGCCAAAGGAACCCGACGAGACAGGAGAGTCATGATGGGAATGACCAAGGAAGGGTTTCCTGATTAAAGGCTATAGAAGTGATCAAGTAACAGGAAGATACGACGACAGGTCTAGTCACCAAGCCAAGTGAAGACAGTGTCCCACCACATGGACAAGACCAAGAGGGAAACATGTAGAGGGCCCGCTACATGGAGAAGCCTGGTTAGCATGAGTAAGCAAGAAAGAAGACCGGACCGCGTCGAGGAAGAGAACGAAGAGGAAGAATGGAGTATCACAACATCACTCCACCGAGGAAGAAAGAGACATCATTCAGCACACAGGAACATCCATGATGTCAAAGGAGCATCGCACCATCCGTGTGGATCCCAGTAATTCTGACAACCTGCACCTGAGGAGACCAACCACCGAAGAGCCGTATGGGTGCCCCGTGAACCTGAAGCTTGCCGAAGCAGAGCATAACCGAGCCCTAGACAATCCACCCTTGTGGACTACACAAGACTCGACTGTGGCCATGTCCGAAGTTCTGCAGCGACCCGCACAGCCCATGCGATCAAGTGGCAGTCCAGGGGACAAGGGCCTCGGCGGAATTCCTGTGACAGAGGAATCCGTATGGGAGAGGTGTAGCAGCGGCAGCTCCAAGACAGGCTACAGGAAGCACGAAGGCCCCAGGTGAACACCTGGCACCGAGAAACGGTCTGAAGAACGCACTAAACCCATGTCCTAAGGGCAAGACCATCCTGGCGATGACATCAACTCCCCAGGGGCAATATGAGCGACTTGGCGGTGAGTCCGTTGGCAGTTCCTCAGCGACGCCTTTGCACGGCTCATGCGAAGCCCCACACGGTCCACCGGGGCCCATCGCGTCCAGCAGGTGGGTCCTCCCAGCGACTCTAGTGAGAGAAGGGTCCAAGCAGGAGAGGCCAATCTCCGAGGCTCCAGTGAGAGAGGAGTCAGGCAAGAAAGGCAAGTCGGAAGGCACTCGACCGGCAGGAGGTGTGGAAGCATCAAGATCAGCGAATCCAAGGAAAGACCTCTCGTGCCATAGTCGTCTCCAGCAACCAACAAGCGTTGTCATCCACTGGACTAGGAACACCTGCGAGACCCCTCAAGGGTCACACCCATTCTGCTCCCGATGCTCCAAGTGATGAGCATTGTAGATAAGCTTCAACGCAGCAAGACAAGGATGATCTGAAGTACACCGCTGAGGTGAAGCTCATCTGATTGACTTTGCAGTCCAGAACTTTTGACATCTCCCAGCCAACCGCCTGAATAGAATCCGTTGGTGGCTGTACATTTCTGTTGTTCTGTTTTCTTGCAGGTTGGACATTCGTTTTTCCTTTCCTTAAATTTTGGGAGGGATGTAGTGTCCTGCCAGGACACAGTCTAGTTGTTCTCCAGTGTAACCATACACTGTGCAACCACCCACCACAGACGTCACTGGGTCAGGTGACGCTGCTAATAAAAGAGGCCGAGCGCACGTGCTCATGGCCATAGTTACTATCCCCTAACTGGTGTCCTGTATCACTCCGTTATTCCATCATGCGGGCCTAGGGCCCCGTTTTTACAGCAAGGTACATTTACTATAGGGCTCCATCCCAGCGGGTGTGGCTGTGCCCGAAAGTGACCCTGAGCCCTCCCTCCAGGCCGGGCGAAGGCAGGGTGCCAGAGGCCATGAACAGTGGTGCCACTGACCCGGATAACTGGGGGCTATAAGGGTCAGGAAAATTCCTCGCAATTCTGCCACGAACCCGCAACCGGGCCAATACCACAAGGAGTCCCTTGCACAGCTGCCCACTGTGAAGGGAGCTGGAGTAATGCATGGCAATGCCACCCAAGTTGCGAGCAGGGCGCCTGGTGCCACAAATAGCTTGTGGGAGGCGCCGGAGGCCAGCCCACCCTTGTGGCCCCCGCAGGGCACCATTACCTCTGCGGAGGCGGAGAAGCCCGTGGCCAAAAGGGAGCTGCCGAAACCCCCCCCAAGGTGGCCCGCATCCATGCAGGCCACCCAGCCCTGATACACCCCCCATAAAGGGAGGAACCGGGTGGGAGAGGGGGGAGATATGCACTCACCGTACAATCAGAGATTTGCAGCTCCCAGGGGACACGTCCACACGGCGTCAGTGATGAGGGACAAAGAGGCCGCCTGGTAAGCGGGGGAGGAACTTATACCTCTCTCCTTCCCCCACCTCAGCCGGAAGTGATGAGAGGGACCCCAAATGGTCTCCAGACACTAGGGTGTCCAGTGTGCCATCCTGTGGCACTAAAGGGGCCACCCTCTTATGAGGGTCCCCTTCGGGGACATCGGTCAGCCCACAAAGTCGCTCAGGTATGGTGGTCTCGCTTTGCAGATTCTGTCCTCTGTAACCTGGTGTTGTTGTCCCTTGGCATCCCCTGGCAAGCTGCTGCAGTGCTCGCAGCTGAAGAAGTAGTCCCTTGTAGAACTTGAGCTGAGGGATTTGGTTTGGTGCATTGCCTGCGGCCAGGGTGGATGCACAGAGATATAGTTGTCATAGTATTGGAGGTTGCAGTGAGGGCTATAGGTGGCTGCACCCCTCAAGGCATGTCAGTGTGTGCAGTTGCACTAAATGAATGGTGTTTAAGGGGCAGATATGTGGTATTTGGTTGCTTTTTCTGGTGTGGTTTGATATTTACTAGCTAATTGCATCACCCTGGAAGGCAGAGAGGATGCCACACTGGCAGACCCTGGCTTGTTGTTAGTGGCTCAGCAATACTCCACCCGCTTGCAGAACACGGCAGAATGTGGCAGAGTTTTTCAGTTAACTACGCAGAATTCTGCAAAGTGAAACTCCACCAGCTCCGCCCAGGCCTAGTTTTAACCATGCCCATTTATTGCCATTCATTCTTTGTTTTGCTTGTTTTAAATGCTTCCTTTTTATTGGTGCATTTTTCTAAATATCCCTCATTTGTGTGCTTAATTCCCTCCCAGGCGATTTCACTAAGTGAACATTTTTGTTGGCCATAATACTACGTTCACGCGCATTCATGCTTCCTCCTGTTACAACGTATGATGGCCCCTCCTCCTGTCTGGGCATTACAGACTTAGTGTTCTTTTGGTTGTCCATAGCAGATGCCAAAAATAAAGCAAGCAACCAAAACGAAAGTGGTCCTCGATGTTCCTTCTACGTGCATGCTGTGGACTGTTCCTCCTGGACGGCCATTTCAAAGCATTCAGGTATGGTTTTCAGATGGCTCTACAGCTTCCCTCACTTACTTTTTCCGTCCCGTGCGCACCTCCACCCCTCACGCCTCCCATAACACTCTCCTTCCTCTCCTCCAATCAGCCCCCTTCACAGCGGCTCCGCCAGCGCCCTTCTATTGGCCGCAATGACGGCTCCCGGGGGAAGTGAAGGTCGCAGACCAGGCTTCCCCCGGGGCACTTCGCGTGATAAACGGAAGGACAAGGTGGGGAGGGATTAAAAGAGTGGGGAAGGGGCGGGAGTTGGGAGGGTATATAGGTGTCTGGGGAGGAGGATCCTGCCTCTTCCTGACACCTGGCACCACCGGTAGGGCATGGGGAGAAAATAATTAGTCCACCCACCCACCCTACAAGTTGTTAGGTAGGAGGCTTAAGATTTGTTGATCTTGGTGTGCCAGTTTAGAGCAGGATGCAGAATAGTGGCATTATGGTACTTTGGAGGAGTGGTGAGTCACATACGGGTGGATCCATCCCTGGGGGGTACACAGGTGACTGATAGCGGGGTGCGGGGGGCAATGAGCAACAAAGGAAATTCAACAGAGGATGCTTGGAGGGCAAGTGAAGGTGAGAATGAGGAGATGAAGGAGGTCACCGAGTGAAAGGGGGAGAGTCAAACGGGTGAGATAGTTTTGAGAGTGGTGAAGGGAGAATGAGTCGGTATGGGATGAAAAGTTATATTCTTGCCATTATGTACTGTTAATAAAGTTTAAATGTTGCAACCATGTCCTAATAAAATGGCCTTTTACGCTTCAAGTAACAGCGTGGAGTGTAGTTATTGCGCGATAGACTGTGAGGGACTGCATCCCTACTGCGCCTCACCTCCAGCTGGGCCTCCTTTACAACCACAATCACAATTCTGTGGTGTATTCAGCATTTTTTACAGTGGTAGCAAAGGCACCAAACCTCCTTCACAGATCCACTGCGCCGCCGGCACCTGTGTTTTCGGCGTTCCAATCACAGCGGCAGTGGACACTACTGCGCTCCTGTCCTCCTGGTAAATGACATAAATGGTACTCTTTTTACACGCTTCACAATGGTAAAAGGCTGAGCAGTGCGCTTGAATTTCTAATTTCTGGCCAGGGGAATCCACCAGTAGTGAGTGCTTTGAAGGCACACAAGTGGATGAAAAATAATGCAATAAGTTCATATCTGCCATTGTTTGAGAACATGGTGAAAATAATTAGTTTAACTGAAAAACATGAAGCGCAGCAGGCACATTAGGGCATTAACCTACCCCATATACTCTTGATATAATTGCGTAAAGAATCTGTGTTTTTCAACTAATGGAACAGAGCTGTCTAGCAATGGGGTTGTGCTTGTAGAACTTTGAAAGAAGTTGAAGTTTGCCCTCATATTTGGTCTGTGCCACCGGCATATCCACTTAACAATAAGCCCTGTTTGAAGTCGAGGTTCATAATCTGGTGCACACGTGGGAAGCGCCCTTAGCATTTGTCTGCAGTAACCACCTGAGTGCACGTGTGATCTTGGCACTGCTCATTTTTACAGTGTGAAGAGCTATTTGTCCCATTTCTCTCTGATCAGGAGGTGCCTTCCTTTTTGGTCAAACTTTCTCTAGACATTTTTTCGTACTTTCTCTTTTTGAAACTCCCCTCGGTAACGTGCAGTCACCGGCCAAGCGCAGCTGTCTCTCTTTCTGCTGTGCTGTCTCCATCTTGGCTGTTCCCAAGTGCCGGCATGTGTGCCTTGGCAGACACGTGGGGTGAAGGGCACTTCACAAAATTAACTTTTCTTTCGCTTGGACTCATTTCAGGTTCGACACTTGAGTACTTTGTTTATTTTGGGATGGCATATGGTGCACGCCTCTCTCTGGCTCACTTCGAGAAATTGGCGCCAAATCCGCCAGTGGTACAGCTTCAAATGCATCACATTTGATAGGCACAGGAGAAGCGCAGAACTCCACTCAGGATTTACTTTTCAGTGCATGCAATATTCAGTTGGCGCAGGCAAGTCATTTTTGAGACAGTTCTAAAATGTATTTACTTTAGTCATACGTTACTATATTTAAAATAATGTCCAGCATTGATTTGTTCATGGCTGTTTCACTCTTTTCCTGATAATTTCAACCTTTCAGCATGATTAGAGTGTGGGAGAAGCCTTAATTGCACACTGTGCCTGACACCGAGAATTTTGTTGCAAAATATGTCATTCAGGGCAAGCAATTGTCCACTATCGACCTGTCAGGAGGGAAAAGTATCTTGTCAAAGCAGCGGACAATTATCTTCTCAAAGCAGTACACGTTTTATCTACCGAATAATACATTAGTGCATCAGTGCCCGGGCTGATGGAATGTGCTTGCTCAAGTCGTCTGCAAAGCGCTGGAGAGGCTGCCTCTGTGTGCTATAAACGTTCTGGCAATGCTTGGAAGTCCAACAGGCGAGTAATTGGTGATAAATGGGTGTGTCTGTGTCTTCCAGGCAGCGAAAGGTTGACAAAACACTGAAGCAAATCTGCACATACCTTCTGGCAATCAAGGTATCAATCAATTTCTGACAAAATGCTAATTATTACTAATGTGGTCACATATTCATTTATTTGATAACTTTTTTTTCAACAGCATATTAATTATGTCTCCCACCATTTATTTACCACACACTTTGATGTCTTTAATGGCTAATGTAATGTAATGGATAATGTGCTGCACTGGGCCGGCTTTAGGGCAGTGCGACTGGTGCGGCCGCACTGGGCCCTGACCTGAGAAGGGGGTACTGACATCAGGGGGGCGATGTGACTAGAAATAACTTATGAATGGAGAGATGAGGAGCAAGTTTGCCTGGTGGTAGTGAGAGAATCCGAGGAGGCGGTCATGGGGGCACCAAAAATGATTGTCACACCAGGCTCTACCAGCGCTAAAGCCGGCCCTGAAACACTTATAAGGTCCCAAAGGCGAGACCAATTGGCTATGCCAATGCTTACTGTCATTTGTAGCGATTGGGTGGCGAATAACACAATCCCTTCTGGCCCAAGCTCTCCTCATCCTCACAGGGTCCCCTGGTCTGGGAGGCAGAAGGCTGGTGCTCCAGGCTTAGGGAAAGCGGTCTTGACTCCCTAGGTTATGGTCCCTCATCTAGCAGGGAGAATAGCAGACCTTGGTCCCCAGTCCAGGTTGCAGCAGCGCAAAGGTTTGGTCCTCTTCTTTCCACACTGAAGAACGGCTTGTGGGACTCATGCTCCTACTTTTATTGTCCATATATAGACAGAGATATGATTTATTGTCTGTTCCTTTGAAATTCTTGTTCTGGATGTTGATTCCTTTGAAGTGCCCTCTCATCTGTCCTATCCTTTGTCAAAAAGACACTCAGTCACAGCAGGAGTGTCTGCAGTTCTGAATGAACCACAACACAGGCTGAAAACCTTCCACTCTATTATGAATCCCTGGTCCAAAAGTGCCTACCTCATCAGACCCATCATCTCGCCTGACACTAAGCCCAGGCATCATTGACCAGTAACTCTTCCTTTAATCAATTGATGAGCACAGAGGATGCTCTGCACCCCTTCCTCCAGTGTGGGTGTTCCCACCCAGCCCTCAGGTATATTAGCAATCCATATCTCCTGTCTTGGGTTGCACTCCTCACCTCCAACTACACACACACATAGGCACACATACAACACAGCAAGCACATGCAAGTCTCATGTATCAAACTCTAGATCTTGCCCTTAATTCGCCTGTGATCTTTGTATATTCAGACACATGCACACCACACTTTTATGATGTCTCTAGTCATGGAGTACTCCTGTGTTTCCGGACTTGGATTGGTGTTTAATTTTTGACACCTGTCAGCCCTCACAATGTTTTTCTTAATACTTAGTTCTCTTTTCTAAGTAACCAATGGCTCTGGAGTAATACACAGCAATTCCTCTTGATAAATTGTTTTAATTTATTAACTATTGGTCAAAATGTGGTTTCACACACCGAACAACTATTTCGTCAGCCTCTAGTGATGCCCATGATCAATACTTTTCATGCAAAGCAAATATATAAAATAATCATCCTACACTAGAACATTTACAAGGACTTCATCATTTGCATTAAGGACCCCGAACAAATATAGCAGATAGCACATTTGTTTCTACGGCCAAGAGAACAGTAAATTCCTATTATTAGCAGAAATATTTAAAGTAGCTTTAAATATGAGGGAGGTCAGTTAAGCTTGGGTCTCAATAGTCATTAAATTCCATATTACTAGCCGTCTTGTGTTTCATCAAAAACGGCTTTCTCAAGGTCAATTTTGTTTTGGAGTTAATATGTCACAATATGAGGGCAGTTGTTAAAGAGACACATATATATAAACTGGCATGGGATAGTATAGTGTAGTATATCCATCAAAAAGTTACCTTCACGTACTTTGTAGACCATTGGTTATAAGGGAGACTAAATTAATGTGTGCTTGCATGGGGCTTCTGGAATAATATGGTTTCCTGATTGCAATATGAACCCCCATATTCTGGCAGCATTTAATTGGCAACATTTTGCAATAAATCAGCAACAAACGATACCCTGAAGCTTAATCTCTTGTATCTCTGCTGTCCACTTTTTGGGAGAATGCTGTTATGTAGCAGCAACAGGGGTGCAAGGCTTCGCCATTGTAGTCTGCTGTGATATCACTTAAAGCGATACCAATGGGGATAATGGACAGAGGGCTGGAGCAAATCAAACACTCACCCCCAGTAAACTGATATGGCTTTAATCCATCATCATTCTTTAGCTCACCACACCACCCCAGTTCAGACATTGCCATATGCAAATCAGTCTGATCCTGTGCCTCATGGGAACAATCCAGCCCGAACTGCCAAGCCATGTCTTCCCTGGACCGGAAACAAGCATCCTGGGACCGGTTTCTGGCTAATCAGCCGTCATCAGCCATGCTAGCTTGAATCCAGTGGCAAAGTGAGCAAGGGACCCACGTCTGAGCATACCTTGCCAACTTAGGGTGAACAAAACGATACCAAAGGGGATGATGGACGGAGCGTTGGAGCAAATCAAACACTCACCCCCAGTCAACTGATCTGGATTTAATCCATCATCATTCTTTAGCTCACTCCACCACCCCAGTTAAGACATGGCCATATGCAAACCAGTCTGACCCTGTGCCTCATGGGAAAAGTCCAGCCCGAACTGCCAAGCCATGTCTTCCCTGGACCGGAAACAAGCATCCTGGGACCGATTTCTGGCTAATCAGCCATCATCTGCAGGCTAGCTTGAATCCAGTGGCAAAGTGAGCAAGGGACACACGTCTGGGCATACTCTGCCAACTTAGGGCAAACAAAGCGATACCAAAGGGGATGATGGACGGAGCGCAGGAGCAAATCAAACACTCACCCCCAGTCAACTGATCTGGGTTTAATCCATCATCATTCTTTAGCTCACTACACCACCCCAGTTCAGACATGGCAATATGCAAATCAGTCTGACCCTGTGCCTCATGGGAACAGTCCAGCCCAAAATGCCAAGCCATGTCTTCCCTGGACCGGAAACACGCATCCTGGGACCGGTTTCTGGCTAATCAGAATGATGATGGATTAAACCCAGATCAGTTGACTGGGGGTGAGTGTTTGATTTGCTCAAACGCTCCGGCCATCATCCCCTTTGGTATCGCTTTGTTCGCCCTATGTTGGCAGGGTATGCGCAGACGTGGGTCCCTTGCTCACTTCGCCACTGGATTCAAGCTTGCCTGGCTGATGATTGCTGATTAGCCAGAAACCGGTCCCAGGATGCTTGTTTCCGGTCCAGGGAAGACATGGCTTGGCAGTTCGGGCTGGACTGTTCCCATGAGGCACAGAGTCAGACTGATTTGCATATGGCCATGTCTGAACCGGGGTGGTGGAGTGAGCTAAAGAATGATGATGGATTAAACCGAGATCAGTTGACTGGGGGTGAGTGTTTGATTTGCTCAAACACTCCGTCCATCATCCCCTTTGGTATCATATTCATGTAGGCTTGGATTTCACCAGGTTTCTTCACTTTTTTAGTGATCCTTCGCCTTTCCTACTTTGCATGAAGGTCTTTGAACCCTGTTGCTTCTTTCCCACTCCCACCTGCCCCATCCCTGTTGCTTCTTTCCTCTCTCAAACCCGATTTCTTCTCCCCCACCCAACCCCCTACCTGTTTTTTCTCTGCCCTCTCAAGTCCAATTGCATTCCTGCAAAGAGGATGTAGCGTAACAGCCAGAGCTACCGACGTTGGAGGTGGGGAACCAGATTTATGTCTTGGCATTCGATCAGCATCCTGTGATTCTGGGCAAATCACCCAATTTCTCTGTGCCTACCAAAATTTTTTTTTTTTATAATTCTTTTTATTGAACAAAGTCAGCCAACATCACTGTACAAGAGTAATGTCTTAATCCCGATAGTACATCAGGGGGAAAAAGGAAAAGCACATAAACACATGATTAGGGACATCACAGGGAAGAGGGCACATCAAATTCAGCAGTTATGGGTGGCACACATATCTCTCCTCTGTGGCGATTCCAGGGTCCCCTTACCTTTGACCATTTCCGAGGGCGTCCCCTCGCCAGATAAACAGTCTTTTCCCTAAACATACACCAGTCTAAGTTATTTTCCCATACTTCCAAGGTGGGAGGCAGTGCGGATCCCCACAGTTGGGCAATGTTCCTTTCAGCTATCATGTAGCCCAGCGTAGCCCACTGCGTCTGTGCCTAGGTTAGGTCTGTTGGCTCCCATATATTCAGGAGGCACCTCCTCACCTCCGGCATCAACGAGATTCCCAACACCCTATGCATAATGTCGTGAATTTTGCGCCAGTATTCGGCGATGTGTGTACATTCCCAAATGATGTGGAGAAAGGTACCAGTCAGGCCACACTGACGCCTACAAAGACTAGAATCCGACAGCCCCATATGCACCAGCCGGGGTCCTGTTACATAGACCCTATGCAGCACCTTTAATTGTACCAGCCTCAGCCGAGCCGGAATAGCTAGCTCTTTTGGGGAGGACACTGCCATCTGCCAATCCTTGTCATTCAATTCTATCCCATCTTGGACCTACTTAGACCTCAGCACTCCAAGGGGATCAGCTGTATGATTAATTAGCTTCTTATGTATTAGGGAAATCGTTTTTTTGGGGATGTGGCCATCTAGGATCCTATCTTCAAGCGGGGAAGCCACCTGGGGTTCAACGTCTCTGGGTAGCGCAGCCTGGAGTGAATGCCGGACTTGCGCAGAACGAAAATTTTCGGAGTTCGTCAATGTATATTCCTCCTGCATTTCCTTGAACGATTTGATCTTCCCTTTACCCCAGACATCCCCAATGGTAGAGACCCCTATTAGGTCCCATTTGTCGAATCCTTTTGTCCGCCAAAGCTTGCCTAGCTTCTCTGAGTCAAAGAGCGGGGTGGCCTGTTAGTTTATCTCTCCATCCTAAGGAACTGGTGGCATCATGCCAGATCCAGACAGCATGCTTGGTTGGTCCCGTCAATTCCAGCCTCGCCGGATTCGAGTACAGTGCCCTGCTATACCCCCCCAGGGAGAAGCCATTTATCCATGGCATAGGCCGGATCCGTCCCTGGAACGTACGTGCAGTGATTAATCGCTGCCAGCTGGGAAGCCCAATAATACCGTCTGATATCTGGGAGGGCAATGCTTCCGTCATACCAGGGAAGAGTAAGCCTAGTTAAGGCAAGATGGGGTCTGCCCTCCCAAAGTAGACTACGCTGCAGCCCCTCGGCCTCTCGAAAATAACTGGCTGGCACGACATCCAATGTGTTCTGAAGGACATATAGAAAGCGAGGCAGAGCCATCATTTTGAAGAGGGCCGCCCGACCCAAAAGGGAGAGAGGGAGTCTCTTCCAGTTTGCAATATCGCCCCTGAGCCTCTGCAATGGGGGAAGGAGGTTCCGGGCATGTCTTCCTGCGGGGTCCAGAGAAATGTAAATTCCTAAATATTTGAACCCATCCGTATTGATTTGTATGGGACAGTTCCGAAGTGGGACCGGAGGGTCACCCTTCAACACAAACAATAGGGACTTCCTCCAGTTAATGGAGAGCCCCGAATTCCTGCCAAAAGATGCCAAGACGTCAAAAACAACAATAAGGGACTTCCGGGGCGAGGTCAGATAAAGCAGAATATCATCTGCTTATAAGGATGTATGACGTTACAACGCATGCTTTTACCACGCATGCTGTTACAACGCAGTTTTTACAATGCAAACTTTTACAACGCATAGCACTTTGGGGTGCTGGATAGTGAATAGTTTAATTTACTATTCCAACTCCAGTCCCCGTGGACTCTAGGGAAGGTGTTGGATAGTAAATTAAATCTATTCCCTATCCGAGAGCGCCCCCCAGCGCAATGCGTTGTAATGGTTTTCGTTGTAAAACCTGCGTTGTAAAAGCACTGCGTTGTAAAAGTTTTGTTGTAAAGGATGTTTCCCGCGTATAAGGATATTCGATTCTCCCATTCTGAGGACCATCGCAGACCCCGAATAGATGGTTCCCAACGAAGCCAGGCCGCTAGCGGCTCCAGAGCCAATGCAAAAAGGAGGGGGTACAGGGGGCATCCCTGGCAGGTGCCCCGACTGAGCAAAAATGGCACCGAAACGCTATTGTTTACAACTATTTGTAAAGATATCATCAAAGGCCCGGAAAACAGAATAAATGATAGAGTACATAAAATTGCAGATTTCCATAACTGCAGATCAAAGAACTTAATATATTTGATTAAGTGCCCCTGCGATTTAATATATGTAGGGGAAACAGCCAGAGAAGTAAGAATAAGATTAAACAAACACAGGTCTGCAATTAGAACCCTGAAGAGTACAGCACCCTTAGTGGACCACTGGATAACAGCAAAACACACTAAACAAGATCTTAGGTGGTGTGTTTTGGAGTCAGTAAACATAAATATGAGAGGAGGAGATATAACATCAAAACGAAAGAAAAGAGAACAATTCTATATGTCGAAATTTAATTCAGTACGGAAAGGATTAAATAACAAAGAAGATTGGGAAAGAATAGTTTGAGTAAACTCTACTCTCCTATAAATATTTAGAACATTGAGTTGTCTCCCTTTCTCGACCATACCCCGATTCTGTACATTTATGTTACAACCCATAACCTCTAGGGCATGGTATCCTTGATGATAGGTTGGACTTCATACTGATATTCCAACCTTCAATGAAATCAATGCCCTGTGGCTGTACCACACTCTCTGTGGAATATCGTTAGAGCACGAACGGCTCTGGCGATTTCCACTTAGAATTTGAGTGTTAATGTTGTAAGATTGTTTTATTTATTTGTTGGTTTTCTAGATCTCCTATCTAGGAGATACCTTATACCAGTTGCGCTATTGCTGAGGAGACAATTCTTAACATTGCTAATAATCTGTTCCAAGATGGCCGACAATATTAACAACATTATGCCTACATCGAGATTGCGTATATTTCCATTTCAGGATGGTATGAGATTGTAATGACTTGCTTATTTAGACTCTTAACCACTTGCATGCTAATGACAAGGTGAACTCGTCATGAGGCACACTGGATCTGTGCTCATGACAAGGTCAACTCGTCATGTATAATGGGAAACATAAATCTCCAGCACAGGAGGGGAAAACCCCTTAGCAGCCAAGTGGTTAATCCAATAAATTCGTAATAATAACCATTGAGTCTTACTATATCGAAAGATAAACATCGTGGTAGAAAAACAACCGGTGCAGATTCTATTTAAAACAAACTACCCGTTCCAAGATGGCCGACACTTTAATAACACGTGATCGGTTTATCCCCATCGACCTCTGACCCCTACGGTGCTTATAACAAGCAGGAACTGAAAGCCTCCATCACACCAGAAAGCTGTACCAAGACCCGGTGACAGGGAGGCCGCTGATTTCTAATAAGGTATGTTGCTCTCACGCTACGCGGGCCATTACTCAACTTCGAGCTTACCAGCCATTACGGCTAAAATTAAATCTCGTCGAGAACTGATTCTAAGAGACCGTTTGGCACTAGTAACCGTACATACTAGACCATGATATAGGTGAAATTGGTGCCTTCAAGGCATTTCATTCGCCGAATCCTTTAAGCCTAATTGAGAAAGTCGTGTATAATAATTAGACATAAACGCGGGGCAGTAAAACAGCCCGGCAACATTGCTCTATCCCAATTGTAGATAATATAAGTTTGGATAATATACGTAAGATCGTACTTTCGAGTAATTCAAATCTATTGGAATGAGACATCATCTAAACTTCTTTTTTAGATTAATGCAACCATGCGAAGATAAAAATAGCGGCAGAGGCAACAAGTTCCAAGACGTTCCCTCTTCTAAAATTGTAGCGCAGATTCAATACTTCGCTTACACGTGACTCCACGATGGGATCGTATTGATCAATTTAACTGAATGTACACATTATTTTTTAACTCTATTCAAAGACTCTGAATTTCCACCACAATACAATGTAAATAAAAGAGTAAAACGTGTATTTCTGTCTATTTTAGCACTATCGTGTTGGCCCTATTATCATTGATTCATACGGTGGTCACCCTGGGTACAGCATAGACCTAATGAAACGCTTATCAACAGGTATGACTGTGTTGGATTATTTGATTTAAGAATTTATTATATGCCAGTAATAGCAGCTATAAACAGTGGTACGAATAAGTGCCTTGACACATTTTATACCCTAGGTGGATGTTAAAAAGACTCTCTCCTAAAGTGCAAGATACACCGCTAAATGATCAAGTAGCCGTATCATTGTCTTCTATATGTGTAAACTTTCACATGAATCTCTGAAAATTTGAGGTACGCTTTCTTCATTGGATGATGTGTTACGATGAAATACATAAAGCACGGGGAATCAGTTATCCAAGGCTTTTCATGTGGTGTCTAGAATACCACAATAACAATACCATTACTTTATTTAAATTGGAAGGTGTGCTAATCAGAAGGCAACTGCAAGGATTGTATGTATACAGACCAACGATGTGCACAATGGTGAAAGACATGCTATGGGCATGTAATGCAGATAGTTGTTCCTTGTGCATGAAACATGTTCTTATTGTTTTTTTTATTCATCTGATAATAGATTAAAGATATTGTTGCTTTCAACATCTACAACCACAGATTTCTGTGGCATGTGTCCACATAGGAAGAGACTTCAAAAGCAAGAATGTAATAGTTAACGTCAGGAAATACTAGGACTCTGTGTAATGTAGATTTTAATTGTTGCATTTCCTTTTAGAGATAAAAACCGTCCTGAAGCAGGTGTTCCCATCTTCATAAAGCACCGAAACGCCGCGTCGACTTTTGGTTTTTAACGTGTAATTTGCAAATTGTTTTTGTTGTAATGATTGTATTATGTATTGACTTCAAGATTATGTCTTGATCAGTTAAAAACTTTTTTTAATAAACTGATGGGTTTAACTGTTTTTTATAGTATATTGTTTTTTGATATTGTTGTTTTATATTGTTTTTTTTTTTTAAACTTGTTGTGGGATTTACACAGAGGTTCAAAACTGACGTTACTTATAACCCTTAAACTCACTGAGTGAGGGTAATTTTAATTTGGTCTCAAGGCTACTTGCAGGTCGGATACTGCCTCCTATGGTATTACTGTAGTCAGGCGGTAGTACGACGTAGTAAGCATCCTTTTGCTCAGGGACTCTATTTCTTTTTAATCTTATTCACCCTGTCCCTTATTGGTTCAGAGGGTATCTCCTTTTCCGTTGTTTGAATTACAACTATTTGGGCCATCGGTTTAGAATATAGCAGACGCACCCAGCTAATAAATCCGGGGCCGAACCCAAACTTAGACAAAACCGCCCACAAATAAGACCACTCAATGGTATCGAAGGCCATTGTTGCATCGAGTGAAGCAATTACAGCTGGTTCACTCAGTGTATGTGCTCTAGCAATTACCCCGTGTAGCCTTCACAAATTTAGGGCCGTATTTCTGTGGGGCATGAAGCCCGACTGATCCGAGTGAATCAAGCCGCTCACAACTTTTACCAATCTGTTCGACAAAAGCTTGGCCAGAATCTTCGGCTCGGCATTAAGTGAGGAACAATTAGTTTTGACCATACCCTCTTTGTGAATTACGACCACCGACACCACCCTCTGGTACCCAGGCAAGGTCCCTCTATCCCGTGACTCAATATACATGTCTTTCAAGTAGAGAGCTAGCTTACTCGGCCTGAGCTTGTAGAGTTCAATTGGGAGCCGGTTTGGGCCCTCGCTTTCCCAGAATTCAGGGAACGAATTGCTAGTGCAATCTCATCTGTGGTTAGGGTACTATCCATGAAATCCCGACCCTCCGAGGAGAGACACGGGAGCTGAATATCCCGGAGTAACAGGTGAGAGTCATCCTCAGATCGAGTAGAGACTGCAGTGTAAACTGTCTGAAAATGGGCTGCGAACCTATCAACTATGGCCTGTGGGTCTGTAAGCAAGGTGCCCTCCTCCGAGAGGAGTTCAGGGACAAGACAGCTGGCCCAGTCCTTTTTGTTTAACCACGCAATAAGTTTCCCGACTTTATCACCTAAGTCATAAAACCTGCCCTGCTGTTCCCTACCCAGAGCCTTGGCCCTATCCGTTGCCAGTGATTTGTAATCATGCTGCTTAAGGCTGAGGAGATGCAATTTGGCCTGCGTCACTCCGAGTTCTAAGTCCCTTTCAAGCAAACCGATCTCAGCCTCCAGATCTACCAATTCTCTGTTCCTTTCTTTCTTAGAGCCTGCTATGATTGAGAGGGCCTGCACCACCATCTTTTCCCTTGTCCGCCGGGGCCTGAGCACTCCGATATTCGAGCCAGTCCATCACCGCCTCTGGCTGATCAAAAAACCAAGCCCGGCCGTCCACCTCAACTCTAAGACGGGCAGGGAACAGCATTGAGTACTTCATGCCTCTCTCCCGAAGGTCTCGCTTTACTGAGAGAAAAGATTTCCACTGCTTTTGCACTCTTTGCGTAAAGTCAGGGAAGAAAGAGATGGCCGCATTCTCATACCTGAGGGGGCACTGGCCCTCGAGCTCTGAAGTATAGGATCTCTGTCACGGTAGTTAAGAACTCGGGCCAACATGAGCCGCGGGGGAGGGCCCGGTCTGGGACGGCCGCCCGGGACCCTGTGCGCCCGTTCAATGACAAAAAACTTACTGAGGCCCTTCGGTTTCAGATGCTTGAGGTTAAGATCCTCCACGAAGAGGTCTGGGGCATGACCCTCTGTCTTTTCAGGCACACCCAGGGGGGGGCGGAGGAGGGAAAGAAGGATAAAATCCGGCAATGGGGCACTTGACGCCCTCCGGGCCTGGCAGCTGGTCAAGCGCACATATTCCAATGTAGTTGCCACCGTCGCGGCACCACCACCTCCGCCGCCGCTATCGCCGCCGGGACCCTCGTCTCCTCAAAACAATGCGCACTTCCGTCCCGAAGCGGTCCCAGCAGACACTCTGTCCTGTCTGCGGCCGCGGTACCTCCGTCTCCTCAATATGCTGCACAACTCCATCCCGCAACGGGACGATCCCCACAGACACTCGGTCACGTCCGCGGCTCCCAACACCAGCGGACCAGAAGTCGCAGGTCGCCGGCTGACTCAGACACCGTGGGCCCCGGCTTACAGGCCCAGGTGCGGCCCACCTCACGCTTCGGCCAAACCTTTTTGGAATAGATCCCCAAGACTCCGGGGCACGCGGCGTAGATTCCGCAGCTCCACAGACACCGGGGGCTGCGCCTCGGAGGTCAGGATAGTTAAACAGAGGGGTGCGGGGGAAAAGGGGAGAATAGGTTTTCTCCCCTTTCCCCCCCCCCCTTTTCTTAACATTTCATTTACTAGCTATATCATGGCTGTTTTCCTTTTTCTGTATTTCTCTTTATGATCTGGTTTGAGCACTTAGTTGTTATGCTGCTTTTTCTTGTATGTTACGAAAATGTTAGTCAATTGTGACTTTAGATTATATCTACTCAGGGCATTTTATAAGGACTTGAAATCATGTTTGTTATTTCATTATTTGTAAGCATTTTATGCTATATTGTATTGCTGTGTGTGTTTATGTACTATTTAAATGCTAAAATATAAGTTTATTTGAGATGAAATTATGGATATAAATGTTATATCAAGACACAAAGAATGACGGTGAATAATTATTGGATTCTGAATGTCTCCTTATTAGGTTTCTTAGGGTAAATCTGTGGCTTTTTCCTGAAGAAGGCGTTTTTTTACGCCGAAACGCGCGTCGACAAACATTAACGATTAAGATTGCCACCTATATACAGTTGTAAACATTTTTTAGCTAATAATAATACAATGAGTAAATTGTTTTTATTTTTATGCTCTTATTTTAATAATTAAACAGATAATATTTTTCTACTTTTCCCTGTTTCATCATTTTATTTGTGGTTTGAATCATTATAATTGCCTGGGAAGTTTTTCTCTCATATCAGAACTCTCAGAGATGCATGACAAATATCTATGGAATGCCAGGCTGAGACTAGGGTATTATAAAGCTCTACACCGGTGGCACTGGACACTATTGAGGCTAGAGGAAGGGAAACTATATCACAGCCCTGCATGTTGGAGATGCGAACAGTCAGACTGTGACAGTGCACATACTCGGGGAGTGTCAGCAGCTACACAGTTTCTGGACAGGGGTTTGGAAATAGTTACAGATTCTACAGCATATCTGGAGACTAACAGACTCAGCAGTGTTGCTCCATGACACCTCCATGTAGCTTGAGATTACAACTCAGTTTGGACTATGGGTTGCTATGGCAATGCCTGGGGCCAAGTTGTGTATACTAGGACTGTGGAGAACGGCGCAACGGCAGTTGGTAATTATGTAGATGCCGTAGTTGTTCTGCATAGTCTCTTATTAAAACATTATATATCAACTATGTTAGAAACAGGGTTTATAGTTGGCAGTGGTTTGCACCCTGTCCAAGACGGGACCCTCACTCTAGTCAGGGTAAGGGAGTCACACAGCTCAAATAACCACTGCTCACCCACTTGGTAGCTTGGAACAAGCAGTCAGGCTTATCTCAGAGGCAATGTGTAAAGCATTTGTATACACACACACACACACAAACAGTAACATAGTGAAAACACTGCAAAAGGAGTCCATACCAGTTTAGAAAAATAGCCAATATTTATCTAAATAAAAAAAGACCAAAATGACAAAAATCTAACATACACAAGTCAAAATATCAATTAGAAAAGGTTAAGCAGGTTTAGTCCATAGAAATCAATGGATGTTTTCATTTGATCACAAAGTACCTTAGATGCATCAAAAGTCATAGACAGTGCAAGGCGATGGGGAGGTGAGGCGCTGGAAAGCAAAGCGTTTCGTCGGTTCCTTACTATACAAGGGAGGTGATGCGTTGGTTCCTTACTGTCAGGGAAGGTGATGCGTTGATTCCTTATTTGTAGGGGAGGTGATGCATCGGTTCCTTACTGGCAGGGGAGGTGATGCTTCGGTTTCTGGACACGCAGCCTTGGTTCCTTACAGCGGTGCGGTGTTGATGAAGAATCGGTGTCGAGGGACAGTGCACCAAACATTCAGATGCACTGTGTCGATGCGACAGCGATGATGCAAGCGATGCAACAATTTCACATCCGTGAAGCAGGCGCTGCATTGATTCCTCAGCCGCGAAGCAGGTGCTTTGTCAGAGTCGGAGTGGGTGCCCAGGAATTCTGTGAAACGGGGGAGCAAGACGCCAGGAGGAGGCGTGTGGCTCCACGAGGTACGGGGTCGTATAGCGGGTTGGGTGGGACGCAAGGGCGGGTCCGTAACGTGACCACTACCCTTGGTTGTTTTCCCGGTGTTCCTGTCCCTGCACTGACCTACCCTTTCCTCTCACTCGTAGACGAGCTGTTAAACGGTTGTGTTTCCCTCACTCCCTTCCCCTGCACTTAGAGCTTGGAGCACTTGGACTGATACTTGTCCTCTCCTTTTCTCCCCGCCTCGAGCGTGACCTGGCATCACGGAGCCGAAAGAGACGAGACCCCGGAGAAGCCCCGCCAGAACAGCAAAGGCCGAAGACGTCTCGAGAAGGAGAAGGCGGACGGACCGAAGTCATTCCCCAGGGAGAGTGTCCACTCGCATAACTTGCACAGACTACCTCTTGTCTAAAATAAAGTCACCTAAAACGAAGACACGTCTCTTTTCCCCTTTCCTACCGCTACCGTTACAGTGGTGGAGAATGCAGGCATTCCTCCCATCTGCCTAACAGAGATGGAAGCAGTAGTGCAGGAGCTAATTAAGGGACAAGAGCGTCTAGAATGGGCAGTCGAGAAACAGATGCAATCAGCCCAGGAAGACCGCAAGATCATGAAGGCGGCCATGACTGCACGCACCGGAGAGCCCCCTAAGAGTTTGCCGGCTATGGGAGCTGGCGAGGAGAGGGTGATACCGCATGGGACAGGGGGGTCTCATTACAAAAGTATCAACCGGGGGAAGACCCGGATTCCTTCATGCTGAATTTTGAGAGAGCTGCGAGGGCATGTGGGTGGCCACTCGCAAAATGGCCCATTTTTCTGGCTCCCCTCCTGGTAGGGGAGACACAGGCCGCTTACCAAGTGGCTAATCCTGACGGGGACACTCCCTATATGGACATAAAACGGATTGTCCTAGACCATTTGGGCCTGGATGCAGAGGCATACCGCCTCCGGTTCCGGAAGGAGAGGGGTGCCCCGGGCGAAAACCCCAAGACATTGTTCGTCAGACTGAAAATGGCAGCCGATAAATGCCTCACCCCGACCACAAACACCAAGGAAGAGATAATGGATAGGTTGTATCTTGATCAATTTCTGGAGGCGTTGCCTTATGCGAATCAAAAGTGGTTACCCAGCATCATAACCTCACCACCACTCAGGCGGTAGAAATGGCTGCTACGTTTTCTCGGGCTCAACCCCGAACCCCTTCCTGGGAGACATAGAAAACCACAAGGATGATCCCGAAACCTGAGAAAAGACCTCCCCCCCGAATCGTGGAACCTCCGCGACCACGCCCCTGGAGGCCAGAACCCCCAGGGACTAGCGGGCCCCAATGCTTTGACTGTGGGACTTGGGGGCATATCGCTCGGCTATGTCACCGCAGGAGGGCTCCGGAAGAACCCATGGAGGTGGGGTGCCTCCCAAAGACTGTACTCTATTCAGCGGAGATGGGGAACTGCTTCAGAGTGAGTGTAAGGGTAAACAGGTCCCTTATACAAGCATTGTTAGATTCAGATTGCAGACAGTCTGTCGTACAGTCCCAACACGTAGACAAAACACAGTACGTACCCAAAGAGAGGGTTAGCATTCGTTGTGTGCATGGGGATGTAAAACAGTACCCAGTGGCCAACATACCACTGGAACCCCTCCAGGGACACCCACACACCGTTAGAGTAGGGGTACTGGCTTCCCTTCCCGAAGATTTGATAATAGGGACCGATAATCCTGCCTTCCTCCGCATGTTCCACCAGAGTCTCTACCCCTCAAGGTCTGACAAACCCCCTCCCGGTGCAACCAGGAGACATCCCATACCTGCCTTTCTGTCCCCAGACCCGTGGGTGTTGGACCGCAGCTTCCGCTTCGCCCAGACCAACGACCCCACACTGTACAACGCCTGGGAGAGCGCCCATCAGGACCCAGGCCTGGCTCCCCTCAGGTATCCCAGGTTCTTCACAAAACTAGCTGCTATACCGTCAAGGACAGAAAGACGATCCAGAACAGTTGTTGGTTCCAGTCTCCTTCAGGACGCAGGTCCTATTCTTCTCTCATGCACATTTAGTGGCGAGACACACGGGAGCTGAGAAGACCACCCAGAATATTCTGCGCCACTTCTACTGGCCCGGCATCTACAAGGACACGATGACCTACTGCCAGGAATGCGAAATATGTCAGAAAAAGAACATGACCAGACCCCCGGCGGTCCCACTACAACCCCTCCCTATTATCGGGACTCCTTTCGAGAGAGTGGGTATGGACCTCATAGGCCCCCTGCCAAAGACACGAAAAGGGTATCAGCACGTGTTGGTCATTGTCGATTACGCGACAAGATTTCCTGAAGCCTTCCATTTAACGGCTACCACTACCAAACAGATAGCAGATAGGATGGTAGAGCTGTTCTCGAGAGTGGGGTTCCCCAAGGAAATAGTGACGGACCAGGGAACCCCTTTCATCTCTCGTCTGATGAAGGAGGTGTGTCAGTCATTGGACATCCAACAAATACGAACATCGGTCTACCACCCCCAGACTGATGGGCTTGTGGAACGCTACAACAGGACTTTGAAGTCCACACTGCGGAAGATGTTGGAAGTCAGCGGGGCAGAGTGGGACCAGCTGTTACCCCTGGCCCTTTATGTGATACGGGGCCAAAAACAAAGCAGCCTGGGATGCTCTTCGTTTGAGCTACTCTATGGACGCCAGCCTCGCTCCCTTCTGGACATGACCAAAGAGGCCTGGGAGCGGGAAGAACCAAAAGAAACCAGGATGACTCTCGAATACGCCCAAAATCTGAAAGCAAAAATCGGAAAGCTACGCGACCTCGCTTTTACAAACCTGGAACGAAATAAGAGAAAACAGAAGGCCGTGTATGACCAAGGGAAGAAGTGGAGGAGATTGGCTGTGAATGACTGGGCCCTCGTACTGCTTCCCTCTTCCACCCAGAAATTCAAGGCCGAATGGGTAGGCCCCTATCAGGTAGTCTCAACCATCAGCAATACCAGCTATAAGCTAAAGGTGGGTCCCCGGAAGACCCAGACGTAACATATAAACATGCTCAGGAAGTGGCTGGGATCCCCCCTGCCGGAGTGCATCTGACGTCCCCTTCCTCCTCTGCTGATGGTCAGCAGTCCTCCATCGACAGTCTGGTGATAAACGACGAATTGAGTACCCAGGAAAAAGAGGGTTTACTAGCAACCCTCCAGGAACACACCACGCTGTTTTCGGACCTGCCGGGAAAGACCAACCTCGCGGAACATCGGATCGAGACCCCTCCAGGTAAAATAATAAGGATCAAACCCTATTGTGTTCCGGAAGCCAGGAGACAGGATATCAGAAAAGAGGTCCAGGAGATGCTAAGGATCGGCGTCATCAGACCCCCCACGAGCAACTGGTCCAGCCCTATTGTTATGATACCGAAACCAGACAGGTCGAGGAGGTTTTGTATGGACTTCCGCGCCCTCAACGACATCTCCAGGTTCGATGCATATCCCATCCCTCGGATCGACGAGCTGATAGAGAAACTGGGAGAGGCGAAGTACATCTCGACGCTCGACCTGACCAAAGGATACTGGCAGGTGCCCCTAAGAGAGGAAGACCGCCACAAAACAGCTTTTTCCACAGCGGAGGGGCATTACGAGTTTACCGTCCTGCCTTTCGGGCTCCACGGAGCGCCGGCAACCTTCCAAAGACTAATTAACACCATACTGAAAGACATGTCCCTCTTTACCTCAGCGTACTTGGATGATATCGTCACTTTCAGCCCAGACTGGGATACACACCTACAACACCTACACCAGGTCTTCCTGACCCTAGAAAAAGCGGGGCAGAAGGTCAACGCCAAGAAATCCAGAATAGCCTACCAGAAGGTGAAGTACTTAGGATACGTCCTGCGTCATGGTCTTATAGAACCCCACATTGAAAAAGTGAGGGCTATCGCAGACACCCCTTTTCCAAACACCAAATGCAAGATGAGGGCCTTCCTGGGGCTCATTGGTTACTACCGCCGTTTTATACCCCAGTTCGCCCAACTAGCCGCCCCCCTCACCGACACACTAAAACAAAACATAAAGCAATCTGTCTTAGAACGACCAACCCCAGCAATGCAAGACGCTTTTCCCATGCTTAAACGTCTCATCTCCTCGACCCCAGTTCTCTCCTCGCCTGACTTCACACGTCAGTTCACGCTACACACAGACGCCTCTGACTATGGGATAGGGGCGGTATTATCCCAAATCGGAGAGGACGGACTAAACCACCCCATCCTATACATTAGCCGCAAACTATTCCCCAGAGAACTCAAATACCCAACAATTGAGAAAGAATGAAATAACTACACAGTATTGTAGGGCTAGAGGGACGTTTAAGAGACCAAGCCTAAGTAGTATCCCCCACAGGAACAAACTACTAAACAACAAACTTAGGGGTCTATTTAGAACTCCAAAAGTAATTCTATGCTTTTGTAATCATGTCAGTAGTACATGAGAAACAAACACAGCAGATCCAACAAACCATACCACCAAAAAGTGAAGCACCAGGTAACGTGAGTCCCCCTTGGTAAAGGATTCCCATCAAAAGTCTTGTATAGATCAATATTCTCATTTGGTAGTCCTTATCGGGTATCGTGTCTCTTGATCATTGAGACTGGCATACCCCGACAACCAGTTAGGGGTAGCGACCCATAATCACTCGGTACTACCACATGATGTTGATACAATGGGAAGTGCAGTGCAAAAGCAAAAAACGTGGTGATTTAAAACAGGATAGGGAACCTAACACAAACCAGTTTTAATAAACGTTAGCCCCTTCCCCTTTAAAAACAAGAACAGTATAATAGCATCAACGCAGTCCACACAAATAGCTGCGAGGAGACCAACATGTTTCAGCCCTAGTGGGAAAATTGCCCAGGCTTTCGTCAGGGTCTCTGTTCTAAATATATGCTACTGCATTATGAGTGATGAACGTGTGAAAAACTAAACAAAAAACACACAAGTGGAAACCAGAAAAGGATATGATTCTCCTTCAACTGTATCAACTCCTCTCTTCGGCACCTGGTCGATTTAGTACTGTATGTTGGGAACAAACATACCGGTACATCACTATCAGTAAATATGGTCCGCTGAGGGAGATTACAATGTGCCTCAATTATTCTCAAATTCATTACTCACCCAGGGTGTCCGGGGAGTGGACCTCACCTCTTCCTGGACCTGGCTCAGGATACATGAGACCCCGCTCTAAAAACAGAAACCCACTCCGTCACTCCACAGTGTAGGGGAAGCAGATATTACTCTAATCTAACACTGTGAATTTGACGAAGACGCAAGGTCTCCTGTACATAGAGTACTACAACAACTGTCTAAATACTATCAATACAAACTGCTGTCCACACCCACCACTAACCACTGGCCCAATAGCCATGGATGTCATATTCATTAATGTGCACACTCAAGTCAAAGCACACATGTTGCACAATTAGTAGGGGAAATGGAGATGTGTGTCCTACCTGTCCGTCGTTGTCTCTGGCTCTGAGACTGAGTCAGGGGGAGGCACTGCACATCCATTCTTCTCCCAACTTATCTCATCTTGTCCAACTGAAAAGCCTATCGGTGCCAGTGTAGGAGGGGCACAGTGTGTCAGCCCTAATTACTCAGCGTCCGCTGAGATTGCCAATAGGTTGAAAACCGGGGGGCCAGGTCCATGTTGCCGACTGCCCTCGGTGTTTAGACACATCTTCGATGTTTGGGAACCCTCGCGCGTGCTCTCGCGAGACTCCCACTTCTAAACTACAAAATGACGTCACGTGTCTAGTCATTGTAGTTTGATCATGCCTGGGCACGGTGTATTAGCCCCAATTGCTCAGCATATACTGAAATGACAAGCGTATCAAAAAACAGTGGGCCCGGTACATATTACCGACTGCCCTCAGTGTAAGAAAAAAATCCTTGATGTTGAAAACACCCTCGCGCGTGCTCTCGCGAGATCTCATTGTTGAAACTACAGGATGACATCACGCGTCTAGCCATTGTAGTTCCATCCTGCCGTTTCCGCCCTCTACACAGCTTAGTGTTTCGAGGTGACTGCTAGTTAATGACAAACCACAAACCTGCACCCTCTCAATGCCTGTGGATTAATGAAATATAACCAGATAATGAAAACTAGTCTCCACATGAAAGATATGTGCACAAGCAATTATGTAGGGGAAAGTGATCAATTCAATTGTAAGAAATTGATCTGTGTTCGTAAATGGCAAATGCAAATGCGACACGGCACATCCGCAAACAACTCCACAGTAATAGAGACAGTCCACACAACAGGGAGGACTGGTGTAGATGTGGCGCTACAAAGATATTAATATAGCCCCGTCTTCAGCTATACACAGGTATCAACATCATGTGGTAGTACCGAGTGATTATGGGTCGCTACCCCTAACTGGTTGTCGGGGTATGCCAGTCTCAATGATCAAGAGACACGATACCCGATAAGGACTACCAAATGAGAATATTGATCTATACAAGACTTTTGATGGGAATCCTTTACCAAGGGGGACTCACGTTACCTGGTGCTTCACTTTTTGGTGGTATGGTTTGTTGGATCTGCTGTGTTTGTTTCTCATGTACTACTGACATGATTACAAAAGCATAGAATTACTTTTGGAGTTCTAAATAGACCCCTAAGTTTGTTGTTTAGTAATTGAGAAAGAATGCCTGGCGATTAAGTGGGCCGTAGAGAAGTTGGCATACTACCTAGAGGGTCGACCCTTTTCTCTGTACACTGATCACGCCCCCTTGCTTTGGATGTCACGAGCCAAATCTAACAATGCTCGTGTCATGCGGTGGTTCCTGGCCCTACAACCATTTGCTTTTTCGGTTCATCACCAAAAGGGCTCGGACAATACGGGGCGGACTTCCTTTCCAGACATCCCCTTCCCGAACGGAAGTGTCCTGGGGGGATGGTGTGTAACCAGGGGAGCCCGTTGCCCCAACGGTTAAAGTCCCCCAGAACCCTGATCAGGGACTCATCCCGTGACCCACCCCTCTTGTCTCTACAGCCGCCCGATCCGCAGCAGAAATGTGGCAGACAGACGTGCCGTGGCATGCATCGAAGATGAGGAAGAATGCGGCTCCTTTAACTGGACAAAGGAGGGAGGGTGGGCGGAGTCAGGCGTAACGTCAAAAGTCGAGATGAGGCCGGATCAGGTGTGCTTGTTCACCGGAGGACGTTGGAATCGAGGAGAAGAGGCGAGTGAGTTGTTGCAGGAGGGAGAAGGATCATTGGGAGGAGCAGCGAGAGTAGAGGAGCCAACCGAAACGAACATCTACGGGAGTCCGGACAGAGAGAGAGGAGCCATCGGCGCTACGAGAGCCAGGAGGCCAATGGCAACATGAGCCGCCCAGCCGCACGCCAGGAGGAGGCGTGTGGCTCCGCGAGGTATGGGGTCGTGTAGCAGGTTAGGTGGGACGCAAGGGCGGGTCCGTAACGTGACCACTACCCTTGGTTGTTTTCCCGGTGTTCCTGTCCCTGCACTGACCTACCCTTTCCTCTCACTCGTAGACGAGCTGTTACAAGGTTGGTGTTTCCCTCACTCCCTTCCCCTGCACTTAGAGCTCGGAGCACTTGGACTGATACTTGTCCTCTCCTTTTCTCCCCGCCTCGAGCGTGACCTGGCATCACGGAGCCGGAAAAGACGAGACCCTGGAGAAGCCTCGCCAGAACAGCAAAGGCCGAAGACGTCTCGAGAAGGAGAAGGCAGACGGACCGTAGTCGTTCCCCACGGAGAGTGTCCACTCGCATAACTTGCACAGACTACCTCTTGTCTAAAATAAAGTCACCTAAAATGAAGACATGTCTCTTGCCCTTTCCTACCGCTACCGTTACAGCTACTCATTTGGGTGGCACAATCAATGCGGCTGGCCCACTGGTAGCATTTGATTTACAGGACCTAGGCACCTCTGGTGCACTTTACTAGGAACTTACTAGTAAATCAAATATGCCAATCATGGATAAAGCAATCGCCAACACAATTTACACAAAGAGTATATGCACTTTAGCACTAGTTAGCAGTGGTAAAATGCCCAGATTCCGTACACCAACAAAAACAGGACAGAACAAAATAGGAGGAAGGCAAAAAGTTTGACGATAACCCTTTAAAAAGGGCCACGCCCAACACATTGACTGATCATATACCTAATTTTGATCAATTTTGGGGTTGTTTCCTTAGGAACTAAGAGGAAATTGACTGTTTAAAGCCAACAGGCCTATGTATGCAGTAGTGGGAGACACTCTGTAATATTTAATCTCTTTCTATATTTGCAACTAATCCTGTCCTAGTAGTACTATGATGATGATGCTGTGAACTCTCACTTCTGTTAGTCGGGAAATGCAAAATGTTTGGGTGGGGAACCATGGGGGTGGGTGGGAAATGGTAGGGAAAATAAACAGGGAAAGAGTTGAAACTATATAAACTATGTTATCTAACAGTTATGGTCTTATTGCATAAATGAACTGTTATGACAATTTGTATAGAGAGTGTACTTATGTTTTTCTCTTAAATAAAGCAGGAAAAAGCTAGTTGTACCGCTTTTCTTAAAATTCTGTGCACTCTTTCCACTATGTCATTATTTTGAAGACTATACAAAGCCATCATCAACTCCTCAATAACTAAACAAGCTACATATCCTTTCATTTAATGGGAGACAAACTGTACCCCCATTATCGAGCACTATAAATTGTCTCCAACCTTCAATTGTGAAAACACCCTCCAAGAATTCAATAAAAACGTGTGGAGGCTCTCTGACCACTGAAAAATGTACCCATTTATAATGAGAGTTGACAATTACAATGATTAACTTTTTTACATGCGGCAAACCCTGAACACGACTCATAAAGTTAATTACCAGCTTTTCGCAAGCAGCTTGAGGAAACCCAAGGGCGATTAGTTGAGTATTCATTGTAACCAAAGTCTTATCATCATTCTGACATGATAAGATCCAATATGCAGTTCCACTGCATTGTCCATTGCAGACCACCTACAATATTCAGGCAAACTTTTTTTCATTACCTTCATACCATGTGTATTGTGAGTTAAATAAATTTATGAACAACCAAGGTTATGGAGACAAAGTCACAGCAGAGTAAACAAACTCTATTCAGGAGTGGATTTAGGAAAGTAGGGGAGGATTGTGTGCAAGTAGGTGGCAATTGTATATGTCACAACGACATGTTGCTTAAACTCTAACCAAAGTAACATATTAGCAGAGCAGGTGATTGTGTACAAAGGAAACTATGAGTGTGGCGACGACATGTTGCTTACACTTCAAGTAACATATCTGCAGGACAGGTGATTGTGTAAGAAGAAAGCTGAGGATGTGACAAGGACATGTTGTTAAAGTTTAAACAAGGAGATAGGGATAAGGCTATGTGACTAAGGGGTCATAGACTTTGGAGGAGGAGGTAGGGAGAGCTTGTGATTTGATCAAAGGAATCGTTGTGGGCGTAGTGGTGCTGATAAAGAGCTCTTCTGCCAGATATGGGATGATGATCTTTTTGCTGATGTTGGTGTGTGATTGCTGTATGTAAATCAAGGCTAAGTAAAACGCATTTGATGGACATTTACAGTATTATGTGTATATATTCCTAATTAAGGGATGGGCTGAAACTGAATTGAATTGAATTTAAAACACAACCTGATTACACCCATGATATAGTATCAACGACATATGCCTCAAAGGAATAGGAGGAACAATCTTTTCAGCTATTAATATACAATTACTTTCATTTTCAATCTTTGAAAAATAATCTAACAACATTCCTTTGGCCAACTCTTGACTTCAAATTTCCTCACCTCTAATATAACTTCATCAGAACCTGAACACACACTGCATTCATCTGCAGAGATCACGGAGTTCCTGTCAACCACAGTGTCAACCACTTCGGCCACACAATCTGTATCATCATCTTAATCTTTTTCACCGTCTTCCCATGCAAGGGGAAATCCAGACAAAAAAGCAGCTCTAGTGTTATCCCTTCCAGACACGTATCCACATTCAAAATTAAACTCCAGTATTCTGGACAACAAACTAACCAAACGAGGTGCAGCCTTCCCCATGCCTTTATCTCTAAGAAACTAGTGTAGCCCCTTATGATCAAAACACAACATGAACTTCCTTCCCCAGACACCGTTTTAAAATCCTTTCTGCCCCACACACAGGCTAATGTATTGCTTTCTATGGTGCTATGATGTAGCTCACCATTACGCAGACATCTGGATGCAAACGCCACAGTCTGCCCCCAATACGAGTCCTGCGACTAGCACCTTACTAATGCCTAGAGCACTGCTATTGACAGTTATAATATACGACTCGCCTTTTTGATACAGATTCAGCGTTGAAGCACCAATAATCAACTACTTTGTTGTTTCAAATGCAGATGTTTCTGCCTAACCCCATGTAAATGCCACTCCCTTATGTAACACTTTTGAAGGGTTCATTAACTACAGCAAATCCCTCCATGAAACACGAGTAGTACTCCCATAACCCTAGGAAAGACCTGCTTGGTCTGTTAGAGGCTGATGATCCATCAGTAATAGCTTTAGCCAAATCTCCTTTTGGTTAAGGTCTCAGAGGAGAGGTTGAACCTTGCATTTGCCAGCGGAGACAGCTCTGTTTTCGCAGCGCACCCGCTTCTGTTGGTGTGCATGGTACTGTTTTCCATCAACGATCACAGTCCAGCAGCTCTGTAGTGTTGAATTTTGCTTGCCCTTTGAATTTTTCTTATTTACCTCTTTTTCCAGACCTAAAACTGGGATACAGATGGAACCATGAGTAACAGCCTGAAAGAAGAGAATGATGCACCTAGTAAGAATGCTGCAAGGGTACTTTGAATGCTCCAGCTGCCCCAGCTTCCCCAGGCATCATCGAGCCTAGCTACCCTTTTCAGTTCATCTAGCCTTCCTCAACCCAGCCCCATGCAGTGCAGCCAGGCTGATTTTGAAGACACCACGTCAACAACATATAACACCCCATCTCAGATCCCTTCACTGGCTTCTGATGAGCAAAAGAATTCAAGTTAACATGATGTGACTGCAATCCCTGTCAATGCTTTTTACAGCTTGGTGCAGGGGTCTGTCAACATGACGGAGCCCTGCAACAAACTGTATTCTTTTTTATTTTCAGGACAAAAATCCAGAAGCAGGATTTTCTTTTCAAAAAGAAAAAAGAAAATGTTCCCCTCGCTATTGGAGTCATGTCAGATGGTGAGAGGAACATTTAGATGTTTTAACTGCCTCTTACCGCTAGGGTTTTCCTGGCAGTGACAGGCAGTGAAAAGTGACCTCTAATGCCACATCCAAATTAGGTGGGTGGAATTACAGGTCTGCCGTTGCAAAAGGAGACTCTTTCCGCCAAGAAGTTAATCAGGTCTTTAGTCTTTACATACCGGGCTATTCATGTATCTGATTAAACGTGTAAAACATTATTGTGTCATCAGGGATTTAGGATCATCAATTAAAAGAAAGTTAACAATTCCTACGATTAGCAAGTAGGGAAAGTGTAAAGATCCAGTCCACTCAAGATGAAAGAAGAAATCTTTATTGTAAGTTAACAGCAGGTACCTCCAGCTTCCTCTTCCTCCAGCTTCACAGCTCTATCTCCTGCTACTTCAAACACTAACATTCCTTCCCAGCAACAAGTGTACATTCTACATATGCAAAACTCCACAAATCTCCCCCTTTATATACAATTATATTCCATAAATATGCACAATTTAGGAAGGAAAAAAGAACACAAGGATAAACACAAGAAATTAATCACACAGTAATGCTTGAGGAGCAGATCATTTTGAAATGTTTCCAATGTTCCAGGTTGACCTATCCACCAAATGACAACATTCTTGTACACACTCTTCGCTTGAATAGGTTTAGAAAATGTACTGTCACCTTTAGCAACTATACTCCCACGCTTTACTACCACCCAATCACCACCCTTTATATCAGGAATTTTGACACCTTTCTTACAATTGTAATAACTTGCAGCAGAAGCTTGCTGTTTGGTGACATTCCTTTCAACCACATCCCGATCAACCCAAACGCAATCCTTGTTCTTTAGCCATCCAGGAACTTCTTTCACCCCTGGTTCACTTCCTTTAAGTGAAACAAAGGGTGACACTCCAGTCACAGAATGTGGCGTCACTCTTTAAGACCACACTAATTTTCTAAGCTCATCTGACCATGACAACCCATTGGAAATTGAAAGTTGTATGTTATCCATGATCCATGATTAGCTTGAGGCCTGAACATGGCCACCCTTTCATGCTTCACACCCATCTTACAAAGAAATTCTTGCATTTTCTTTGACACTAACTGGACTCCATTATCGGATACAAGCACCTTAGGAATTCCCTCATTCATAAAAAAAAATTCTCCAGAAAAGCAATCACTTTCTCAGATACAGTACAATCAGCAGTTTCAAGAACAAACCACTTGGAGTGATAATCCACCTGGACCATCAAAAACTTACAGCGGGAACCCAGTCTAGAAATGGAATCAAAAAAATCAATCGCTACCTTTTCCCAAGGACGGACTGGAAACTTCACACAAGCAAGAGGAGGTTGACGCATAATCTTGGTCTTATCACTTATCGCACATGCATAAAAATCCTTAACAACTCCCTCAATATCTCTATCCATGCCCGGCCACCAGAATGACTGACGAACAAGTCTTTTTGTCATGTTTCTGCCCAAGTGTCCTTCATGAACAATAGTCACGATCTTTGTTCTAAGTGCTTTTTATGATATACTGCCTGGCTGAAGAACGAGTGTTGCGCAAGGTGCTTGAACCAAGCTGCTGAAGAACGTGTGTTGCGCAAGAGACTTGAACTTACCATAAATATTTATTATGATGTTCCTGAGACGAAGGTTCTTGTTTAAAAGCGTGTGTGGAATAAGAAGTACAGGCAAAATCACTGTGGCGATCTTGTGCTGCAATTTACAATAACTACAACAAACCGTCAACGCTGAGTGAAGGGCAACAAAGTTCTTGTGCTTCAATTTACTGTAACTACGACAAAGTGTTTGCGGGAGTTTAAAAACATCAAGGAAAAGTAAGAAAACGATGCGAGAGCAATTGAAGAACATCAACAAAAAATTAGAAAATAAACTTGGATGTCAACGTCTTTTGGAACCTTACCGTGCGACTCGCGTGTTGCTTGGTGGTCAAGAGACGCATTGTCTTGCGTTCCGTGTTCGATTTCTTCACTTCATACGCTAACGTCTACATCCTCAAGAAAAATAATGCAAACAACGTACTGTGGTGGCCATTTTTAGTGATTGGGAAGATTAGCTTGTGAAACTCTGGTTTCCGACGTTCTTCATTCATGAATCAAAGACGCTAAGACGTTCCTTGTTTCAGCTGCATTGACGAAAAAGTTTCTTTGCCATATCCACGCTGCATTAACTCTCAGCCTCAAGGAAATGCTGACAAAAGAAGAAAAAAAAGAAGAAAGAAAACGTTGACCTCAAGGTTTTTATTTTAATTTTTTGTGTTAGTTTGTTTTGTATAACTAACGATACTTCTTATTCCAGGTGGTCTTTGATGTGGATGTGAAGACTGTATAAATTAACTTTGCTTCTTATTGCAAGGGTATTTTGTGTTACAAGCGAAGACTCTATACTTATTTATCATTAATCTAGCACTAAGTGTACTGATACTATTTCATGGCTGATCAAGGTTTGGCTGTGCCTCCTTCCTTCCAACCCCTGGGGATCCCGCTATTCCATGGAAGGAATGGAAACAATTATTTTTAACATACATTTTAGCAACAGGTGCAGACAAATATGTCCTGTATGTAGGCAAGCCATTCTACTCCATAATTTAGGTGTAGAGGGGCATCGCTTGTATGAGAATGTTCCCGAGGTTTCACTTGGAGTAGGTGATGGTCAGCCCAGCAATGTATATGATATGACCATGCAAATGTTGGATTTAAGATTCACTACTAAGGTGAATGTGGTGCTTGAGAGGCATAAGATTTTCTGTAGGCACAAAAGGTAGATGAAGACATTGCAACTTATGTCGGTGCTTTAAGAGGACTTTCTCTAACTTGTCAATTTGAAAAGTTTGCAGATTCTCTTATACGAGACCAAATAGTAAAATGTACCAATAACAAGAGGGTGCACAAGAAGTTACTCATAAAAGATTCTACTTTTGAAGAAGCTATACAAGTAGCCAAAGAATTAGAGAATACTGATTTGTTGATAAAAGAAATGGACAAGTGCACCAGCACGACCATATCTAAAGATTCCGAGTCAAAGGTAGTGGCTTTTAAGGGAACCGAACTTCATGATTGTATTGATGAAACAAAAGCGATAAAGCCAAGTGTAAAATCACAATTTAAGCCCTTTAACAAACCTTTTGACAAAAGTAGTGACGTTCCTCACTCCGCTAACCCTGTTCCTGGTTTTGGGACATGAACTGTTAAATGCTATCGTTGTGGTGCACCAGGTCACATTGCTTCCAGCTCTAAATGTCTGGGGAGAAATGCAATTTGTAGAATATGTGTCAAGAGAGGCCACCTTGCCAAAGCGTGCAGAATAAAAACCACACTTGCGCAAGAAGTGGATGATTCCTGTGAAAGTGTTCATGAATTGATACTGTGTGTTGATAACATTGATGTTTCTCAAAAAGAATGTTGCAGCAGTATAACAAATGGCAATGCTATCACAGAAAGCACTGATAAGTTGGAGAAACCCCATGGTGTCATTAGTTTGGATTTAAATGATGTAAGAATGTTAGTTGACTCAGGAAGCTTATACACATTACTCTCCAAAGAAATGTATCTTCAAAACTTGGGGGAGGATGAGTAATTTGGAATCTTGGCATATGCCTGATATTCCTGCTGGGGGGTATGGTGGCAAGACTATTGATATGTTGGTTCAAAAATGGATGGTCATTTGCTTTGAAGGAAAAAAGGTTTACGGACGTGTCTATTTAATAAAACAAGATTCCAACTTACTAGGATGGCGTCACCAAAAAGATCTTGGTATCACATTGAATCCCAATGCCACTGAACCTGTCAAATTGGTTGTTCTACACAATGTCATCCTCCTTGCCAAGAATCCAGCTCCAGTGTTTCTGACTCCCCTTTCGGGGTGTTTAGAGAATCGAGTCCTGGGAAAGAGATACCAACCTCTCTCATTCTAAGGTATGGAGCTGATTAGAACCTAGAGAAACCTTTGGCAATTCTTGGCAAAACTAAACTAAACTAAACTAAACTGTAGCTAAAACAGCACCTACTTCTTCCCTCATACTAGACTTAGGTTAGGTACTCTGGGGTAGGATTATTTTAGAAGCACCAGTTGAGTATTTTAGCCTGTGTTATTTATGTATGTATTTTTATATATGTCATAGCAACAGAACATGCTATTACAGTATTATTTTATATTACTGTTTACGCTGTACGCATTATACTTCGCATTCTGTCTTACGATTGTAGCAGTTCATATCTCTTGCATGTTCAATAAACCCCTTTTTATTGAAACGCCTGTCTATATATTTCTCTGCACCTCTTTAGAAATGAAGCATGCACGATTGACTGAGTGAAATAGTTATCTATTTTTTCATGACTCTGAAGATATTGTTCCGACTCTAAGGGAAACAAAGTTGTCATGTTTATGCGGTTGTCAGAGACTAATCGCTTCTTGTACATTTGAGAAAGTTTATAGTAACCTCTGAGTTAGCTGGCACACACAATTAAGTTTAATATGCTCGATAGAGACATACTGACCTCAGTCCCATGTCAAAACTATAGTGTATATTATTGCAATGAGCAGAGCCTGTTAGGGTATAGGAACTAAACTACGTAATGTACTTGTCATATAGTGAACTAAACATTTACCGCGTTCTGGCAGAAGATAAAGGTGACAAGGAGGCTGAAAGCAAGTCTCAAATTTTCTCAACTAGAGAAAACAATTTTGAAGGCTGCTTGCCTAGTGAAGTAGTGTCTCATGGAGGGTATGTAGCCAAATACAGCTATTGAACAGTATATACCTGGATAGCTCCACCTAAGGGATTTTCCCAGTACTACACTTTTATATGGTACAATGTAAGTTTGAATATATACATGTTATGATCTTAATTGTCTCTGGTCTGGGGTGTGTGTTATGATCTTAGTTGTCTGGGGTTGCAATGTTATTTATATTTCTATTGCCCTGGTGTCTCCGCTGTGAGTTCCAGACCAGATTTTCAGTTACACTTCTGGTCTGGAGTTAACAAATGGAGACACGGGTGCTGATTTTCTCCCATATTGAAATAAACATTCCTTCTTCAAGAAACCAGCCTATTTCCATTTGTTGGGCAACACAACAATAGGCCTACCTGGGATGGGCACTGGGACAGTATTATTGACTCTCCCTCCTTGTTCCTTGCTTAGAGAAGACTGTGCAACTATGACATGGAAGAATCTTTCTCTCTGTTGAAGTAACGCGGTCAGCTAAGTGCAGCCTGAAAAGGTCCTCCATAGCATATAAAGTAGAGGCTACTGTTCCTGAAGAAGTACAACATTCGATGACGGTCAGCTAAAAGTAAAAAAAGGACATCGGTTTTCCTGTGGTGGTCTGATGGTAAACAACATATGCATTGTATGTTGCCAACTCGATCAAGTGGGTATACAATTTCTTCTACTGTGTGCAAGTTTTCTGACTCACATTATATGGCTTCAGTACCTGGTCATTCTTATCCACTCCATTTATATACTTGTTGTAATCAAGTATACAGATGGGCTGGTGAACTTCAACCAATTGACCCCAAACCGAGACCGGAGAAATGCTCTCAACATGAATTGTAGTGTGCATATACATATCCCATCTATGGAAGAATTTGACTGTGAGCAGTTTGTTGGAATGCAACCAGTGCTCAGGGATTATTAACGCTTCTCATAAACAAGCTCCTGTTTGAAACATTTGCAGTGGTATTGAACTGTACCACAGTGCTGATTTTCTACAGATCTCTAAACGGCTCTACTCCCGTATTCAAATTGTCCACATGAAGGTTATAACCATTATGAAGGAGTGATTGGACAAGCTCCCATACAATCTTGGTCATGATTCCTAGTGTGTAAGGTCAACTGATATGATTTATGACAGAGTCCTTTACAGACTGTATAATAGAGCTCTAACATAGCATATATATTTTGATGCCATACAAGCTCTTTTGCACAGCATGTACTGCCTAAATAGCACCTAGTCTTTGTACAGAATCAAGGACTCATCAATGGATATATTCTTTCCAGAAGTATACATTTCTGGAAACTTGGCAAACAAATTTTCCATGAAAGGCCAAATTCTGAACAACCTGTCATAGTCATGGAATTATTATTGAAATGCAACATACTCAGCAAGAGGAAAAACTAATTTCTGCTCATGACCGGTGTAAGGCTGGGTGCAAGAAGACCAGTAGGACTGCACACTTTGTTTGTGCACTATCATCATTTTGAGCATAAGGCCCAGAAATGTCTTCAACTCTCCAAGTGTAGTAGGAGTCGGTGTTCTCTGTAGGATGTGCGGTTGTGCGTGCTCACACAATTCTTTTTTCTAGTGCCCAAAATAATTTTGGGAGCGTGCAGGTTGATCTTGACACCAGGAGAGAAACGTTGGCATTAAAGCTAGTGTTCCTGTTGGTGCCCAGAAAAGCATTGAAGTCGACAGGGAAAAGAGAAAGAGGAGTCAGCCTTATATTTAGAGTCACTCAAGGGGATTTGCGAGGGCTGGAGCAGGGGGCTCTTCCAAGGGAGGTATTCATCACATGTAGGGCCTGAAGGGCCTGATTTAGATATTAACAGATGGGTTACTCAGTCACAATGGTGACGGATATCCCGTCCACCAAAATATAAATTTCATAATATCCAATGGGATTTAGATTTTGGTGGATGGGATATCCGTCCCCGTTGTGAATGAGTAACATGTCCGCCGTTATAGAAATTTGGCCCTTAATCTCAGAAGTGTGGGGTCCATCAGGGAGGTGTGCCAGTACTGGAGCAGCCAGGGCTTGTCAATGCTGCCTGCCCTGTATTTTATTTGAAGAGAAAATTCTGTTACTTTCCAATTGATAACAAACGAGAGACATGATGATTATCTAGCGATTCTGGCTGCTTCACGGAAAAGAAAGCAATTCATTATTGGAAACTTTACATATCAGAATGTCAGCAAGGGGTGGTTCTCACCTTTATTTACACCCAAATGGTAGTTGGGGCCAGCAGCATCCTACTGCGCTGCATAAATAGGATAAGGCAGTGCAGCTATTGTATTTTTATAGACTCCTTTTACTGAAGTGGTAGTGAGCGTAGACATCGTGAACCCTCCCTGCCCCCTTTTCTTTTGCAGCTTACTCTTCTCTGACATTTTATTATCACAAATAGATATCAACACTGGAGGCCGTCAGTCTCTCAGTTTGTGTTCTTTATATGTATTTGTTTTGTGTTTAGGTATAAATAATGGGACCTTCCAGCCAAAGCGCTTCGACCACATAAAAGAAATAGTGTTTGGAGTCTTTCTTCCGCCTTACCTAGGTTGTGATTACAGTGACGGTAGAAGCCTTAAATTTCAATAGAAAACTGAAGGAAATAATCTAAATGACAGAAAACACATTTTTTTTATAACTCTTTTTATATTGAAAACAAGGCATGACATATGAGTAATCAAGTTGTACACAGATTGGCAATAATTGTTACATTGCGAGTGATATATGACAGCATAATTACTTCAAAATAACAGTAACAATTTCCTGTTAAACGCATTTAGGTCTCATTAAGAATATCCTCTCTCGATCTCGGCTGTTCACAAATCTCACCCCTTTGGACATTCCATTGCCCCCATATTTGAGTCCATTTATTCTGGCACCCTCTTGCTTCGTATATGGACTTTTCCGTGACCATACACCAGTCCATATCCTTGCCCCATTCTGCTATATTTGGTGGGCTCAGAGCCTTCCACAGTATCGCAATGTTCCTTTTCGCCACCATCAGCCCCAAGGTAAACCACATTTGCTCCCTGGAATTCAGGTCAGTGGGGCCCCATACATTCAGGAGGGCCAATTTTATATTGCAATCAATCTGCTGCCCCAACGCTTCCTCCATCAGATGCACCACCGCCTCCCAATATTTCTGGATAAATGTGCATTCCCACAGGGTGTGAATACAGGTGCACTCCAGCCCACATTGTTTAACACAGTCTGAACTATTCCACATGGTGACCATCGGGGCCCAGACAAATAAGATCTATTGAGATGCTTTAACTGCACCAGGCAGAGTCTGGACAAGATGGCCACCTCCTGAGGGGAGGCCACTGCAGCCAGCCACTCCTCGTCATCCAGTTCCGCCACAACGTGGTCCCACTTAGCCCTGAAACGAATCAGAGGATCTGTCATCTTATTGATGAACTTTTTGTAAATAAGTGATATGGCCTTTTTGGGTAGGTTGCCATCTAGAATTCTGTCTTCGAGTGGGGAGTAACCCAGAGAGACACAATTAAAAGGAAAGGCATGGCCTTATCAGCCTCAATGAGGAACCTCAATTCCAGACTGACGGGCCCCTCACTCGCTCCTTTGGTCGAAGTCATACGAGCACAACTTCTACCCACAATAACCTATGGGAGCGAGGCACAGAGAAGTAGGGACTCAATGCTCTTGGATGTTGTGGTCGCAAAAGTATACAGAATAATTTTGGGTTTACCAACACGAGTCTCACCAGCGCAAATTAGGCTCGAGTTTGGTGTGCAAAAACAGACCATTGCAAGAAAAGGTGCGATAGTCATCTTTAGGCACAAAGTAAGGAAATCTGAAACTGGTACCCTAAATTGCCACTTGTGGACTGAGCTACAACAGAAAGAGTCATCACTAGCGGCAAAATATTTAGCAACAAGTGTGGCAACGTTGGGTCTTACTGAACTTTGGGCAACACCCACAAGTCACTACCTCCTTAAAAAATCAACAAAGAAAATAGTACGAACTGAATCTTGGATTGAAGACAAGGCAGCCCTAACAAGGAGGTTGCATGGCTGGATGATTCTGAGTACCTATTCCTCTCTGGGGGCACAAAAGTATCTAGCTTTGGGTTTTGCCAAACGTACAACATTTTTATTTTTGAAATACAGATTAGGCTTGTTGCCATGCACAAAGCACTTTCCACATTGGCTGAAAATTGAATCTGATCCTAACTGCCGCTTATGTGGGACAATGCAAGAAGATATGCTGCATCTCCTCTGCACATGTAAAGAGCTAACAGAGGAAAGGAGACAGCTTCTAAAACCACTTTTTAACCAGAGAGGCATTCGCACACGGAGACAAGCTGTGTTGGCATGTTTTGCACCCAAGGACACAAAGCTTAACTGTCGCTTTGTACATTTTTTTATCACAAGTGGAGAAGAAAATGCCAAGGTCCGAACAACTAAATAGCAGATAAGGAAAAGGACTAACGCTGCTATAATAATTGCTTGTTTTAATGTACTGTAAATATTATTTGGTTATAATGTCTTTTAACCGGTTTTTAATCTGCAATGAGATATTTTGTGGCAATGGCTTTAAGTAACTATGCTAAATAAAATAAACTTGAGTGGGGAGTGTACTACCCTTTGGAAGAACCGCAAGCAAGGCATGTCTGATTTGGAGATACCTGAAGTGTTCAGATTGGGCTAATTCGTATTCTTGCTGCAGTTCTGAAAATGGGACCACCTCACCCACCTCCCACAAGTCACCCACCCTGGATATACCTATGAGGTCCCAACGATCAAAGCCCCTTGAAGGAATCAGTCTGCCCAGTTGCTCACTATGCCAGAGTGGTGTAGCCTGTGTGAGTCTCCCCTCCCAACCCAAGCTTTTGGTAGCCGCTTTCCGCACATGTGCCGAACGTTCTGTCAGACCAGTCAGAGCAGGCTTCAACGATCACATATAAAGAGCTCCCTCAAAGCTGCCCCCTATCAATCTGAAAGGTTGTGTCACCCTGCGGCCTATACATATATTGGTTGATAGCAGCGAGGTGTGATGCTCAGTAGTATTTCTTTATATCCGGGAGTCCAATGCCCCCGTCAAACCATCCCAGCATGAGTTTGTGTGTTGCAATACGAGGTGGTTTACCCTCCCACAAGTTCCGTAAGATACCGTCGAGGTCTCTGAAGTTCACGGAGCCAATGGGATGTGGAGTGTTTTGCAGCATATAAGAATCTGGGAAGGGACAACATTTTGAATAGTGCTGCCTGCCCCAAGAGGGACAATGGAAGTGACTTCCAATGTAGGACATCTGATTTAAGACGCACAAGAGGCAGCAGGAGATTATGATCGTTGAATCTGGACAGGTCTTTGGAGACCCAAATCCCCAGGTATTTAAGGCCATCCTCAGCTTCCATCAGTCGATAGCCCAGAGAGAGTGAAGACCGCTTGCCATAGAGGATGTAAAGCACTGATTTAGTCCAGTTTATTGAATAACCAGCAAATCTACCAAACACATGAGAAATATGTCGAGGACCACTTTGAGGGAAGCAGCCGGGGAGGCCAGATAAAGCAAAATATCGTCCGCATATAGTGATATGCAGGCCTCTCACCCAGACGTCCATTTGAGGCCCCTTATAACGGGGTCTTGGTGGACCCACGTTGCCAGAGGCTCAAGGGCCAAAGCAAAGAGAAGCGGAGACAAGGGGCAACCCTGTCTGGTGCCCCTACTGAGAGCGAAAACAGTGGACTTCCTGTTATTGACTACCACTTGGGCGAGCGGTTGGTGGTATAAAAGTCAAACCCAGCTGGTAAATTTGGGGCCAAAACCCAGTGTGTGGAGGACTGTGAACATGTAGGGCCACTCCATGGTGTTTAATGCTGAAGCCGTATCCGGGGATACCACGACGGAGTCTTACCTGATTATGTTGGCACGGCACCACACTCCGTGGAGCCTGCGCAAGTTGAGGGAGGTGTTTCTGGCAGGCATGAATCCCGATTGGTCCAGATGAACCAGCCAGGTGAGCACTCTAAGCAGTCGGGAGGCAAGAACCGTCGCTAATATTTTGGCTTCGCAGTTAAGCAACGAGATGGGTCTGTAGGAGGAACACCTGTTGGCTGGCTTACCCGCTTTATGGATGACAACAATATTGGCGAGCCTCTGGTCCTTGGGCAGGATACCCCTTTCCCTACTTTCATGGAACATTCCTGTGAGATAGGGTGCCGTCTTGTCTGCTGTGAACTTGAACAGCTTGATGGGCAAGCCATTAGGGCCCGTCGCTTTCCCCCCACATAAGTCGTGGATGGCATTTTCAACCTCCACAGCTATCGTGTAGAAGCGAGGAAGCCTCTTCCTTTGTATGCGGTGTACGGGAAGTACAAAGAGTTTGATAATAGTGGCCGAATGCGTCCGCAATATCCTGGGGGGCAGTGAGGCGAGAGCGCCCAGAAATAGAGCAGCATACAGACCAGTCATTCAGACTCTCCCGTTGCCGCTTCTTGCTCACCAGGCAGGGTGCCTCCATCGGAGTCTTTGATGCCCGTCTCACCCCTTGGCACTCGGGCACGGCCGCAACTGCGGCCTATGGTGCGCCAGCCATCCAACCAATCCTAGACCTCCTCAGGGGTAGCAAGGAACCAAGCCTTCCCGTTCGATTCCACCCTCAGCTTTGCCGGGAAGAGCATGGCGTATTTCAGATCTTTCTCACAAAGTGCTTTTTGACCTCGAGGAAGCTGCATTGCTGTCGCTGCACCTTGAGGGTGAAGTCTGGGAAAAAGGTGATTTGACTGTTCTGGAAATTCAGTGGGGGCGCAGATCTAGCTGCCTGCAGGATGATGTCCCTATCTCTGAAATTAAAAATCCTAGCCAGTAAGGGCTGCAGGGGGGCCCCTGGCTTTGGTCTGCTACCAGGCACCCAGTGCGCTCTTTCCACAGAGAAGAAGTTAGATAGTACGCTTGTTTAGAAGTGAGTAGTCTAGTCAAATTAGTTCCAAAAATGGACTAACCTAGAACTAATTGCAATACAATTTCTGTAAGTGGATTCTTATTGAAAATTTTCCGTAGAAAACGATGGTGGAAAGTCTACCACTCTATCATGACGCGTTAATCCAATTTGGCGGATTTTTCAAAATGGCTGCCCATTATTTGAGATATAGGGTATAACTGTTTAAATTTTCAAAGGTCATTAAGACGGGGTTTCACACGACCGTAGAACACGAGAAGTTGTGGGATCTGATTATTTCTCCTGGAACAGAGTTTTCAAGTTAACAAAACGCACTCTACATTTCTTGTGAACTTTCTGCCCAACACAAACGTATACACAACAACAAAGTTACAAAACAAAACACAAACAATAGCAAACTTTTTATTTCAAAAGTTAATTGTAATATTTACGTTCCTTCACACTTTGTCATATAAGTCAATGAAAAAATTATACAAACTTTGTCTATCTGACATATTCCGCGATTATTTGTTATTATGGTCATCAGAAACCATTTTTGATGTTATTTTTGACTTTCCCGTCCCTAAAAACATATAAAATGATACCACACATGGGCATATAAACAGTTATACCCTATATCTCAAATAATGGGCAGCCATTTTGAAAAATCCGCCATATTGGATTAACACGTCATGATAGAGTGGTAGACGGGGGCGTGGCTTGAGCGCCGACTGCGATGGCGGCGTGAGCCCGGAGCTCCGTCCGCGATCCCGTATTTATCCTGTTGATCCCTGCACCTGCGCTGGTGAAAAGACTGGTGAGCTCGCCCCCAGCACCGGACCCGCGGAGGTGAACGTTGCGGGACCGGCGGAGGTTCTGAGGCGGTGGGGAACACCGGAGCGGAGCTCCTGCGGGATCGCGCCCCAGCGCCCAAGATGGCGGCGGCAGCGCCTGAGGCTGCGATGGCGGAGGTCGGCGGGGCTCCCGGGCAGTGGTGAGAGAGGAGCGGCTGCGGGCGGGCGCCCAGCGGGACGTGGCCCCGACCGCGCTGAAGACGCCAGCGACGTCCGCGCTGTGGGGAGCGCTCGCGGGGTCGGCAGCTGGTGGCCCTTCCCCCACTGCTGCGAGGGACCAAGACGCGGGCTGCCCTACAAAGCCGGGGCCATAGCTGGCGCTTATTGAAGGGAGGAGGAGGCGGCGGCCATCCCGGTGGTTGCCGGGTGTCGGCGTGCTGCAGTGGCCCCCTGGCGGAGGTGGGGCAGCTGACTGGAGGGAGACCACGGGCCGCGCCCGCCCCTTGGCCGGGCCTGAGAGGTCGCGAGAGGTGCTGCCTGCACGGGGTGGGGCGGCTCTGCCTGGGGCTCAAGCCGGCGCTTCGGAGGACGATCAGTGAGGTCGAGGGTGGCCGTTGCCTCACGCGGCTGGGCACTGACGCAGGGCTTGCCCTGGAGGATTACGGTGAGGGACCCCCGGAGGTGGCGGAATAACTGGCCCATTCCTTTTCTACTTTCGGGCCCCGGGCGGAGGGCCGCACACTTGCAGGTGGGCGCAGTGGAGAGCGACTCTGCGCTACGGTGTACCTGGAGCCTGCAGGAGAAGCTGGGATGTGTTGATCCCGGGGACACAGGCGGACACTGCTCGGTATTTGTGACCGGGGGGTGCTTCATTGTGCCGGGCGACCATCTGCGGAGTGGAGTCCACTTGCTCCGGATGTGAGAGCTGTGCTGGCATAGGGCGTTAATCAGGCCTGCGGATTTGGGACTGAGGCGGTTCAGTTCACCCTCGTGTGGTGGGACGTACTTTTGGAGGTCCTCTAAGATGGCGGATGTGGTTGGCAACATGGCGGCTGGGCAGAGTTGGGGCGCGACGGCTGGGCCGGACGGGGCTGCGGCACAACAGGAGTGCCCGGATACCACAGTGCAGGAACGCAGGTTGAATGCTCGCCTAGATGGTATATTGGAGGCGATTACTGCGACCAAAGAGTCATTGCACCAGGACATAGGGCAGGTGGCCACGGGGCTGGGCCTCCTGAGAGCGGATCACGCCAAACTGTTTGATCGGGTGAAAGACAATGAATCGCTTCTTCAGGAGCTTAAACCTGCGGTGGTCACCGCGGAACATAAACTTTCTGATATCCTGGCCCGACTGGCGACGCTGGAGAAACGAGCGGAGGATTCCGAAAGTCGCAATCGCCGGAACAACGTCAGGGTGGTGGGCCTGCCGGAAAAAATTGAAGGGGACGATGCTGTGCGATATATGGAGGACTGGTTCAGATCTACGGTTGCTCCTGAAGGCTTGTCCCCGTTCTTTTCCGTTGAGAGGGCGCATAGGGTCCCGTCCCGTCCTCCCATGCAGGGCCGTCCTCCACGACCGATGGTAGCCAGGCTTCTGCATTTCAGGGACAGGGACCTGTTGATACAGAGGGCGAGATCGGCGGGACCCTTCCAGGTGGACAATAGCCGAGTGACTATCTTCCCGGATTACACCCAGGAAGTCCAGAGGAAGAGAGCGACCTTCCTTGCGGTCAAGAAAGAGCTTAGGGAGGAGGGTGTGCAATACTCGCTGCTCTTTCCGGCACGGCTGAGAGGGATCCTGGATGAACAGACTCATTTTTTCCACACCCCTGATGAGGCCTGGTCATGGCTAGAAAGGTATAGGATGGGAACTGACCGCCAACACAAGGATGGGAAGGAGAAGAAGAGACCGACGCAGATCCGCAAGTCCCAGAGGATCCGCAAACGCGACAGGCTAAAGCAGGCGATGAAGGAGGAAGCGCTGGCGGCGGAACGGAGAGGAGCGTTGGCCGCCACGGCGACGATCACGGGCTCGCTGCTCAGGGAGTTGGAGGAGGACTCGGAATCGGAAAGCGGAGGCCGCAAGTCGGGTGGAGAACTTTCCGAGGCGGACAGCTCTGTGGGACAGCCGGTCACGCCGCAAACGGCGGATGGGCTGTTTAATGGGTAATTGTGGGGGTGCGCTGAAGACTCGGCAGTGGTGAACATTTATCCAGTTGACCAGCGTTCAGCAGGTACTCTGTTGTAATTTTCATGTGGGATCTTGGACATGGGGTATGGGTTGGCCTGCCGCGGGTTGGTGCTGAGTTACCCCCCTATTGCCCTTACGGCTCCTGTGGCGGCTGCCACAGGTTAGTGTACTGTGTGTATTGTGTGGGTTTGGATGGAGGCTGATGCACCGTTGTTAGGTCCTGTCCTGGGGAGTGGGGTTGGGGTAGTTTTTTGGGGTGTTGGGGGGGGTGGGTGTAGCTGCAATGATGTGATGGGGTGGTTGATGCAGGCGGAGGGGAGGAGAGACAACAGCGATGGGGTCGTTACCTGATGTGAAGTGCTTAACATGGAATGTTCGGGGTCTCAGAACAATGTCTAAGAGATACAAGGTGCATGCTTATTTAGTGAGGCGGGGTGTTCAAATTGCCATGCTCCAGGAAACTCACTTAACCAAACTTGAATGTGATGCATTGCAGAAAAGGTGGCGGGCCAAGTGTTTGGGACCTCTTATTCGGCGTTTGCGAGGGGGGTGCTGATATGGGTCAGGGCGGGGGTCCCATTCCAGGTTACGGATCGGGTGGTGGACCCCGGAGGTCGATATGTGGCAGTGAGAGGGAGGCTGCATGGGTCTGAGGTGGTGTTATGTAGTGTTTATGCCCCTAATGTAGACCAGGCCCGTTATTTTGATGTCCTGTCGGGCTCCTTAGCCCATTATCTGACGTGTCCCATTATCCTGGGGGGGGACTTTAACTCTATCACAGATATAGGGTGGGATAGGTCCCACCCGCCGTTAGCGGAATCCCCGGTGCGGATGCTGTCGGAACGCAGGAGGGAATGGCAGGACAGGTGGGGATTGCTGGATGTGTGGAGGAGGCAGCATCCTACTGATAGGGATTATTCCTTTCACTCGGCGCTGCACGATCTACATGTCAGAATTGATTCTATATTGTGTGACGCCCATATGGCGGCCATGGTGACCCATACTGAGTATCTTGCTAGGACCATTTCGGACCATAACCCTCTGCTGGTAGCGATCAGATGGCAGAGGGCGAGATCTGAGATCCCTACCTGGAGGCTACGGCCGGACACTTTAGAGGACCAGGTGTTTGGGGACACGGTTGGACAGGGCTTAACGCTGTATTTTGATGAGAATGAGGGCTCGACTGCTACGAGAGCGCTGGAGTGGGATGCAATGAAGGTGGTGGTGCGAGGTGTGTGCATGGGCAGTTTCTCGAATGTGCGGACGTCTGTTCTGGCGGATTTGGGAAAAGCGGAATGGGTGTTGAGAGACGTGGAGAGGAATAGGCCGGAACGACCGGATTTGCAGGAACGACTGCTGGAAGCAAAGGAAGTGGTGGCAAGGGAAACGGAAAGGTTGAGATGTTATGATTATAAGCTGTACCTCGTAAAGGTCCATGCGGAGCGGGACAAGGTGGGCACGTTGTTGGCGAAGATTGCTGACCCAGTGCCGAGGAGTGGCCCGATTCTGTGCATCAGAACCGAAACGGGGGAGGTGGTCCATTCACCGGAGGCCGTTTTACAGCGTTTTCAGCGGTATTACATGAGCTTGTATGATACTCGGTTGGAGGCGGGTCCCTCGGATATCACTGCTTATTTACACGAGGTACAGCTCCCAGTGTTAGACGAGGAGCCGGCGAAGGATCTGGGGGGTCCGATTACACTATTGGAAATCCGTGGGGCTATTAAACAGATGGCCAGGAACAAGACGCCGGGGGTTGATGGGCTGCCGGTTGAGTTTTATGCCAAATACGCGGATGTACTGGCGCCCAGATTGTTAGCAGTGTACTCGGAGGTGATGGCACTGGGGCGCCTCCCCGTCTCTATGAGAGAGGCGCTGGTAATCCCGCTTCTGAAACAGGGTAAGGATGCACTGGAGGTGACGTCGTACAGGCCGCTGTCCATGCTGACGGTGGATTACAAAATCTTGAGTCGTATATTGGCTACCCGACTGCTCCCGCATATGACCTTGTTGGTGCACGGTGACCAGGCGGGGTTTATCCCTACCAGGAACACAGCTATCAACACGCGCAGGCTGATCGGTGTATTGCAGGATGCCTCGGGTTCGGACGGCGCGTCGGCTGTTCTGTCGGTGGATATCGAGAAAGCCTTTGACAGCCTTGAATGGTGTTACCTGGATGCGGTGCTGGAGAGGTTCGGACTAGGTGAGGGGTTTGTGAGCTGGACGAAGATACTGTATTCGTCGGCCACGGCCAGGGTGCGAGTGGGGCCGCTTATATCCTCTGCTTACCCGGTGCGTAGAGGAACCAGACAGGGCTGCTCGCTCTCTCCCCTTCTGTTCGCCCTTGCGATGGAGCCGCTGGCGGCACAGGCCAGGACGGGGGACTCCTTTCTTGGAATCCGCTGCGGCGGCAGTACTCACCACATTTCATTGTATGCCGACGACCTGTTGCTATATTTGGAAGACACGGAGTTGGCCTTGAGTGGAGCCATGAGATTGCTCTCTACCTTTGGTGAATTCTCAGGGCTCAAAGTGAATTGGGGTAAGACCTGTGTTTTTCCGCTGAGAGCAGAGGCTCAGCGCCCGACTCTTGCGGCGAACGTGGTGTGGGAGGACAGGTGCTTTACGTACCTGGGAGTCCGGATCTACCATGATGCGGAGAGCCTGCTGGAGGGGAATGTGGGACGAGGTATCAGAGGATTGCCCGGCTGCATGTCCTTCTGGGCTACTCTACCTTTGTCGGTGCAGGGACGGGTAGCACTGTTGAAAATGGTGGCGCTCCCTCGACTGTTATATTACTTCAGGACCTTGCCTATTTGGATCCCGCAGCGGGTTTTTCAGGAGCTGCGTTCAATGATTATTGGGTTCCTATGGGGACAGGGTAGACGTAGGGTGGCGCTGCACACCATGACTCGGCCCAAACTTGAGGGGGGGCTGGCAGTGCCGTATTTTGAATTATATTATCTGGCAGCCCAGCTCCAGGTTCTGACGCAGAATGTGGCTAGGGAGTTTAGGGGTCCTGACCGGGTCCGGGGGCTGGGTATCCAGAGACACGTTCTCTCCTACATTGTTATGCAGCAGCGGTTGGCGTTACGAGGGCTTACCTTAGAGGAAAAAACCCTCCGACTCTGTTGGAATAGGAGCCTGAGGCGGGCACGAGCGGGGCGGCCGTATGCCCCGGAGATTCCCATTGGGATGTTGACGGCTCTACCGCATGGGGGTGATTGGTCTCCGCTGGCGGTGTGGGAGGAGTTGGGCCTACAGATGGTGGGAGATCTGTTTGTGGAAGGGGTGCTGGCCCCGTTTGAGGTGCTCCGGGAACAGTTTGGTCTTCCGGACGGGGATTTTCTCCTACACGCTGCGGTAACTGCGGCGATGCGGAAGCACTGGCAGGGGGGACTGTTGGAGCCGAGCACGACCATGGCCTGCCAATATGTGGTGATGGCCGCGGGTACAGTCAAGGCGGTGACCTGTCTCTACTCACGGATGTTGAACGACGGACTGGAACCTCTCACGGCGCTGAAAGCTACGTGGGAGGACAGTGTGGGCAAGCCTATTCCGGATACTGAGTGGGGCCACATTTTGGCTCGGACATGGAAAGGTAGCAGGAATGCCAGGTTCCAACAAATACACTTCTTCCTTCTGCATAGGGCGTATCTGACCCTGGGGAAGCTCCACCGGCACTTTCGGGTGCGAGACGCGGCGTGCCCAAGATGCCTGGCCGGTGAGGTTGAATTGGACCACATGATGCGGGGTTGCCCACAGCTGGGTGCGTATTGGCCTGAGGTGGGCGCCCTTCTGAATGCGGTTACGGATAGGGAGGTGGATTTTGACATGGCGGCTTGCCTCCTGCTGTTGTTTCCCCACACGGCAAAAACGAAAGTCACGAGCAAGTTCATTGATTTGGGGCTCATGTTGGCACAGAGGGAGATTACGTGGCGTTGGAAAACCAAAGAAGGCCCGGCTGTGGGACGTTGGGCGAATGAGTTGTTGAAGTGGTCGAGGTGCGAGAGCATAGTGAGATTGCGGCAGGCCACGAAACTGGGGACGGAGAAGGGCTTGGAGGCAGCTAGAGCTTGGGAAACGATTGTGCAAGCTTTGAGTGACCGCTTAACGGTGGATACGGAGGAAAGACTCTCGGAGGCTGAGTTCCAGGGAACTGATAGCACGAACGTTTGATCAGTATTGACGACGCACTGTTATTTCCAGCGCACATCATTGCCACCCACACTAGCAGCAGTTAAGGGGGGGAGGGATAGAGGAGCACGTAGACTGCCCTGTTAGAGCATGGAAGTAGATGGGGAGGAGTATCCATCGGGCGGGTTGCCCTGTTACACTTAGAAGCGGGTTGAGCTCTGTGGATCTACCGCGCTGGGAAGGTGTTAGAGTGGTGGGTACGGCTCCTCTAGGGGGCAATTGGGGGGGGGGGGGGGAGTTGTTGTTGAGGGTCCAGAAAATGCGGAACCAGGATTGTGTTGTTGACCTACCGTCCCTATGTGCCAAGCGGGGAGACTTCTCTTGCACACTGACTTAACGCCGCCCTGCCTCCGGGATGTGGGCTGATGGGCTGTGTACTACTGACGTTCCACGTGGGGTCTTGTATGGGGACGGGGCTGATGGTTGATACTTTCGATGTTTTGTCTGTAACTCTGCAATAAAAACATACTTTCAAAAAAAAAAAAATGATAGAGTGGTAGACTTTTCACCATCGTTTTCTACAGAAAAATTTCAATAAGAATCCATTCACAGAAATTGTATTGCAATTAGTTCTAGGTTAAGCAACAAATTGACTAGTCTAGAGTGGTGACCAGTTCCTCCACAAACAGATCCACTGCGAGCCTCTCCACTCTCTCTGGAACCCCCAGTATGGGGACGTTATTACGCCTGGAGTGCCCTTCATAATCGTCCAGCTGCACTTTCAGTTTGGTAGTATGAGCCTGAAGGTCATTCACCCTGCGCTGCAATTCAGAGGTGTCATCGACCAAGGAGCTAGCTTTGGTTTCAACATCCTTCAGTCACATGTTCATGGAACGCATGTCTGCCCGGATAAGGGATACTTCAGTGGACACTGAGTCAACACATGACTCCAGCGATGTGCGAACAGTGGTGCTGGCCGTGAGGATATCGTGCAGCGTTGGTTCTCTCCCCTCTTCTCCGGACTGTTGCTTTTCCATTGCGGTCGCTCCCGCTTTCAGGCTAGCTCCAGGAACCTTGTCCCATGCAAAATTGCTTAGCTTGGTCTGTACTGCCGTCTTGATGCCACAATCCCCTGCCATGACTGAGCCATTGTGATCCACTTAGGATCTGAGGGAAAGGAGCAAATCAGTTCAGCGCAGCTGGTGAGCTATGCCAATCGTCTATCGGGCTTTTCCTGCAGGGTTGCCTGTGGAGCAATAAACCACGTCATCCGGGGAACAGACAGTTGCAGCGGGCCGGTATAGTACACCCCCGGGGACCAGGCCTCAAACCCTCCTCCAATTTGCAGGCTGCCAAATCCACTCTGTGTAGGGCACCAAGAAACAGCAACTGCGGCCAGGCCTCACCTTGCAATGTTCTTTGCTTCACCCCCCTTCACCTGCTGGGAGCGCAATCCAGCCACTAGGCCACTCAGCGGCCTACCTTGTCACCTCAGGAGAGTGAGCTCGTCATTTTCCCCAAGCATCTATCTGCGGCCGCCCCTACCTCCATTGGCAGCTTCGGGTCGGGGGCCACGATCGGCTGGGAAGGCGGCAAGTGGGACCCAGGCGCCAAGTGAGAATCAGGGTCACGTCTTTCTCTCCTTCTCCCGCTCTTGGATGTGGGCAGCGCCCAAAACGGAAGCCACCCGTCACAGGGCAGCTGATTTTCTTGCCCGCTGCGGGGCTCAGCAGTTACTTGTGGGGCCACATCCTTGGATCCGTGGGATGCTGGTTTCTATTCTCATCCGATGCAGGCTAGTCCTCGGTGTTTCCGGCGCCCACAGCCCCTAGTGATGTAGCGGGCCCCTCAAAGATCAGTGCCTAGCGTGTAGTGCGTTGCGATCTCCGAGGCCCGCGCGATGTTGAGGCAGGCATCGATGCGGCTACCAGCAGGGCCGGCGCTAGGCATGGGCAGTGTGGGCAGCCACCCAGGGCCTCGCGCTTAGCAAAACACAGGGGGCCTCGCGCCCCTGTGAAAGGTCACACTTTCACAGCTCACTACAGGGCCCCCTGCCTCACCTAATCACATTACAGGTGGGGGGAAGGTGCAAACAGAATGGGGGGCGGCACAACAGCTGGGCCAGCAATCATGTTGGCTCACAATGTCAGGGGCGGGGCAGTGCCTCGGTTAAGTACCGGCAATTCTAGGCTCTGTTTGTGCATTTTGTATCCAGGCAACAGAGGCCCCTTTATTTCTTTCGAGCACCAGCCGGACACAGGTCAGAGGAGGTGGGTGAGGGGAGGAGGGAGCAGCCAGATCAACTTGTTATACTTCGAATCTTGGTAGGGCAGTGTCTCGTATCTTGATTGAACAGCTAAAGTTTAGAAATAACATTTCTCCTAGCTCGATAAATTAAATGCAATTCATTTATGCAGAAGCAATATTTGACTTGTACTGATCTGACACAGGGGGGCAGTTTACATACAAAACGAAAATATATTTACTGTTCTCGTTGCCATCTAAGCTAGGTACAGCTACAATTGAAGCACACCCCTTCAGCTGAGGGTTTTTTTTTCTTGCACTCTGATGAGCTCTCGGCAGTGTCTTGGGAAGTGCCTTGTTACGGTTTGAAGGCCCAGGGGAGGGGAGGCCCCCCACACAGGGCCTCATAGCACTGGATGGAGTTGTAAGGTCATGGTGTGGGGGCCCCCTTCCCTGGGCCTTGTAGCCTTCGGTGTCTGTTTCAGAAAGCGCAGAAAGAGTGTAAGTTTTAAGCAGGACTCGTTCATATATTGGTGATACATTCGGCAAGTCAGTGAAGGTGGCAATGTATGCCTCCAATGAGCCTGTCCAGAACTACAAAAGTGTTATCATCTTTGTAATGTGGGCATTGTAGCCATCGGTGGCTATTGGGCAGGAAGCAGAGATGTGAAAAAGTAAGTGAAGCAAAATCAGTTGCAGTGGAAACCACGTTCATAAATTACTAGTAGAGCGCAACAGCACCTTGCCGTTTAAGTATAGTGGACCTTTTAAACAAGCATTTGCAATGCAATAGGTCTCGCATTAGGAAAGTTTGAGCTATTGGTCTTGTAAATGACAATATTTTTATTAATGTGTTGGTTTTGAAAATAGCTAAATTAATAGCTTTGTCATTTACAATGCCAATAGTTATAACTTTCGCAAATGTGACACCTATAGCATTTGTAATGCAACATGTTTTGTATTTACGTGACTTAGATGTATTGATATTACAAATACCAATGGCTTTTAATTTTTTTAATTTAATTGTAATTTATAATGGCAATAGCTTAAACTTTTGTAAATAACTTTTGTGAAGATTATGTTCAGTGTATTTTATTGTGACGAAAATCCAAGAACAGAAGTGAAATATTAACATCTTTTTGTGACATTTGTAATAAAGCTTGAAACATTGAAAGAACATATTTAAATCAGTTGTTGTTGAATGGTTGCACAGATTGATGCTGTGATGGCGCGGAGTGATGTTGTGGTGGCGACGAGTGATGCTGTGGCGTTCAGTGATGCTGTGGTAGCGCATAGTGATGTTGTGGTGCCCCTGAGTGATGCTGTGGAGACCCTGAGTGATGCTGTGGAGGCCCTGAGTGATGCTGTGGAGGCCCGGAGTGGTGCTGAGTGGTGCTGTGGTGGTGCTGAGTGATGCTGTGGTGGTGCTGAGTGAAGCTGTGGTGGTGCTGAGTGATGCTGTGGTGGTGCTGAGTGATGCTGTGGTGGCGCTGAGTGATGCTGTGGTGGTGCGGTGGTGGTGCTGAGTGGTGCTGTGGTGGTGCTGAGTGGTGCTGTGGTGCTGCTGAGTGATGCTGTGGTGGTGCTGAGTGATGCTGTGGTGGTGCTGAGTGATGCTGTGGTGGTGCGGTGGTGGTGCTGAGTGGTGCTGTGGTGGTGCTGAGTGGTGCTGTGGTGGTGCTGAGTGGTGCTGTGGTGGTGCTGAGTGGTGCTGTGGTGGTGCTGAGTGATAATGTGGTGGTGCTGAGTGATAATGTGGTGGTGCTGAGTGGTGCTGTGGTGGTGCTGAGTGATGCTGAGTGATTCTGTGGTGGTGCTGAGTGATGCTGTGGTGGTGCTGAGTGATGCTGTGGTGGTGCTGAGTGGTGCTGTGGTGGTGCTGAGTGGTGGTGTGGTGGTGCTGGGTGGTGCTGTGGTGGTTCTGAGTGGTGCGTGCTGTGGTGGTGCTGAGTGGTGCTGTGGTGGTGCTGAGTGATGCTGTGGTGGTGCTGAGTGATGCTGTGGTGGGGCTGAGTGATGCCAAATAAGATCAATAGTACTGCGATGTCGCTTTCTGTGATGTCACTTCTTGTGACGCAAAATGCAATTAGGGGGGCCTCGCATCTTCCCTTTCGCCCGGGGCCTCAGAAGGCCTAGGACCGGCCCTGGCTACCAGGCTCAGTCGGACACTGCTCGTCACAGCGTGCTCCCCGAGGCTACCACCCTGCCTCCACTCAGTCCTCTATGCTGCAAGGATGTACTGACATGGCCGTCTCCAGCATATTCGTTTGCTCGGAGCGGAGCCTCAGTCGGCAGTTCAAGTTCCTCACGAGTGCAGGCCGTGCAAAGCCACCGCCGGGCCGCAATGTGCGTCGACAGGGCTAGAACCCGAACCATGAGCTGGAAACGGCGGTTTCATGGCTCTTTCGATCCGCGGTGGGTTCCGATTTATAATATTATCCTTTCCTGGCAGTTTAGGTACGGATTATTGGGCTGATTTACACTAGAACGGGTGCGTTCGGTCGGAGCCGCTTCAGAAAGCGGCCATGTCTCTCAGCAGTTGGCCACGCCCGCCCAGAAAACTCAATTTAATTGAAACATGCAGATCGATTATTCCTATCACACACACAAAAGCAGGAGTGTATTTAAAACTTCTTTTTGTCAGCCTCCACCATATTATGAAGGTGATTTTCAGTCGTTGTTGTTTTTTATTTCAACAGCAAACATGACTGCATGCCTCTTCATCGCTGTCTGGAGTAAACACTACCTCATTTGTGAACTTTTTGATTGGCTGCCAAATCAGTGAGCTGCACTTATATCACTAATAGAAATATGTTAGGGAGTGCTAAGCTACCCCTCCTTGCTCTCTGGCAATGCGGCAATCTCTGAGTTGCTGTTAGAGCTGTAATCCAGCCACCAAATCTAGATGCCTGGTACAGCTAGAATACGTGAGAAAAATGTACCCCTGTTTTCACAGTTCCTGTACAGAATTAATTTGTCTTGTGGCTGCCCTTGCTTAAACATACAACATTTACCACTAATTTGAATACAAACTCCTTTAGGGAGACTCCTGTCAGACTCTAAACAGGATGCTGCCAACCCTTAACATTACTGAAGTTATAATTTTTTTTTTCTTCCACCAGCAGAACAGTTTACAACAGAGCTTTGAAGTAGTCATATCTTGGAACAGTTGTCCACAGGGCATGGGCTCCTCTAACTTTACCCAAGCTTTCCATGTTCTTTGGGTGCTGTGAAATCTCTTTTTCTCCCTGAGGTGAAGAGTGTCCCCTCTACTTTGCCTGGATTGTCAGCTGCTTAGTCATTTCTCCTGTTTTTGGGTGAAACTTATGTATGGAATCCATTACCTGCAAAGCACTTTGTCTTATTTTAGTATGAACGAACTGCATCAGAATTGCTCAGTCACACATGATATTCTGGACTACACTCCCATTAATGTATTGTGAAAGAAAAGACACAGAATTTCCCACTTAAAAATGTTTACAAAGTCTATAAATGCACATAATGTAATAGAACATGCAGAATACCAATCAATCAATTAGAATTTGTAGAGCGCAGCTGTTTCACCCGTGAGGGTTTCGAGGCGCTATGGGATCATGCTGCAGGATCACGCTGCCTGTTTCTACTGGGTGAACATCCAGGTCTTGAGGTTCTTCCTGCACTGCTGAAGCGATGGGGAGGCGCTGAGGTGCCGGGGGATGGAGTACCAGGTCTTAGCCACCAGGTGGGAGAAGGAGTGGTCTCCGCTGTTTGCCAAGGGATCGGTTGGGTAGATGCTAGGTAGAGGGATCCAGAATGGAGTTTCCTGGTCTGTTGATGGTAATTCACTTGTTTGTTGAGGTACGCCGGTCCTTCATTATGTAGTGCCTTGTAAGCATGGGTGAGCAGCTTGAACTGGCATGTCTTCACGACAGGTAGCCAATGGAGTTTCCTGAGGTGAGGGGTGATGTGCGTCTGTCTGGGGAGGTCGAGGATGAGTCTGGCTGCTGTTTTCTGTATGGTCTGGAGTTTCCTCAGGAGTTGGGTGGTGATTCCTACGTAGAGGGAGGTGCCGTAGTTGACTCTGCTGGTGGCGAGAGCTTGCATGACAGTTCGCTTGGTGCTGGCTGGAAGCCATCTGAAGACCTTCCTGAGCATTCAGAGGGTGAGCAAGCAAGTGGAGGAGACTGCGCTGACCTGCTTTTTCATGGATAACTGGGTGTCAGGGATGATGCCATGGTTGCGTGGGTGTTCTGTGGGTTTGGGGGTTAGGCCCAGCTTGGGTGTCTTTGCTTTTCTCGAAGATGAGTACTTCTGTCTTGTCTGTGTTGTCATGGCTGCTGGCGTGTTCCGTGGGTTTGGGGGTTAGGTCCAGAGGGTGCCTTTGCCTTTCTCAAAGATGAGTACTTCTGTCTTGTCTGTGTTGAGTTTGAGACAGTTGTTGTTCATCCAGATGGACACATCTTACTTGCATCTTTAGAACTTGTCTTTAACCCTTTGCGTACTCGTGACGGAACCGTTCCGTCACCAGCCTCGGGTGGGCTGTGCTGGTGACGGAACAGTTCCGTCATGGCCCGCTCGCCGCGCCTGCGCGGGGCGAATTCCGCCCCTGCGCTGACGTTCTAAAGAGCGGGCGGGGCCGTGACGGAACCGTTCCGTCACAAGCACAGCTCACCCGAGGGCCGTGACGGAGCGGTTCCGTCATGAGTATGGGAGCGCCGTGCGGCCCCGCCTCCCCCTTAGAGCTGCGGCGGAATAGCCGCCGCAGCTAAGGGGTTAATGGTCTTTGGTCAGGGAGAGGATGAGTTGGGTGTTGCCTGCGTAGGAGATGATGTTGAGTCTGTGGCTCCTAACGATGTTGGTCAGGGGTGTCATGTATACATTGAAGAGGGTAGGACTGTGGTATGAGCCTTGAGGTACACTGCAGGTGATGTTATTAGGGAGGGAGGATGATCTTCTGTGTTCTTCCTGTCAGGTAGAATGCAATCAACTTGAGGGCTGCTTTGTGGATTCTGATTTCCAATTGGGTGGAGTCTGTGGTGGAATACGGTGTTAAAGGCTGCTGAGAGGTCAAGGAAGATGAGGGCTGCTGTTTCTCTGTGGTCTAGCAGCATTCTGATGTCACCGGTGGCTGCGACTAGAGCTGTCTCTGTGCTGTGGTTTGCTCTGAAGAAGGATTAGGAGGGGTCTAGAAGGTTGTGGTTCTCCAGATGTCTAGTTAGCTGGATGTTGATAGCTTTCCCAATGACTTTGGCTGGGAAGGGGAACAGGGAGAAGGGTCAGTAGCTCTTGGGTTTTCCCGGGTGTGCAGAAGGTTTCTTCAGCAACAGCTTAACGTCGACACGTTTCCATTTCTGGGTGAAGTGGGCCGTGGTGATAGTGGAGTTGAGCACTTTGGTGTGTTCTTTGCTGAGGGGTTGATTGCCGAGGTTGAAAGTCAGGTGGGGGCAGGGGTCTGCTGGGGCTCCATAATGGAAGGATCTCATGATGAACACTGTTTCCTTCTCAGTGAGGGTGTTCCATGAGGTGAGCTGGTGTTGGTGGGTGTCGGTCAGTGTGAGGAGGTTGATATAGTCCTCAGCAGGGGGTGGGGTTTGAAGTCTTGGTAGATGGTGTTGATTTTGTTGTGGAAGAAGTCAACAAGAGTGTCAGAGAGAGCTTGCAAGGGTGTGATGATCTTTTCGGATGCTACGGGGTTGGTGAACTCCTTGACTATGTTGAATAATTACTTGCTGTTTTTGGAGCTGTCATTGATGTGGGTGGTTGAGGTGGTCCTCTTGGAGATTTTCAGGAGGTGCTGGTATCAGGTGCAGGCGTCTTTGAATCGTTTTTGGTCCTCGAGGGTCTTACTGGCACGCCATCTTCTTTCTTTCTGTCTGCAATCGCGTTTCTGGGTTTTTAGTTCTGATGTGAACCAGTTGGGAAGTCGTGTTCATTTCTTGGAGTTTGTGGGTTTCCTTGGTGTGACTTCATCAGCACTTGCCCTGATCCAGTTCACAAAGTTTTTAGCTGCTTGTTCTGTGTCTTTGGTGGAGGTGGGTAGACGGGAGTTGAGGGCGTTGGTCCATCGTTGCTCTGATACCTTTGACTAACTGCACTGTGTTTCACTGACAGTGGGAGTGGGGGTTTTGAGATGATGAAATGGACGCAGTGGTGATCATTCCACATGACCTACTCTGTGTGGGTGTATTTTACTCTGATGCTAGCTGAGAAGATAGGATCAAGCATGTGTCCAACGGTATGGGTGGGTCAGTGACTACTGCTTGAGTCCGAGGTTAGCCTTGCTTTCTAGGAGGTCAGCCATGTTGACATCATTGGTGTTCTCAAAGTGAAAGTTGAGGTCTCCTAGAAATATTTACAGATTCGAGTCGATGATAATTGGGGTGATGAAGTTGGGGATTGCTTTGCAGAAGGCAGGGCGAGGCCCCTGAGGTCTATAAGCGAGGTGCCTCTGATGGTGATTTTGTGGTTTGTTCAGAGTTGGAAGTAGAGTTCTTCCATGAGGAGGTGGAGTCATCTGTGGTGGTTGAGCCTTTGAGGTTCTCTTTGTAGATTATGGTGAGGCCTCAACCGTTTCTGTTGGATTGGTCCCGGTGCACAATCTTGTATCCGTCAGGGGTGGCTGTGGTGATGTCCGGAGCAGATGTGGAGGTCAGCCAAGTTTCTGTGACGGAGTCAGCATCCTGGGCTTGGGTCGCAATGGTATTCAAGACTTCCATGGCGAAGCAGTCCATGGGGTTTGGGGTCCTGGCACTGGGTGTTGTCCAGGAGTGCACGCTGAGTGCCCTCTACGTTCATACGCTGCATGGTTATGGCGCAGTCTCAATGCCGTGGTAAATGGGGTGCTGATGGAGGGGAGAGGGAGGTAGTGGTGGAGGCTTCAGCCGGGGGAGGTACTAGACACAGTGGATGGTGGAGCAGGAGGCAACGGGTGGGGGACAGCTTACTCATAGGGTAACATTGGGAGATAGGTGTCGGAGGTGCTGTGGTCAAGAGGCTGGACCAGGGGTGGAAGCAGGCTGGGCATGCCCAGGGATGGGCAGGCAGACAGACAGACACTGACAATAAAAACTGCCTTGATCAGAGAATGTAAGTGGGGAGGACTGTTTCCTTTCAGAATTTTGTGGCAAAAACATAAGGTTTGAAACATCACTCTTTTCCTCACTGAGAGCCAGTGCAGCTTTGCCAGCGCTTGACCAATGGAGGACTATCTGGGAATATTCAGTAACAAACGTGCAGCAGAATTCTGCCCACTTTGAAGTTTCCTAAGTCTACCTTCAGTAGCACCTAAATACAATACATTACATTGCATTACAGTAGTCCAGCCTTGAACTGATCAATGCCTGAACTACTGTTTTCCTGACAGCTTCTGGGAGGAGACTCAAGATCTTCTGTAGCATTTTGAGGATGCCAAAACAAATGCCAGAAACACAAGCTATCTTATTGTCAAAGGTAAGGTTACTATCAAACCATGTACTGAGGTTCTTAACATTCTGTTTGGTTCCCAGAACTGGTCCCATCTGGCCACCACGCTGTAGAATAGATAGGCTGTTTCCCTACCACCTGCACCTCAGTTTTATTAGCATTCATCTTGAGACAGCTATGATCCATCCGTTCAGCCAATCCTAACAAGCAAGATTTGAAACAATCAGCTGAGAGACCCCATCCTGATTTAGTATAATAATCAATTGGGAGTCATCGGCATAAGAAACTATTTTGATGCCAAATTGCTTCATGACCTCAACAAGGGATAGCATGTAAAGATTGTATAGCATTTGGGCTTAAAGCTGAGCCCTGTGGCATCCCCTGGTATAATGGGAAAACCTCAGAAGAGAAAGGTGGTTGTATTACTTGAAAGGCCTGATTCTCAAGGAAAGAGGCCAGCCATCTCAAGGCTGTGCCACCAACACCATAAGACAACAGCCACTTAAGCAGAAGGCCATTGGATACGGTATCGAACACTGCGCTCAGATCCAGCATGATGAGAGGCCAACAGCAAGGCAGATTCCATGCTGTAATACGGTCAAAAGCCAGATTGAGTCTTGTGCAGAAGATCTTTGGACTCTATATATTTCATCAACTGGTTTATGTGTTTTTCTGCTATTTTGGTGAAAAGTGGGAGTATCGAAATGGGCCTTAAATATTCAGATTTAACTGGATCCAATGTGGCTACAACAGTACGAGTTATCAAAAGAGCAATCCTATCCAAAGCCTCCGTGATCCGATTTTCGAATTGATCGTTGGCTATACTAGCACAATAACTAAGTATAGGATGGGTAGCTGTCAGCACCTCCTCAAAAGAGGCTGGAGTAACCTTATTCCACTTCCGCATTATAAACTGCCGCCCTTTAGGCAGAGATGACTGAGGAGAAGGCAACATGATCAGAAAACGGAGAATAAAGTGGTCCGACCATATCACCGGAAGTGGGTTGGTCACACTCACACGAGGAGAATTAGAGAACATTTAATCTAGCGTACGACCAAACCTGTGCATCCGAACATGAACCAAATGCACAAGTTGGAGGATTTCATGATTTTCCAATCCAGAAATGAGGTGGCCATGCGGCACATGTAATCCTCAAAAGGCAAGATGAGATCCCCAGATTTATAAAATTGGAATAGCACAGTGAATAAACAGATGCAATGTCTGCTAAAGCTGTTATAAACTTTGAGGCTAGGCCAGGCAGATGATAAATCAGAATGCCTGCCAAAGTACATTTCCAGAGAAAGAGTAAAGAAAGCAGCCTCGCTGCCCACTATCTTGATCTCAGCAAATGTGCAGCAGAGGGATAGTTTAAAAATCACCACAATCCCTCCTCCCCTCTGAGACTGTCTATCCAGCCTGGCTAAACCATAACCCTGAAGGATAGCAGATAAGATATCAGGGGCTGAATCAGCAGTAAGCCAGGTTTCGGAGAGAAAAAAACGCACAAGGCAGGTGATCGGTGAGGAAGTCTTCCGCCCTATGCTTCACAAGAGAATGGCAATTTAACACGAGGCATTGAGCCGAATAGAAGAAGGAACTATCCTTAACTTCCTTACATGCATCAATAGTGAGTCTAAAGCCGCACTTAACCGCATGCGCGCTAGCGGTTTTCCCGCTGCGCGTTGCGATTCGCAAAAACCCACGTTACATGACGAGCTCAGCTCGTCATCAGCGTACGCCAGGGTACGCCCATGACGAGCTGAGCTCGTCATCAGCCCTGAAGGGGTTAATGCATGCTGTGGCACCAGTAGAGAGAACCAAAGAGCGCAGACAATCACTCTTCACTAACAGTACAAGCAATATCTCTACAAACCCAACAGCCCATACCTAAAATATAACTTAAAAAATATATTAATGGGGGCGTGGCTTGGAGGGCGTCGATGGCGGTCGCAGCTTAGAGGAGCTCCCGCCGGCCCACACGTTATCCGACTGTTATCCTGGCCCCCGAGCCCCGCAAACTACCCTACCTGTGCTGGCAGTGTTCCGGGTGGCACCGAGACCTGTCCGGTGTGCCGCCCCGCTTCTTCAGCTGCTCCGGCGACCCGCACTTGCTGGCGACGAGGTGCGGCCTACTGCCCACGAGTGGAGCCGGGGCCTCGATTTTCGAGACCCGAGACCGTCGGCCGGCGGTTGAGCCGGTCGGGAGAACCCTCACCCAGCAGCATCGGCACCGGAACCCGCGGGGACCGCTGAGAGTGCCTGAATCATCGGAGGCTACCCCTGGGGTGTTCCTGGGACGGTGTGGGGACGCCGCGGCCTGTGTGGACCCCGGGAGACCGGGGCCTCGAGTTTTGCGACCCCGGGCCGGTCCGTGTCTGTGCGACCGGGGGTCGCGGAAGTTGGCTCCTGGGGTCAGTGCGGCACCTGTTGTGAGCGGTGACCGCTGTCATCATCCAGGGGGACCCTGAAGGACTGGGTCGCGGATCGCGCCCTACTGCCCGGTGGCCTTGCAATCTCCTCGTAACGTGCGCTCTGAGGCGCGACTCCCCGGGCCTGTTCCCAGGATTGATTGGGGCCGGTGGGACGACGGAGGGAGTCCCCGCTGGATCCTGCCTCGGATACTGGGGCGCTGGAGTGTCCTTGCTGCCTGCCTGGCCCTGGAGACGCCGGGGCCTCGAGTTTGGTGGGCCTTAGCCGGATGGTACTTTCCCTGGCTCCTGGACCGAGAGGTGGGCTCAGAGCAGATAGAGTCCTAGCGATTTGCATGCCACGTCGGTCTTGGTTGGCCAGAGCTGGTGGTACCTGGAGGGACAAGCCTGCTGCCCGGATGGTGCGTGGAGGTCTCCTACGGATAGCCCGAGACGAACTGTGAGTGCCCCCCCCCCCCCCTCCTCTGCATTAGCCGCTGCTTTGCGACTCGGGTGGGGTGTGGAGTGGCCGGGCGGTCGACGGGGCTGGACGTCCCCGATTCCTGGAACCTTCCTCTGCGCGTCCCGGCTCATAGGTCCGGGGTAGGGTCCAGTCTGCGATCCTGGAAGCCCTTCCCTAGTGCCGTGACTATCCTGCCAGGTATTCCCGCTGGGGCTTGCTGCCTGGAGCTGGGCTGCGGTGTTGGTGTGCTGGGGGTGCTCACTGGAGACGGCATTTGAACCCCGACGGAGTTTCCCTGGCCCCCCTGAGTGGCCGTACCTGTTGCATTGCTGTCGACGAGGGGCCCCCCACTGGGGCAGTGTGGCCATTTTCCTTGCCGCTAACCATGACGAGAGGAGGGGGCGGCACTGGGTCCACCAAGCAAGGGACAATTGATAAATTCACGGGGCCCAGTGGAGGATCCGGGGCCTCCGGTGGTGGCCAGAACGCGGGCCCTGATAATGCGGCCCTGATGGCCGCCATTACGCAGTCCAGAGACATGCTTGATGCCAAGATTGGGGCCGTTGGCGCCGATGTCATGCTGCTGCGTCAAGATCTCCGCAATGCTGTGGCCCGCATCACCGAAACCGAGACTCGGATTACTGGCGTGGAGGACGATGTGGTGGCCCTGAAAAAGAAGGTGGAGGACATGGCCAGGATCCAAAAAGGGCTGGCGCTCCGTGTCGAGGATGCGGAGGGGAGGGCGCGAAGGAATAATCTGCGCTTTGTGGGCTTTCCGGAGGATTGTGAGAAGGGGTCCATGGATTCATTCTTGGCGCACTGGTTGGAGAGCTGGCTTCCCCCGGACGCTTTATCGCGCTGCTTTGTGGTGGAGCGTGCCCATAGAGCCTTGGCGCAGAAACCACCGGCGGGGGAGCGACCGCGTCCGGTCATCGCTAAGATCCTCAATTTTCACGACCGGGATGTGATCCTTAGGGAAGCAAGGGCGAAGGAGGACTTGTCGTTTGAGGGTCACAGGATAATGATCTTTCCGGACTATACCAGGCTGGTGCAGCAGCAGCGCCGATCCTTCCAGGATGCGAAAGCCAAGTTACGTGGACTGAAAATTCAGTATTCGCTGTTGTACCCTGCACGTCTGCGTGTTGTGTTTCATTCCAAGACCCACTTCTTTGACACCCCGGAGGCGGTTTTTCAATGGACAGATGAGACTGTCAGGATCCGTCCGAATGCCCAGCCGGGCCTGAACTCCGGAGCATCGCGTGGGTCATCGCCGGAGAGGGGCGAATCTTCCAACGGGAGCAGGAGACGCCGGAAGTCCAGATCGCGACGACGCTCCCGATCCGGGGGTGACCTACTGGATGGTGCACAGTCAGATACTGCTCAGTCTGGGACTGGGACCTGAGGGGCGTAGGGCCCTCTCCTATCTCCTGCATGTCCTTCGTTTCTAGCCTGGGCTGGTGGCCATAGGGGTGACACTATTGATTGATGGGCTGGTGTGTGGTGTGGGGTGGTCTGGGTCGTGGCTGGTCCCACAGGGGATGGGCGTGATGTTTATAGTAGTTCTGTCCCGCTGCGCTTAAGCGGTGGGCCACATGTGAGTAATGGGGTTCGGGGTGCTGACCCATGGGCGGCCCATTCCTCCCATGTTCGAGGGGGGCCCAAAGGGGAGGTACTGTTAGTTGGGGAGTGTGAGGGGATCCATTGGCCTGGGGGACCTTGGGCGCTCTGTTTTGGGCCCGGGGCTCCTTATGCCGCGACAGGTACTTCACTGTTTCATGAGGTATAGGGGTGGGGGAGGGGGGATAGGCGGGGGTTTGGTAGTTGAGGATGTTGTGTGGGTGTTCGGGTGGGGGGGGGGTGCAGGGTGGTTGGATAGGGATGCACGTGATTTTTGCTGCTGTGGTTTTTGTACTACTGGGTGCTTGGGCTGGGTCCGGGGATTTCCAGATGCTCTCCCACCGAGACTATGGGTGATTCTCCAGGGGCGGCGCCTGTTAGTGGCTCCATGAGGATTCTTAGCTGGAATGTCAGGGGCATGCTGGACAAAATTAAAAGGGGGGCAGTGCTGCGCTGGGGTAAGAGGGACTCGGCAGATGTCATGTTGCTGCAAGAAACACATATGTTAGGGACGAAGGTGCTGAGTCTACAACGTTTTGGTTATACCCAGGTGTTCCATGCAGGTTTTACCAGGGGGTCGAGAGGGGCGGCTGTCCTCATCCATCGACGCTTATCTTATGTTCACGAGCGCCATTGGCTTGATCCCCAGGGTCGGTTTGTGTTTGTCAAGGGCATGATTGGTGTGGAACCTGTGGTATTCGGCAGTGTGTATGCTCCCCCTCCCCTGCAGTGGTCTCTAGCGGAGCGCCTGTTTGAATTGTGGGCCGATATTCCGGACTGCCTAGCTGTCATAGGGGGTGACTGGAATGATGTGATGGATGTGAATCTAGACAGGCAGAGACTGCAAGTGGCCGCGGGGGCGCCTGCCCCTACTCGTCTGAGAGCTATGAGTGATGGGCTCGGTTGGGTGGATGCATGGCGACATCTGCATGCCAGGGCGCGTGAGTACACGTTTGTGTCGGCGGTGCATGGCTCCTTTTCCCGGTTAGACTGTGTGTTTGTATCCGGGGCCTTCCTCGATAGGGTGCAACAGGCCGTGATCCAGCCCCGTGGATTGTCAGATCATTCCCCGGTCGCAGTGCGGATTGCACTATGTAAACCCCGTCAGCCGTTCCGTTGGCGGATGTCTTCGTGGCATCTCCAACGGGCGGAATATACGACCCACTTGCGCGGTGCGATAGCCCGATATTGGCGGGAGAATTTGACCGAAGGCATGGACAGTGTGACGGTCTGGGAGGCCATGAAACCCACGCTACGGGGCGTAGACATCGTCTGGTGTGCTGCCGCCCGTCGGGGGCGTCAGGAGGCCACTGTAGCGGCTGCGGCTGCGGTGAGAACTTTGGAGGGGCAGTGTGGTGACAATGCAGGGGATGTGGCGCTTAGGCTACTTCTCCAGGCGCAGCGTTCCTATGCTTCGATCCTGCTGGACGAGGCTCGTCAGGCCTGGCTGGCCACGCGCAGTAGGGTGTATCAGTGGGGTGACAAATCGTGCACTATGCTCCACCGCTTGTGTCAGCGAACTCTACAGCCGATCTCTCTGCCGGGCCTTACGGACAGGGAGGGGATTGCTATGACGGACCCTGCTGCGCTTGCGGCGAGTTTTGCCGACTATTATAGGGTACAATACGCTTCGCGTGATTGTCTCCCACCGGAGGCGATTGACAAATTCATAGCTGACCTACCCCCCCGGGCATTATCGGATGAGGCCAGGATAGCCCTTGACCTTCCCCTGTCGGCGGAGGAACTGGGCGATGCGCTGGGACAGCTTAACACGGGCAAGGCGCCGGGACCGAGTGGCTTCCCTAGCGAATTTTACAAGAAATTTCATTTGCAGCTGGGACCGCACTATCGGAAGGCTTTAGAGGCGGCGCGAGAGGGTGGTTGCTTGCCGGTCGACTGGCGTCAGGCTGAAATAGTGGTGTTCCTGAAACCGGGTAGGCCCCCTGACAGGCACGAGTCGTATCGCCCGATTTCTCTTATTAACTTTGAGGCCAAATTATTGGCTAAGGCGTTGGCTAATCGCCTTCTCCCGTATGTGACGGATCTGGTCCACCCGGATCAGGCGGGATTTATGCCGGGCAGGGCGACAAGGCACAACATCAGACGGGCGCAGGTGGCGGTTAGTGCGATGGGGGCGACTGGGGAGCGGGCGGCGCTCTTACTGGCGGACATCGACAGAGCGTTTGATTCTGTCGGTTGGACATACCTCTTTGCTCTGTTGCCGCGCCTCAACTTAGGCCCAGTTTTTGTCTCGTACGTCCGACTGCTGTACACCGACATCACAGCCTCGGTGCGTGTCTCGGGCGCCATTTCGGAGAAATTCCCGATTGCTAGGGGGACCCGGCAAGGGTGCCCCCTGTCCCCGTATCTCTTTGCGCTAGCCATGGAGCCGCTGGCGGCCTGGGTGCGCATGGATGCACAGCTTCGTGGCTTTGTGTGGAGTGCGAGCCTCACGGACAGAATCGCACTGTATGCGGATGATGTTCTTTTCTTTTTGACAGACCTGGATCGTTCAGGACCGCGTATTTTGGAGATAATGCGTGTGTTTGGGGAAGTCTCGGGACTATACCTTAACCCACGCAAATCGACCCTCTGGTTGTTGGGGGGCCGGCGCGAGGTGTCTCCTTGGGCAGTGGATCTGCAGGTGGCGGTTGGTGGCCTGAAGTATCTCGGAGTCTTCCTGTCGGAGTCTGCCGCTGTTGCCTGGGAGCGTAACATACAACCGGTGTGGGACAGGGTTCAATCCGACGTTAAGACATGGTCACGCATGCCTCTGAACATCTATGGCAGATCTGCTATTTTTAAGATGGTGGCCCTCCCTAGACTACTTTACCAACTACAGAACCATCCATACAGAGTGGACCCGCAGTGGTTCCGGCGTGTGAACTCCCTATTAGGCCGGTTTTTGTGGGCTGGGGGTGCTTCTAGGGTGGCACTGCGGACCTGCTTTTTGTCCACGTACTGTGGAGGCCTCGCGACGTCAGACATATTGTCCTACTATCAAGCCTCTCATTTGTTGGTCTTGAATGAGTGGTGGTACGGGGGCCGCGACGACCCGGCGTATGCCCTGGAACATTTTCTGATGGGAGATGCCACGCTCCATACCCTCTTGTATTCAGCGGGGCGGCGGAAGTCGCTGCCACATGCGACACAAGTGGTCTTCCTGATTTGGAGGCAGGTACTACGTCGAATGGGTTGGTGGGGACGGCTGACGGCCGAAACTCCGCTGTGGCACAACGGGCGACTCCCGGCGCTGGCTTCTTTGCAAGGGTTTGGTGGCTGGGACTCCATAGGGATCTCGTCGCTTGGTCACGTACTTACCGGGACTACCCTTAAGTCCTTTGAAGTGCTCAGCGGTGAGTTTGCGATGCCCAAGACCCAGTTTTTTAAGTACCTACAGCTTCGTCATGCGCTGGCGCCGAGCCTAGTGGAGCTGGACCAGCTTCCAGACTTCAGCCCCGTTGAGGCTCAGCTGTTCATGGGAGACCTTGGGGATAAAAAAGTCTCGAAAATCTACCAATCGTTGGTCACTCACTGCTCCTCTTCCCTGGTGTCGTTGAAGGCCGCTTGGGAGGTGGATGTTGGACCGCTGGATGAGGATGACTGGAGAGAGGCGCTGGAATCCCCCCGGGGTGCGGCTATTGCAGTACGGTTGAGATTCATACAATTTAAATACCTACATCGGGCCTATTACACCAGGGAGAGACTGTGGAGGGCGGGCCTTATTGCTTCCCCAGATTGCCTGCGCTGTGGGGCCGAGAGGGGCACATTAGTGCATACTGTGTGGTCATGTGTGGGCCTGGTCCGGTTCTGGGGTGGGGTGTGGGACTGCCTGTCGGAGGTGCTGGGGTGGGAGCTACCTCGTACACCTAGGTTGGGTCTTCTTCATGTCCTAGATCAAGTGGGTGGTAACGTCTATAAGCGCCATCTCCTGCTGTTGGGCCTTGTTGTGGCCAAGAGAGACCTGGCGAAGGCCTGGAAGAGTGACCGTGCCCCCCCACTTGGCGCCTGGAAGGCGGGCTTAGACTTCCTCATGGGGCTGGAAAAACCGGTGTTTGAGGCCAGGGGCTGCCCTAGGAAACATTACAAGATCTGGAAGCGGTGGGCGGACTACAGAGACCTGACATTAGATCCTCCCATTGTAACGGATGATGGTCTGTCTGATGATTGAAGCCTCGGGGCCCGGATAGCTCCAAGACACTTAGTGTGTTTTCTCTTGTCTTCTGCAGCTAATTGTGATCACGTGCATCGGGTTAGGGTGGGATAAGGGGTGGGTAGTTGGTACTGTTGGGATTGTGGGGGGGATACAGGGGCGGGTAGGGGTTAATCGAAAGTTTGAGCCATACGTATTTTCTACTGTACTTTGCATATTGTCGTGTTCCCCTGCTCTTGGGGTGCTGTACACTTGATCTGCTTGAACTTTTAATAAATACGGTTTTGAAAAAAAAAATATATTAATTATACAATATACATTATTCATTATTAAGTAAATGAATAAAATGAACTACAAATTAATCATAATTCATTAACTTCCCACCCCTTATCCCTACAAACCCTACAAACCCACACCTAAAATATAGCTTATAATAATACCACAATTTACATAATTAATTATCAATTAAATAATATTACTTAAAAGTTAATTGTTAATTAATTATAATAAATTAACTTCCCACCCTGTACCCCTACAAACCTCACAACCCGCTATAACATTATAAATTACAATTAACAATTAAAAAACATTAAAATTACCAACAAATACAAACTATATTTAAAAACATTAACAACAATTATACAAACAATTTATAACATATACAATTAAAATATAAACTAAAACACATAAACATAATTAAAAAGACAATATTTTTGACAACTATATTTTTGTTAACGATATTAACAACACAGATATTTTTGACAATGATATTATTTACCTTAAAAATCTATATTTTGTAAACAATATTTCTGCATCACAATATTTATGCAGCCCAGTAATTAAAAACTCAATATTTGTGTGACTTGATATGTTATATGTGACTTGATAATATTTTGTCCAAACTCTTTCTTGGCTTGTTACACAGTTCAGTAACATCGAGACAGTCATGCTCAACTTCACACTTAATAGAATCATTTGCAGGAATAGGCAACAGGTTAGCAGGATTCAATATAGTAGATCTCTTAAGGGTTATGTTGTCCGCCTCAAGTATGGCTTGCTTATACTTAGTCAGACAACCGTTGGTAGCTGTTAGCAATATTTCCACAGAATGGGGAACATAAACTACTAGAGGATGACCATAACACTGCTCTCACAGTGCTCAATGCTGACACCTGCGGAAGCCATGGCTTTGAGTTAAATGTAGCAAACACAAGGAGGTGGTGCACGGAGCACTGAAACTTTTCAGACACTCACCCCCAGTCACAGATCTGGGTTGAATTTTTCATCGTTCTCTAGTTCACTTCGCCACTCCAGTTCAGACACAGCTATATGCAAATCAGTCTTGACCCTGTGCCTCATGGAAACAGTCCAGCCCGATCTGCCAAGCCAGGTCTTCCCTGAACCAGAAACAAGCATCCTGGAACCGGTTTCTGGGTAACACCCTTCATCAGCCAGGCTTGAATCCAGTGGCAAAGTTAACAAGGGACCCATGTCAGGCATACCCTGCAAACCGGTCCCAGGATGCTTGTTTTCGGTTCAGGTAAGACCTGGCTTGGCAGTTTGGGCTGGACTGTTCCCAGCATTAGGTTTCACTGTTATGCGGATAGGCTCAACACCTTTAATGAGAACAATATCTTTCCCTGAAAAGTCCCAGACTTCAGGTAGCACAGTATCTCTCAGTTAAGGTGGCAGATCATTGCATGTCTACATAGGTTACAGTCTGCTGTCTCTGCCATCTGCCATCTGCTGTACAAGTTTGAAGGTAACATCTTCTTTATGAGTTTGAAACTCAATCCCCTTCAGTGTACAGTAAATGGAACAATTTAGCTTGCGCAAAAGATCTCATCCAAGCAGATTTACGGGACTTGGATCACACACCACAAATTTGTGATTCTCCTCAAAGGACCCTATTTTAATTGGTACTGCTTTGGTGATAGGGCTAGTCATTTGTTTGTTTGCAACTCTGACAACTAGGATTCTTTTTCCCAGGTTGGAAACTCCTTCTGTGCTCACAGTAGAGTGGGTAGCACCAGTATCAATGAAGAATGATTCAGGGTGGCCATTCAACTCAACATCTACGAATGGACCACTCTGGTCTATCTCTAAGGTTGTGCCAAGCACGCAATTCTCCTTCCCCCTCAAGCGCTGTCATTGAGACAGGTCTCAGCTGCAATCTTCATCTGCTTGTATCATAGGGTACTGTTGAGAGATACCCTGATTCATAAAAGTGTTTTTGTTTGCACTGGGGCCTGATTCGCCTCCAATCTGGAACCATTCACATTCAGTCGCGGTGTTAGGGCTTGTGCAACCTGTGTCACATGATCTTGGGGAAACTGAACGTTTTGCTTCCGGTGCCTTTGTACATGCTGTGTCTGACCTAGATTATTATTTTGGGGTTGCACTAATACATTATTCTGTTCTTGATTTCCAGCTTCAATCGACATTTCCACTTCCAATGCTCCATCTTGCGGCAAACATGACAAGGATTTGACTTCTTCAAAGTTGCCACATCAATCCCTGTACTCGGATCAATTGGAACACCATGACGTCTACCTTGTTGTTGGAACCCAAGATCTCATCAATTGACTTATTCTGCAAAAAAATTAGATGCTGTTAAATCATCATGCTAATTTCAGGTTTCAATCCCTGCACAAATCTAAACACAAAATGTCCCATGTCTTTGACTTTAATAGTCTCTGTACCACTGTACTGTGTAAATGCTTTCAACAGTCTCTCCTAAAAAGAATGTATTGTTTCTTTGAACTCTTGGGTCGTTCTGTCAATCTTGAGCCAGTCAATATCTTTAGGAGATCCCTTAAATATTAAAAATGTAGTCACCGGCTGATACTTTTTCATCACTAACAGTGATGGAGCCTTTCTCACAGGACGTCTAATGGGCTCCTTGTCAGACCATTCTACAGACACTTTACATTCAGCCCACAAATCACTTGAAACTACAATGTCAAACAAGGTATTCAAATCTGTCCACAAAACCTTTGAAATTTTCACAAATCAGCCAACCTTTTAGTACCAATCCAATGGCTTCTCTCTCAATTTCGGGAAATCATTTGTGAATGACCCAAGATCACTCCTACTCCAAGGCACATAGACATAACTTCAACTGGGCACTTCTCTCAATAGAAAATTTGACGCATCCTCTTCATCTTCTATAGACAGAGGCAGCTCTGCCCTTTGTTTACTTTGTGCTTTCTTTTTCTCCCATCTGTCTTCCCATCTCTCTAGTTCACTCCACTTTTAGATATAGACAATAAATTCCTTAATTTGTTCTCATGCCAATGATGTCCTTATCCTTAAAACATGCACAGTAACTTTTCTGCAATGTCTTAGTCTTATTCAAATCAATGTCTTATTTCTGAGCCAATTCGGACAACTTTTTATAAACTTGTCCTGCATGCCGGGTAACATCTTTGCACATGAACACAAGTACATTCTCCTGGTGTGTATCTAATTAGGACAAACAAGAGCTCAAAATATCAATTCTTCTAATTCTAGCTTTCATTTAACAATTTCCACTTTATTATCTCTCACTGTAGATTGAATAGTCTTTCTGCTTGGTCTTACACTTCCACCTTCATCTGAGGGTTCTTGTTCTACGGGGATATTGACGATTATTTCTCCTCTAAATGTACCAGGATTTACATTGGGTGGTGAATTCAAAATAGGTATATCAGAACTTGGAGAACCTATGGGTATTTCTGTCCAGGGGTACAGTCAATTGGGCATGAAAAAAGGTGGCAATCTTTAGGGAAACCTGATACGCTGGGAAAACCCTGTCTTCTCATTGTCGGGCCAACAGGAGTTTTACCTGTGGCACCTATTTCCGTAGGAACTGCTAAAGTATGAGTTATGTTTCCTGTGGATCCAGAGTTGTACAACAGGAAAACTGGGCCTATAGTGACTGGAACAGTAAGTGCATCTGGGGTATTCAAAGCATTTGAGTTAATGGGGGTACTAATCCCTGTATTCCCTCCCACTGCATTAGAACTTGTATTCACTGGTGTTGTAGCTAGTTCTGAAGTTCCATTGACACCTGCACCACTCATTCCTTCCAGTTGAGCTTTATTATATGAGGGTGAACGGATTGACAATAATGCATTCAAAAGATCACCACTAGAATCACTACGATCCTCACTTTCTGCATTCTCCATCTTTTTTCCCATTTTTCTTCTCTTCCTTTCCTGTCTCTGTCTATTCGCTTGTTAATGCGGGGTACAATCTAGCTCCCTCCATCATATTGGTTCTCCACCTCTTTTGTTCGGCATCCTATCTGGCATCAGTGTAAGTACGCACTGCCTTTCTAGACCTACCCTAAAAAAATTCCTTATGCTTTTCCTGAGATGCTCGCTCCCAAGCATGAAATGATTTGAAGTGTGCAGGTCTAACAGGCAGTTTCATATCGTATAGTACTCTCCTCAGATTTTCAATGATTCTCAAATTAAATGTGCCATAGCATGGGAACATCAATGCACCTTCTTTCTCTGTGAACTTATACCATTGGGTAAGCCAAATAAATGTCTGGAGTCCTACGTTTATAGTCATATCTTGACCTGGCGCATCTTCAGGTGGTGCCTCTTCTCCTTCACAAACAGGTATCTTTAAATCTCCCTTAAACAAGTCTCGTACATCCTTAAAGAATTTCATTTTCAGCAATAAGTCAACTATTACAATCATGGAAATTATTTCTTAACCCACAGATCTCATTTGCTATCAATAGCAAATACCAGCACGACACTCAATGACGTAGACAACCAATCTCAGCACGGCTTTACACCAACCAGCCAACTGTGACGCCAATCTCACTCCTTTCAGTGGCTCACCCTTCTCTACAATTGTTCATGAGTGCGTTCTCTCAGCAATTTTCGCCCCTCAAAAAACTGCTGGAACTGATGCCACCGCGGTCCTCAGCGCCCACGTAGAGGCCAACGGTGGTTTGGCTTCCCGCCAGGCCGGCTTCCGCCCCAGACACTCGACCGAATCAGTCGTGGTGTCGGTCCTGGACACCCTCAGGACGGGCATGGACAACAATAAACACCAGGCGCTGGTGCTTCTCGATCTCTCCGCCGCCTTTGACACGGTTGACCATACCATCTTATTGTCCCGTGTCGGGGCGGCGGGAATCGAGGGTTCAGCCCTGATCTGGCTGTCCTCATTCCTGAGGGACCGCACCCAGGCGGTTCGGTTGGGTGACTTCACGTCCACTCCTATCCCTGTCACTTGTGGTGTCCCCCAGGGATCTTCTCTTTCCCCCTTGTTGTTTAACCTTTACATCTCCCCCCTTATCTTTGCTCTTCAGCAGCTGGAGGTCACCGTGTACAACTACGCGGATGACCTCCAGCTCATCTTCGATCTGTCTACTTCCCCTTCTTCTGTCTCTAATTTTCAGTCGACTATGACCTTCATCAGGGACTGGATGAACCACAACCAGCTGAAACTGAACCCGGATAAAACCGAGCTGGTTCTCACCGGTGGTTCGTCCAGTCCCTGGAATTCTCATTTCTGGCCCCTCTCTCTAGGTCCCTCTCCCTCTCCGTCACCTACAGTTAAAACATTGGGGGTTAAAATCAACAACCAGCTCACCCTCCACTCTCAAATCAGCACCGTTGTATCTTCCTGCTTTCTCACCCTTCGCACTATCCGCTCTGTTTCCCGTTTTTTTTCCCCACAGGCACTTAAGTTGATCATGGCTGCACTGGTGATCTCAAGGCTAGATTACGCTAATGCCATCTACAACGGCATCCCATTATATAGCCTGCGGAGACTCCAGTTGGTTCAGAACCAGGCGGCCCGCCTGGTCTATGGTCTCCCACGGTACCACCATTCCTCACCCCTCCTCAAAGAGCTTCACTGGCTCCCAGTTAAAGAACGTTCCCTGTTTAAGACCGGGTGTATGGTCTTTCAGGCCCGACAAGGCACTGCCCCTGCCTTCATTGCCTCATTACTAAAGGAATACGTCCCCTCTAGAGAGCTTCGTTCTTCCTCCAAATCCCTCCTCCTAACCCCACGTTTTAAACGTAAAAAATGGGGCGGAACCAACTTTGCCACTCTTGCCCCCACTTTTTGGAATTCCCTCCCCGATCTTCTCCGCTATTCTACCCATTATCTTTCGTTCCGCAAGGATTTAAAAACCTTTCTCTTCAAACAAGCCTTCCCTGTATAATGCCCCTCTCTACCCAAGACTGGTCTTTTTTTCTTCAGGTGTCAAACGAACCACTAGCGCCAAGAAACCGTATGGTATACGCTGCGCTCTACAAATGTTTTAAATTAGAAATTAAATTAGAAAAAAATGCAAGTAATTTCAACAACTTTGTCTGTGTTCAAACACACAAGAAATGGTCTGGAGCAACACTTTTCGACCTACCCTGATGCACACTTGAACAAAACCACGACCAGCATGTTTTCACTCAAATTGATACAGTTCCTCCCTGCGCACTTAGATTCACTATACCAACCACACCTCACAATGAAACAAAGATAAATTCACTATCTTAATTATGCTGTTAAAGACATCTCATGTCTAGCACTACAACACAGCAGACAGCTACAATATAGTGTATTCTACACTTTTTAATATCATCCCTAGATCTTAGGCCACCTCAGACCCGATAACTACTTTAACTTCTCTACATTAAGTGCCAAAATTACACAACAACGTAAAACATCTCTGCAGAACACCACACAATCACTGCTAGCTAAGCATAAGCAATTGCAATGTGCAACCCTAATAATACTCACACCTCCGCTGTTACAACTCACTTCTGAACCCTTGGAACTCCATCAATCCTTCGAACGAACCATGGGCTTTAGGGGTTTGGGCAATTTCTAAATGAGACACCCTAACTACCTCACTTCAGTGTCAACCATCCCACAATGCTACCAGTTGATCCAGCGCTGGGTCAACCCTCTTACCACTGGTTATTTGATGGATCTTTTTTGTGCGACTGAAAGGTGATGAGAGTTAGCACTTGGTCAACCACAAATAATTAACAGTGCAACCCATTTGGCTACACAATAAGGTCCATGAATCAGTAAATAAAGTTAAGAAGTTTTATTACAAATTAGCAGTCAAAATAATGTAAATCAACCTCAATACCATGCTCTAAAGGTACAGAATAACAACTGGATAGCCAAACCTCCTGAAGAAGTTCAGGCACATTAGTATGAGACAAAAAAGAAATTAAGTCACAGCAATACAAAGAATTAACAGCAGAAGATGATGTCCAGAGAAGAGCCTTCGGTCTTCCCCCCTAAACATGGGTAAAGTCTGAAATCATCTAATTTAAATTCTAAACTAAAGAGGATGGTTAAGTATAAAATGATCTCAAAGGTTGGGAATATCCAGAAAAAGAGAAAAACGCAGGAAGTTATGGGAAGGTTTCCGCATTTCAGAAGCTTGTCGAGAGCCTTCTAGAGATAGGAAAATAGGTGTTAGCATAAGCTACACTCAGCAAAGAATCAATGGGATAAACATGGAGGTCTATAGCTCTCAAAGTCCAGGGAAAAGTGGTCAACATCAACCTGCAAGAACACTAGCTAATATCACAAGAATCGTCTGTATAACAACCATTTGTCCTTTCCATTCTCATGTTGTGATCTGTAACATTAGCAGATTCTCCCAGGGAGCCCTGAGAACAACATCATCCTTGATCACCTGTGACTCCTCCCAACATTAATGAATAGAGCTCTAGCTCTTCATGTTCTTTGTCAAGGTCTTCTTTTTAGGCTCTCTATCGTTAGTACAGATTTACATCTATTCTCAAACTAACAAACCATGAATGCAGTGGCAGCCGCTCCATTAGAGCGTTGGAGCGCCACCTCACTGCTTTCTCACAGTGCGAGAAGCAGAAAATAAAATTATATTTTAAATACCATTTTATTTTCTGCTTCTTGCTCCGTGAGAAAGCAGAAGGCAGGGGTATGCCTAGTTGGATGCGGGCAGGAGGGTATGCCTGGTTGGGGTTGTGTGGGAGGACTGGCTTGCCCCGGGGCCGACCAAAGCAGTCATGCGCACTCTACATTTTCTCTATGTGGGTTGGATGCAGCCTACATAGAGAAAATGGCCTCCCTACAGGCGTCCGACTAGGCGCTGTCCGGGACTCCGCACCAATCACAACGCTGACTTATTTTCAGCATTGTGATTGACTTACAGGAGGGCAGGGAGCATGTCCAGGAATAGACGCGGCGCGGGACCCGGTCACCGCCGGTCAGGTAAGTTATTTTTAAGTTATTTTTTGTTTTACTCCCCCCCGTGTATTACGAGCCGCAACTGCATTTAGGGCCGACACCACTTCAAAGCACGGGCTGGAATGTTATCTCGGCCATTTATCGGCTACTCTGCTGCTACAGAGCTGCCTGTCCCCAGAACACAAAGTTTGAAGGCGACGCACGTGACATCAGCCCGAGGTCGATGCTTCCATGTAAACTTCAGTCCTCGAGGGCTCCTCTTGGCAATTTGTCAAAATATGGTGCTGATTCTTCCTCGCACAGGCACTGTTAGAGTATTTTTCTCACTCTCCCCATGCAGTAGATAGATTTAGCCAGGGCTTTAAGTGGGATGAAAAAACTGAAGGGTCTCTCAAAGGGGCGTGGGCGACGTAATTAAGGGCGTGGCTTTAAAACACGTACGATAAAAATCTGTGCCTAGCATGGTGTGCCGCCCGACTTGTATTTTGCTGTTTCTGTCATTGCATCCAGACATGTGATACAACAAGTAACATCATACCTACAACAAGTCAGGACTATTGGCTTTGTCAATGGTTATTAGTTGCATAGATAAATAAACTGCAACTATCAGGGCCGGTCCTAGGCCTTCTGAGGCCCCGGGCGAAAGGGAAGATGCGAGGCCCCCCTAATTGCATTTTGCGTCACAAGAAGTGACATCACAGAAAGCGACATCACAGTACTATTGATCTTATTTGGCATCACTCAGCCCCACCACAGCATCACTCAGCACCACCACAGCATCACTCAGCACCACCACAGCACCACTCAGCACCACCACAGTACTCACCACTCAGAACCACCACAGCACCACTCAGCACCACCACACCACCACTCAGCACCACCACAGCACCACTCAGCACCACCACAGCATCACTCAGCACCACCACATTATCACTCAGCACCACCACAGCATCACTCAGCATCACTCAGCGCCACCACAGCACCACTCAGTGCCACCCCAGCATCCCACAGCTCCACCCCAGCATCACTCAGCACCACCACAGCACCACTCAGCACCACCGCATTATCACTCAGCACCACCACATTATCACTCAGCACCACCACAGCACCACTCAGCACCACCACAGCACCACTCAGCACCACCACAGCATCACTCAGCACCAGCACAGCATCACTCAGCACCACCACAGCATCACTCAGCACCACCACAGCACCACTCAGCACCACCACAGCACCACTCAGCACCACCACCGCACCACCACAGCATCACTCAGCACCACAACAGCATCACTCAGCACCACCACAGCATCACTCAGCACCACCACAGCTTCACTCAGCACCACCACAGCACCACTCAGCACCACTCAGGGCCTCCACAGCATCACTCAGGGCCTCCACAGTATCACTGAGGGCCTCCACAGCATCACTCAGGGGCACCACAACATCACTATGCGCTACCACAGCATCACTGAACGCCACAGCATCACTCGTCGCCACCACAACATCACTCCGCGCCCTCACAGCATCAATCTGTGCAACCATTCAACAACAACTGGTTTAAATATGTTCTTTCAATGTTTCACGCTTTATTACAAATGTCACAAAAAGATGTTAATATTTCACTTCTGTTCTTGGATTTTCGTCACAATAAAATACACTGAACATAATCTTCACAAAAGTTATTTACAAAAGTTTAAGCTATTGCCATTATAAATACCAATTAAATTAAAAAAATTAAAAGCCATTGTTATTTGTAATATCAATACATCTAAGTCACGTAAATACAAAACATGTTGCATTACAAATGCTATAGGTGTCACATTTGCGAAAGTTATAACTATTGGCATTGTAAATGACAAAGCTATTAATTTAGCTATTTTCAAAACCAACACATAAATAAAAAAATTGTCATTTACAAGACCAATAGCTCAAACTTTCCTAATGCGAGACCTATTGCATTGCAAATGCTTGTTTAAAAGGTCCACTATACTTAAACGGCAAGGTGCTGTTGCGCTCTACTAGTAATTTATGAACGTGGTTTAGACTGCAACTGATTTTGCTTCACTTACTTTTTCACGTCTCTGCTTCCTGCCCAATAGCCACCGATGGCTACAATGCCCACATTACAAAGATGATAACAATTTTGTAGTTCTGGACACGCTCATTGGAGGCATACATTGCCACCTTCACTGACTTGCCGAATGTATCACCAATATATGAACGAGTCCTGCTTAAAACTTACACTCTTTCTGCGCTTTCTGAAACAGACACCGAAGGCTACAAGGCCCAGGGAAGGGGGCCCCCACACCATGACCTTACAGCTCCATCCAGTGCTATGAGGCCCTGTGTGGGGGGCCTCCCCTCCCCTGGGCCTTCAAACCGTAACAAGGCACTTCCCAAGACACTGCCGAGAGCTCATCAGAGTGCAAGAAAAAAAAAACCCTCAGCTGAAGGGGTGTGCTTCAATTGTAGCTGTACCTGGCTTAGATGGCAACGAGAACAGTAAATATATTTTAGTTTTGTATGTAATACTGCCCCCCTGTGTCAGATCAGTACAAGTCAAATATTGCGTCTGCATAAATGAATTGCATTTAATTTATCGAGCTAGGAGAAATGTTATTTCTAAACTTTAGCTGTTCAATCAAGATACGAGACACTGCCCTACCAAGATTCGAAGTATAACAAGTTGATCTGGCTGCTCCCTCCTCCCCTCACCCACCTCCTCTGACCTGTGTCCGGCTGGTGCTCGAAAGAAATAAAGGGGCCTCTGTTGCCTGGATACAAAATGCACAAACAGAGCCTAGAATTGCCAGTACTTAACCGAGGCACTGCCCCGCCCCTGACATTGTGAGCCAACATGATTGCTGGCCCAGCTGTTGTGCCGCCCCCCATTCTGTTTGCACCTTCCCCCCACCTGTAATGTGATTAGGTGAGGCAGGGGGCCCTGTAGTGAGCTGTGAAAGTGTGACCTTTCACAGGGGCGCGAGGCCCCCTGTGTTTTGCTAAGCGCGAGGCCCTGGGCGGCTGCCCACACTGCCCATGCCTAGCGTCGGCCCTGGCAACTATGGCTTGTTACATATAATATTGAAAAAGCTTCCAATTAAAGCCCTGGTGACATGACACCGCAACAATGTTGCTGCTCTTGCGTTTCAGAAAGAGAAGGGAAATCCAAAGAGAAAATGACTCTTTAAAGGATTTCCCTTCTCCTACCACGCTCACCTGGCATGACGTCATGCCGTAACTTTTCCACTAGTGAGAAGAGAGCAGTGCACATTGATATGCCTGCTGCCTTGAAACGGGTCTCTATCGGGCTGTTTCAAGCCCTGGCACTTTTTTCAGGACTGCAGTGACAGCAAACTGCTGTCACTGCAGTCCAGAAAAAAACGGACCGCCTGTTCCAGGACATACAACAGAGCCTGATAGAGACCCGTTTCGAGGCCCCGTTTAAAAAACTGCCGGTGCTCAGACCCTTGAGACCCAGCCCACTTAAAGCCCTGGATTTAGCACCATAGAGAAGCGGGGGGCACACTTGGAAAGCACAAGGAAATTGGTTATTACCGTTATTTATGTGGCAAATGAAGTTTAAACCTCAGGTGGTCCAACTAGCACTTCCGCCTGAGGGGAAATCCAATACTTTTTGACGAGCCCTTACCTAGGAGCTAAGTGAAGTGAGCAGTGTCAACACCGATTTTAAACCCCATAATCACCTGAAAGTGAGAACTGTCGCTCTGCAGTGGAAAATTACAAACATGATTGTCTGTCTCAGGAATTACAGACACTGATGGGCATATTTACTTTGTGGCGTCTATACAGCACACTGGCAATTTAAAAGAAAAAATACTCCGACTGCTACAGAACAATTACAACTTGAAATGTCGTTATGGAGATACAACACTTTGCATAGTTTACATATCATAATATTTCAAAGACAATCCCGTGAAGGACGGTATGCTTGGAAGAGGCTGTGTAATTAGTAAATGTGAAATTCGCAACAATAAACACAATTGCGCGCTTTGTTGCATTTTTGGTTGAGCCCGAACTTTACTTTTCACTCACTCTAGAGAAAATCCTATATGTATTTTTTTATCATAATAAAAGGGATTTGTCCTGGTGCAGAGCAGCTGCCACCGTGCAGACAGTGCAAAAGAACTTTTTTTTAGCAGGCATTTCCGTAAATGTAGGACTGAACAGATATATCAAGCCCTGGCAATGTCAAACAGGGGACCTCTTAGGGCCTACTGCGGGATCACATTTTTCTGTGTTTTAATCTCTGCACGGTATAAAAAACACCCATATATAGCAAAAAAAATGGAGAAAGCAGGAATGAAAAGAGGCAAGAGGCAGAAAGTGTGGGGGGAGGGGGAAGGAGCATGAGGTGGAATCAAGAACCAATCTCTCCTAATGTCTGATATTGTCAGAGGTTAAGCTGCGTATCTTGGTGGCAGTGCACCTGTGAACATGGGGATGCCCACCCAGGTGGAATAGGTGTGCTGTTTTGTGCATGTTTGTGATGGTCTGTCTAATGTGTGCTGTGCATATACAACTCAGATTCTAATTGGCATGCATGTGTTGTTGACATGTTACCCAAATATATGGCATATCTATGCAGTGCTGGGTGAGTGCATAGTGTTCTGTTTATCGTGTTGTGCATTTCATTATTCAAAATATATTTCCCCTGATGATGTCATGAAAGAAATCATCAGCGATTTCTCTAGTGATAGTTAACACAAGGTAACATCGAAAAAGTTGGAGAAAGTTCTGAAATCAGGAGTGAACTGTAGACACTGATGCCTCGTGGCCTTGCATCCTTTACACACCACTCATTCCTCAGTTTAAATGATTTATGAATTGGATGGTCGACTTAAACTAATTTTCAAAATGCAAATACAAAGAACTGTTTTATCTCTGCACTATAAATTAAGTTAATTATCTGATATCTGTTTTACCACGACATTCTCTCAACGTGATGCCTGTTTTGTTTGTACGTTTCACTAGTTAAAATCATCATCAAGTGTATCAGTGTGTTTAAAAGTTAATATGGGCAAATGATAACATTTACATACACAAAGATTGTCATGTATAGTTATTAAATGTATCGACTCTTTTTTCAAAATTTTCTCAGACGAGAACCCCCCTGAACCCACTGTAGGCTGTACGGGCTAGCTCGCTACGCTCGCCGCAGTGCAGTACAGCAATAATTGTTATGCCACACCACTTTCAAATGTCGCCAGCCGCCACTGCATGAACGTACCTGCAGTAAAAAAGTCACACAAGTCACGCAAGCAGAAAATGGGAAAACAGTACTTTGTGCAGAAAGAAATATAAGCCTAGTCATGCTAACTTAATGTATTAACTCAATGGCAGCCGCGGTCCATGCGGTGTTTGCTGACCACCAGGATCCAGCTTATAGAGTAGAAAGGGCGTCCTTGAGCCGGGGTGGGTATTATTAACTTCTCTATGGAGCGAAGGGGAAAAGCTGCTGCCTACAACATACACAGACAGTAATCGACGTATGGAAAGAAAGGGAAGTTTACTGAGCTGACGCCGCTTTGGTGCAGTGATCTACTGTGGGAGGAAGAAGGTATTGAAGGATTCTTGAAATGGGACCTCTTAGGCATAGAACACCTAAGAGATGTCTGGAGGAATCAAGCCTACATAACATTCGAGGACTATCTGGTGGAGTTTGAGCGCTTCCAACATATACAGTTGGGGCACGCCATATGCTGCAGTTTATTGGAGTAAATACCTGAGTCCTCACCCGTGGAGGGCCGGATACTAACCGAGGTATTGACAGAAAAGGGAGTGTCAATGAATTACAGTACATTAATAAATAATTCCCCAGATCTATTGGGCCACTTGAGGCTGGTGTGGGTGGGAGATCTAGAAGAGCTTGAAGATGACAACTGGGGAGAATACTCAAGAGTTACTGTCCTGCGTGGGAACATGGCGGCGGCAGGCTAGCGGCTGTCGCGGAGCTCTTCACCCGAGCGCATCAGATTGACTGATAGGATGTCCCGGCAGAACCCCTCCGGTAAGAACTGATAGCACGAAGATTACGTGCATCATTCCAGCGGAAAATGAGGGTTTGTTTTTTCTATCTACATGTAATTAACGGAGGAGGAAAATCAAGGTGGTGGAAAACAATGAGAGCAGCGGTCGGCGGCCGGCGCTAGGACCCTGAAGCGAGGGGATGGTTGCAGCAGGCGTGAGCTGCGAGGACGGGTGGACGCAGGACGCGAGAGGTGAGGCAGTGAGAACGGCGAGAACGGCGAAAGCGGATCTGGGAAGCACAGCGGAGGTGCCTGCCACGAACACGGGGATCTTTCCAGGGCATCCCTGTATATCTGAGATAAGTGGCCATTTAAGACGCTGTGGTGGAATTCAGGAGGGGGGTATTTGGAAGTGGGATATTTTGCAGCGCCAGAGAAGTGTTTTTCCACTGCAACACTATAGAGGACCTGTCTGTTGGGGGCATTTCTCAATTAGCAGGTACCTCTCTCAAGTTACTTCAGTTATTCCTGAAAAGGGTGGGGCTCGTATGGAGGCAGCTCCACCTGTAACAGAAATAGTAGTGCCAGTTTTGTTGAACCAGAGGGAAGGGAGCCCAGATACTGTGCTTGATACTGATATTTCCACGCGAGTAGAATCATATTCAGCCAAAATCACTAGAACCCTAGAGTGTAAGGGAAAAGACCGGGCAAACAGTAAGCAGGCTAAAAGTCGAGGAGAGGTAGTTAAGAATAGATATCAGTTGAGGTCAAAACAAGAGTTAAAACAGCAGGGGGTTCTAGATTCAGCTGAACTCGGTGAGAAGGTGAGACCCTCTCCTTTAATTCCACATAAAAGTAAGAAGAAAACGAGCTCTAAGAAAGCTATTTGTGGTAAACCTCCCCAGCAGATTTCAACGCAAAAAAGTACTCCCTCTCTCAAAAGTTACTTTAAGGTGCTAGAGAAAATGAATTCTTCAGAAGAAGGAGCCAATATGGAAGATGCTCGGCGGCCCACCCAAAGTATGGCGCACCCCTCCTTACCTGGTCCAGTCTTGGCTAACAGGTACTCCCTATTGGCTGAGACTCTAACAGAGGAAATTTCAGAAGACTCAGAGAGTCCAGTTAATAAAGATAACGATACTCTAACAAGCTGTCCCTCCGAGAATCTTCCTTCTCATCGAGACTCCAGGAAGCCACAGACATTAGAGACAGCGGAAAGTAGTCATATTGAAAACCTCAAAAGTCTATCCACCACAGCTCCTACAATTCATGTTCCGTTAGAAAAAGCCGCAGAGAAAGACACCGGTTTGATCTCTACTCCCTCCCAGGAGTTTGATAAGATTTGCCTTCTGCTTCATGCTCTAAGAAGTGACCTGTTGGAGAAGTTTGAAACTTCAGAGGCAAATCAGAAAAGACTACACGACAGGTTTGACTCACTAGAAACTAGATTAGAGGGAATAGAAGCGCGAACAGTAACTCTGGAGAAAAAGGTTTCCACTCTTTCAGATTCTACCATAGAAAACGGTGAGGAATTAAATGTCTTAAGGAAACAGAATAAGGCCTTAATGATGGATATGGAAAGACTTGAAACCCGCTCGAGACGGAACAATCTCCGCATTTTAAAGATTCCTGAAGGCGAGGAAGTAGGGGACATAAAAGCCTTTGTCTGTAGACTCCTAAGGGAGGGGATATTGAAAGATCGTCCAGATATAGACCTTGAGGCGGAGATTCAGAGAGTTCACAGAGACCCTTTTAGAATACACCAAGACCGTAAGGGGCCCAGGAAAATATTGGCCTATTTCCAGACCTACACCGTTAAAGAGCTGATATTGAGTAGAGCTCTAGCAAGCGCCTCTCCCCACTATCGGGCCAACCCATATCTGATTAGGTCTGACATAGGAGGCAGAACAGCTCAGAGACAATGGGAACTAGGATCAAGAATGCCGGAGCTGAGATCATTTGGAGCCAAATTGCAGATGAAGTTTCCCGCCCTGCTTAAGGTTATGTGGAATAATAAAACTTTCACCTGTAATCAGCCGGAAGAGGTAGACGAATTGTTACAGAAAATGAGAGAGTAGGTTAGGGAGTAGGCTAGACAAGATATAATTTAGGGTTGTAGAGATTCAGGATAAACATAAAAACTATACATTAAACTGCACGATGTAAAAAAAAAAAAGAATTAAAAAAAAAACTATACCTACACATAATAATAGGGGTCACACATCACACTGAAGGGTGAAAAAAAAATGGGGGGGAAAGTAAGTAGTGAGAAGAGAAGAAGGGATGTGGCAAAATTACACTAACTTACACTAATTTACACTAATTTACTCTGAGAAAAGCAGATGTAGCTAACAAGGCAAGGGACAAGTAGGTAGATGGGGCGCGGTAAGGTGGAGAGCTCCATAAGGGCTAGACAAACGCCCAAGATGAAGGGAGGGTTCCTTGGGGGAGGGAGTGGGGGGGAGGGGAGGGGGAAAAAAGAAAAAAGTCCTCATTTATGCGTAGAAACTCTAAAACTAATATTTACATACATAGACAAATACAGACTCATACACATGTATATAGACATCCAGATAGTACCCTAGAGATTAATTGGGCGAGTAAAATTTGGCCATGGCAGTGAACCCCCATATAAGTAGTAAGATTATTTCTTGGAATCTTAACGGAATAGGAAGCCTCAAGAAACAACAGAGAATATGTGATTTCCTAAAGAATCTTGAAGCCAGTATATAGTTACTTCAGGAGACCCATCTCGAAGAAAAAGAGTGTAAAAAGGTGTTTGAGAAAAGGCACTGGGTACAGGACATCTTATGCTCAAGGCAAAAGGGAATATCCAGAGGAGTTGCAATAATTATTAGAGCAAACAAAGGCATTAAGGTACAGAGATGGGACACAGACCAGACTGGGAGGTGGTTGGTAGCTGAACTTCTAATCACTGGCTCACCGTATACTTTTGCTGTATTTTATGGCCCGAATGAGGACAATGAAACTTTCTTGGGCAAACTAGAGAGGGTCTTAATCTCGAGTAGGGCACCTCTGATTCTTGGGGGGGACTTCAATCTTATTCTAGATACCCAATTGGATCGTACCTCCAGAGCAAAATACATTCTGCCCAAAAAATCCCTCTCTGTTCTTAAAAATATAATGAAAGAACGTAATTTGTTGGATGCATGGAGAGCAAAGAACGGCAACCTTAGAGAATACTCTTTTTACAGTAAAAGATACAAACAATTCTCGAGAATTGACTTATTTTTGATGGATCATTCTTTGGATTCAGTCCTGACATCTGTTACTCACATTCCAGTGGGCCTTTCTGATCATTCAGTAGTACAACTTATCATTAATTTTGCAAATGTTGCTACTGAACGAAGATGGACTTTAGATAGAACTATTCTCTTAGATGATAACATTGGAGTTAAAATCAGAAATAGCATAAGGGAATTTTTCTTATTTAATGTGGGCTCGGCACCAGAGCAGACTGTTTGGGAATCATTTAAGGCCTTCCTAAGAGGTTTACTGGGATACTACATGAGGCTAAAAAGAAAAGAGATAAAAGACACAGAAACGAAGGAACTAGATTCTATTAAAAAGAAAGAGCAGGAACTTCAGCATGCAGCCCTGGAAGAAAGGGGGAAGATTCCAGAATTAGAAAAGGAACTTCAAAGATTACAGTTGAGTCTTAAAGCTAGAGCCGACAAACAGATACATGACAGATGGGAGACTAGTAAATTAAAAAACTTTGAATATGGAGAGAGGTGCGGGGCACTCTTGGCGTGGAAGGTTAGAGCAGACAGAACCAGAAATAACATTGAGACTCTAAATCAAAGGTCTTCTGGAGATCAATTAACCAAGGAAGAAGAGATCAGGGAGGAAGCAAGAGGATTTATGGAAGAACTATATCGGGAAAACATCAACGTAGGTATAGATGATCTGAAGAAGTGGTGGCATCAAAGGACTCTACCTCAACTGAATGAAGATGATAAAAAGACCCTGTTGAGAGACATTACTGAGGGGGAAATTAGAGTCCAGCTAAAAAAGATGAGTAAGAACAAAGCCCCAGGCCCTGATGGCCTGCCAACGGAGATCTACAAAGATAATGAAGAGGTAATTATTTCACACCTACTGTCTCTTTTTAATAATATTTACCATCAAAGAGGAGATATTCCACCCTCCTGGTTTGAAGCAACCATCACTTTAATAGCAAAACCAAACAAGGACCCAAAGAACATAGAATCATACAGACCCATATCTCTCTTAAATTCGGACCTTAAAATATTTTCGGGAATTCTGGCTGAGAGACTATCCAAGGTTATCAAAACTGTCATTCACTCTGATCAAAGGGGTTTCATCCCAGGACGACAATTGAACGAGTTGACTTTTCAGGTCATCGGTGCAATTGATTATGCCGAAGCAAAGAGATTGCCACTCACCATCGTGGCAATAGACGCCGCGAAGGCCTTTGATCAAGTTAACTGGGTGTTTCTGTGGGACACCGTAACAAGGTTTGGCTTTCCATCACTCTTCACTCAGGCTGTCAAAAATCTATACGGGCGTCCACGAGCTAAGGTTTTAATTAATGGGACCCTGTCAGATTGGTTTGAGATATCAAGAGGGACGAGGCAGGGTTGCCCCCGTCTCCTCTTCTTTTTGACTTATATATTGAGCCCTTTGTGACAGTGATACGATCTGACCCAACAATTATTCCTTTTAATATGGGTGGGCTGGAGTTGAAGACAGCACTGTATGCTGATGATCTGCTGCTATACACTACTAACCCTTTAGATGCTATCCCGAAGCTATTCAATCTAGCAGAGGAATTTGGAGCAATCTCAGGTTATGGTATTAACAAAAATAAAACAGATGTAATGAGTTGGAATAGTCCCGTTCCTATACCAGATACAAAAATAAAGATCAGATATTTAGGTATACACATTACTCAGAAACTACAAGATACACCCAAAATATCTTGGCAGACCGTGGTCAAAGAGATAACTAAACTTCTTCAGAGATGGTCCAACCTTCCTCTCAGTATCTATGGAAGAGTCAATTTAATTAAAATGGTAATATTACCCAAAGTGACCTTCCTATTCAATAGTATTCCATTAACATTCTGTAATAAAGACATTTCAAATCTTCAGGGAAAAATTGTCTCATTCATCTGGGCATCTAAGTCACCAAGAATAGCATGGAAGAAATTGAGGAGGGGGTTAAAAATAGGAGGACTAGCTCTCCCAGATTTGTTATTTTACTGTTATGCTTTTCAGTTGAAAAATTTCAGACTCCTGGCCAATAAGTTAGACTCATCATCACATGGTCGTTTGTTTCAAGCTTTGTTATCTGACCTTCCTAAGGGTCTTGATTTTTTTCTGTTTAAATTTGGCGCCCAAAAATTCTATAAAAAAGTCTGCCTTAAAATTCTACTATCAGCCTTAAAACTATGGCAAACAGCCTGCAAAATTTGGAAAATCTCCTACTATAACTCTCTAGCACCAATTTGGGACTCCCCCGGAACACCTGGATGTCTACGAGATGGACTCTTTCTTCCATTGAGAGAGGCTGGTTTAAAACGATGGGGAGATGTCCAGGTAAATCAAGAATTATTAGATTGGACATCTATATATAATCTGACGGGAGGGTCACTTGCGAGGTTTAAATACTATCAAATATCATCATGGTGGGGAAGCCAAAATTGGGTGTCAGAAACAGTGGGCTGCGAATTCCTAGAGCTAGTCAATAGACAAGAAGGGTGGAAGGGTGAGGCCTCAGCATAGTATAACTTATTAATCGGGGCAAAGGACAGGCAGGAGGAAGAGATCTCGAAACTCTGGGGGGATATAATAGGAGATGACCCAGAGAAACAGTCGGAGGTTATGTTAGACTCATTTGCAATATCTCAAAAAATAGTAAAACCCGCCAACCTCAGAAGAAATCATCTTTACACGGCACACAGGATCTATTGGACTCCCTCCAAGCTTGCAAAAATATCGGGAACACCACATTTCTGCCCCAGATGCAAAAATATAGAGGCAGATGATGTACATATTTTTGCAGACTGCATAGAGATTAAAAACTATTGGTCATCGGTCTGTATTTTCTTAGAAGAGGTGCTGCCTAGATCAATCACGTGTAACTTCAGACTGATCTTTATGGGTTTGCTAGAGGAATATGATATCAGAGATAGTATCACCCAGTTTATATTCTATGTGATTTTTATTACCAGGAGAGAGATCTGCAGAGAATGGAAATCCCCAACCCCCCCCCGAGGTTTGCAGACTGCCTAAAAAATATTATGATCATTAGTAAAATAGACCTCTTGTGTGGTGGAGAGGAGGCGGCAAAGATTTGGGCCCCGCTGATAAGATGGTCGGACAGTTAGACAACAAACGTCCAATGATTATGCCAGGGGTTTGCGGTCCAGTCCTCCCCAAGACAAGGCACAGAGACATCGATCAGGGGAGTTGGACTGGTAGAGAACCTACCTCTGGGAGATCTCTTGAAAGCTCAACATAATAATAAAGTATTCCAGGGCGCACAGTTAGGTATTGTGTTGGCAGAATTGAGAGTTTCCATCTAGAGTCATTCCATCTGGTGACAAAAAATATTTAAAAAAAAAAAAAGATGACAACTGGGTGGAGGCCCTGCAGGACCCACGGGAGATTGCTATTCGAGTACGATACAGATTGGTCCAATTTAAAATACTCCATAGGACCTATTAGTCACAGACATTGCTGCACAAGATAGGCAGGGCAGAGTCTTCACTGTGTAAGAGAGGGTGTGGGAGCGAAGGAACCGTCTTTCATATCGTCTGGGAATGTCCAATGGTGCAGAGCTACTGGGCCTGAGTGACAGCCAAAATGGCCAGGGTCACAGCGATGGAAGTCCCTATCGATACAAAATGGTTACTCCTGGGGACAAAGGGGAGCGGGAATGGCCCAGATGCACGACTGTCTGGCAGAGACTGGAACCAGGAGTTGCTAAATGCAATATAGCAAGATGGGGGGGGGCGGCAAAGGGCAGAACACGTGGTATATAAGGCAAGAGGTTGCCCCAAAAAATGGGAGAAAGTTTGGGGGGCATGAAATGAATATAGAGGACAAGGGTGATTAGATTCAGAGGGAGGAACACCAGGGCTGGGGTATTGTGAGGGGGGTATGTGTAGGCTTTACTTGATTGGGCCGTAAAAATGCCACTTTTGTGAGACTGGGCAATACAGATTGGTCCTACGATATATCAAGGCTCACTGTCTATGTAATGATGGTCAACCCTCTTTTCATCATACAATGTACAAAGCCTATGGTACTTTTCAATAAAAAAGAATTAACAACAAAAAAAGTTTTGCATTAACAAATGCTTTTTATGTACTTGTGACAAATTGTCACTCAAAGTGTCACACATAAGGCATTGAACTGTCACACATAATCAATCTAAAAACTTGGCAGACATAGCATGGGAGTATTTTGTATAGCATACATGACCATAGGAGGCATACTGACTTTTGGCCAGAGGATATGGTTTATGTTATGAAGACAACCTTATATTTGTGAACAGGGTTACAATGGAAGAATAAGGAAGGAGCAAAAATGTGTGGGATCAGTGTCACAGTGAGAGAAAGGAATGGTTACTTGTTTTTAAGGCTAGAAAAACACTTGTAACTTTGTGGCATACAAAGGAAAATCGAGTTGGGAGCAGAAGATGGGCTACAGCAATATGTTTAGGCCAGCCTATTACAAAACAAAAGAGTTAGTGTAATGGTGACTGTCATGTCTAAAGTGTTAGTTTAACTAGGGTTCAAGCCCTACCTACAGATATTGCCACAGGCACTTCAAAGAAGCCCTAATCTCCTTTGAAATGGATGTTTATTGTGACAACAGATGATATTGGCTTTTATTGTGACAACAGATGTTATCTACTTCCAAATGTATTTTCACTAAGACATGGACATGGGCGCAGTTGCTTTATATATGTGATAGGGCTTTTTCCAAAACATCATATTTATTTCATTTTAAGGCATGGAGAGAGTAACTAATTTGCTCTGACCAAATGGATGTTGTGCTGAGACCTAACAAGCATTGTCAAAGCTAATCGGTTTCTCCTTTGAGACTATTGGCTTTGCCATTGCTTTTTGTCCGTGCTGTACAGCATGGGCATGCCGACTTTAGCAATGATCTGTAGTCATGATATATAGCATTGTGGCTGCTGTGCAGCGTAGCTAAAAATAATAAGTACAAAAAACAGTGATGCATCCAGAACTAATGCACTTTCACAGCATCATAGCACTCTTTAATTTTAGCCACACTGCAAAGCAGCGACAATGCTGTACAGCATGGGCACAAAACATTGCATAAGCCATTACCTCTCATAAGCGGGACCTATTGGATTTGCCAGTGCTTCTTCGTTTTATTTTTTTAATTCTCATTCTACACATGTGAAAGAGGATTCTTTGGAAATCATTCACTGACACTGTCCCAGAGGTTTATAGACCTAATTAGGCATGACACGGCATATTGTAAATCTGTGAGTGATGTGTCATGTGAGAGAGGGGCGTGATTTGCTGTGAAAGAAAGCCCTTTATTTGTGGCAAGAGTTATAGTGGAAAAGTCTGGCATGCCACAGTGAAAGAGAGGAAGGGTTATTTGTTTTTAAGGCATTAAAAACACTTGAGAGTTTGTGTCATGTAAATGATAATCAGCCTAGTAATAGGAGAAGGACTACTGGACTATCTATGGGTAAAATGTACATTTATCGAACTCTATTAGATGATATGACTGTTATGGTTTATGTAATATCTTGACTAGGGTTCAAGACCCACCTACAGATATTCATTAAAAAAAAAATCTTATTTCATCGAAGTGAAAGATGACCCTTTGTAAACACCCACTGGCACTGTCTGTGCCATATGCCAGAGTGGGGCTCCAACTCCTTCTAAACCCATCACGGTATATTGATGTCGACACTACTCTTCACTAGTCGCCATTGTAAAGATGGAACAGGGATGAGAAAGAGAAGCTGCTGCCTATTCTGGCCCGCGTGTGAGTAGAGCTGAGTGGCAACCGTAGAGAACCTTGAAACAAGCATTTGCAATGCAATAGGTCTCGCATTAGGATCCCGGTGAGCTACTTCCGGCGACTGAAGTCGATGGTGATTGGCTTTTTGTGGGGGGCGGGCAGGCGCAGGGTGGCGCACATTACACTTCTACGCCCTAGAGCAGAAGGAGGACTAGCGGTGCCAGACTACGAGCTGTACTACCTGGCGGCTCAACTGCAATGGCTGACACAATGGGTCGCGAGAGCCAGGAGAGGGGAGGATGGATCAGGGGAGCCGGTGGGACCGGTTCAGGTGTTGTCCCGGATTGTTCTGGGACTCCCGATGGGAGATTTCCACCTCACCCAGGAATTTGCGACGGCCCGGGAATGTTGGAATAGATATCTCCGGAGGGGCCGTATCGCAGTCCCGTATGCACCTGAGATCCCGCTCAAGCTGTGCGGGGCACTCCCGCATGGGGGCTCATGGCACCGATTGGAAAGCTGGGAACTGCAGGGGCTGACGTCCATGGGAGACCTTTATGAGAATGGAGTCCTGCTGCCTTTTGACCTCTTGAGAGACCGCTTTGAATTGGCGGGGGTAGGACTTCCTCCTTCATGCGGCACTGACAACGGCAATCCGCAAGCATTGGAAAACGGGCATGACGGAACAGCCACTGTCTTTGGGATGCCAATACGTAGTGATGATGGCGGGGACGGTCAAGGCTGTTACGTGCCTGTGTAGGCGCATGGTCTCGGAGGCTATCACCCCACTGCTGTCTCTGAAGGCAAAATGGGAGGCTGACCTGATGACGGAGATCCCTGAGGAGGCGTGGTCTAGCATAAACAGACCATCAGGAGTAATCAACAAAAACTGCCAGTCATCACGTAGGAAGTAGGGAAACAAGGGAGGGAGGCTAGGCCAACACAACCCCAGGCGGCGGCGCTGCCGGAGCAGGGCTATGCGCGGGGGTGTCTTCATCATCCAGGTCCAAAAGTGTGAGGTCTAAGACCAACTTCTCCCATGCCCTGGCCCTCTCCAGAGCAGTGTCAGTGCCTGCCCGAAGCGCAGCCCGCAAACGGAGCTCCCTCTCACACCGGGCCCATTTTTTAAGCTCAGCTTTCCATCTCTCTACAGCGGGGCCCCTACTCGCCTTCCATTGGGATGTTATGGCACGTTTCGCTAAAAGTAGACCCAGGTCCAGAAACTTCCTAGTAATTTTATTCTTTGATGTGTGTGGGAACCAATGTGGGAGGGGAGAGACTAGCTGGTTTGTTAAGGAATTTCGGAAATGGGGGGGATGAGAGGTCCGAAAAGCAGCCCTGCCATCTTCCGGACAACTGGTTGTCGCTGAGCCATACTGTCTTTTTCCAGCTCATGACTTTCTCCGTTATTGCGCCGCTCGACCTTCGGGGTGTGAGCTAAATGGCTGTGTGACACATACAATGGAGATTCATATGTATAACGGACAACGGTTGGAATGGTATATATGATCTGCTTGTACAACCTATTTTGCTGCAATAAAAAGATATTTACAAAAAAAAAAAAAATAGGTCTCGCATTAGGACAGTTTGAGCTATTGGTATTGTAAATGACACATTTTTTATTTATGTGTTGGTTTTGAAAATAGGGAAATTAATAACTTTGTCATTTACAATGCCAATAGTTTAAATTTTGCAAATGTGAAACCTATAGCATTTGTAATGCAATATGTGTTGTATCTACGTGACTTAGATGTATTGATATTACAAATAACAATGGTTTTTAAATTTTTTTATAATTAATACTTAAATAAAAGTTATTGTAATTTATAATGGCAATAGCTTAAACTTTTGTAAATAATTTCTGTGAAGATTTTGTTAATTGTATTTTATTGTGACGAAAATCCAAGCACAGAAGTGAAATAACATCTTTTTGTGACATTTGTAATAAAGCTTGAAACATTGAGAGAACATATTTGAACCAGTTGTTGATTGGTTGCACAGATTGATGCTGTGGTGGTGCTGAGTGATGTTGTGGCGGCGCCGAGTGATGCTGTGGTGTTCAGTGATGCTGTGGTAGCGCCTAGTAATGTTGTATTTCCCCTGAGTGATGCTGTGGTGGTGCTGAGTGATGCTGTGGTGAAGCGATAGATAGAGTGAGTGCGATAGATAGACAGAGAGAGAACTATAGATAGATAGAGTGAGGGCGATAGATAGAGTGAGGGCGATAGATAGATAGAGTGAGGGCGATAATAGATAGAGTGAGGGCGATAGATAGAGTGAGGGCGATAGATAGAGTGAGGGTGATAGATAGATAGAGTGAGTGAGGGCGATAGATAGATAGAGTGAGTATGGGCGATAGATAGATAGAGTGAGAATGGGCGATAGATAGAGGGAGGGTGATAGATAGAGGGAGGGTGATAGATAGAGGGAGGGCGATAGAGGGAGGGCGATAGATAGAGGAAGGGCGATAGATAGATAGAGGGAGGGCGATAGATAGATCGAGGGAGGGCAATAGATAGATCGAGGGAGGGCAATAGATAGATCGAGGGAGGGCGATAGATAGATCGAGGGAGGGCGATAGATAGAGGGAGGGCCTATAGATGTTTTGTTATGCTATGTTTTGTTATGCTATGCTATGTTATGCTATGTTTTGTTATGCTATGCTAAGCTTTGTTTTGTTATGCTATGCTGTGTTTTGTTAAGCTATGCTATGTTTTGTTGTGTTTTGCTATGTTTTGTTATGCTATGTGTTGTTGTGTTTTGTTATGCTATGTTTTGTTATGTTATGTTATGTTATGCTATGGTTTGTTTTGCTATCCTATGCTTTTTTTGTAATGCTATGCTATGTTTAGTTTTGCTATCCTATGCTTTGTTTTGTTATGCTATGCTATGTTTTGTTATGCTATGTTTTATTGTGTTTTGCTATGCTTTGTTATGCTATGCTATGTTTTGTTATGCTATGCAATGTTTTGTTGTGTTTTATTATGCTATGCTTTGTTTTGCTATGCTATGTTTTGTTATGCTATGTTTTGTTATGCTATGCTATGCTATGTTTTGTTATGCTATGCTAAGCTTTGTTTTGTTATGCTATGCTATGTTGTGTTTTGTTATGCTATGTATTGTTGTGTTTTGTTATGCTAAGTTATGTTATGTTTTGATATGCTTTGTTATGCTATGTTTTGTTATGTATGCTGTGTTTTGTTATACTATGCTTTGTGTTTTGCTATGTTTTGTTATGCAATGCTTTGTTTTGTTATGCTATGTTTTATCTTATGATATGTTTTGTTGTGTATTGTTATGCTATGTTTTGTTTTGCTATGCTTTGTTATGTTTTGTTATGCTATGTTTTGTTGTGTTTTGTTATGCTATGCTATGCTTTGTTGTGTTTTGCTATGGTATTTCTTGTTTTGTTATGCTAGGTTTGGTTTTGCTATCCTATGCTTTGTTTTGTTATGCTATGCTATGTTTTGCTATGCTATGCTAGGTTTTGTTATGCTATGCTGGTGAGGGTGTGTGAGGGTGAGTGAGGGTGTGTGAGGGTTAGGGGGTGTGAGGGTGAGGGTGTTTGAGGGTGAGAGGGTCGTGAGGGTGAGTGAGGGTGGGTGAGGGGGTGGGGGTGAGGGTGCGAGGGTGAGGGGGTGTGAGGGTGAGGGGGTGTGAGGGTGAGGGGTGTGAGGGTGAGGGGTGTGAGGGTGTGAGGGTGAGGGGGTGTGAGGGTGAGGGTGTGTGAGGGTGAGTGGGTGTGTGAGGGGGGTGTGAAGGTGTGTGAGGGTGGTTGAGGGTGAGTGAGGGGGTGTGAGGGGGTGTGAGGGTGAGTGAGGGTGAGGGGGTGTGAGGGTGAGGGTGTGTGAGGGTGAGAGGGTCGTGAGGGTGAGTGAGGGTGGGTGAGGGTGTGAGGGTGAGGGGTGTGAGGGTGAGGGGTGTGAGGGTGAGGGGTGTGAGGGTGAGGGGTGTGAGGGTGAGGGGTGTGAGGGTGTGAGGGTGAGGGTGTGTGAAGGTGTGTGAGTGTGTGTGAGGGTGGGTGAGGGTGAGTGAGGGGGTGTGAGGGTGAGTGAGGGGGTGTGAGGGTGAGTGAGGGTGTGTGGGGGTGAGTGAGGGTGTGTGAGGGTGAGGGGGTGAGGGTGAGGGGGGTGAGGGTGAGGGGGTGTGAGGGTGAGGGTGTGAGGGTGACTGAGGGTGAGGGTGTGAGGGTAACGGTGTGTGAGGGTGAGGGGGTGAGGGGGTGTGAGGGTGAGGGGGTGTGAGGGTGAGGGTGGTTGAGGGTGAGAGGGTTGTGAGGGGGTGAGGGTGTGAGGGTGAGTGAGGGTGTGTGAGGATGAGGGGGTGAGGGTGAGTGAGGGTGTGAGGGTGAGGGGTGTGAGGGTGTGAGGGTGAGGGGGTGTGAGGGAGTGAGGGTGAGGGGGTGTGAGGGTGAGGGGGTGTGAGGGTGGGTGAGGGTGAATAAGGGTGTTTGAGGGTGAGAGGATGTGAGGGTATGTGATGGTGAGGAGGGGTGAGGGTGGGTGAGGGTGGGTGAGGGTGAGGGGGTGTGAGGGTGAGGCGTGTGAGGGTGAAGGGGTGTGAGTGAGGGTGAGGGTGTGAGGGTGAGTGAGGGTGAGAGAGTTGTGAGGGGTGAGGGTGAGTGAGGGTGTGTGAGGATGAGGGGGTGAGGGGGTGTGAGGGTGAGGGGGTGTGAGGGTGTGAGGGTGAGGGGGTGTGAGGGTGGGTGAGGGTGTGAGGGTGGGTGAGGGTGAGGTGTGTGGATGTGAGGGTGTGTGATGGTGAGGAGGGGTGACCAGAGACAGACAGAGGCCACTGGAGACAGTCAGAGAGCAGCCTAGACAGGGGAGAGAGAGCAGAGAGAGGGAAGAGAGAGCGGAGAGTGAGAGGGAAGAGAGAGTAGAGAGTGAGAGGGGAGAGAAAGAGTGGAGAGTGAGAGGGGAGAGAGAGCGGAGAGTGAGAGGGGAGAGTGAGAGGGAGAGAGAGCGGAAGGTGAGAGAGTGAGAGGGAGAGAGAGCGGAGAGTGAGAGGGGAGGAGAGAGTGGAGAGTGAGAGGGGAGAGAGAGCGGAGAGTGAGAGGGGAGAGTGAGAGGGAGAGAGAGCGGAGAGTGAGAGAGTGAGAGGGAGAGAGAGGGGAGAGAGAGCAGAGAGAGGGAAGAGAGAGCGGAGAGTGAGAGGGAAGAGAGAGTGGAGAGTGAGAGGGGAGAGAGCGGAGAGTGAGAGGAGAGAGAGATCTGACACTGAGATGAGAGCGGAGAGTAAGGGGAGAGGTCTGACACACACTGAGACGAGAGTAAGAGAGGTCTGACACTGAGACGAGAGTGAGAGAGGTCTGACACCGAGACGAGAGTGCAGGGACGGTGACAGCAGAGTGCGCTCTGACTCAGAGGTGACAGGCGGGTGAGTGCGCCGGAGGTCGAGTCTCCGGCGATGGTCGGGGTCCGAGATGAGACAGAGGCCGGGACTCAGCAGTGCTGCGCTCTACCCGTTGCCATCTTCATATGAAAATGCCAATAAAGCGATTTAAACTGGAACATCAAATCCAAAGTATTACAAAGAAAGGCTGAGGATGATCACAATTTTTCCCAAATAAAGGCAGCAAGAATCATTACCAGTCTTATCAGTCTGATTATATAGTTGTGGCAAGAAGACATTGGGCTCATGTAGTTATTATGATGCCATGAATAATTACAAAAACACTGACTTTCACTAGCGGTTGATGTGGGGGAGAGAGATCAAAGCAAGCCTCGATCTCGTGTTTTTTCTGGGAGGGAGCATGAGCAGTATGGCTGCTTCATATGAAATGGACTATACAGGAACACGTGACTACTGCTATTATGACTGAGATGAATCTGTATGGCATCTTCTGTCAATGGCCACATTCCTTAACAGTTAAATAGTCCTGAAGGCAAGCCACTGAATCACAGAACATAATTAGAAAACGCATCAAAGCAGCTCTTCTAACAGACGGTCCTAGAAAACTATGTGCTGGTAAAAATCACATGGGAAATGTATTTCTAGTAAAACCTACACCACTAAGCAGGGGCAGAAGTGTCAAGTGTTCTTCGTGAGTGAGTGGTGGGGGTGAGTTTGAACACAAGCTGCTTCACTGCACGATGGGAGTGAGCAACGTGCGGAGTTCTTAAGTGGCAGGGTCGAAGTTCATTGTTTTAGCAAAAAGTACTGAAACACCACACCACGTTTCCTTCTTTCTTTTACAATCCTGTTCTCAAAGTGGCGTTTTCAGTAACATGTATCCCAGAACGACTCATCTGGTAGACTGGATTCTGCATAATAAAGGATGAAATGAAACCATGCATATTTAAAAATGTATTCCGTGAGAACACGCATGGCAGGAAACACTACCATTTATGAATTCAGATACAATTCCACTATGCCAAACTAAACCCGCTGGCTTTACAGCTCTCTGAGCAGGATTCGCTGGCCAACATGTATCTAAACAGGCAGCTCTCAGGTGTGAACAAGCATTTACAATGCAGGGGAGGTGCTGGAGCTGGGGAACAGATGGCTGGGCAGAAATGCAAGTCACATGGAGAACGCGAGGGGAGGCAATAGCGACAAATGATTGACACCAATTAGTTACTGAAGTGTTACTTAGAGCTGAGTAATGGGCGCAGCAGGCTTCATGGTAGCTACAGCCAGAGAGAGCAAAGTCCTAACCCAGCAGGTAGCCAGGAAGGAGGCCGTGTCAGCGCAGCCGCTGCAGCACTTATGGAGCCTGCCAGGGTGAGTCTCCTGCGCTACCAATGCTGTCCTACCACCAGAGAAGTGGGACCCTCAGCATAGACTGTGTCAGGGGTTACCCACTGCCCTGTAAACACACACACACTCCGTAACTGTAAAAAAAAAAACATCCAAATTCCTTTTAAAAAGAAGGCTTGCACACGCTCTGCTGAGGAAGGGGAGAAAAGTAGAGTAAGCGCAGCAACCGCGGGTTGGTGGTGGTGGGGGGGGGGGGTGGAGTCATGACAGAGAAGGGGCGCCAAGCTAAAAAACACGAACAGAGCATAAAGCATGCCACTGAATTGTTAGTTAGAGGTTAGTGATGGGCACGGCAGGCTCGATGGTAGCACCCAGCAGAAACGTGGGCGCTGTGTTGATTAAAAAAATACAGCACAAGCCTGCTGAAGCGGCCAGCATGTTACACGGCATTTCTTCCCCGCAACCTCTTAGGAGGTGCTGTGAAATACAGGCAGCGGGAAGGAGAAATGGAAAATGTGGGTGGAAAACAAGGAGAAAATATTAGATATTGAGGAAAGCACCATAAGGGAGAATTAGAGGAGAAAGGAAAAGGGGGGAAATAAAAATTTCAATGTGAGCAGGAAGAGGAAAGATAAGAGAAGAGTGCAGGAAGCAAGAAAACAAGAGAAACCATCAAAGAACACGAAAAGGAACAGAGAGGGGGGAAAGAGGGCAGAAGTTAAGGAGCCAAAGAGGACGTTGGGGGGGAGGGGGAAGCCTGTGGGAGGCTGATGCCTTTGATGTGAGACCAGGGGGGAGTAGAGATGCGAGTCACGGCCTGCGGCCGTGAAGTGTGAACCAGTGGGCGGGGAGGCAGGAGCAAATGGTAAGGGGAGCCTTTGAAGAGCAAGGCAGGGGGATAGAAGCGCGGCACGAGCACGTGCACTTCTACAAATCCGGGTCGTAAAAAGTCCGTTTTGTGGATGGGTGGCATTAGGTCTCTCTGCGAGACCTAAAAACCACTGTAACCAACAGGTAAAACCTTTTCATCGACTTGTCCTTGCACATATGAAACCGAGAGATATTCCACACATGCCGGCATTATTTACAACACAAAGTTCCAAAAATCACATCATAACAAGAGGGAAATTTTGTTCACACTACTAAACCGAAAACATTCTGGGATAGTTTAAGATTATTCCTATATTAAGAATCCAGTTATGCTTTCTGGGGAAGAACTGACAAAAGCCTGTGTCCAACAGACTGTGTAACATCAATGGTCGGATGCAACTTTCACTACATTCATCCAGATTCTTAACACAGAGACAGCATAAATTAGACAACATTATTTAACTAGTTTACTAATGTAAATAAACTCCAAATAGACGGTTGATAATCCTCAGAGCGTTGACCAGTTATAACTGCATGAGTCAATGCCACTAATAAATTTGTACAGTATATTTGTCACTTAAAAAACTTCAGCAGGTGATCTGGCAGACAATCCCACTTTTAACACCTCATTCTTTTTAGGTCTCGCCTAGCAGCGTGCATGCGTTGCTCTGCGAGACTTATTGTAAGGGCTTCAAAAAGCTCACCACACACATGCTTGTGCGTGTGTGGCCTATTGCTTGCGGTTACCCCCACGTCGCCATCTGTTTTGAATTATCGTGCCCAGACACGGGCGCGATAATTAAAAACATATAGCCTGGTGCTCGATCTAGCGAGCACCACTCGCGGGACGCTGCATTCCGTGTGTTGCTGGTTTCTATAGCAGAATCTGATTCCTGTGATATTTAACATTTTTTAAACAGAGGAGGTGCTTTGTTTTCATCTCCATTGCTTTACAAAATCAAGTGCTGCATAAACTCATAAAGTGTGTTTTTCCTCAGCGCTGTTGTAATAGTCACAAGTGTGTGGACTTTAGCCTGGCTGTGCAATCATGGCATGAGTCAGCAGCTCTATATGGCCAGCGGTTGGGAGATGCTGACTCATCACACTTGCTGCCGCTCTAATCTGGAGGTTAGAGAGCAGCCGGAGCTGTCAGCAGCACTACTGTTAGACGTAGCAGCCCCACAAATGCACATTGCAAGCAGCAGCACGAAGCATCGCACAGCAACACCATTACCATATATTTCGGCACGCTTCTAAGCGCACTTCTGCAAGAAGCTTCACGCAGTAGTGAAATGTGTGCTTATAACCGCACAAATACTGTTTTGCACATGACAGTAACTGCTTGCACAGTTGCTAAGTTGCCCTGATCCATGCATGATGTACTTCTCTAGTCCAGGTTATTTCCTTTAAATTCTGGTACTTGTAGTCCTGTTGTTAATTCAAAAAACAAAACCACAAGTCTGAGAATTTAAACAAAAAATCTGGACCAGAGCAGCAAATCACAAGTGGAACTGGGAAACTTGACTGGGTTGTGCATGTAGCAGTTTTGTTATCCTGTTAGCACAGTGCAATGTGTAGTGCCGCTAGACAGAACAGCACATAGCAGCACTGATGCCGAACATACCAGCACCATTACAACAAATAATAACAAACTAACGGTAGCAGCATTAGTACTGCACATAACAGCTCCTTTGTCATAATACACACTAGTGATAGGCTCCGCATTGCTATGATTAAATCAGAGTTTTAATGAAAAAGCAGTTGTTTTTGTTTTGCTGTGGTACTGTTTGACAAATGTACATAACTTTTCTCCCAAAAACTAAATAAATCCGATTTGGATTCAGCATGCTTGAATTTCGTACATATCCGTCAAGGTGAGGGAAAGTAATGGGCCAAAAAATTGAGTTTCCCGTTCTAACTTTTCCCTCCTTTCCAGTAACAAGCATTGGCATAGCCAATAGGTCTCGCCTTTGGAACCTTATAAGTATTTAGTTATAATATCCTTGGTGCAATAACATCAACTGTTGCATGGCTAAACACTTATAAGGTCCCAAAGGCGAGACCTATTGGCTATGGCAATGCTAGTTTTCTTGGCAAACACAGGATTCATTATTAAACCAACTAACGGCACTGGTGGCCGATTTCAGGGCAGGAGAATGTGAGTTCCTCTTTCTCACGCCTTCTCCTTGTATCCTTTATCTGATTCTCTACCTGTTTCCATGTCTATATTTTCAAGCAACCAACAAGTGCAAAATCAAGAACACTGTAAGCTTTCGAATACAACATATTCCAATTGATTCAAGAGATTAAAATACATATATTATATATGCATTATATATTAGGGTAACGCCGGCTAGCATTTTTTAACACCTTGATGTGACTTTGATGACGAAAGAGGAATAATTAAATGCACATACTGTCTGGGGTCTAGGACAAGATGTTTTCATGTTTATTTTGCCTTTAGGACAAGTAGGGCTTTCACCGTGCAACAAGAACCCTTTGGCTGCCAGTACACAGTTTGATATTAACTGCAGCTAAGGTAGAATTCATATCCATGTGTTCCTGCTGTTCAAACTTGCTTTTATGGTTCATTAATGCAAAGCCTTTATTGGTACACTGTTAGCTCAGCTTGCACTACTGAGAGTGGTTCCAGCATAAACATGTGTACACACATTTGCAACGTTTACAAATATGAAACTACCTGTAATGCTCCCAAAATGCCCTCTGATTAGATGCAAACATTTGCAGTAGCTTGAAAGCAAGAGTGATGATTATTTGCTTTTAAAATACAATATGTACACAAAGTAAGCAGCTAGATAAAAAAGGTTTGCTAAACCACTGTGAAATTTTAGGTACCATTTCTTTGAAGCATCCTTTAGTACAACATGTTTGATACATGCTAAGATTTCCAAAAGATATTAATAACAGAAAAGCAGTTAAAAAACAGGTTTGGAAAGATCGTGGGAAACATGAAAATAAACAAGCATTGGAAAAGTCAATAGTTCTGGCACTGGTTGTCAGCCTTTTGATTTTGTCAATGCATGTCTTGTTTTTACATAGTTTTTGTAAAACGTTATTATTGTGGGAGTTGCCAGGTCATTGTCAATATAACCAAAATTTGCTAAAAGCAAAACTGTATGTGCTCTCAAAAAAAACACATTGCCCTGTTAATCAATCAAAATAACTTTATTCAGTCTAGATGAGACCACAAAAGTACATAGTAACATCATTACATACATCAATCAATAAAAACAAGATGTATCAGCATTATTAAAATCAAATCAATGAAAAAGACCAAATACAAGTTAATAGAATCAATTAATAGATTAGCAGTTCAATCCTGATCTATACAAAGTTAAAAACAGAACGAACTTATTGTGCAAATTAGCCAAAATTCTAAACCATCCAGGCAATTAAAGGTCAAAACAATACATGCTTAATAGAGTCCCTTAAAACACTAAGAAGCAGCAAATCACAGTAAAGTGCATTACATTCAGATCCAGCTGGCTCAACAAGGCAGAGGACTAAGTCTCATACAGCAATAAAGTGCATGTTATATAACAGACCAGGCCGGTCGAGTCCTTTAGCAAATGTCTTCTGCAGCCTCAATGATGAGGCCAGGATGCAAGCAACAATATAAGTTGTATAGGGATCTGGAAGTAATTGAAAGTACATGAGAGCAGGCTTAACCTCAATAAAGTTCAAAGATTTCATTAAAAGTAATAAAATAGTCCTTCAAGGAAGATCATAAAAACCACAAAAAAACATAAAGTGCACAAGGTCCTGGGCAGGCAAATTATCACATGTACAGGGCCTCAGCAGCACATTCCAGGTACTAGGCATAGGAAGAGTTAGTAACAGAAGAAATTGATTAAACTAGAATCTGCTGAGAAGTAACCGATGGTGACAGTTGGCTACATTAAGCAAACAGGGTTCAACAGCTGGCTCTGTTAAGATCTGTGCATGCCCAAGCACCAAGGGCTGCTCGAGTTCTGCACTCTCTCTTGCTGCTTTCCTCCATGACAGCAAATTATTCTGTGTCCAAAGGATGTCTGCCTTCACAATATCATGTGGAGAATCAAACAGGGCTGCTCTGCCTGGCTTAATAAAGGTATCCCGTATATATGCCAGCCATTTGATTAACATCCACCCAAAAGGTGAGCCACCTAATAAGGTTGCGCAAACCAATATGGTCTGACAAGTAATGCAGCTCTAGCTCCTCATGGATCATGAGAGCGGGAGTAGATGCTGGGACTGCCAAAAGACATTTGTAGAACCTATTCTCCTACACTTGAAGCTCCCTTGAATTTATATATCCCCACACGTCACTGCCAAATGTGGCTACCGAGACAGATTTGGCCTGGTAGATCTTAATCATTGCACACAGTGGCTTGCTACGAAATCTGGAGGAAAAGGAAAAAACATTCCCTATAGAGCGAGACGAGGATAATCTTTTGGATCTTTTCAGCAGAGCCCAGGTGGATCGAACATCAAAACCCACACTTAGGTTTGTATAAGTCTGAGCCATGGACAACTTATGGCCCTGAACAAGAAAGGATCTTGACTTGCTCCCCCTGGGGCCGAACACCATCGCCTGAGATTTGCTGTAGCTGATTGAGAGGTCAAGACTGCTCATGTACATGACAAAACCATCAAACAATGTCTGAAGGCCCAGGGCAGTTCTTGTCAGCAAAACAGTGTCATCCGCATATAACAATGCGGGGATCTGGCAAGTACCTGACAGTCCACCTGACTATCACATACAAGGTGAACAAAAAAGGGGCCCATATAGATCCCTGGCTTACCCCACTCTTAAGACGGAAGAAGCTAGTAAAGGACCCATCCACATTATATCAGGTAACTGCTGACATATGCTTGTGCAGATCACTAAAGAAAAAAACGGTATCTATGTCCATTCCCATATCCAGCAAAATGGGCCCCAACTTGGATTTATTTACTATGTCAAAGGCAGAGGACAGATCCATAAATGCAATAAACAGTTTGCCACTACGCACCTACGAGAGTACTTAGATCATCCTCTGCTGACTTTGCATGTGTCCCTAAGGTACGCCTGGTACGCAGGGCCAGTATATGCTTTAGCCTCCTGGGTGCTCAAACATGGAACAAACTTCCGGTGGCTCTGAGAGCTTCCATGGATCTGACTAACTTCAAGAAACTGCTGAAAAATGGCGTTTTAAGAGCTAAGTCATCCTCAGGCCAGTCATGTGTGAACCTACTAGTGGCGGGACAATCCTGTTGGTGTATCTGTGCATTTTATAAATACCTGTCATTCATTCATTAATTCATACAGTGATCCCGGTTTTGCCACTTGTTAATTAACAGAAAAAGATTTAAGCAATGATCACATATGCCTAAACTCGGGCGAAACCCAAACGGTAGATCTGAGAGACTTGAACCGTCCTCCGCCCATAACATGGCTCTCTCCAAGATGATGCTGCCCATCCCCTTGACTATCGAGTCTATCAAAGAGATTAAATGAAATCAAATGAAATACCAGCATTTGTAACGCGCACAGCTACCTCCGGAGAGGTGTCCTCACGCTGGGGGACGTCAGGAAGATTAAGCAAGCCATTGCCCAGAGTCTCCAATTCTGCTGGGCTAACCTGCCACCGGGGATCGAGCCGTGAACCCTGTGATCCAGAGTCAGGCACCCTGGCTGCTGCGCCACACCTCTTCCTGTAACAATTCAGTAGGTCTCTAGAGCCCTTTTTTATACAGGGATAATGATGGGCTGGGACAAGTATGGTCTCCCCAGTTAATATCGGGGCCCAAAGTTTAGGTGACATCTTAAACAGATCGGCAGGAATCCCATTGGGATAAGGTTCCTTATGACCTGTCATATATCCTATAGCTAATATGACTTCATCAACATTGAATGTTAAATTACCTAGGTAATTAACAAGTAGATCTCATGATGGGCAGCACTATCCAAGGAGTTATAGATACCCTCAACGGGTTAAATTAACTTCTTCGGAAGGATATGTGAAGAAATGGTATGGGCCCTATTATCAATTAATAAAGGGCATTTTAAAACCTTTAAGAACTTACTGCTATCAGCCCTGAGTAAAGCCTCCGTAAGATCAGCCCAAGCTTCCTCTTTGAGTGCTCTCTTCCTCAAGTCTAGTGCCTTTTTTTGTGCAATGCGTTATGCACCTGCGTTATGCACCTGCTAGCAATTGGGCATCAATCTTTGGGCTGAGCTTTAAGTGCAGGTATTAATGATTTGTGTCCTTTTGAGTCGTCTTTATTGAACAAACGAGGATTACTATTTGCTGCCACTTTAGGGGGAAGTGATAACCTAGATTTGACTTCAGCCCCAATCTCTGAATAAACATTCAAAAGCACTTTTTCCCCAGACACAGATCAAATTATCTACCCTTAACTTCCACAAGGCATTTCAAACATCCTCAAAAACAATCTTCGACCACCTTAGCCTTCTTTCCCGATCAGTCACTAGGCCATCCAAATGGTTAGACACACCTTGTGCCAGGGCTCCTACAGATCAATGACACTAACATAAATACAATAATGATCACTAAAACGAGAGACTCATATCAAATTGATCTAAAACATCCTGCAAAAATACAGAAATAAAAATAAAACCTATTGTGGAGTGCAAACCTCATCCGATAAAAGTGGGGGCAAAACTACTATCTGATTTTTGAAACATTTTACACATGGTGTATTCCAGATTCAATTCTGCAAAGTTATTATTCAAAAAAGGCACCCCCTTGACTATGTTTCAGGTGCAAAGATACTTCATTATACACTTGGTTGCATTGGGGGGAAGGAATATGAGCTGGGGCGGATATTAAAATCTCCCTATAAAATAAATTCAGCTATTGCATTAGCATAGGTGTCAATATTCTACATTTGATCCCTGAGAGTGGAAAGTGTGTCGCAAAAGGTAGAACCAGTGGTTGCATTATACAAATTTCACAAAACAAAACCACCAACCACAGCGGAGATAAACAAAATTGCTTGCATAATGACTGAACTTGTTGCCATATAATCCTACCGTTTAGGGAAGGAGAACCCAGGGTCAACAGACCTCCCTTTGGGTGTCCCCTTGTGGAAGGCACAGCAAGATTAAAATATGATTTATAGCTTTCCAGAAAAAAGTAGCCCTCTGTTAGACCTGGCACCATTGGCGTGGGTCTCCCTTCCATTTTTGCTGGTGCTTCATGTGTTTTTGCTGGTGTTAGATGCTGTGGGCACTGTGCCACTGCTGTCCAGTGCCACAGTGCGAGTGCTCCCTACTGTAAATTGATGTATTGATTAGTTATTCCCTGATTGGATATTTGGTTTACTTGTCAGACCCTAGTACAGTGCACTGAGTGTGCCCAGGGCATGTAAATCCAAATGCTGCTAGTGGGCTTGTAGCACTGATTGTGCCACCCACAGAAGCGGCATTGTAAAATGTGTCTAAGGTCTGCCATTGCAGAGCCTGCGTGCAGTCTGGTACTGTCATGCTGACTGGGCAAGTGCACCCACTTGCCAGTCCCTAGATCCTTCCCTTTTCTTCATATTAGTCACTCCTATGGTAGGCCCAAGGGCAGGGTGCATTGTAAGTATAAGGTAGGACAAACCCTAATGTGTGTGGCATGTCCTAATAGTGAATTACAGCCATTTTCTTTTTCACTATTGCGAGGCTACCTGTTCTCTATAGGCCAGAATGGGCTGCTGGATTGTTACATGTTTATAATCCTAGCAGACTCAGAGAACATGGTAGAAATTCGAGTTTAGTATGCCTGGACTCAGAATAATAAAATACATCTTTTAGTGACGTTTATTTTAATATTCTGTGTTTGCAAATACCAGTGTTAGAAAGTAGGTATTTGCTTGCCTAACCATTTGAGCCTGCCTCTGTGAGGTTGTGTATTCCTTTGTCTGGTTTTGTGAGTGACAGGGCTGGGCCTTCCCTCTACAATGCTGGCTCCACCTCCTGTGGTGCGTCTGATGTCTCTGCCCAGCACACTGAAAGAAGAGAAGGAAGACTGTCAACAAAGTGCTCCAGGACTGTACTTGCCTTCCACAATGCTGGTTCCACCTCCTGTGGGGCGTCTGATGTGCCTGCCCTGTGCTGTGAAAGGAAAGGAGAAGTATGGTAAACAGAGTGCTTCAGAACTGGCTTGAACTGGGCACAGGCCCCTCTCCCATCAGAGAACAAAGGATTTGGGGGTATAAATATTGGGACCCTGATCCCAAGAAATTAGATCCCTTCTGGACTGCTGAGAAGGAGGAACCTGAAGAAACTGAGGAGAGAATATTCACAAGCTGAAGTGCTGCTTGGGGGATTGGCCTGCAGTGGTTGCCTGACTGCCAAAGAGAGGAGAAAGAACTTTGTGGACTTTTCTTTCAAACTTGTGCAAAGATCTCCCATGGCTTGGAAGAGAGCTTGCCCCCTGACCGAAGTCCCAGGACCAGTGGACTTCACCAGCCTTTGTGAATTGCTTCTGGAACCAAGTGGCTACAGAGTGGCTACAGAGGCAGGGAGCTGTGACCGACTCTCACGACCGGCTCAGTGTCCTGTAGGCACCGCATCAAGCAACGTCCGCCTCGAACAACGCAAGCTCTGCGCTCACCAACTCCGTCCTGATGCCGTCACCAAGAAGGCTACGGCCGTGACCGAGCCGTAGCCTGCACCGCGACTGGTAGACACCGCGACATGCAATGCCTCGCTACCCCGAATCGAACTGGTCTGACCAACGCGGTCACTGCTGCTGACTTCGAGTCCTGTGACCGCACCGGAGTTGGGCACCGCCTCGCACGCTTCACGACACACCACCCGACTCGCACCGCTGTCCAGACTGATCGCGCCAGCTCCCGTACTCCGGCTCGTTCGCCGCACCGCAAGCTGCAAGCACCGCATCGAAGCACCGTCTCACCCTGCAACGCAGCCTTGGATCCACCGACTCTGTCAGCGGGCCGCTGCCTGCACCGCACCGAGGGACACCGCGTCCTTCAACGCTTCCTTTCTGCACCGCGACGATCACCGGAACCGGCTCGCACATCCGTGCCGGCCGCTCCAAGTAAAAAGGTACTGTGACTGAGTCTGTCAACATTTGAGTGGGCCCGAACCGACGTGGTCCGCTGGATTTGCTAGACTTTGTTATTTTCCACAACGCTGTAGCCTGCCCGGGCTACCGACTCGCACAGAACCTTGATTTAAGCCTTTTTAACAAGAACTCTTGAAAGCTAATAGTACTGTGGATTCTTTTTTGTCGTTTATTGGTCTTGTGGTAACTCTATATAAAATATACATTTTTTTGATATAAAACCTTATGTGGTGTCCATTTGTAGTGTTGTCACTGGGTTACTGTATGTGGTCACAAATGCTTAACTTACAACGCCTCTGAAATAAATCCTTGCTGCTTGTGCCATGCTACCAAGGGGTTGAGCAGGGGTTATTTTAGGAGTGTAATTCCCCCTTACTCTGACAAGAGGAGAGGGTCCCTATTAGTCATTAGTACCTACCTCTGCCAAATAGAGAACCCCAATTCTAACACCCTCTACATCCCACGTCTTCTGAAGGCGTACTATGGCAAAAGATCTGAGAAACGCGAACTAGCCTGAGTCATTTTTTTATATGTATCCCTGCCACATTCCAGGCTGCTAACCTGAGAGAACTAACAGTGGTATCTCCATTGGTTTTATAGCTTTCTGAGATAACAGTGATACTGAAAAGATCTTTCCCTGCTGTGGTGAGATTTACACCATTTGGTGAGGCCCTTCAAATGGTTAGCAGCTCTTCATCAGAGATGCGGGTACCCCAGAACATACCCACCTACTGCTGGTCCTCGCAGACTGGCCATGAAGACTGTCTCCATTATTAAGACAATCACCAAAATTATTAGCCTAAATATGTGAGCATCTCGCCTCTATGTCACGATGTACTTCGATCTGCGGGGCCCTTGTTCTGCTATCTGCGTTAACACCCTGCAAACCCCAACCCAAGTACTACTTTCAGTAAGCTGATTCTCACAATTTCAACCATGCAGTCAAACCAGTGCCTGTAAAACTTCAAATCTATTAGAGGTATGAAAAATAGAGTAACTAGCCCTGGCTGGCTCACAGACCCATTACAGGTGCTTTTGGTGCTATCACTGGTCCACAACTGAGTTTCAACTGTCAGTGGGCTGTAAAAATCTCTTAGAGAGAAATCCGGAAAAATAGCTGTACCGGTAAGCTACCTGGCAAGATTCAAAATCATTGAGACAGCTCTCGGACAGTCAAAATGAATAACTACACAATCCCCATTATTGGATTTGGGAGTTGGTCTAACCCAATCTACCCTCTGGGCCGTAATAAGCCTATTTGCCAAAAATCACCCTTCTTCATTCAGTTGGGATAGCCAGTATCAAACTTTATTTCTTAAGCTGGAATAATTTTCTCTACCCCTAATTTAAAAATGTGGGAACCCCAGTGAGTACTGGAACATAGGGGGGGCCAAGGAAAGAAGGAGACTAAGAATAACACAGGAGGGTGTGGGACTGTCTTTACTACTTGCAGCACCTGACCAAGCGCATTGAGACCCGGAATGGGTGATTAGTGCGCGCTACAAATGTTTGATTGATTGATTGATTGAAAATCTCGCAAGTACGAAACCTATTGCATTGCAAATGCATGTGTACTGTGGTAAATAACTGGGAGGAGATCCAGAAGAGTTGAATGAATCCTTTAATGAGTAGAAGAGTAGTAACAAGAGCGGACCCTTCCCTGCAGCAGCAAACAGTAAACTGCCACAGAATAGAACCCACTAAACATATGACAACAAAGAACACAGAAGTAAAAGCATTCCTTACATTAAACATTCTACTAAGATATTCTATAAAGACTAGAGTGATAACTAAAACAGTACAATTTATTACACATCTTCTTCCTTTCTATTGAAGAAGAGATGAAACAATACCTAATAAAAAAACAAAAGAAAAGAAAACAAACTAACAAACAAAGTCCTGCAAATATGCAGGTGGTCTTTGAAATCTTATAATATGCTCATTTGATAAACCAACCTCAGGTAGACCCTGAGTTAGAGTGTGAGCCTGAAGCACACGAGCATCTCCAGCACCAGAATTATTGACCTCACTCAGAGGCAAAGATTGAACTAGAGCATGAGCAGCTAGGAGATAACCACTAGTACCAAGAGAGGAAGAATCTACATTATCATTGAACTCAGCCCCATTCCTCTTATAAAGAGCCACTCTCCTAAAATTCCAACACTCACCATTGTTGAGAATAACACAATGATCAAGGACTTTCTTCACTTTGAAAGGCCCCTTGAATTTCGACAAACCTCTCTGCAACCTACCACTCTTGATTTTGACTAAATCACCAACCATGAAAGGAGATGGAATACTCGCAGCAGCAGGAATAATAGGATGCTTTGTTTGTAACGTGACAACCTGCTTCATCCAGGCTGGTACTAACTTCAAACCAGGACTTCGTCCTCTCATCAACTGAAAAGGTGACTGCTGCCCATGGATTAAAGGAGTTGTGCGATAGGCCCATAGCATTTCATTGACCATTTTCCTTACAATACCTCCATTAGTAGATGCCATTTGGATAATACCCTTAACAACTTTGTTGGCCCTCTCACATATCGCGTTACCCTGAGGATTATACAAGGACGTGCGATGATGTGATATGCCACAGTCCTTCAAAAATGATTGCATGTCCTTAGAAATGAGTCGTGTGCCATTGTCAGTGATAATGACAGAAGGTATACCCTCATCCTTAAAAAGATTGCCCAAGAATCTAATCGTACTTTCAGTGGTAATGTCATGAGCAAAATGAACAACCAATCATTTTGAATAAACATCCACAACCACTATGGCAAACCTATCTTTCTCATTGAGTTCACCCATAGGACCGATGAAATCAAGCAAATAGTATGCCAGGGTAAGCCTGGATTTTGTATGTGTCTCAACTGACTTTGACCCCACTTTCAAACGTTTCTCGCCTTCTCTGCACATGGCACAATTCTCTACCCACTCTACCACTTGAGCATCAATACCCGACCACCAAAAGTGACTTTTAAGCCGCCGCTGTGTAAGACTTTGGCCCATATGACCCTCATGAGCTAAGGCCAACAATTCATTCCTAAGGCCAAATGGAGGTATAAACTTCTCATCTTTAAGCAAAATGTTTTTGTTGATAATGGAAAGATTGTCCAAAACCTTGATGAAAGGTCTGACTGAGACAGAGACAGCACTCTCCCGCCTAGAACCAGGTTTCAAGAGCTTAATAACTTCCTGGAGTGTATGATCATTAACCATTTCCCTCCCCCAATCGCTGGCCATTAAAACACCCTTCCCAACAAACACAGCATCTTCAATAGAGGCAACAGCGATATCATCCATGCTCACAGAAACCTCAGAGTTGTGAAAAGTACGCCAATCTAAAGACATTCTAGAGAGGCAATCTGCTTGCACATTTTTCCATCCTTGAATATATTCAACAGAATATTGAAACTCTTGGAGTCTTGCAGCTAATCTCATAAGCCTAGTAGAACCTTTACCAGCCCCACCCGGGGAAAGAACTTTAAAAAGGGGTTTGTGATCCGTCCTCAGGACAGATTTCATACTCCACAGATACGCTCTAAAGTATTCCACTGCCCAGGAGGCAGCTAATGCCTCTCTTTCGATGAACGAATAATTTGTTTCTGAATCAGTCAAAGTCCTTGACGCAAAAGCTACAGTAAACTCAGAGCCACCTTTGATTTGTGAAAGCATGGCACCCAGGCCAGTCGCACTAGCGTCTACTGTAACAATAGATTTGTTATGGACATCAAAAGGTGACAATACATTGGCATTACAAATTTCTTTCTTGATGTTATCAAAGCACTCTTCATGTTGAACATTCCATGCAAAACTGACCCCGCGCTTAAGTAGAGATCTCAAACACGCAGTTTTATCTGAAAAACTTTTTACAAATTTCGCGTAATACTCGAGAAGTCCCATAAAGGAACGTAATTGTTCCTTGTCCTTGGGTCGAGGTGCAGAATGAATAGCTTGACACAGATCCCTTTTTGGTTTAATGCCCAATGGAGTGATAGTATAGCCCAAATAGTCAACGTGATCGACTGAAAAGAGACTGCGAAGTGTAAGACCAGAGGAAGACAATTTATTTAAGACAATTTTAAGAGTAAAATTGTGCTGTTCCACAGACTGCCCATAAATTAAAATATCGTCCTGAAAGTACACTATGTTCCCAACACCCTCAAATATATTGGAAACCATTCTTTGAAACACGCTAGCCGCAGAATTGAGGCCAAAAGGGAGACGAGTAAACTGAAAGGTACCCCAGGGAGTGATAAAGGCAGTTAAACGTTTTGAATCCTTGTGTAAGTCAATTTGGTGGTATACACTTTTGAGGTCAAGTTTCGAGAAACCTTTAGCCCCCTTAAGAGTACTGACTGTAGGAGAGTGGGGTCTGCAATCCTATGGTCACCCCAGATTTTTGCTTTTTTGCTTCACTGGTTTACGACTTTCCCTGGCTGTGGGCCTGCTAATCAGACCCGCAGCCTAGCTGTTCTCTCTCTAAATTGACATCCATGTACTTTATGTGCATTTACCAATTGGTACTGGGCCACCTTATCAGTCCCTGTACAGTGTACCTTAGGTATCCAGGGCATAGGTGTACCCAGGGCCTACCAGGGGCTGAAGCATGTATTATGCCCCCCCTGGCTGGCCATCTAAAACTGACACAACTGGCTGCTAAGACAGCTGGGGCAAGGTGGTGTAATCACCCTTTGCTGTAGATATAGTTACCTATATCTAACCCCAAAATGGACACATATATTCCTATCAGTCACTCCTATGGCAGGCCTTATCAATCCTGAAGGCAGAGTGCTTGGAATTGTGTGAGATGGTGCTCTGGCATGAGCTGAGCCCGTCTGCAGCTTGCGGAACCAAGTCCTAATAGCTGTTCCATGATAACGCTATACCATATACTCTTAAGTGCATTATCATCCTCGCGGTTGAATGCTAACTCTGGTATAACATTATCAAAACATGTCGAGTAAGGTGTCATACGAATTGGAATACAACCCCCTCACCAATTCTGGCGACAGGGGTAGCATTCCACCCTTCGAGAGGGACACGACATGTATGTAACTGTGAACCCCGGTTAAAGTTAACTCGAGCCTTGGCATTACAAAATGGATGCTGCCACCACAGACACAAGTCTGACCTCCTGCTGCTGGGAGTCCTTCCAGCGAGGGAGGCTTGGACAAAGGGTTTCCTTCCTTGGGAGGTGCTAGCACCACCCCAGACAGGATTTTGTGTATTGGGTAGGACAGGCCTGAAAGGAATGAGACATGCCTGGGGCACACAAGGTGCCCTGTGCATACACCGGTTCAAACCAGTTGCTGGGGCATCCCTGCCCCAGCTCTGGCGCGAAACCGGACAAAGTATAGGGGGTGTAACCACCCCCCCTTCCTGGTCCCACCCATAGGAGGGACCTAGTCGTAGTACAGCCCCCTTTAGCAGGCTAAAGGTAGGAGCTGGTCCCATTCCAAATTAGATTATCCTGAACAACTTTTACAAGAAGAAACTCTGGACTTCGACGTTCTGCTCCACAGAAGACTGAAGAATCTCCCTTGTGGGCAATGAGTGTCCACCCTGCTACTGCAGGCACCATCAAGCGTCCAGCGGCTTCACTTTGTCATCTTCCCTTGAGGATCCAGACTTCAGAGCCCGACGAGACCCAGATTCCCAGACCTCTCTGACCTCAACTCACATCTGCAGCACAGCTGAGATCCGTGGGTGCGACGAGACACGTGGGACCGGCCATCTTGAAAGAAACTGCACTTCGCTTCCAGCACAACTCCCGAGGTAAACTCGACCAAGTGCTTTGGGGATTGAGAAGCCCCAGCCCCGAGCAGCCCCTGCACCGAAGATCAGTCCTCCAGCTTCCACGAGATCTGGGTGGGGCCCTTCTGCTTGTTTGCTGCTCGACGCGTTGTCTGGTCACTTGCCGGCTGGCTAGTGACCTCCTAGACGACGAACTTTGAAAACTACACTGCTGGTCTGGTTGCTCCAGACTGGCCCTTGCTCCCTTTCAAAAGAGGAGCACCCTGAACTCTCCTAGTCCGCACCAGACGCCTTTTTCACTCACCGCGTGGGTTGCCTTTGCCAAGGCATGTTGACGCCGAATCCGGAACAGACACCGCCGACAGCGAGAGCCTGCGTGGGACAGCTCGTGCCTCCATCCTGGTTGTCGAAGACGCCTCCTGGTTCACGTGGCTGCAGAGTCAAGCGTCCACTCTTCACCTGATCGTGACGACGACATCTGGTTCTTTCCTGGTTCCACTCCAGTCACTGGCTAGTGACTTTGAACATTGTCCCCTCTGCTTTCAGGTCTTCAGCTTTCCTGATCCACCCTTGGATCACACCGGACATCTTCCTCCTGGTCACCTGCAGGATCTTTTCTTTCAGGCTCCATAGACTTCAACGCAGAAACCCGACACGACTTCGCACCTATGCACCCGCAGCCCGTGGGTGAGGTAACGAGAGCATTTCGGTGCTCAAGGGTAGCTTGACTCTCCTAGTGTCCAGATTCACAGTCGTTTTAGTCCTAACCAGTCAGGATTGTCCGTACTCACCTTTTTCTTGAACTGTACTGTCCATAGACGTTGTTACGCATCCCGCGTGTGAGTTCACACTCTGCACCCGCATCCCGTGGGCCTCCTATTACTTACCTAAAGTTAGGATAGCATAGTCCCAGCGGTCCTACAGCCTCTGGACAGCTCCATTCCTTCTATCGATTTCCTTAACCCATTTACTTAGTATATGGTTTGCTGTGCCCCTAGGGCACCATTGTAATTTTGTGCAACTTATCGTATTTTTCCTATATATTGTTTATTTTCATAACAACCTGTGTGGTGTCCTTTCATCTGGTATTCAAGGGGTTATATTGTGGTAAAACAGCTGGTTTCACATGCCAAAAGAGTTTAGCCTAAGACTGCTTTGTCCATGCTACCATTAGGATAGCTGGTCTATAAGGTTGACTTACAACCAATCACCATAAGGGTTGTTTGGACGGATACAAGGTGATCACTAGAACTAGTGAGCATCATATATCAGGCCAACTTCTCACATTGGTGTGCAGCGGTTGGGATTGGAGCTTGCTGTTGTTTTTACCACATATAATCTTGAAATATCATTTGAAAGATCACATAAGGTGCCATAGGTACATATAACAAGCTTAGAAATACTCTGAGGTCTACTGAACCAGCTGTTGTAGTAGAAAGGGCCTAGCACACCCTAACTACAACTCTTAGCAAGGGATCAGTAGGAAAACCCATAGTGTAGGTAGGTGCATCACTTACACCTCACTAGAAAGCATGTCTACCCATGGGGAGACTTCAGAGACTCCCCTAGTGGTTAGTGACCCTCCACATGTCATTTCCAGATATGCAGCTCTCAGTTTCCAGGAGATGAGACAATTGTGTACCTCCAGGAAATTGAAACAGGGTTCCAACCCTACCACTCCTTTTCTGTTAGGTCTCTTAGAGACATATGATGCTAGAAAGGCCTCTAACCCAGGCCCCTCTAATCCACATGGGAGCATGCCCCCTTAGAAGGTACTCCTGGTGATCCAGACTCTAACCTCCCTGAAACAGAGAATGTAGCTGAGGAGGAAGAGGAAGACTTATCTAAGGATGAGGCAGACAATGGGCTACCTTTAGTCAGCAGACTTACAAGGGCCAACTTAGACCTACATAGGGAAGGAACTGGGGGACCCCCAGTGCTAACCCTAAGCAGGCCTAACTTTGGGGCTAGAAGAGATAGATCTCATTCTAGGGACTCCAATAGATCTGTGCACTCTCGTGCCTCTCATGTATCTGCTCAAAGGAGGATGACTTCCCCTCAGAGGAGAGAACATGAGGCAAAGATGAAGGAAGCTAATCTGAGGATTCAAAGGGAAGAACTTGCCCTTGCCAAAGAGAAGCTTGCCTTTGCTATAGAGCAACAATTGAGTGGGTTAGCACCCACTGGTGGCAGCAATATCCCTAGGGGTAAAGAAAGGGGTTTTGATACTAGAAACCTGAGTAAAATAGTGCCCTCCTATAAGACAGGAGATGATATCCACAAGTGGATACCTGCTCTGGAGAGAGCCTGCAAAGTACAGCAGGTACCCCAGAGTCGGTGGGCAGCTATATTGTGTCTCTCCTTTGAAGGCAAAGGTAGAGATAAGCTCCTCACTGTTAGGGATGAGGATGCTAATGATTACCAAGTCCTAAAAACTGGACTGATTAATGGGTTTGGCTTAACAACTGAACAGTACAGGTTAATGTTGAGAGACACCCAAAAAACTCAGGCTCGGGATTGGACTGACTTTGTTGATTGTGCCACTAAGGCTTTGGAAGGCTGGTTGATGGGAAGTAGAGTTACTGATTACACAGGATTGTATAATCTAATTATGAGAGAGCAAATCTTAAATAATTGTCAGAACCAATTGTTGCATCAGCACCTGATTGACTCAGATCTGACCTCTCCACTAGAATTGGGAAAGAAGGCAGACAGATGGGTCAGAACCAGGGTCAAGCAGCAGAACCAGAACCAGGGTGGTGGCCAGAAGAAAGCAGAAGGGTAATAACGAGAATAAGCAAAATGACCAGAAGTCTTCAACAGGGCCCCAACAATCTAAGGAGCGTGGGTCCCAGAATTCCCAAAAGAAGAAGAATGATGGTCCTAAGAAACCATGGTGCCAATACTGTAAAAGTAAGACTCACTGGTTTAGAGAGTGCACCAAGAAAAGGCCAAACTCCTACCACTACTGTCCCTAAGACACCTGCACCCCTAGTACAGTTAGTAGTGGTAGTGTACCTCCCAAGGCTATAGTTGGGTTAATCCTGGGAACTGAGGTGGGTACCTACTCAGGCAGTTCTTGTTTGTACTGGGGGCATGGATATGACCCCTACTGTAAGTCCTAGTACTCTGGGCAAATACAGGCAAACGCCTTTAATCAATTGAAAAATGGCTCAGGCCTACAGGGACACATGTGCCAGTGTCACTATGGTGACACCAACATTTGTGGACCCTGACCAGATCATGCTAGGTTCAGACTACCTAGTGACCAATGCTAGCAATGTCACTACCAATCACAGTATGGCAGTTTTTAATTTCTCCTGGGGAGGGGCAACTGACCTCAAAAGGGTTGTAGTTAGTTCAGACCTCCCAGTAGATTGTCTTTTGGGCAATGATTTGGAATCCTCACTGTGGTCAGATGTGGAGTACAGGACTCATGTAGAAATGCTAGGTCTCTCCTCACATGTCCTTGCTGTGACCAGGTCACCGGCCAAGAAATGCCCAGCTGAACAAGTGCTGGATCCTGGAAGAATGGCCCAGGCACTACCCAAGAGGAAGAACAGTAGGGTTAAGGCAGAGCCTTCCCCCCTGACTCAGGTTGAGGATCAGCCCTCTCAGGAGGCTGACCCAAAGACCCCAGAAGGAACTGTCCTAGAAGAGCTTGAACCTGAACAGGTTGAGTTTCTTGGGACAGGGGGACCTTCCAGGGCAGACTTGAGACAGGCACAGTTAGACTGTTCCTCCCTTGAACCCCTCAGACAGCAGGCTGCCGCTAAGGCTGCAGGGAATGCTACAGGTGCCCACAAGGTATATTGGGATGATGGACTCCTATACTCTGAGGCAAGAGACCCCAAACCTGGTGCTACCAGGAGGCTGGTCATCCCCTTGTCTCTTAGAGGTTTCCTTCTCACCTTAGCCCATGAGATTCCCCTTGCAGGTCATTTAGGCCAGAACAAGACTTGGGACAGGCTTGCCCCACACTTTCACTGGCCTCATATGTCTGAAGACACCAAAGAATGTTGTCGCTCATGTGTCACCTGTCAAGCCAGTGGCAAATCAGGTGGCACAACAAAGGCCCCCCTTATACCACTACCTGTGGTGAGGGTACCCTTTGAAAGAGTGGGGATAGACATTGTTGGACCAATGGACCGCCCAACAGCATCTGGGCACAGATTTATACTGGTGGTAGTGGATCGTGCCACCAGGTATCCAGAAGCTATTCCCCTTAGGACCACTACAGCTCCTGTTGTGGCCAGGGCCCTGTTTGGAGTTTTCTCCAGAGTGGGGTTTCCTAAGGAGGTTGTCTCTGACAGGGGTGCAAACCTCATGTCAGGATACTTGACTGCAATGTGGAAGGAGTGTGGTGTAAATTACAAATTTACCACACCCTATCACCCACAGTGCAATGGGCTTGTTGAGAGATTCAACAAGACCCTAAAAGGGATGATAAAAGGGTTACCTGAAAAGCTTAGGCGAAGATGGGACATCCTTTTACCCTGCCTCCTGTTTGCTTACAGAGAGGTCCCACAGAAGGGGGTTGGCTACAGCCCTTTTGAGCTTCTGTTTGGGCATCCTGTAAGAGGACCCCTATGTCTTGTGAAGGAAGGATGGGAGTTACCTCTCAAAAAGCCTAAGCTTGACATAGTGGACTATGTACTTGGTCTCCTCTCCAGGATGGCAGAGTACATGGAGAAGGCATCCAAAAACCTTGAGGCCAGCCAAGAACTCCAAAAAGCTTGGCATGACCAAAAGGCTGTCCTAACTGTGTATCATGCAGGACAGAAGGTGTGGGTGTTGGAGCCAGTGGCCCCAGCAGCTCTCCAAGACAAGTGGTCTGGACCCCATACCATCACTGAGCAAAAGGGAGAGGTCACCTACTTGGTGGACATGGGAACTCCCAGGAGCCCCCACAGGGTGCTTCATGTAAACAGGCTCAAGGCAATTGTCGACAGGGAGGACATGGGCTTGCTCATGGCCACAGATGAGGGGCAGGAGGAAGAGAGTGACCCTCTCCCAGACCTGCTCACTCAGAACCCTGATGATGGGTCAGTAGATGGTGTAGTCTTTTCTGACAGCCTCTCTGAGCATCAACAAAAGGATTGTAAACAGGTTCTTCAATCCTTAAGGCAAATGTTCTCACTGACCCCCAGTCAGACAAACTGTTGCACCCATGAGGTAGACACTGGTGACAGTCTGCCTGTCAAGAGCAAAATCTACAGGCAACCTGACCATGTCAGGGACTGCATTAAGAAAGAAGTTCAAAAGATGTTGGAGTTGGGAGTCATTGAACCCTCAGAGAGCCCTTGGGCTAGTCCTGTAGTTCTAGTGCCAAAACCTCACACCCAGGATGGTAAGAGAGAGATGGGGTTTTGTGTAGACTACAGGGGTCTCAATGCTGTCACTAAGACAGATGCCCATCCAATACCTAGGGCAGATGAGCTCATAGACAAGTTGGCTTCTGCAACTTTCTTTTTTTTTTTTTTTAAAAACCTTTATTGTGCATCAATAGCATACATATATGGGCCTACATCCACCTGGCCGGCCTCGAAAGCAATTATGAGCACATTCGTTAGCAATAAAACAACTCAGCAGTCTCCCCAGTACGAGATACGACAGTAGTCCCAAAACAGTACCGTAGTTTAACGTGACCAGTGAGCTACAGGATTCGATATGGTTAATTCTATGAATTGAAAATAAAAGGATCAGGTGCAGTACAATCAACCGAGGACAGGGAGCGAGCAACGCCCACGACAGAATATCAACAGACCCAGTAATCATAAGTGAGGTATCGGTGCTGAAATACACTGATCAGGATGAAAAACATATAATCACATTTCGCACTAGTCATCGCCCACCCCATGAACGCAAAGTTACCGTAATAACAAATACAAAAAGTCATAAAAGGCAAAAATGGCAAAAACTGGGCGCAATATCTAACCGACACACTGACCCAAAAAGAAAGGGAAGATAAAGAAAACAAAGAAAAGGAGAAGAGAAGAGACAAAAAAGGCCAATAGAAACAGAAAAAGGACAAAACGAAAGAACCCCCCCTCCCCACCCCCCACCCTGCACCCCTGCAGAGGCTACGGCCTACCCCCCCCCTAGCAGCGTGCCTATCGCCCATGAAGAATACCCGAAATTCAGTCAAAGAAAGAGAAGGAAAATACATTTTAGAAAACTGGAGGAGGGCCATCTGTACGGGCTCCCGGCCATCCCTCCCACAAAAACACTCCTCCCCAAGACCTATAGTACACAACAGCAAGCAATCAAGTCAGTAAGTAATGGGGAGAATTATCAAAATATTGTAGAAAGAAGCGTATCAAAAATAACGCTCGTCCCCCATCCCCGCCAGCCACCTAGATGTCAACGTTGAAGAGATACATCTCACCCCTGGCCAGTCCTTGTAAGTCCCATAAGGCACATCTGCCGATCGAGTACCATATCAGTCAGTAGAAAGAAACAAAATATCCAAGCAAGGCCGAAGAGCAACATTTCTGCAACTTTCTTGAGTACATTTGACCTAACAGCTGGTTATTGGCAGATCAGGTTAGCTGAGGATGCCAAGGCCAAGACAACATTTTCTACCCCAGGAGGTCATTACCAGTTTGTGGTGATGCCCTTTGGTTTGAAAAATGCACCTGCCACTTTTCAAAGGTTGGTGAACCAAGTTCTCACTGGGTTGGATGACTTTTGTGCAGCATATCTAGATGATATTGCTGTCTTTAGCTCCACCTGGGAGGATCACCTGATCCACCTGAGGAAAGTTTTGGAGGCCCTGCAAAAGGCAGGCCTCACTATCAAGGCCACCAAGTGCCAGATAGGGCAGAGTCAGGTTGTGTACCTGGGCCACCTTGTAGGTGGAGGCCAGGTTCAACCCTTGGAGACTAAGATACAGGCCATAAAGGACTGGGCTCCTCCAACCACCCAGACACAGGTCAGGGCTTTCTTGGGCCTGTCTGGTTACTATAGGAAGTTTGTCAAAAATTATGGGTCCATTGTGACACCACTTGATGACTTGACTAGCAAGAAAATGCCAAAGAAAGTTCAGTGGACAGTTAGCTGTCAGAAGACATTCGATGACCTAAAGCAGGCCATGTGTACTGCACCTATTCTCAAGAGTCCTGACTACTCCAAAACCTTCATTGTCCAAACAGATGCACCTGAGTTGGGTGTGGGAGCTGTTCTATCTCAACTGAATATTGACGGTCATGACCAGCCCATTGCTTTTATAAGTAGAAGGCTGACCCCTAGAGAGAAACGTTGGTCAGCTATTGAGAGGGAGGCCTTTGATGTGGTTTGGGCCCTGAAGAAGTTGAGGCCATACTTGTTTGGAACTCACTTCAAGATTCAGACCGACCATAAGACCCTCTTATGGCTAAATCAGATGAAGGGTGAAAACCCCAAACTTCTTAGGTGGTCCAGTTCCCTACAGGGGATGGACTTTACAGTGGAGCACAGACCAGGGACTGACCATGGCAATGCAGATGGTCTCTCCAGGTATTTCCACTTAGAACAGGAAGACGCACCTGGTCAAGGTTAGTTTAATGTCCCTAAGTTTTTCGGGGGGTTATGTAGGAGAATGGGGTCTGCAATCCTATGGCCACCTCAGATTTTTGCTTTTTTTATTCACTGGTTTATGACTTTCCCTGGCTGTGGGCCTGCTAATCAGACCCAGAGCCTAGCTGTTCTCTCTCTAAATTGACATCCATGTACTTTAGGTGCATTTACCAATTGGTACTGGGCCACCTTATCAGTCCATGTACAGTGTACCTTAGGTATTCAGGGCATAGGTGTACCCAGGGCCTACCAGGGGCTGAAGCATGTATTATGCCACCCCTGGCTGGCCATCTAAAACTGACACAACTGGCTGCTAAGACAGCTGGGGCAAGGTGGTGTAATCACCCTTTGCTGTAGCTATAGTTACCAATATCTAACCCCAAAATGGACACATATTCCTATCAGTCACTCCTATGGCAGGCCTTATCAATCCTGAAGGCAGAGTGCTTGGAATTGTGTGAGATGGTGCTCTGGCATGAGCTGAGCCCGTCTGCGGCTTGCGGAACCAAGTCCTAATAGCTGTTCCATGATAACGCTATACCATATAATCTTAAGTGCATTATCATCTTCGCGGTTGAATGCTAACTCTGGTATAACATTATCAAAACATGTCGAGTAAGGTGTCATACGAATTGGAATACTACCCCCTCGCCAATTCTGGCGACGGGGGTAGCAATCCACCCTTCTAGAGGGACACGAGATGGACGTAACTGTGAACCCCGGTTAAAGTTAACTCGAGCCTTGGCATCACAAAATGGATGCTGCCACCACAGACACAAGTCTGACCTCCTGCTGCTGGGAGTCCTTCCAGCGAGGGAGGCTTGGACAAAGGGTTTCCTTCCTTGGGAGGTGCTAGCACCACCCCAGACAGGATTTTGTGTATTGGGTAGGACAGGCCTGAAAGGAATGAGACATGCCTGGGGCACACAAGGTGCCCTGTGCATACACCGGTTCAAACCAGTTGCTGGGGCATCCCTGCCCCAGCTCTGGTGCGAAACTGGACAAAGCATAGGGGGTGTAACCACCCCCCTTCCTGGTCCCACCCATAGGAGGGACCTAGTCATAGTACAGCATCCTTTAGTAGGTTAAAGGTAGGAGCTGGTCCCATTCCAAATTAGATTATCCTGAACAACTTTTACAAGAAGAAACTCTGGACTTCGATGTTCTGCTCCACAGAAGACTGAAGAATCTCCCTTGTGGGCAAGGAGTGTCCACCCTGCAACTGCAGGCACCATCAAGCGTCCAGCGGCTTCACTTTGACGTCTTTCCTTGAGGATGCAGACTTCAGAGCCCGATGAGACCCGGATTCCCAGACCTCTCCGACCTGAGATCCGTGGGTGCGACGAGACACGTGGGACCGGCCATCTTGAAAGAAACTGCACTTCGCTTCCAGCACAGCTCCCGAGGTAAACTCCACCAAGTGCTTTGGGGATTGAGAAGCCCCAGCCCCGAGCAGCCCCTGCACCGAAGATCAGCCCTCCAGCTTCCACGAGATCTGCGTGGGGCCCTTCTGCTTGTTTGCTGCTCGACGCGTTGTCTGGTCACTTGCCGGCTGGCTAGTGACCTCCTAGACAACGAACTTTGAAAACTACACTGCTGGTCTTATTGCTCCAGACTGGCCCTTGCTCCCTTCCAAAAGAGTAGCACCCCGGACTCTCCTAGTCCGCACCAGACGCCTTTTCCACTCACCGCGTGGGTTGCCTTTGCCAAGGCCTGTTGACGCCGAATCCGGAACAGACACCGCCGACAGCGAGAGCCTGCGTGGGACAGCTCGTGCCTCCATCCTGGTCGTCGAAGACGCCTCCTGGTCCAGGTGGCTGCAGAGTCAAGCGTCCACTCTTCACCTGATCGCGATGACGACATCTGGTTCCTTCCTGGTTCCACTCCAGTCACTGGCTAGTGACTTTGAACATTGTCCCCTCTGCTTTCAGGTCTTCAGCTTTCCTGATCCACCCTTGGATCACCCCGGACATCTTCCTCCTGGTCGCCTGCAGCATCTTTTCTTTCAGGCTCCATAGACTTCAACCCGACACGACTTCGCACCTATGCACCCGCAGCCCGTGGGTGAGGTAACGAGAGCATTTCAGTGCTCAAGGGTAGCTTGACTCTCCTAGTGTCCAGATTCACAGTCGTTTTAGTCCTAACCAGTCAGGATTGTCCGTACTCACCTTTTTCTTGAACTGTACTGTCCATAGACGTTGTTACGCATCCCGCGTGTGAGTTCACACTCTGCACCCGCGTCCCGTGGGCCTCCTATTACTTACCTAAAGTTAGGATAGGGTAGCCTTAGTGGTCCTACAGCCTCTGGACAGCTCCATTCCTTCTATCGATATCCTTAACCCATTTACTTAGTATATGGTTTGCCGTGCCCCCAGGGCACCATTGTAATTTTGTGCAACTTATCGTATTTTTCCTAAGAGATTGTCATGTGCTTAGCCCTCTGATCTCATAAAGAGTTCAGAGGTGTTTGTTATTAATAAATATATTGTTTATTTTCATAACAACCTGTGTGGTGTCCTTTTATCTGGTATTCAAGGGGTTATATTGTGGTAAAACAGCTGGCTTCACATGCCAAAAGAGTTTAGCCTAAGACTGCTTTGTCCATGCTACCATTAGGATAGCCGGTCTATAAGGTTGACTTACAACCAATCACCATAAGGGTTGTTTGGACTGATACAAGGTGATCACTAGAACTAGTGAGCATCATATATCAGGCTAACTTCTCACACTGACCAAGTCTGTAATATTAGGCAAGGGAAAAGTGTCTGCCACCACACACTGATTCAAGGACCTCAGGTCCACACAGAAGCGGAGTTTGCTGTCCGACTTCTTCGTGACGACAATTGGAGAAATCCATAGAGAAGCCTCCACAGGCTCAATAACTCCACTAGCCAACATATCATCAATAAGCTGCTTAACCTCATCCCTGACAACAATAGGAATCCGCCTGACTTTATGTTGCAGAGGGACTGAGTTTTTTTTTTAAAATAATTTTGTGTGAGCACCCTTTAAGACGACCAAGACTCTCCCAAACACACCAGCAGCATCAGAAAGAATAGTATGTAATTCTCCGTCTTCAATGATCATAACCTGTGGGTTGGCACGGGGATTGACTATAATACTCAAATCATATTGGTGAACCCACCCCAAGATTGCAGGACCAGATGCAGATACATAGACCTTCCCTTGAATTTCCCTGGTAGAAAACTTAATGTTTGCTTCAAAGTAACCCAGAGTGTCCAAAGGTTCCCCTTGGTAGCCATCAGGAGAAATGTCTTTGGGAAGAAGTGGTCCCGTCCCCCACACTTCCAGAAACAACGCATTAGGAATAATTGTGTAACGTGAACCCGTGTCGACCATTAAGTGAACTATTTTATCATTAATAGTGAAAGGAGCTTTAGGCTTATTTCTCCCTTTATGTTCCTCTTCAGTAACACCAGAATCTACTACTAAAATCTTATTATTATCATCACAAATTCTAGTGGCGTCCTCTATACATGCAACAGAAGAACGATTTTTGCTCTTACAATCTCTTGCATAGTGACCCAAACGTCCACACTTAAGACATTCTTGCTTGGCAGCAAAGCAAAACTTGGATTCATATGCATGACCAGAACTGCCACACCTATTACATTTTTTGGTATTATAGACTCTAACAGGATTTTGAACTTTTGTGGGAAAAATGTTCTTGAAAGCTTTCTTATTCTTAACTGCAGCAACTTCACTTTATTCCTCATCTACTTGAAAACCATCCAGAGAGTCATGAAGAGAGACCTTGTTAACGTCACTTGTACTTCCCCTTTTCTCAAGTTCCTTCATTCAACCCTCAGATTGCTCAACTATTTTGGCCAACTCAATAGCAGTTTGCAAGTCTGGATTTTTAGCTGCCCACAAGCGTTCTTGGATTTTTTTTATTATTGCATTGGACGATGAGCTGATCCCTGATCAGTTCATCAGTCATGTTTCCCAAACTTGCACTTAACTGACATCTCTCGGAGTCTAGAAACAAAATCATCGATGGACTCATCAGTTTTTTGAGACTTGGTATAGAACTTGTACCTATTCATAACAAGATTCTCTTCTTTGGAATATCTGTTTTCCAGGCGAGAAACTGCTTCTCGGTATTCATCTAGAGGAGCTTGAGCTCCTGCTCGTAGAACTTGAGGGAGAAACTTGAAAGCTCGCTGGCCTTCTTTCCCTACTGAGCTCAACAAAAGTGTTTTTTTTCTCTTGGCCGAAAACTTCTGCGCGTCAAGCTCATCTAAGTAATTATCGAACATAGGAAACCAGTCTTCCCAAGATATGCCTGGTTGACCAGGGTTAGGAAGAAAGCTTTGTGGAAGTACAACTGTACAGTTCTGTGGAGCATTTTGTACTGACATAGTAATGATGAGATGCTACTAGATATAATTAAAAAACAAAGAAACTATCCACACCACACTAAGTACTGGTATCCGTCAACAACAAAGTAAAAAAACAGTTTAAACCCCCCAAAAAAAACAGTACCTGAAACAAGATCAATATGACGTGTGTATCGTCGAGGACATAAATCACACTGTGATTCGGATACACAAATGGCGTGTGTATCGCCGGCGAGAACTCTGAGAACTAAATTGCACAACGCTGGAATCGGATACACAAGTGGCGTGTGTATCGCCCACCTGAGAGGTGTGAGTAAAAGAAGCTTTGAAGAGGATAAATGTTCACCGGCGTGTATAACCTCCTCTCGGGTTGCTGTGATAACCGCTGAAAGCCGAAAGGCTTCATTGAGTGACGCGGTATGTAGCTGCAGAGTAATTGGATGAGACAGGTTGCTGTGGTAACTGAGAAGAAACAAGATGGCTGCCTTAGATGACGTGGTTACTAAACTGGAAGTCGATAGGATGAAACAACGTTAGCGTGAGCCTGGAGAGATAGACGTCACCTTGACAAAGTGGATTGGTCAATTTTAAGTTTCTAGGCAAGACGTCATCAAGCTCTCCACCAAATCCCATGAACATTCTACGGCGTCATCATTACAGCAGAGGAATGCAGTGAAGGCAGAACCAGGGAAAACGTTAGGTAGAGTTATACGCGACTCAGAGAAGAGATAGCGCGATATACAAACACAGAAGCCAGGCGTTTAAAGACAACAAGTGAGTGCCCACAATCACTGAAACAGTCCAGAACGTCATGTTTAAGTTTACACGAAGGACACTTAATTCAGTTCATCCAATGAAAACAGGAAGTGTTTCTTCACGCAGAGTCTTTAAAGACTCAAATATACGGTCCATAAAACATAAAGTCAATAAAACGCTCACCTCACGAATGAAACTGAACAGAGATTGTAAATTGAAGAGGATAGAGCCGACGTGAAGAAGCTGAGTTTGGTCCACTCTTGTTAGAATGGATAGAAAACGATGTAAGACGAGGTTGGTAGCAAGCGATGGGTTTGAAGTATCGTCGCCAAAAAGTTGTGGTAAATAACTGGGAGGAGATCCAGAAGAGTTGAATGAATCCTTTAATGAGTAGAGGAGTAGTAACAAGAGCGGACCCTTCCCTGCAGCAGCAACCAGTAAACTGCCACAGACTAGAACCCACTAAACATATGACAACAAAGAACACAGAAGTAAAAGCATTCCTTACATTAAACATTCTACTAAGATATTCTATAAAGACTTGAGCGATAACTAAAACAGTACAATGTATTACATGTACCCTTCCTCGTAGCGAAAGGACCAGTACCATTTACAATACCGATAACTCACACTAGTACAAATGCAATGCGATAGATTTCGCAGTTACAAAAAAGTTAGCTATTGCCATTTTGCATTAGAGCATTTTCTTTGATTTTTAGAAAGGAAAAAAAAAAACAATGTCATTTACAATGCCAATGCTCAAAATAATATCATTGCGAGACCTATATGCATTGTAAATGCTTGCGTTAAAAGACTACTATCCCTAAACATTTAATGCTGCCCTTGAGGTGTCTCCGCTGAAAGGGTCTCCTGTGTTGTGATGGCAGGAGAGGAACAGAGAGCTAAAAAAGTAAGAAGCCTTCTGCCCAGGGTAAGAATTGTAAATGTGTGTAATGGGATAATTAGCAAATGTAAAGGGTACTTCGGCTATTATACCCCCCTGGTTTTCATAACCGAAACCTGGGGATAAGATTCCTCAGGCCCAGACCTGGTCGATGCCCTGACCAGGATGGACAGAACCGGTCGTAGGGGAGGTGGGCTGGGAATTCTAATTAGAGATTCCTTTATTTATCGCACTGACCCCCTTTCTTCTTCCTCTGACAACTTCGAGGCTATGTACTTCTCTATACATTTTGCCCCTACAGCCTCCTTTTCTGGCATTCTTTGCTATAGGCCCCCTGGTCCTAGAGCTACCTTTTCCCAAGACATGCTTAAACTTTTAGAGTCCTTTATCAACAGGCCCAATCTAACCCTCCTTGGTGACTTCAATTTTCATCTAGAGGCCGCAGATGCTAGAGACACGGTGTCTTTAGTAGAAGGCTTGACCGCTTGCGGCTTGATCCAACTTGTTGAGGGCCCCACGCATCTAGCTGGCCACACACTTGATGGTGTCTTTTCAAACGATGCCAGGCTGGTGACTGGAACACCTATTCCTTTGTCCTGGTCCGACCATCGGGCGGTGCCTTTTCACCTTAATGTTACTCGCTCTGCCCCCAACCAATCGAATAGGAAAATATGGGAAACTAGAAGAAATTACAGAGAGATTAACAATGTGACTCTTGCGCCATTCATGGAAGCTTTTAGCTCCCTCTCTCTGTCGGACCCTAATACGGCTGCTCTAGGTCTGTCTAACGCCTTATCTAACGCGAGAGACACCCTAGCTCCACCCAAGCAACACTATTCCACCAGAAAGAGCTCCTCGTTGCCCTGGTACTCTGCTCGTCTAAGGCTTTTACAGCAGAAGTGTAGACAAAAGGAGAGGTTTTGGCATGCTCATCCTGACTCTTCTGGAAAAATTCAACACAAATTATTGCTGAGGGAATACAATAGGGCCATAGCTGACGAAAAAAAGATCTACTACACCAACATTACGGCCTCTTTAAAATCCTCTAGAGACCTCTTTAAAATCATTGACACATTGTCTCTACCCAAAACAGCTGACCCCATAGTCGAGACACAGGAGTTCTGCGACAACATAGCGAGCTTCTTCCACTCAAAAATTTCCGAAATTCATAATTCCCTTGAAATTCTTAATCGGGAGCTGGATACTAATGGTGCATCCTCACTTCCTCCTTCCTTTCCCTCGCAGGATGAGGTTTCCGAACCCGGCTCTAAACCGAGTTTTGCCGGTTTCCCTCTCTTGACCCTGGAAGAATTAAATCGCCTCCTTGATGCTACCAAGTCAAGCTCGCCCTTGGATCCCTGCCCTTTAAAAACCCTGAAGGTCTGTAGAGAGGTGGTTCTTCCTCCTCTTCTTGAGGTCATGAACTTGGCCATCACTGAGGGGATTTTGCCCTTATCTTGGAAAACAGCAGTTGTCATGCCACTGCTCAAAAAGGCTTCATTAGATCCGGGAGTTTTGAAAAATTTCCGGCCCATTTCACTTCTCCCAGCTCCGGCCAAGATACTTGAGACCCATCTTAATCGCCATCTGGCCACCTTTCTGGAGAGCTCGAAGGTGCTAGACATTTCTCAACATGGGTTTCGTGCTGCTCACAGTACGGAGTCTGCCCTTACGTTGTGATCAATAACATCCGCTCTGAGGTCGACAGGGGCCAAACTACTCTACTGGTGCTGCTCGACCTCACGGCAGCCTTTGACACCCTGTCCCCTTCGATCCTGGTGTCCAGGCTTGAGGGGATTGGGGTGGGCGGCACCGCCCTTAGTTTGCTTGCTTCCTTTCTACACCAAAGGAAGCAGAGGGTAAAGTTGGGCAACTTTCTTTCTTCCTCCCAGTAAGTGCAATGTGGGGTACCGCAGGGCTCTTCATTGAGCCCGCTTTTATTTAACATCTATGTAACCCCACTTGCTAAAGTGGTTAGATCTTTTGGATTCGAGATTCTGTCGTATGCCGACGACACCCAGATCATGGTTTCCATCACTCAGTCGGTCAACGACTCAGCCTTCAAATTTAGAGCTTGCATGGAGGCAGTATCGCAATGGATGGTACGGAACTTTCTAAGACTGAACGGGGAAAAGACAAAGGTCGTGATTTTTGGAGGAAATCAGAATATCTGGTCTGAGGATTGGTGGCCGCCCTCCTTGGGGGACTGCCCTCACCCGACCCACTCCGCCAGGAATCTTGGAGTTTTGATAGATTCGGCTCTCTCCTTCGACCCCCAGGTCAACAGAACGGTGTCCACATGTTGTGCCATCATTAGGACTCTGAGAAAGATTGCCCCATATCTGTCCCCTGATGCTCATAAACAGGCAACAGTTGCCCTTGTTTCCTCCAGGCTTGATTATTGCAATGCGCTCTATAGCGGCATAAATAAGAAGTCTGTTCATCGCCTTCAGATGGTGCAAAATGCCGCAGCCAGGATGGTCCTGAACCTTCCAAGGCTTGCGTCTGTAACTCAGGCCAGGAAGGATCTCCATTGGCTCCCAATCCATTCCAGGATTTCCTTCAAACTCCTTTGCATGGCCCACAGGGCAGTCTTTGGACTGGGTTCCGAAGGTATCAGGTCTCTTGTTGGCTCCTATACTCCCAGGAGAACCCTTCCTTCGGCTTCTAAAAACCTGCTTTCGGTTCCCAGATTTATGAGGGCGAGGTGGGGAGGAAGAGCTTTTTCCACCTTGGCTCCCAAGTTATGGAATTCTCTCCCTCCTGAATTATCTAGTCAACCCTCACTGGTGATCTTACGCAAACTTCTAAAGACCTGGCTCTTCTCTCAGGCCTATTAGTGGCCATGCATTCGGTACTCTGAGACTGCACGTTTGTTTGTTCTCTGTGCCTTGATGCCCATTGGGATAAGTTTGCGCAATATAAATCTCCATTTCATTTCATTTCATACGCTTTATTGGATGGAGTGACTTAAAGCTTCAAGATGACAAAGAATTATTTTTGCGGGGTAATGTAAGGGTGTTACAGCTGAGCTCTGGAGCGTGTCCTTTTAATTGATACATGAAAATATATTTGCACCAGGTACAACCTGATTGCATATTACCAAAATATGTATTTTGATAGCACTTGTTTTATCTTAAAGACTAAACCTGTTTACACATTTTGTGCCAGGCCATCTTATAGTGTGCGTTATATTTGTCTCAAGCTGGAACTTCGCACCACTATAAATTCGTAAGTCACTATTCTGTGTCTCTCCCGTGACACACCCACGCAGGTGAGGAGTGACACTCACAGACCTGCAGTGTTCAAATTTACCGAGTGAGAAATTTTGATTTCTAAAAAACGCAGTACCCTATCCAGTGGTGTAGATTTAGACTCCTATTTTGGTGAAAACACGACAGAAATCTGGAATATAAACAAGACGCAGGCGCAAGATTAAGACACTAGAGACAGAAGAATTGTTGTTTGTGGGTGTGCGCATGCGTTGCATCTCACGTTATGATTAGTTATGCCGTGTGGGGAAATATACATGCGCAGATCTGTCCCCGGAAGTTCTACGCGCATGCGCATTCGTGCCACCTGCCTATGCTACCGTGCCGTCAACGAGGACTTGCTACACCAGCTGTCAGTCCCAAAGAGTGTTGCGCAGGCGCCGTGGCGCTCCAGTCGCCCCCTGGTGGCCCCGCGTGATAAAGGTGCTAGGGGTCCCATCGCGGTGTTTGCAGCTCAGAGGAGTGACTGGCGATGGAGCCCAGCGCCGGCGGGAGGCCCGGCCCGGCCAGGGAGCTGAGTCGCAGCTTTATTCATTACAACAAGTACCGTGCTCGCCTGCAGCAGAGCCTGCGAGACACAAAAGCATTCTTCAGGGAGGTGCAGCACACTTACTGCCGGGGCGGACTGGAGGCGGGGTCAGACGCAGGTGAGAAGAGTGACAGTGGTGCGTGCCCGGAGTGGCACTAAAGTGTTTTCCAGAGAGATGCAGCACACAACTGAGGGCTCAGGCCCAAGTGATAAATGGTGCCAGGGGAAGGCCGTGGGCTGTTGTTATGAGGCTACAGGAGGGCACAGGGTGGTGCATTTCAGCTGCTGTTGGGCGTGTCCCAAGGGGTGGGTAGGTATTAGTTAAGGGGTGAGAGGGAAGTCGCTACCTCTGAGAACGGGGCTGAGGAGGGTCACTGGGGGAAGTACAGGGAATGAGGGTGTAGCGACGCTCCCTTCGAGGACGTATAGCACACCGAATTTTGTTGATGAGTATGTTAAAGTGCCTTTTCACTTTTGGAATTCTCCTCCAAGTATTTAGTCCTGGGTTTTATGAACGTCCACGGATTACCGAACTATATGGAGAGAAAAGTGGCTTGCCACGAACAAAGTGTTAACAGAAGTCTTACAAATCGGTCCTATAACAGCGTGCCGCTGCTTGTGAGACGCCCTTGTTGTTGGAGGAGTTCTCACCAGGGTCTGATTGGCCTATAGTGCAATCTAGCAGTGTCGGATGGGCTGATCTGATAGATCAGTGTGTAGGGCAGTTTTTAGTAGTTTGTGGGCCTGCTATATGGACAGGTTTGCCGTCTTTTAAGGGTGAATTACCTGAAATTTCCACAAACATTGCCTGCAGCAAACAAATGCATGCATCCTCCCTTATCTTGCAAAGTAATCAGTGGTCTTTACACGTTCAAAACTGGCCTGACTTGCAAATGTGGCCACTTTTTTTAGCTACCTGTTTCGCTAACGGGGGGCACTTTGATTTTGGTGCCCAGGCCTGGGTTCCCCTTGTTGTTCCATGCCAAAGCCCAGCCCTAACTCGAGCCTTTTTTTCCTGCTCGGGAGAACACCCGATTCTATGGAAGGGGCGTGTGGAGTGATATTCTGTTGGTAAGGACAGGGAAAGATGTCCTCTGCCTCTTGTAATGTTTTATCTTACAAAGGCATAGCTGATGCTGGGGTACCTGTGCTGGGATGTGAATTATAAAGCACGTTTTTTTAATTATTTGGAAAATTGTATTAACTGTATTCCACATGTGTACCTCGTTCTGCGCGCTTTTCGAAATAGCAGTCTTATTTCAGTATCTGACGTTGTTTACAGCTTCAGCCCCTAGTTTGCTCTGTTTGTACATGACTGTTCTGCTACAGATATGCCCTGCAGTTCTCTGGTAATGGGATGGGCACATATTACTATTCCTATTTCAAATTTATGATTTGTAGCATTTCGTGTGGCTATGGTGTTGTTGTTGCCTCCTTGGGGGTGCACACAGCGCCAGCATTGTGGGTCAGGGCAAGATTAGCTCAAGATAATGTGTGGCCCTGACCCACCATGTGTGCACCCCCAAGGAGGCATAATACACCTAGTTTCATCTTGTGGCTCTCTCCAGGAATACTGGACCCCCGTTATAAACGCCATGAACACTTCCAACTACGATTTTCCTCAGAACTTATTTTCCTTCAGGACACGCTAAGGCCCATATTTATCATGTAGCTGCGTCGCTTTTGCACCACACAAAGGGGTGCATGCGTGATGCACATACTAAGTGCAATTTATGTAGCCCTGAGAGACTTGATATATCTGGAGCAATGCAATACAGAGCACATTGCTGCGTTGCGTTACTCTGACCAAGGGGGACATTCAATGAGTGGTGTGTGGGTGTTAACACGCAACACCCATATATCGTTATATAATGAATGCTGTTATCTGCTTCAAAAAATAGAATTTGATATGTAGGGGTGGTAGAAGTACACTCGCTGTGTCCCTTGGTGTGGCCTGGTGTAGATCTGGCTAGGACCACAGGAGAAGGGAATCTGTCCTACTTGATGTGTGCAAAGCAATTGTATGGTTATAAACTGGTTAAGATTCCTTCGGAAGATCTGTGGTCTGTGTAAATATTGAAGTAGTTAACCTTTACCCGTACTCTAGTTGTCAACGTCTGCTTCACCTTAGTTTGCAATCAGCGGTTGTTCGGCGTGGCATAATAATGAGCACGTTGCTCATGGACACCTTTTGTAATTCTGCAGTCTGGTTTTCCCATTGGTAGGGCAGTGCCCCGGCTCTGCCTGGGTTTGTACTTCTACCTGCTCTGCCGTATGCAACTGAATATTTGTCCAGGCGGGGTCTTTATTGTTTATCCAGAACAGCACTGGCGTTAAGATTATGGGGCACCTTCAAGTCTAACATTTCATTGTTTTATTAACTTACTTATGAACGTGGTGGGTTATTTTCACGTTAACTATTCAAGGGTTATTCAGGAAGCGCATATCTTATCTCGATCCCATGCACAGTCTGATAACGGCGGTCCAGCCAATAGGTTTTTGAGAGACCGGCTTAGACTTTGGAATCTTGTTGTTTTGTTGTTGTCATCCTATACGCAGACGGCGTGATTGCCATTTTATGTGCTATGCCAGTCTAAGGGATCACCCATCTCCCCCATGTATTGCATAAAAAAACTGAATCAATTCACCTCTTTATTACAGTAAAAGGACGGACATAGGTTTGTGTAACCATTACAGGTGGGGGCACATCATGTCGGGTTCTGGTCACTGGAAGTCCATGTTGCTAAATGTAGAGTGGACGCACATTGAACTCAATCATTAGTCTAATAGATATGTTCGCGCTATATAAAACTTTCAAATAAATGTAATAGCTGTAGAATGGGAAGCGTGATCACGTACAGTTTACCGGATCCCTGTTGCGAACATCCAGATTATTGACTGTTGCACACGGCATAGTACTCTTTTATCGACACGAAGCCCATAGCCCTAGGGGCCTAGGGCATTCACCCCTGACGTGTCTTCCTGAAGAAACCGTGCTCAAGTGTGCGAAAGTACGGCTTAGCCTATTTCTACCCCTAAACCTCGTTTGGCTTGACCTTAGTCTTGTGGGAGAGTGACATAACAGACTAGCCCTGCTGGAGAATTGGTAATGAGTCATAACCTGTGAACGCTGCCAAGAAGCGGTGGAAAAATAGTCAACTTGTGGTATTTTGCTGGTATGCGGCTGAATTATTAGCAGCCATCCCTGCCCAAAAGGCTCCGTTACGGAACCCCTCCCTGGCACCACAGCAAACTGAGTCACGGAGGTAGCGCAAGCCTAACTGATATTAAAGTCTGTACAAATGTCAATCTTTATTTCCTGTCGCACGGCCGTATTTCCTGACATGAAAGCGTGCGCTTTTAAGTATGTTGTTTGTAACCGCTTCCCTTGTTTAAAAATGCCCCTGCTTTTTCGTGGCCGCTATCTACCGCGTCTCGCACGTAGGGCATGCACTTGAGGTCCTTGCATTACAACAAGCATTGATGACGTCAATAAACATCAAAATGCAACTTAATTTTTTTAAAAGAACTGCTTTGTGGCTGGGCTTCCGACCTTCTGCAATTGGAGAAAGTCCCTTCTGGTCGCTTGCGGTTTAAAGCAGATTTCGGAGTTCTTAAATGTTGTAATCCGTTCCTCATGATTACTGGCTGCTGCAGAGAAGCCCGCCCGTTAAAACCCAGGGCCTCCTGTCATTAGCCGCCCTGCAGTTCTTTCCCGTCCGAAGCCTCATCTCTAAGCTGTTGCCCAATTAGTAACTATACTAGCAGCGATTTGCTGGCGTTGCGGATTAGCGAACAGTGATTGGCGTTGTTGCTGGGAGTGTGGCAGGATGGAGTGAGTGATGTTAATGTTTGGATGACGGTGCCGGAGAGAGCAAAGTCTAGTTTTGGGGATGGTAAAGTAACTACAACAGTTTATTGGTTAGAGACCCCTCAGAGAAGAGTACGGAGTACAAGAATAAAGATCCTATAACACGAAACACTCCCTTGTCAAGTAAAGACATTTTAGCCTTCGACGCATCTCATTGGTTTTGAGAAAGCTCTTCTTAAATCTGAATTTTTACCAATAGGAGATAGAAAATAAGCATTGCATATAACGTTTTCAACAATACACATTGCAAATTCAAATAGTGCTTTATTCGAGTAATTACTCATAAAAGCAGAATATACACAGAATTGTTAAAACAGAATTAAATTTACAGTCAATAACAATGACACTGCACTAGTGAATTCATAAAAGACACATAATTATAAAATTTCTCACAATGCTCATTGAATAGTTAAAAAGAGATAATTACAGTTTAAAAGACTTGAGATTATAAAAATCATTAGGAGTCCAAAAAGCAGTGATGGCAATAATCATAAAGACAATTAGTACAGACAGAGAATAGTTAAATAACTAGCAGTCTCTATCTAAATGCAAAACATACAGTAGTGGCAAAGTCATAAAAACAAGTTTTGCAGTCAGAGAATAGTTAACCAACTAGCAGTCTCTGTATTTTCACCAATGTCCAACCTATATTTTTATCTATTACTACTACTATCCATACAGGTCGGCTTAAACGTATAATAAGGAGTGAAAATATTACAGACAGAGAATAGTTAAACAACTAGCAGTCTCTATCTACATACAAAATAATTTGAGAAACAATAATAGGATCTTAAAAAGAAGTTTTACTAACAGAAAATAGTCAATTAACTAACAGTCTTTGCCTTATCGCCCATGCCCCACCTGTAAATTTAGCTATGGCTATTACTATCCATGTAGATGAACTTGAACATATGATACGAAGCGCAACAAAACTGCATGTGGTCCCAAGGTTCCTGCACATGGGTGCTAACCATACACGCCTTGGAATACAATAGGCTTTACAAGAAAACAAGAAATGACCAAGTGTTTCCTTACCCATGCCACAGGCTGGGCACACGTCACTCCCCCCTGCACCCCCATTTAACAGTCAATGATTTTAATGGGAGGGCTCCAGCTCTCAGTTGGAATAAGAGCTTTCTGTCTCCTGGCTTTGTAATAATATCCCAGTACAGCTCATACACGGGATACAATTTAGCCTCAAGAAAACTCAGAGACATAGACCCTATGCTAGATCGGCTCAGTCTCCTGTTGGCAACGTTCTCCCAATAAATGTTTTTTAGGACCAACTTGGTTGGGAATAGAGCACCAGCTGGATCTAACCAAATCGAGCTTAACCCAAGCTCGTATAATATAGTTTTCAATGATTTTAACCAACTAATTTTGTGAAAGGTATCCGCTTTTATAACGTCGCTAAAGCCTTCCGCATAGTGCGAGAGCTCGGGGGTAGTCCACAGTCTACGCCAATACAAAATGGGCCGTAAACTGGCCAAGTCCTTAATTTGTTTCCTACCAAGATCGTATGTTAAGGGCAATAGCTGAGTGCTTTTCGGTGTACCAGTGAGTAGCCGTAAAAATTTGTTCTCTGAAATTTGCAAAGAATTCAAGTTTTCAAAGCCCCACATCTCCGCTCCATAGAGTGCAGACCCAATTGCCTTTGCTTCATAGACCAGCAAAGCAGGCTTGACAGGTTTAGTCAAGGACTTCTTGTGTTCTATATTAATGGCACCCGCTAATTGTTTGTGTCGCAGCGTAGCAATGTTTATGTGCTGACTCCACCTATTATTATCTGCAATATGGATACCTAAATAAGTAAATGAATTTACAACCTCCAGAGGCCTACCACTCATAACAATTTTTGACTTAAAACTACGATGCGGTTTAAAAATCATGAGTTTAGTTTTAGATGCATTCACCTCTAGTCCATGTTCCCCACAAAATTTTTCAAAAATTAACAGAGCACGCTGCAAACCACTAGGGGTTTTAGATAAAATTAGCGTGTCATCCGCAAACATCAATATTGGGATTTTTAGACCTGAAAGAGAGGGAGCATCTACTGCAGCTGGTACCATACGGGAGACAACACCATTTATAAACCACGTGAACAAGGTTGGAGCCATTGAGCACCCTTGTCGAACACCTCGCTCTACAGGGAAGTCATCTGTGACCATACCATAGCCACCCCATTGGATTTTAGCGTAAGTGGACTCATGGAGGCGCATTATCAAGGTAAGTAATTCCTCGGGTACACCCAAACTCTTTAAGACTTGCCACAATTTGGACCGTGGCACCAGGTCGAAGGCAGCCCTCAGATCGACAAATGCCGCATAAAGACTGCCTCCACCCAGCACCACAGTTTTCCATTGTAGCAGTTGAAAACGGAACACTTGGTCTACCGTGCTTGTTGCTCTTCGAAATCCTGCCTGATAGGGGGATAAAATGTTATTATCCTCTGCCCAATCAAGGAGCCTATTTACAACTACTCGACCAACAATTTTTTGCACAGTGTCTATTAAGCTTATTGGCCTGTAGTTACCTGGCTGAGCTCTATCCCCCTTTTTGAACACAGGAATAATCACAGCACCTCTCCATGATGCCGGAACCTGTGCTCCCTTAACAATGAAATTTATAAGTAAATGGATGTATTTACACCATCTACCTTTATCATTTACAAAAATATCAGCAGGGACGCCGTCTAACCCAGGAGCCCTCTGTTCACTACATTAATAGCAGACATAATTTCGTTGTAAGTAAAAAAATTCTCTTTGGAAAAAGACATAGTAAACTCGTCCTCCCCTATAGACTGATTATTAAGAGCATATTGTGAGCTAAAAAATTCTACCCAATCCCCTTGTGGCACGTTGTTGTTAGGGGGTTCCTGTGCTCTCTCACTACCCCATTTTACAATATTCCAAAAGACTCTAGAATCCTTTCTGTCGCTAGCTTTTTTCAATTTGCACCAGTGTTCCTCGTCCCAAGCTCTCTTCGCTTTAACTATGCAAGCTTTATAATCCTTTCTTGCTAGGGAGATGGTCACAGGCTCCCTCCTTTTAATGGCTTGACCCAGAACGAGTCGTACAGTCCTACATTCTGCGTTGTACCATCTTGCACCTTTATAGGCAACTCCCCTGTTTTGCTTAACAGGTTTTAAAAAATGTTTTTTAATCTTGCCAAAGAGGGAATCATGGATGTTGACAACATCCCCCAAGTTAGAAGAGGAAGCATTTATTGCTTCCATCGCTAGTATCGCTTGGTCAGTTTCATAATTAATAGCATTAATAGCCTGTAGATCTGTCTCTATACTTGCCCATTTGAGCCTGCGCATATTATTTGCTGGGATGGTCAAAGGTGGAACAGAAGCAATCGGACAGATCGGATTAGTCCTAGCGGGCCACCATTTATGCTCCACGCATAAGGGGTTGTGATCACTCTCGGGTCTCTCGATGACTTCCATATCACTAATAAGTGGCCACAGAGTCATGCTGCATATGACAGTCTATGCGACTTTTGTGTCTCCCATTATCAAAGGTCATGGAGCCGTTCTTATCCCGTGGTGTTCTTCCATTTAAAGCTCTCATCCCTTTCTCGAGACACATAGCATTCAAGGCTATTATGTCCTCTGTCCAGCGCGTGACTGGCTTCACCTGCAGCTCAGGGATACCCCAATGGGAGTCCTCTTCTGCCCCAAGCAAAGCTTCACCCGTGAGTAGAGGCTCAAACGTCCAATTAAGGTCGCCTGCTATAACAGTACTATTGTCATGGGAATAAGTTTCATGGATATTATCTAAAGCAATTAGGACATCAGATCGGCCACCCTTAGTACTTCTGGCATATATATTGTAAATGTCAAGTGACCCTACAGTATCATTAGTTATCCTAATCAACTGGATATCTTTGTGGTTCGTCCCTATACTTTTAATTGCAATTTTGAGGGATTGTCGGACCCAAATTGTAAGGCCCCCCCATTGGTCTCCCTTTTGGACCCTTTGTCGCTGGTACAGAAAAATTCAGGTATCCTATCATAAAAACAGGTTCACATGCCCAAGTCTCCTGGAATATGCACACATCAAATAAACTAACAAAGCTAAGCCAATCCCCACTATCTGATTTGGAGGATAACCCAGCCAAATTCCAAGAGATTAAATTCGCCCCCCCAATAGTCCCTCCGACTGGCACTTCAGAAATTACCTTCGTTAAACTAGGTTCGCCTGCTGCTGTCACTACTGAACTTAGTTGGGCTAAATTACTTATACCATCATTATCGTTACCTGCCCCCAAGGAGCCTACTACAGGATTACAATGTCTAAAAGATGGGGCCTTATTTATTTGAGGTTCCTTCCTGTCATGCATAAACCCTGGTTTAGCCATCGTTCTATGTCTACAACAATTATCATTCTGAACGGGCAGTTTACATAAGGTCTGCTCGGTTATAGCTGATAAAACTGAACTTTTGCCCCCCAAGAAGTCAATCGCAATCGTTCAGATTAGAAAGGGTTGAGTACCTATTCTCCACATTTAATCCCCACTCATTGGATTGGGCAACCCTCCTCCCCTTTCTTGTAACAACGTTCCATTTTGTCCTTAACGTACACCTATTCGGAACCCCCCCTTTCCGATGGTAAAAAAAATCCAAAGTAAGTGGGATAATTTCAGTGGATCTACGCTGTGGCGGGAGGATATATGGCAGTATATTAGATGTAACATCAGGGTTTGAGAAGTTCAAAACAACACAATCACCCCAGATTTTTTTTATACTGTTTCCAATCCACTCCACCCTCCTGGCCATAACAAGTTCTTCTGCTAATTGTTGCTTCCCCCAGGGAGTTATCACCATGTTGTCTGTCAACCAGTGCAATGCATTAGACATTAGGGATGAACTGGTCTCGTTCTGTTCTGGACCCAGTTTGGGGACATTAGCTAGGACAAGGACTAGAGGAGAGGCCTCAACTATAAGTTCAACTGAGCCCTTCATAGGTTCTGGAACTGTAAATGCAGCTGGAGGGGCAACTTCCCCCTGCACACTGTCCAATGCTGCTACTTGGGGAGCCGCCAGTTGATTCAAAAGAGGGAGTGCCCCTTCGCCACCCACAGTTGTAGAGGTACACATCCCTAGCTCAACTCTATTAGCGACTTCATCAGGCAGCTTTTCTACCTCGGCTAATGCTTTACTAAGTAAACCCCCCAATCTATGTACCTCACTTGTAAGCTTTTCTATCATGCCAATCAACGGTTTTACAATTCCTTTAACCTTAGTGTCTATCATGCCCAACAATGTCTTAAGTTGCTCATTAGTTAGAGAAATTGAATCTTCATCTGTTACTCCATCTTCCTCCACCTAAATGTTACTAGGAGGGGAAACAGGCTTTTTCCGACTTGATCGAAGTCCTCCTCGCTTAGGGAAACCCTTTCTGGCACCTCTATTGGTGCGCGACGGTCGTACTGGGGTGGGGACTTTTTCCTCAATAAGAAGTAAGTCAGCCTCCTCCGCATTTACACAGACTTCCGCAACGAGGTTTGTCTGAATAGTATCCTCATTATCGACAAAAACAGGTATTGGAGCAGCGCTGCTACTATTATCTAACTGGGCAAATACAGTCAAGTCTGATGCCAATAGAGTTGGTGTCGATGATTTTGGGGATACACCCAGCCCAAGTGAGGATCTCCTATCGCTGGTGATTTTCGCAACTACCTGGACTAGATAGTTGTCCATTGTATTTTTAGCCGAGGTTGACTTGTTAGCAGACATAACGCACCAGTAGACAATACCCTTTCCAGATGACCTTTGTGGATGTACTAGCAACGTGTGTCGCAATCCCTTAAAGCGTTTAGACCAAAGTGTGTCAGTATCTATAGTAGTTAGAGTGCTGATGGAAGCTCAAGAAAAACAAGAGTCTCACCTTTACGAAACAAGACGGGCAGAATATCTGGCCCAGCCTCTGATAGTCTCGGACTGTCTTAGACTGTCCGCCCTTAGTCCGGGCTTCGTCCGGCGCGTCCTCACGGGACGAGGGACCTGCCGGCGCTTTATGATGCGCCGCCTGGCGCGCTGGTTGTTGGCGTCGTCGCAGCCCCCCTAGGGATGCTGGGGGCTGTAGTCCGGCCGGCGGAGCCAAGCCCGGCCGGTCGATTTGTCTGGCGAGTTCTGGCGGAGCCAAGCCTGGGCGCTGCGTGTCAAGGTAGGAGCCTTCAAATCAGGGAACAGGAGTAGAGAAAAGAAAGATGGGGAACACGGCCCCTGCCGGCGCGTTATGATGCGCCGCCTGGCGCGCTGGTTGTTGGCGTCGTCGCAGCCCCCCTAGGGATGCTGGGGGCTGTAGTCCGGCCGGCGGAGCCAAGCCCGGCCGGTCGGTTTGTCTGGCGAGTTCTGGCGGAGCCAAGCCCGGCCGCTGCGTGTCAAGGTAGGAGCCTTCAAATCGGGGAACAGGAGTAGAGAAGAGAAAGACAGGGAACTCGGCCCCTGCCGGCGCTTTATGATGCGCCGCCTGGCGCACTGGTTGTTGGCGTCGTCGCAGCCCCCCTAGGGATGCTGGGGGCTGTAGTCCGGCGGAGCCAAGCCCGGCTGGTCGGTTTGTCTGGCGAGTTCTGGCGGAGTCAAGCCTGGCCGCTGCGTGTCAAGGTAGGAGCCTTCAAATCAGGGAACAGGAGTAGAGAAAAGAAAGACGGGGAACTCGGCCCCTGCCGGCGCTTTATGATGCGCCGCCTGGCGCGCTGGTTGTTGGCGGCGTCGCAGCCCCCCTAGGAATGCTGGGGGCTGCAGTCCGGCCCGCGGAGCCAAGCCCGGCCGGTCGGTTTGTCTGGCGAGTTCTGGCGGAGCCAAGCCCGGCCGCTGCGTGTCAAGGTAGGAGCCTTCAAATCAGGCAACAGGAGTAGAGAAAAGAAAGACGGGGAACTCGGCCCACGCCGGCGCTTTATGATGCGCCGCCTGGCGCGCTGGTTGTTGGCGTCGTCGCACCCCCCTAGGGATGCTGGGGGCTGTAGTCCGGCCGGCGGAGCCAAGCCCGGCCGGTCGGTTTGTCTGGCGAGTTCTGGCGGAGCCAAGCCCGGCCGCTGCGTGTCAAGGTAGGAGCCTTCAAATCAGGCAACAGGAGTAGAGAAAAGAAAAAGCACATACACATTGCTTACCAATAATTCTAACCTGCACTTATAGCTAGACCTCCATCTCCTAACCTTTTCTCCATCCAGAGTCATGGTTGGCCACCAAGCTGACCCTTTCAGCCCTGGAGAAGTGAATAGGGCCCCTTCCCCTAACTCTCAGTGTTCTTACTAAATTTTAACTGGAGAAACTCACCTGCTCCCCTGCACGAGGGAGCTGGGCCTACTAGAAAGCTGCGCCCAAAACCAGTGTTAGAGCTAACCCTAATGAGGGACCACCCCCTTGCACCCTAGGGGAGGAAGCGTGGGCAGCCGTGCCATAACTTGGTCCCCTGGCACAGGAACCATCTAACCAGTCAGTCAGTCAAAATACTTTATTCGGTTCATAACAAAAACCACAAAAGTATACATGGGTCCAAAAAAGGGAAAGGACATTCAAATGCAATATGGCTAACTAACAACAGCACATCGACTAAGGAAAAAAATGACACAAGCAATTTGATTTAAATAACAATTACATGAATGAGTTTAAAAACGTACACATTTCATCTCAATTAAAAATTCAAAAATTAACACTCTAAAAAGAATATTATCTAAGACTAACTCATTTTTTCCTCAGTCTCATTGCTATATTTAAACAAGCATTTACAATGCAATGGTTTCGCCTTTGGAAAAGTTAGACCTATTGGCATTGAAAATGACAAAATTTGTATTTATGTTTTGCTTTTGAAAACAGATAAATAAATGGCATTGTCATTTACTTTGCTATTAGCTTAATCTCTGCAGTCACTCTGCACTCCCTAGCACTCCCTAGTCACTCTGCACTCCCTAGCCCTCCCTAGTCAATCTGCACTCCCTAGCCCTCCCTAGTCACTCTGCACTCCCTAGCACTCTGCACTCCCTAGCACTCTGCACTCCCTTGTACTCCCTAGCACTCTGTACTCTGCACTCCCTAGCACTCTGCACTCCCTTGCACTCCCTAGCACCCTGCACTCCCTAGCACCCTGCACTCCCTAGCACCCTGCACTCCCTAGCACCCTGCACTCCCTTGTACTCCCTAGCACCCTGCACTCCCTAGCACTCTGCACTCCCTAGCACTCTGCACTCCCTAGCACTCCCTAGCACTCTGCACTCACTAGCACTCTGCACTCCCTTGTACTCCCTCTCACTCCCTAGCACTCTGCACTCCCTAGCACTCTGCACTCCCTAGCACTCTGCACTCCCTAGCACTCTGCACTCCCTAGCACTCTGCACTCCCTAGCACTCTGCACTCCCTAGCACTCTGCACTCCCTAGCACTCTGCACTCCCTAGCACTCTGCACTCCCTAGCACTCTGCACTCCCTAGCACTCTGCACTCCCTAGCACTCGGCACTCCCTAGCACTCGGCACTCCCTTGCGCTCCCTAGCGCTCTGCGCTCCCTAGCACTCTGCGCTCCCTAGCACTCTGCGCTCCCTAGCACTCTGCACTCCCTAGCACTCTGCACTCCCTAGCACTCTGCACTCCCTAGCACTCTGCACTCCCTAGCACTCTGCACTCCCTAGCACTCTGCACTCCCTAGCACTCTGCACTCCCTAGCACTCTGCACTCCCTAGCACTCTGCACTCCCTAGCACTCTGCACTCCCTAGCACTCTGCACTCCCTAGCACTCTGCACTCCCTAGCACTCTGCACTCCCTAGCACTCTGCACTCCCTAGCACTCTGCACTCCCTAGCACTCTGCACTCCCTAGCACTCTGCACTCCCTAGCACTCTGCACTCCCTAGCACTCTGCACTCACACTCAGCACTCACACTCAGCACTCACTACTCTGCTCACTCACTCTGCACTCACTACTCTGCACACTCACTTTGCACTCTGCACTGCAATTACAGACTTAGGCAGCTGTATAAATTCATCTGGTCAATCCTGAATTAAGATCCTTTATATTAACAGGCAGAAATCACTTTTCTTCGCCAAACTCCACGGAGTTAAAACACAGCTCAGCAGAATAGGCAATGCGGCTCCAGTGCTTACTCTCATGGAGGAAGTGAAGAAAAACAAACACATTCAGAATTGTTAAAATGCCTGGAATTAGGCCATGTGATCTTTATTATATTAAGTAGTCCAACGGCCACTTACCGAATGGCTATTAAGGGGGCAGGCGAAACCCAATAGGTGGACCTCCTCCGCAGACACGAGGTGCAACGCCTTCACCACGACCACCGGCGCTCTCCTCCCCCTCCTTGTGGGGGCAGCAGCACCAATGTGTGCACAGAAAGATACTAGGCCTTCGCGCTCCGACATTGCCCTCTCATCCAGCAGGCTTCGGGAGAGCCCCAGCGCGCAATGACCACTCCCTCATCGCAGCAGTGATGGCATTATACCTTTACGTGCCCTTCCTCTGCAAACCCCAAGACTGGTGAAAAGGCCTCAGTAGCGATCTAACGCCCCTTCTCTCACCACAGCTCAGCATAGCCTGTGTAGGTAACACTCCTGCCAGCACAACGCCCGCAACCCTGCAGCCTCCGGGGATAGCGGCCGTGCCAAGGGCGTCCCGTCCTCTGCCCTCCTAAATCAACACTTCATTCAATTATTCAATGCACGCGCTGCTGCTCCCTGGACAGGGGGCAGCAACCGCCGCCCAATCACAGAGGCCATTGGCCAAGGGTGGGATTCACTGTCATTCACGCAAAAGTGTCCTCATATGGACTGGTGTTTCAAAACTGAATGAGATAATTCACCACCCTTGAAAGTCCCCATATATCGTCCACATCGGCCAATGACAATGTCAATTTGGGGGCACACACGCTTGTACAACATCGTGACATTTTTTCATTGCATTTTGTTTTTGAAGGTCACCATGATTTCCCGATTTCTCCCTTTTGTCTTCTTTTTTAATCACTTATGATAGTATTTGTACTTTATACGTTGGTATTTTATCTAATGATTCACATGGAACCGCGGTCTCTACAGAATCGTGTGTACATCCTTTGCATACATATGTTAACCCTTGCATGATTCGAAATGGCCTGGCCCTCTTCGACATGCAATGCAACACATATTCAATGCCAGCACTGCAAGCATACTTCTGGTTCAGCCGCAGTAAATCCTCGCAGAGGGGCACCGCTGCCTGGCAGCGGAACCCATCCTTCAACCTCCGAGCGCCGCGTATCCAAAATGTTATCATTTCTTCTTCATCTGCAGCCGGCCTTTCAAACCGATTGCTCTTGCAGAAGACTTCATTAAAGCATCATTACTGGTGCCGCGGGAATCCATTTAATTACAATTTGTATTAATGCACATGTTCCTAAGTGCCGCGCTGCCAGCCCTGGACTTGATTGGCCTTTGGTTTAGAATAAACACGGCCTCCCCCGTTTCTCCCCGGTGGAGCCGGCTCCAAACCATTTCGACACACAGCGGCCCTTTCAGAGCCGCCGAAAAGGGGAGTTCCGGAACGAAAATTACGTCGTCACCAGAAACAAGGGCAAGATAAACAACATTGGTGCATTTCTGAAACGCAACCGAACGAAAATGTCGCTCCCTATAAGAACAAAGGGAAATGTATGCTCAGCTGCAATCCTTTTCATTGTTTCAAAAAGTCAAGATTAATACATGAGAACTGCAGACATGGATGTATTTGTTAACTTGCTGATTCAAACCCACCGGGACTGCCGCAGTTGTTCGTCATCATTCCACGACTGATAACGTTGGTATATTTTTGGTTTGCAGTTACACATCACATGTCTAGCCCAAGAAACAATCCAGTCTCTGCTGAGCGCCACGTGATTGGCCGATACGATTTTGTTAGACGGACTTCTGTGGATACCAAAGGGTTAGCCTGCCTGCCATAGTACTATTTATAACAGTAATTCGGTCATATGCAGAATTCAGAAAGTATCTATTTCTAAGGAAACACAAACGGGGCACTTGTAGCGTCTAACTGGTCTGTGCATGACATAGCGCCTCGTGAATACAGGGGTGAGGTCAACTGTGCGCTGCAGGGCTTTCAGGGGCTGTGGAGACGCGGAAGGGAAACAGGGCAATTGAAATTATGAGAACTATGATGCAATGCAAATATGTGAAATAGAATGCAGTAGAGATGTGTAGTTCCTCAAGTGATGTACACGATTCTTGACTCTGTTTCTGCACCGCCATCCTGGCCTCCACCTCAGCCCTTAAGTGCTGCGCTGGGTTCCTGCCTTGCCAGTTTCACGCATACACGGACAGGTGTCTTTATAAATGGAGTACGCATTGGTGAATAGAAAGAATCAGGCGGGCGTCCACCACTCGTACGTAAAATGTACACGGCCCTCTTAATATTTTAGAAATGGCTCTCCTTTTCACAGGATGGGCAGGGAATGCCCAAACTCACCGCACCCTTCAGACTCCGCCCCTGCCACACACTTTCCTTCAGAACATCAACAGTCCCCCAATTGGCTAATGATAGATAGCTCGTGATAGCGGAAAACAACAAGATATAGTGTATAACACTTTCAGCAATGCGTCAAACGTTCACTCAGGGGAAGCGCCATGACGCACGAGCTCGATGCGCATGGGGAGACATTAGTAATTGTGTGCATGATAGCGAATCACGAGGAGGCACATTTAGGAGGCACATGTTGCCATCAGATTCCAATGGCAACATCTTCACACAGTACTAACGAAAGAACTGGAGAGCTGTAATGTTTACCATGTGGGGAGGGGGCAGGCGGCAGGTGACGTCACACATTAAAAAAGCGGGAGGGGGGCGGGAGAGGACAAGAACGGCGGGAGGGGGGCGGGAGAGGACACGGACGGCGGAAGGGGGCGGGAGAGGACACGGACGGCGGGAGGGGGCGGGAGAGAACAAGGACGGCGGGAGGGGGCGGGAGAGGACACGGACGGCGGGAAACGTGCACAGGAAAGCGAGGGTAGGGCGGAAAGGCACACGGAGGGGGCGGGGAGGGGGCGGGAATGGACAGCGCATCAGTGAAAGGGGAGGGAACGGGAAAAAACGTAACTCCGCCCAGGGAAAAAATCTCAGGAACGCCCCCGAATCTGGTCCGGCCTTGACGGACAGATCCGGCACTCAATGGCTAGCCTCCATTTATGGAGCTAGCCAATGAGAGCCGGGGGACGTTCCAGAAGTCCTTATTGTCAACAAAGGATTTCACCTGCGCTGAAAACCTGCGCAGAGCGCAGGCTTTCGGCAGGCGAAACCCAAAAAGTAGCAACATTAAAAATTTCCCACGTATTGGTCAACAGTTGGAGATATAATAAGGCAGGTTTCACTTGTTTGAACCCTTTATCCTTCAAAAGGGGTACAATAATTTTTTTCCGTATATCCTTAAAAAAACCACAAAAGAACATGAAGTGAGCGGTGTCCATTATAGAGAAACCATCGCAAGTGCATAATTTCAGATCTGTGGCCTTAGTCCAACAGGGGTGCCCTGAAATGAGTAAATGAATTTTGTTTAATCTAAACTTGGTTAATAAATATCTGTGGTTTGCATAGTTATCAATCTTCAGATATAATTCTAGGTCATTATCTGATGTTACAATTAACTGATGGGCTCTCACAGTTGGCTTGCTCAATTCAAAGCCCTCTCTGTCCATCTCTGTGCCATTTAAAGGCTGACTTGACCCAATGTATTTCTCCTTTGACCAGTTTAGATGGTTCCTCAAATATTTCTGGCCGCCCCAGTAAGACTGCAACCTTTCTAACATTACTTAACCACGGAATAGACTGCCAATGTTCTAGTTTAAGACAATCCGCCAGGATCTCATGATTCACAACCACTTCTGGATTCAGCCAGACCATAATCCACTTTAAAAGGTGCGCGATGGCAATTCGATCTTCTAAATATCCCACCCCACATTCTTGGTGAACTATAAAACCTGGAGTCGATTGTGGTACAGATAAGATAGACTTTAAGAATTTATCCTCTGCGACCTGTAACAGCTTAACGTTCTTAAAACCCCATAGATCTGCGCCATACATAGCTATGGACACACATTTTGCGTCATAGACTTTTAACACTGCTTGTAACGGCTTTACCCCCAGTTTGCGGGAAAAACCCAAAACAGCAGAGGTGGACCGTACAAACGCATTTCTTTTCTCGGACAGTTGAGGAAGCCAGGTGGAGCTTTCATCGAAAACAACCCCAAGGTATGGGAATTTGGTTACCCTAGTTAACCTGTTCCCATTACAATGGAGTGACATATGCTTCCTATGCCCGCCTTTTGTACCCACAGCCATGACGTGGGATTTGGTATAGTTAACGCTAAGATCCAAAGAGGACATAAACTCAAAGTATTTAACAAACTTTGTAGACCTACTGGTGTACGCGCTATAAGTGCGGCATCATCCGCATATAATAACGCGGGAAAACAGAACTTACCCGCCTTGGGGATATCCTTACAGGCTGCACCCAAAACACTAGCTAGCTCATTAATATATAGTGTAAATAATAAAGGAGCTAAAATGCAGCCTTGTCTGACCCCATTGGTTATACCTATCTTCCCCGTGCAATTCCCCTTACGGTCATATCTTACAGTGGCTGTGAGGTCCCTATGAAGATCAGCTAAAAAGTATACTATGTTTTAGTCCAGGCCCATCTTTAAAAGCAGATCCCATAACTTGGACCTGTTTACCCGGTCAAAGGCAGAGGACAGGTCCATAAACGCGATGTACAAGCAGCCTTGCTTCACTAGGGTATACTTCCCAATCAGTAATTGGAGGTTAAGGCACTGATCAATGGTACTGCGCCCCTTTCGGAACCCGTACTGTAAAGCTGACAGAGTTCGTGTCCTCGAGCCAATCAGATAATTTACACAGAACCACTCTGCCCAGGACCTTCACCGCCGAACCATCTAACCAATTCCCCAGTGCAATACTAAGGAGTAACTACGAAAGGATAGGTACAGTTGCACAAGCGCTCACCTCCAATACCCCTCCCCCGCTTTATTATCAGCGTTCCCCTGCCTGTTTGGGGTAAAAATGTCCCACTCAATAATTTGCTAGACGTTTTGTTATGTCTAATGCCAAGGTGTCTACCTGCCTTGAGACCAACCATGAGTTTACCCTGCCACAGGAACTAATGGCTAATAGACCACCGTCAACCTGCCTACTATTCTAGCCCATGAATATTGCATGTACAGTGACTGCAAGCAGCCAAACTCCGAACATCTCCTTACCTGGAGAGGACAAATAAACAAATAAACTTTGTTTAAAAAATAAATTAGAAAAAATTACCCCTCAAACCGAGCATTGGGTGACAGTGTTCAAGCAAGCCTTATCAAATACATTGTTCATGTTACTTTCCAGGTTCTATGATTGATGATTTGGATGTTAACCTATATCATTTTGTACTTAAAAATTGTTTTTTTAGAGCAGCAGCTCCGCTTAATGCGTGATGAGTGTTACCTCTGCTGAAGAATACTGTTTATTGGTTACTACCAATATGCCATAGAGTGGTGGCGCATTGGTCTGCGACCTTATTCATTACTGAAGTAATGGCTCCTACTAGGTAAAGTTAATTCATAGATCAAGGTTAATTTGCACATATCTGAAAGCCATTTAAATACCCAACGGGTCATTGTAAACCTCCATTTGACTAATGCCAACTAATTGCAAAGGTTTAGGTCAGTCCTGATAATTAGATTCTTCCTTCCATTATTAAGACATAGTTTTGCTCATTTGTTTGTACATCATGAAGCCATGCTGTCTGACTGTTCGAGCTGCACCCACTACTTCTATAGCATAATCTACTTTAGAATTTCTAAGAGTGACTGCTGTTATGGTTCATTTTGTCAACTAAGGCACTGTTTGTTGAATTTTCTTAGAAAAAAGATGGTTGATTTGGCCACTTGCCTAAATTGAATTAAAAGTTGAGGTTTGTGATTCGTATAATGCCTAAATATTTTGCTAATTCGGAGAATGTGTGTGTTAGAAAACATTCTGGTGTCTAATCTTAACAGCTGAAGCTTTATGTTTTATGGGGCTCAATTTTTGATCACTTTTATTTTACCTAGAGGTAACCAGCTCTAATTTTATTAAATGTACTTATTTTTTTTTTGTGCGAAAACAGCATCTCTATATAAATGAAACTGCAGGGTTTTTCATTAATGATTGACAACAGTGGCTTGTTGAAGATGTTCAATAGAAGTGATTACGTGGAGAGCTTGGGGTACACTGCATTCCTCCTAATTCCAGATGTTTTGAAAAGTCAAAGTCTGACCTTATGGTTGGGACTAGAGCTTCTGCCAGTTTCCAACCTGACCATCTGATTAGCAGCCCGAGCATCACTGCAGAACTTGGGGCAGACTTAGAATTACAGTATAGCTCTGCTCCAGTCCGTAGAGCTTTGAGGGTGGTTTACTTGAAACATACATTTTTCACATACAAAGAAGATGCTGTGTTGCTCTATGGCCAGCAAAAGGTTAACTGAACTGTTTCCTGGTCCAGCTCATGACTTCTCAACTATCTCACCCTTCCCAAGTTTACCTTGCTCAAGTAGATATGGCAACTCCATTAACTCTTTTAACATTTGCCCACTTAACCTCAGCAGATCCAATGCTCCTGAATATATAGAAAGTAAACCTGCCACACAGTGCCACAAAACTGTCCAAGGAATGGCTGCAAAGCAAGTAAAAACTGTTGACATCCTTCTGAAATAGTCACCAAATGTGAGGAAAACCACTTCAAACTCTACTTTCCTATGTGTAGCAATGATCTATGCCCCAATCCGAAATGGCCGCATCACCGGTCACATGTTGCACAGCAGCAAATGAGGTTGAATAGAGTCCTTTGTCTGCTTCCAATGATACTTGCTCACAAAAGCACGTGCTGGTAAGCTACCTCGACCAAAATGCCGAGTAAGTCACTCAAGGTCCAGATTGTACTCTGGAATTCACCTACAAAGAAGTGGCAAAACCGCAATGCACTGCAAGGGACACATTGCAGTGCTTCTTGCTGCCCAACGGAGGAAAGTTCAAGAAATAGGGTGGACTGTAGCATTGAAGTCATGAGATGTTTTAAGTAATAATAAAGTATTTATTATGATAAAAGCAAGCAGGTACAATCTGCCCAACCAGACAGCAAGATGTTCATTAAGGATCTGCCAACCGCTCTAGCTTCGCGTTCCATATTCTATGAACGCGAAGCACAGAGCGTGCAACAGAACACAGGAAGCATGCATTAAATAAATATACACAACATAACACATCCCCTTTGGAATACAAAGAAAAATGTACAATAGGAGAATAACATCATTCCTTCTAAAAAAAAAAACATATTCAAATTTCCTAAACATACTAAATAACTATAAAGGAAAATTCTCAGATATAATCTGCAAGCCAAACCGATGGCCTTTTTTCTCGCTTAGGGTTCTTAGACAACATGTTGGTTTTATCATGATGAACAACATCAGAAGAAGTTGTAACATTAGAAGTACAAGGATCTACAACACCGAAATGTGAATTAGAAACAACATGATTTTGAACTTCAGGAGAAATGGCAACAGATTTATCAAGCATTTCCAAACCAGAATGAGAATTCTCAGATGAAGAATTACTACTCAAAAAATCATCAAAGTCAAACATATACGGAATTTTGTCATTTTGCATCAAAGGTGCAGAACATTTTGCAATTCTTTTGAAATTCCATACTTTCCCATCAGACAAACATGCAGAATTATTCATGACTTCCACGACCTGCAAAGGCTCGTAGAAACGAATAACATCCTTAGCTATTTTGCCAGGCTTCTTTACCCGAACCCATTGTCCAATATCAATATGGACATCTTTCACAGCATTTTTTTCGATCATCCCATTCTTTTCTCTTTGCAAAAACAGCTTCACTCCTTTCTTTAACCAAATTCTCAGACCAGTTCACCACGTTAGATTTGAATAACCAACTGGGAGTAAACTTGGTTCTAGGATTCCTTCCACGCATCAAAACAAAAGGGGGATATCCAGTGGCATCACAAATGGAAACTCTATAGGCCCAAACCATTTTAAGAACTTGAGTTCCCAATTATCATGCAAAACAGTCATCTGAATTGTGTTTTTAATAACCCTATTAAAGCACTCAATCATTCCATTACTGTTTGGGTTATATAGCGATGTAGTCTTATGTTTAATGTCAAGTCTGTTAAAATATTCAACAGCTTTGTTTGATAAAAAATTGAACTCCATTAGCAACAAAGATGGAATTCCTTCCATAATAAATGATTGATCCAAAAATAACAAAACACTATCAGTGTCTGCTTTTTCCACTATCTTAACAAAAGATAGTGGAAGCAAGATGGTCATTAAGGATCTGCCAACCGCTCTAGCTTCGCGTTCCATATTCTATGAACGCGAAGCACAGAGCATGCAACAGAACACAGGAAGCATGCATTAAATAAATATACACAACATAACATGGACTTTTGCCAAACAACTCATCGCCAGGTATATTGTTGACAAATGGACATCGAGGCCAGTGTAAATCCTCTTTCCAAGTTTATTGTAGAAAATGCAGGAGCCCTCGGAGGTGCGACCTCGTCCTGTGCTTTCCATCTGCAACTGCCGTAGCGGTGGCTTTCGGAACTCTGAGTGAGTGAGCAGTCACGGGCCACATCTTCAATTAATCAATCAGGTCATTTATATAGCGCACTACTCACCCGTAGGGTCTCAAGGCGCTGGTATGGGGGGGGGGGTGCCGTTACTGCTCGAACAGCCAGGTCTTGAGCTTCTTCCTGAAGGAGAGGTGGTCTTGGGTCAGGCGCAGGTCGGTTGGGAGTGAGTTCCAGGTCTTGGCGGCCAGGTAGGAGAAGGACCTTCCTCCTGTTGTCGCTCTTCGGATGCGGGGGACGGCGGCGAGGGCGTGGCTGGTTGATCTGAGGAGGCGCTTGGGGGTGTAGAAGTTGATCCGGTTGTTGAGGTAGCTCGGGCCTTGGTTGTGTAGGGCTTTGTGTGCGTGGGTGAGGAGACGGAAGGTGATTCTCTTGTTGACCGGGAGCCAATGCAGATCTCTCAGGTGTCCGGAGATGTGGCTGCGTCGGGGGATGTCGAGGATGAGTCTGGCCGAGGCGTTCTGGATCCGCTGGAGTCTCTTCTGCACAACATGTTCTTAACAAGCACTGCATGTACTGTTCAATTACAATAATTCTTGAGCCCGCGCATGTCCAGTAAATGGTGAGCAATAAAGACTAATACAATGTACACAACATTACAGCCAGTCAGTGCCATTTCTGGAAACTCCTAGGCTAGTCAGAGCGTGAGCACATGTGTACTGTTGTTAATTCCAGGTTCATGTTCCATGTCACTAGTTGTCCAAGTATGCATATGTTCCCTATTAGTATTATGTAATTAACAGCCTTACACAATCAAAAATATTAACCCCATCTGACAATATCGTAAATTTATCACACCTGTCAATCACATAGTTGCCACTTGAGGAGATGAGGCGGCTATCTCAGAGCCAAGTGTAAATGGGAAATGTAGTGTGGTCCCCTTCCCACTGTACAGACCACCAGATTTGTTTGTTGTTTCATAAATGTAATGGACAACCAGTAATTGTGCCTGGGAGGGGATCGGTGGCAGGGAGGAACAGTTAGAAATGGGCGTTTAAGACATTTGGTCGTGAGAGAGAGAGATCCTGTATCGGTGGACAGGGAGGGGGAGACAGTGCTTCTACGTGCATTTATTTTGTAACGTAAGGCCTTGCAGACCTCACAACAGCTTTTAAATTTTTTTTTTTATTAGTTTCAAAATGACATATCAAGTACAGTTTTCCAAGCCATTGTCAGCTTTTCAGTAATTCCAGCCAGTACATAGCTCCTGACATAACAAGAAAACAAAGCAACACCCTTATCCCCCACCCCCCCCAGCCCGAGCCTCACTTCTGCAGTGTATGATACACAATTGGAATAAGTCTTACCCAATCTTGGGGAGCAAATGTCCGATCAGTTAGGTGCCGTCTGCAGGAGCACATGTGTGCAAGGAGCCACAACCCCATCACATAACATTTATCAAGTCAACCATTGTGAGCGCTCCCAACACCCTCAGCTTGTTCACTGCGCACCAACAAATATTCCCACAGAGGGGCCCAAATATTTTTAGGCCGGGATCTCGTTGGGAGTTCTTCTTCGTAGAGTGTCAGTTGTTCATGACACAACAACAGCTTTACTACTTCTGAGAACCTTCAGTTTCTTTGTCTTCTGGCGAATCGATGCGGTAATACTCCAAATGATAGAAATGCAGGTATAGAGCACTAGACAGGTTTGAGTCCATTCTAGCTTTGCTGATTTAAAAAAAAAAAACAAAGTTCGATATGGTTGTGGGGTGAGTATGTGGTTTAGTGCCAACGTTGTGAGAATTCTGCACAAGAAGACAACAACGGTCATATCAGCTTCTCCAACTATATAACACTGCGTGATCCAGGCCCAGCTTAAATAATCTGGTTGTTATTTCACTCCCTTTTCTTTCCTAATTGGTTGTGCTAAGAATCCAGCTTAGCACAGTTTTACCTGCTGGAAAATCGAAAGTGATCCTTGCACCTGTTGTATTTCTATCTAGGACCCTAATCAATATTCCTAATTTATGCCCTTGTATGGCTATAATAAATAATATCCATATAAAGGCATAAGAATCATATCCATATTTAGTAATAGCCCATGCAGTCCAAATACGGCAAGGCTACTTCCCTAGACTCCTAGAAAGTACAACGCGTTCTTTAAACAAACCAAACCTCCAGCAACCTGGGAATTCCCCTTGCTTTTGTTTTGATTTGTCCAAGAACTCCTGTGAGCACTGAAAGAACGGCCAGTTCTTAGTGACATCTTTATTGACGTCTTATGTCCAACCTTACGTCAAACCCGGCACCTTTCAGGTATAAATATACCAACGTTGCCTTTAGCAAACACACAGTGGTTTGGAGTAGAGCGGCTATCTACTTGCCCGGGAGCCCAGCTGATGCGAGAGCCCACGTACGCCGCCCCTCCCTTTTGACGCACTGAGAAAGACGCTGTCTTTTTCTCCAGCCGAGAAAATCCAGCTCCGGTGTTTTCAGCCGCCCTTGCGGGTTGCTGGGATATCGAGTCCTGAAAGAGAGATACCAGACCTCCTGCTTTCTATTACCCAGGTACGGAGCTGACTGAACCCTTAAAGAGAATTCTTGATTCAGATTCTTGGCAAAACCAACTTAACTTAAACTCCTTCCCACGTATTGGGCTTAGGTCAGGTACACTGGGGTAGGCGCATTTAGAAGCACCAGTTGAGTACGTTAGTCAATGTATTTATGTATGTATAGTATGTATATATTTTATCTATTTTAAAGTATCATATGGCTAAGAACCCATATCAATGCTTTTACAGTATTTTATAATACTCCTTTTACTGTACGCACTTTACTTTATACTAAGTATTGCAATTGTGGCAATTAATTTCTCTTGCATGAGAAAGAAGACTGCTCAATAAATAACACCTTTTATTGAAAACGCCAGTTTCTCTATTCTCTGCACTCTGGTGAAACTAAGTATGCACGATTGACTGAGTAAAATAGCTGTCTATTGTTTTCACACAACTCTAGAGATACACTCTTTATTCTGAGGGAGCAAAGTTTTCATGTTTATGGTTGTCAGAAGCTAATCCCTTCTTGTCTATCCAGGGAAGTTAAACTCCTCCTTGTTTATTCGAAAAAGTTTCTAGTGACCTCTGAGCTGGCTGGCAAAACAAATTAAGTCTAATATAGTCAGTAGAAACCTAGTCGACCTCAGTCCTACGTCTACACTGCTGTTTATATTATTCCAATGCGCAGAGCCTATTGGGAATATACGAACTACACTACATGACGCCCAACGTTTGGTAAGGCGATAATCTAACGCAAGACATTAGAGTAACTCAGTCGTGCCTTTTCACACAGACCCCTTTTTCACGTAAATACTCCAAAAGTCGTCTAGAGTGGGTAAAAGGTTAAAATCCGCCGGAACTTAGTAGGATGAGAATCCTATGTATAGTTTTTGGTTTAGTCAACGTTGAAGGATACAGTGTTCCAAAATATTGTCCACCTAATCTTTATTTTCCTTGAAACTTGATCTGCAACAAAAAGCTTTCTGTTCGTAAAAATGACGGAAAGTGAAGACGAAAGGGAGACCGCTAGAATAGCAGCTCAACTCCTAGCGGATGACACAAGTCTCCAAGAAAATGACCCGATTGTTATAATCATTCCGGTAAATGTAAGAAAAACTATAACTATTAAACTTATAGAAAATGGACTGACATCACGAGGTGGTACAGTCATATTCATGGTAGAGGCCCATGAATATCGGCAGACAGAGGTATTCTACTCATGGATAAACTTTCCAGCAGCAAACGCTGTAACACACGAATTCCACTATTCTAAAATAGAGGAACCTCCGGATGAATACACTCCTTTCGAGGAGGTTGAAATCCCACTAAATTACCAAGAGCACCTGCTCTGGTTTAAAGGCGCCCTAAAACGTAAAAATCACATCACCAGGCTCTGTCCACTAGGTAGACCAGGAGCAACGTGGCCGGTTCTAGTCAGCTACACACCACATCCCGACATTGAAACAATGCAGACCGGGAACTTTTAGCTCAGCTAAAACAGCTCATTAAAATACATAGACAATTAGTCCAATATGTAATGCGGACTTCAACGGTCCAACCAGCAATCAACATTCCACAGCTGACCCCTCATCAGGGGAACACAAACAAAATTACACCACAGAACATACAATCCTGTCTTGGTAAAGTACCTACAAAACGGGAACAAATTCCATTCTGGTTAGCACAAAAAATCACTCGAATAGAGGCAGTATTTCCGGATACTACCCCTACTGAGAAACACAGAATTCTGACTATCTGTCTTCCAATGGGGATCGCACCACATGTGGAGGACTGTGACACTTGGGGCACAGTCTTTGCTTCAATTTACACAAAAACACATGGTGTTCCGTCTATGGCGATAATACCAGATGTGCTAAGACAGATTCAAAATGAATACGGTCCAGAACCTGCTTTAACTCTGGGTATGAAATTACTGAAAGACTTCAAGCAGGTCTCGGCTCTATTGTTAGCCAACATAAAAGGAGAAGCAGCATCTGTGGCGATCTGCCAGAAATTGAAAGAAACAGATATAGCAGAACAACCATTTGAACTTGCCAGAATCATAGAAAAATCCTATGAAGAACTAGGTAGAGATAGTTGTGGTTTTACTGGTTTCCCACCCAAACTGAAAATCCTGAAAAAACATTCATTAAAAATAATCTAAACACTCCAAAAAAGAGTTGGGATGGAAATAAACCATCCACTCCCAGAGAAAAAAGATTCCAGTCCAGAGGAAGGTCTCCTCTACGGAGAGAAAGATCTCTAGAACGAGGTGACAAGTCTCCCCAGAGGGAGCCCTCTGAGAAAAGATACAACCTTAGAGATAGGGATAAATTAAGAAAACCTGACAGATATCAAGATATTGATACACGTCCCTCTCGATCTTTTCAGACTTCCTCACAGAAATCGGAAAGAAGAGGACGATCAGAACACAAAGAAGAGCACGTCAAGTCCAAAGACAAGGAACCTGCTCATCAAAGTAAAAAATTACAATTTCCAAGAAAGAAGGTAGCCAGTATTAAAATAATAAAACATGCCGAGGATACTGAGGACACACTGAAAAACGGAGAGTGGGCCCAGACAATGCTAGACAGCGCAGCAGAAGTGACCATAGCTCGCAAGATCTTGATGAATCTTCTGGAGACAGTGGACACGAATGAATACATTGAAGTGGAAACTGCAGATACCAGAGTTAGCAAACCTCATAAAATATATGAAATAACATTGCGCATAGAGGGAGACAAGACTAGGAAAGTAAGGGGTCTCTTACCTTTCAAAAGGCTATGACATCCTTTTAGCTGAGAAAGACTGGCCACCAGAGTTTGTCAGGGAGTGCCCTCATGGCGAAGAAATGATTATGCATGCCTTCTCAAATCATATTTCAACTCATAAAAAATCCATATATGCAAGAAAATGGGCAGTGGCCCAAGCCCCTGCATTATATAAAAATCATGTAGGATGGGATGAGGACTCTCCTCCTCACAAAATCCAGTTAAAATTTCAACCCACTGCACAAAGGCAGTACCCAGTTAAACAAGAAGCTAAAAAGCAAGTCTGGGAGATCTTAGGTCAACTTGAATATCAGGGGGTGATTGAAACCTGCACCTCACAAATGAACAATCCTTTGTTTCCTGTCTCCAAGCCAGACGATTCATATCGTCTAGTTTTGGACTACAGACACCTTAACTCATGTTGCAAAACATTTGCAGTACAAAACTCACACAGTACAGCACTAATGAATAACATTGTGCGCAAAAAATATAAAACGACATTAGACATCTCTAATGGATTCTTTTGTCAAAACATTGCACCTGAGAGCAGGTATTTGACCGCGTTCTCAATAATGGGGTCGCAAAAACACTTCTGTCGACTCCCAAAGGGATTCAAGAATAGCCCAGGATTATGCTCAACAAGAGTAACAGAGTTACTACAAATATATGATGATGAGGCATTATCTTATGTCGATGACATCTATCTAACAGATGATGACCTGGATACTCACTTGAAAATAGTGAACACCATAATACTTGGGTTCGCAGCTGAGGGTTACAAATTCAACTTTAAAAAGTCACGAATTGCCCATCTAACTGTCCTATTTTTAGGATATGAATTATCAAGTGAAGGCAAAAGCCTAGCAGACAACTTCTTAGAGAAGTGCGCTGTACTCCAAGCACCAAAAACGCTGAAGAACTTACAATCAATACTAGGTTTCCTGAATTTCGGAAGAACATACATTCTAAATTATGCAGAGAGAGTTAAACCTCTCTATGAATTAATAAAACCTGATTTCAAACCAATCAATTGGACTCAGAAACACACAGAAATTTTAAGATCATTGCAAACAGACATGTTTGCCAAAACAAAATTGCAAACACGTGAAAACGTACGCAACCTTGTAATCCGAGTCATCCCAGGAAGATGCAGATTCACGTACCTAACCTCTAATGAGGGAGAAACTGTACCAATAGCTTACAAATCACACTTGTACACACAAGCTGAAATAAAATTCAGTTCAACTGAAAAAATTCTAATAGCGGTTCAAACTGCTGTAGCAAAAGAAAGAGCCCAAGGCAGAAGGATAACTGTTTTAACAGCAGAATCAGCCCTTGAGGCATTAACAAGCCCACGCAATTTGACTACCGTGGCATTAGATCCAAAATGGATGCAATGGGAAAATTCTCTTGCTACAGAAGATGTGAAATACTATTTTGACCCGAAAATGAAAAAATTAAAAGATCTAGAATATGAAGAAGAATATCCTCTGCCAATCGAAATTCTGCCTCTCGAACAATACACATGTGTAATCTACATGGACAGATTTGCACAACACTACGATGTAGAGAAGAAATCCTACAACGCAGCGTGCGCGATTGTTAAAGGTCGCTGGAGCTTTGGTAAATTCAGACCATTAATTACCAAAACTGAATCACTCAGAAAATGTTCAACTCAGCGAGCTGAAATAAGATCTTTAAAGATGGCGCTTGAAAATGCCGATCACGAATTCCCCACACTAATAGTGTGCGATTCGCATTACTGCGTAAAATCTTACAACAATGACTTGCAGAATGGAGTTTAACACGATTACAAAGATGACACAGGTGCCACAATAAAGCATAAAAAGCTTTGGGAACAGGTAGTTCTTTTACAGAAAGAACTACAAAAGACTCACGTGATACATACACTGAGTCATCAACGTGATGGCGTTCACGTTGCAGGGAATTCATTGGCTCTCACAGCCACAGCGGAAGCGGCTCAACCGGCTTCCGTAGCCACAAAAAAGCGTTCAGATAAATACATAGACGGAGAAACTATGCTGGCGGTAAAAGCGTCTTTAAAAGGCAACTATGCTGCATTACCTCTGAACTATCCACTCACTTATACATACATAATTGATGCAAACTCCGTTCCTTTTGCTCAAATCCCTGGAGTGGGGGATAGAGTAATTCCAAAAACGAACAGGAGAGTCTTTTTAATAGCAGACGCACATATGGGATTAGGTCTAAGGCACCTAGAGATCAAGGAATCCCTGAAAGAATTACAATCAGAATACTGGTGGCCGGGGATGAGCCTGCAATTTTACAAATTTGCAATGGGCTGTCCAAACGACAACAGAGATCGCAGTCGCGAACCGACCGGGCTAATGCCAGGACCCTTCTATTAGAAAGCATAAGGCTATCTATACGCAAAAATGTGCCCATTAATATTTAAGATTAGATTCACTTAAAATGTTGACACCATTGCTCGGCTGACGCCAGAACTGTTATAAAAGATTTGCGTGTCTTTATCGGCACATACGCAATTGGCATGCTACATTCTGACCAGGGTCCTGCTTTTAGCTCTAGGGCTTATAAGGAGGCCATGACCAGCATGGGCATTGCATTGCGGTACTCTTGTCCATTCCATCCTAAGGTAAATGCGGTAGTGGAAAGAAAAAACCGGGACATAAAGCAATCTATAACGGCGAGGGTATTCGGTTCGGGTGATGGGTGGGTCCAACATTTAACTAGTGTCCAACGTAGTCTTAATAATCTGCCAAGAAATTCTCTAAAAGGTCTCAGTCCGTACGCACTATTGTCCGGTACTAGAATGCACATTCAGGACCTTTATAGTCGTACTTCAGTGGTAGAAGAAAAATGCTTTGATATCAAAGACTGTTTGGCTGTTTTACAGAACTTAAATGAAACAAGACGAAACCTGAGCAACAAAGTTAAAGCAACAGCCAACAGCCACTGAAGGAAAAACCACCTGTCCCAGCAAGACCTGTCTGGATTCCAAAGAGTGGGGATCTGGTCAGAGAGAAGATCGCGGTGACGAAGGAATTTGGGCCTTCTTACAGAAAAGCAGTACCTGTCTTAGCTGTCAGCGGAACAAGATCAGTTGTACTACCGCCCCTTGCTGGTAAAAAGGAGAACGAGTTGTATCCATCGACCTGGTAAAACCACAATCATGTGGCCAATAATAAGTAGTAGGCCCAGTGGACTCCCAAGAAATAGCAGAACACCAAAATTTGCTACAATACAAGAGGTTCAAACTGAGAGACTAATCACTTTTGATAAACCTGCAGTTAATAAAAAAGGACTATGCAATAAAGCCATGGAACTTGTGCCTCTTGAAACCCAAATTGCAACAGTTCGTCAAGAAACACCAGTCTACAACGATGTAGCCTCAGACTATGCTAATGAAACAAAGAAAAATCCAAAAGCAAATGAAAATCCGGAAGCAATTACAACAATTGACAGAATTGCATCTGGCTACTTCATCAATTTCGATGACTTTTCTGATGATCCAAGTGAACATGAAGAAACGCCAGCAACAAAAACTTTCAAAGATAAAGTAACTGAACTCTTTCATCAACTCAAAGAAACCTATCTGATTTCTCCGTGGATTGAACTTTGGATTGTGTTAGGTGTACTTTTCCTCCTGCTTTGGCTCATCATGGTTCTTTGTTTGGGGAAAATTCATTGAACGAAAATACAGTACAATGGACACAGCAAGTCAGAACATCAACTTGGTCCTAAAGCCTCACAAGTCCTCTCACATCGAGAAAAGAGAACTATCATCAGTGAATGTCACAGCCAATCCAATACCCGGTGGGGTAGCATGGGACAAAACGGATTATGAAATCTATGGCCCGGTTGAGCTCTTGAAATATCTACATCAGTTCAAGATTTCATTAAGTGACTTTGTAAAATCAAGTACTTTTTCTAATGATTGGGACTTTGAAAATATAAATATGACGTCAGATTTAGTAATGTCAGCAAAATTCACAGAACATGTTTATTTACAGGGTTCATCAAATTATGAAGAAATGTATTGCTACAATCATTTTGGTCATCACTATTTGCATAAATCTGCACAGCCTAGAAATGTTTTTAGTTACAATCAATGGGAACATTGTGCAACACCACCGAAAAGCAGCTCAAAAACATTTTATGAAAATTTCCCATAATTCTCAGGGTTTAACACAAGTGATGCAGAAACATTTTATTTTAAAATGTTAAATAAGACCGGAATGAAAACAATGCTGACAAATACTAAATTGATCTATTCTGAAACATTTTATGAAAAAATGATTTCATTTGGTTTTGAATTCTGGAAAAACAACATTGAAACAAAAACCATCTGGGGTACAAAAGAATGGCAGGTCCAAGGTTTAGAAGCATTGTTTAGAGCCTGCATGATCCCAGAACAAATAATATTCTTGAATGACACCATTCAACAGACAACCTGTCTTGGCCTAGCCACGATTAAAGACTTAAACAAACCGTCTATTCCAAAGCCCATACCTGATAGTAATAGCACTACTGATATGGAGATAGACGTATCCCACATTTTATACCAAAACAGAACACATCCTGATTGGAAACAATGGTTGATCTGGCCCACAGACACAAATAACTGTCAAGATAGATTCCTGAACAAAATAAAGGGGTTCAAAATGACCAGGCCAGACCCAAGATACTCCCAGAGACAACATCCTGGGATAGTTACAACATACAGTGTAGGGAAACTATGCCTCCAATGGCTACAAAAATCCACACTGGCAGAAATTAAGCAACACTTGACTTTACTTAAAGACTTTGCTGACTTGCGTGATTTCATTCTGGGACCACGCAAACAGTGTCAAAAACGTTTCATAGCGGCCGGTATATACGCTGCATACAACGAAGCTTGGAAAGTAATGCAAATTGAAACGGCAGAAAAAATAAGAGAAATTGATCGTATTAATTTGGAAAAATCACTTTCTGTTGTGGACAATGGGTTAACGACTCTGTCCTCCAGAATATATTCACTGGACAGTATCTTATCATCTGCTATTTATATAATAGAACAGGACTTACTAATGTTACAACATGGTCAGTCCCAATTACGTTCTATTGTACAGCTTGGCTGGACGTTGCACAATCTGCGATCAGGCTACGTACCATGGCGTTTAATCAACACAACGTCATTATTCTCTATCTTTAACATTACTGATAAACAAATCAGTTTGGCACAAAAAGGAGCAGACTATACGATTCTAAGCATTGAAAAACTTGAGAGATTACCATTGACCATGTCAGAGAGACCTGTCATTGAATGGATAATACACGGAATAATTACAATCCCGATAACAACTTTCCAATTTAAATATTGGTCTGCCAGCCAAATTGAGAGGCTGCGCTGTCTATACCGAGTCCACAGGATCTCAAAGTATCTGTATCACATAAAGACAACGTATTGATAAGAAAAGAAGGGAAAAAGGTGAACACTACATGCATAGAGGAGACCGGTACATCATCGATTATTCGTATATGGCTGATTAATCCACTGATTAATCCACAACAGATTGTAAAGGGTTTCCATCAAAATAGACTCAATGATCAGTCCTATCATTTGGCCAAACCCTGGTGCAAGTGAGGCTGGTCCCCTGATCAGTGGGACACTCCGCTCCGCACCTTATTGTTGTATTAGGATTTGGTCCACCAAGATACACAAACCGTCCATGATGACTGATCTTTTGATGGTAAAATGGAAAGAACAAGTGCAACAAAAAATGAGTGATTTTAAAATAGGATGGAATGTCCTCCTTCTGACTACTTTATTCTGCGGACCAGACACGCCTCCTAATTAAAAAATAGAACAGTGCAAGAAAAGACAGTAACAAATATCTATCTACAAATGGGCCAACATGTTTCTGCCTAACGGGTATTAAATCCCTTGGCATTCATCAGGGCCTCTGCTCTTATAATGGTTGCACTCCTAATAGTGGAATAAAGAAATCACCACCATCACCAAAACAAATTGTAATAAAACTGGTTAGGAACGGTACAACCTGTAACAACCATGGACATAAACCCTCCGATTTACAATGGTTACTGTGAATTCTGTGAAGGAAAACGTTACATCATTAGTACTGTATTAGATGTCAGTCTCATGTGCATAGAGTGTCACCAACAAACCAATTATGTGTGTAGGAAACTTAACATTTGTATGCTTACCCTTAATGGTAGGGCAATAGACCTAACCTCACCTGGACTCTGCTCAGGTACTTCGAGGCCCCGCACTACAAAGATATAGGGAAGAAAAAGGAATGTGGCAAAATGCTGCAAAAAATTCTTTTAAGCTTAACACCATGCCTACAATCATTCCTATGAACAAATGCGCTATATCTAGAGGCAAAACATGTGAGGTAGGTCAGCCCCCCAGACCTAGTGTACTAAGCCTCAAAACAACCCAAAAACTCGAGTAAGACACCAAACTCTTAAAACTCCTTCATGTGCTGTTTCAGGAAGTTCTTCAACATGATAAACTTAAAATAATGTCATTAACAAGGCTTTCAACATAGTATAGCTAAAGCACTCTGTAATACTGATGTCTGCTCACCTTTCCGTCGGTACCTCAAGCTCCCATCTGAGACTTGGGGGAGGCACCGACATGTGGGTGATCTTAGTATTAGTAGTCTAGTGAGGGTTTGTTGATGTAGTATCCCTCCACCTCTGTGGTGTATACGAACTACTTGCAGGACTCTTGTCATGTGTCCCTATATTTCCTTCAACTACTATTATGTATCCGGGAAGGGCACTTTTATCAACAATAGCTGTAAAGTAGGCTTGGTTGATCTATTTTACCTAGAAAAATGAGCGCACTACTTTGCGCTCGAAAACGCGCGAGAAGACTCACTCAGCACTACTATGTGACATCATTTCGGCCATCTTTGTAGTTCGATGACTACAACCTGATTATAATGGGTCCCCGAGTGTCCTTGTGCCTTAATTTTGTTATAGAAAAGCCCCAAGTCCTACGAGCGCCTGAAGTGTCCTCCGTTAGTCTAGTGTATAATATCTATGGATAAGGCTTAGTAGCTCTGTTTCCCTTGGACAACCAAGCGCACTACTTCGCGCTCGAAAAAGCGCGAGAGGACACGCTCAAAACTACTAATTGGCGTCATGTCGGCCATTTTTGTAGTTTTATGACCCAGACCAAGTTGTAATGTGTCCCCGAGTGTCTTAATGACAGATTGTTCAAAGGACAAGACTGTAAAGCAACTCCCAATTACAACTAAATGGAAACCATCGTAATATCAATTGATAGCTGTGTGTTATCCTCCACTTCTAATCAAAGGACACCAACAGTCATACACGTATATGATTATATTAAATTAGTGTGAGCAAGGAAAATTATGCGCATTATGTACAAGGTGTATAGATCATATGAGCACACCCAGTTAGTCAGTACATCATGATTACTACTCACTGGTGCTACCTCCCATGGACACTGGAGCAAATTGTTACAGAGAGGTCCAAGGGATATCCTCGTTTAATCCTCCTGTGTCAGTCCGAAGCTCATAAATCCACTTTTGTTCCTTTCTGAAAAGGTATCCCGAGACATCGATTTGATAAACAAAAGCTACTGAAAACATGTGGTGTTTTTTTTCCCCTGAAAGCGAAATTATTTTTCTCACTTCCAAAATATTTACCTTTTTCTGGCACGTAGTACTCTGCTTAAAGTACAACTATTCTTAGAAAACAGAGCTTCTACTTTTAGGAACTCTAGAGACAATATTTTGCCTCTAGCACATGTACAGCATTTGTATAAATATGTGATGGAATGGTCTCAACCTTCTTTTCTGTATTCAGAGCCATTTCATGTGTAATTTTCGCAATTCATTCAGCTGATATATGCATTTTTTAACTGAATGATACCACTGCTTGAAAACTTACAGTACCAATACTAATTTTTCGTGTATTTACCATATACCATTTCAAATGCAAAATATGTATTTTTGGGGTGGGTTGGAAAACACATGTACCATTTATATGTTTACTATTGCTTAGTTTTAGTAATGAGGGACATTAGATCGTGGAGTGGGTGTTATATTTCTATCTAGGACCCTAATCAATATTCCTAATTTATGCCCTTGTATGGCTATAATAAATAATATCCTTATAAAGGCATAAGAATCATATCCATATTTAGTAATAACCCATGCAGTCCAAATACGGCAAGGCTACTTCCCTAGACTACTAGAAAGTACAACGCGTTCTTTAAACAAACCAAACCTCCAGCAACCTGGGAATTCCCCATGCTTTTGTTTTGTCCAAGAACTCCTGTGAGCACTGAAAGAACGGCCAGTTCTTAGTGGCATCTTTATTGACGTCTTATGTCCAACCTTACTTCAAACCCGGCACCTTTCAGGTATAAATATACCAACGTTACCTTAAGCAAACCCACGGTGGTTTGGAGCAGAGCGGCTATCCACTTGCCCGAGAGCCCAGCTGATGCGAGAGCCCACGGACGCCGCCCCTCCCTTTTGACGCACTGAGAAAGACGCTGTCTTTTTCTCCAGCCGAGAAAATCCAGCTCCGGTGTTTTCAGCCGCCCTTGCGGGTTGCTGGGATATCGAGTCCTGAAAGAGAGATACCAGACCTCCTGCTTTCTATTACCCAGGTACGGAGCTGACTAAACCCTTAAAGAGAATTCTTGATTCAGATTCTTGGCAAAACCAACTTAACTTAAACTGCTACTTACTTACTCCTTCCCACGTATTAGGCTTAGGTCAGGTACACCGGGGTAGGCGCATTTAGAAGCACCAGTTGAGTACGTTAGTCAATGTATTTATGTATGTATATATTTTATCTATTTTAAAGTATCATATGGCTAAGAAACCATATCAATGCTTTTACAGTATTATTTTATAATACTCCTTTTACTGTACGCACTTTACTTTATACTAAGTATTGCAATTGTGGCAATTCATTTCTCTTGCATGAGAAAGAAGACTGCTCAATAAATAACACCTTTTATTGAAAACGCCCGTCTCTCTATTCTCTGCACTCTGGTGAAACTAAGTATGCACGATTTACTGAGTAAAATAGCTGTCTATTGTTTTCACACGAGTCTAGAGATGCACTCTTTATTCTGAGGGAGCAAAGTTGTCATGTTTTTGGTTGTCAGAAGCTAATCCCTTCTTGTCTATCCAGGGAAGTTTAACTCCTTGTTTATTCGAGAAAGTTTCTAGTGACCTCTGAGCTAGCTGGCAAAACTAATTAAGTCTAATATAGTCAGTAGAAACCTAGTCGACTTCAGTCCTACGTCTACACTGCTGTTTATATTATTCCAATGCGCAGAGCCTATTGGGAATATAGTAACTACACTACACACCTCCACAGAGCACTACACAAGTATCTTATGCTATATCTCCAGCAGAGATCTGCAATCTGTTCTAGCCGATGTGTTCTGTTAGAAGTGATTGTGTGTGTTTCCTAGCGATTGTAGCTGTTGTGCAGTACACTGACATGCAGTATGATTGTTGGGCCCCAGGCCCAGCACTCCCCATTCTGATGCATTGCTCTTACGCCTGTCTGATCCTTGCTTTTTCCCCCGTATTTGATTACCTTCTCCTTTTTCTTCATTTTTAGGTTTCTCGCATAGCGATGCAGTGCTCAGCGAGACTTCATGTAGGGGCTTCTGAAAGCTGACCACACGCTTGTACATGGGGTTTTGTTATCGTCGCAGGCTATTGGGCGTTGCGTGCATCTTTCTAACAAAGGCAGCACGCAATTGGGCAAATGCGGGCGCATGTCCCGCATTTGCCCCGCCCATGGCCTATTGGTGTCTGTTTTGCATTATCGTGCCCGATAATGCAAAACAGATGTCTTGCTGTGGCGCTCGCACCACTTGGGTGCTTGTTTCAGTTTCTTAACAGTTTATTCTACAGTGGAAAAAAAACTGGTGCAGCAAGAGGCGAATCACTGCAGTAGAACACGCTGTTTGGCTAGGTAGCGTCACTTCGATTATGACTGGTGACCTCTGCTTGTCGCTGGGCGTGTCTGGTAAGGATCATCACGTCCATGTCAGCGGTAGACTATTCATATTTAGTTGCTTGTTAGATCTTCTTGGCGCTTTTACTTGACCAAATCGCAGCGCTTCATTTTGGATGTGTAGCTTCTTAAATCTTTATAGCGCTTTCGCTTTTACAACATTAGGCATTGTTTCAAGTCGGCTCATGGTACATTTCTGGCTGCTGTTTTTCCTCACTTGCCGATATACAGCGCTCTCTAAACCTGCAGTGATATTAGCACTATAGCATATTGTGGTAGCGGTGAATGAAGACTCAAGAACCGCTACGTAGAAACAGATGATTTATTACTGAAGATATGATGATATGACTACGACCTCAGCCACAGCCTCACGGAAGCGCTGTCACCCTCCGAGTCCCCGGCGCTCGCCTTGGAACGCTGGTCGTGGTGACATTCGAAGTGATGTCACCGCGAGCAGCACCATTACACGCGGAGCCGCCGGGGGGAACAAAGAGGAAGATACCACACATCCCCCTTCCCTGCGGAAATTGAAAACATAGGATAAAACACTGTGTAGAAACCAGAAATAGGTTAAGACCATACATTGGGTAAAATGGCAACAGTTACATCATTACATATTGATCAAAACGCCTGGGAGGTCTGGTCACTCTCCTGTTGGGCCTGCGGCCTGGATGAGAAACACCTGACGGTCTCCTGACAGTGAAACCACTATCCTTCCTGGAACCACTCTCCCCCTCCCTTGCACTTTCTGGGACCTCTACAGGAGGGTGGTACTTCACAACCCTCCCTAGGTTCCATATTTTCCCTTCAAGGGTCTTAACTGCGTTCTTGAAAAGTTTTGTGATTTTCGTGGGACTGCTGTACTCTGACCAGCTTGCCTTCCCTGTGGGAGCTCTGATTTTTATGTCGTCTCCAACTTTGAAATCAACCTCACGTGTGGCCTTGCGTTGGTCGTATCCTTCTTTTCTCACCTTCATGGCTTGTTCAATTTTCCTCAGGCTCCCCTTTTCTTTGGTTCGGTCCGACCACCCCTTGTGCCATTCCATCCACCCCGGGGTAAGCTTGGTGTTGGGTGTCCTTGCACGGAGCAGTTCGAATGGGGTGACGCCCGTCGTCTGATGCGGTGTGAACCTGTATGCTTCCAGTCGCCTCCACAATTCTTCTTTCCAATTTACGCCACTGGCTTTGGCCAGCTGGATGCTCTCCTTGATGGTTTTGTTGAAGCGTTCGACCATGCCATTGGTCTCTGGGTGATATAACGCGCACCGCTTGTGTCCGATGCCTCTTTCTTCCAGGAAGTCCCCCATCTCTTTCGAGCATAGTTGCACTCCGTTGTCTGTGAGAATGTTGCTGGGGAGTCCCTCACGGATGAACACCTCCTGCAAGAATCCGATGACCGTCTTTGTCGTGACTTCACTGACGAGTTTTATCTCCGGCCACCGAGAATACAGATCCACGAGCACCAAGATGTAAGGTGTCCGCAGTTCCCCGGACAACGGGCCCAAAATGTCCAAAGCCAACTCGTCCCAAGGTCCAGACGGGGGCGGCCTACACACCATGGGTGGTGTCTGCTGCTTAAGAACCTTGTCGCTATTGCAGCACGGGATGCACTCCCTGATTCTTCTTTCCGTGATCAGGTCCATGTTCGGCCACCAATAGCTCTCCCTGAGTCTTTGCTTGGTCTTAGTGATTCCTAAGTGCCCTTCGTGAGCTATCTCGACCAGGTTGTCTCTCACACTAGCCGGTGGTACAAGTCTTGTTCCCCTGAACAGGCATCCGTCGACAATGGTTAATTCATCTTTTACAGCCTGGAAGGGCCGCAGCTCTTCAACACGTTTGTCCACGTGCTTCCATCCACTTCTCACTCTTCTGCAGACTTCTTCCATGGTCTTATCCTCTACTTGTGCCATTCTCCACGTTTCTTCTCCCAATGCTTTCTGGACGGTGCAGACATTCTCAACCATGAATCCTTCTTCATCTTCATCAGTTTTGTCTCGCATTTCACCCGCTTCTGCATCACTGACAAGCCTGGACAGACAGTCGGCTGCAAGGTTTTGTGTTCCCGGGACATATTCGACATTGAAGGTGTACTCCTGGAGACCGACCACCCAACGCCTTATCCTACTGGAGATGGCATCCAATCCCTTCTTGCTGAACACTTCTACCAACGGTTTGTGGTCGGTTCGGAGGGTGAACTGCGTACCCCACAGGAAGTCTCTGAATTTGCCTATTGCCCAGGATACCGCCAATGCTTCCTTTTCAATGACTGAGTAGTTGTTCTCAGATTTTTGGAGTGACCTTGAGGCGAAGGCCACCGTTTCTTCTCCTTCCACACCTTCCTGGGTGAGAACCGCTCCCAACCCTTTTGCACTTGCATCAGTGGTGATGATCGTTGTCCGGCCGGGCATGTAGGACTTCAAACTAGGGGCTTCCGCAAGAGCTCTCCTTACATCCTCGAATTCGCTCTGGCAGTCTTGGCTCCATTTGAATTCGCTCTCTTTCTTCAGTAACAGCCTGATTGCATAAGTCCTGCCAGCTAGGTTTCTGATGAACTTGCCATAAAACTCCAACATCCCCATGAATGATTTGATCTCGTCTTTGTTCTTGGGTGGAGACAAATTCACAATGGTGTCTTGGAGCTCGACCTTAGGACGTATGCCTCCTGCTGTAATCTTGTGACCCAGGAAATCCAACTCGGCACAGCCAAACACGCATTTGTCCTTCTTCACGGTAAGACCCTGGGACAAAAACCTCCCCAGTACACATCTAAGTCTCTGATCATGCTCAACCTGGTTTTTTGCGAACACCAGTACGTCATCCTGGTAGCACATGACGCCCGGGATGCCCTTTAGGATGTTGCCCATGATTCTTTGAAAGACGGCAGCTGCCGAGACTAGGCCGAAAGGCATCCTCCTGAACTTGTAAGCGCCCATGGGTGTCACAAAAGCAGTGAGTTCTTGAGACTCCTCGTGAAGTTTTATCTGGAAATAGGCCGAGGTGAGATCGAGGGTGGAAAACACCTTGGCACCCTCAAGCATGCTCATCATTTGGGTGATGTTCGGCAAGGGGTATCGGTCAACGACGACCTCTTTGTTGAGAGCCCTCAAATCAATGCAGAGCCGGACTGACCCATCCTTCTTCTTCGCTGCCACGATGGGCGCCAACCATTCGGTCGCTTCCACAGGTTCGATAACTCCTGCCTTGCACAGTTTTTCAAGTTCAGTCCTGACCTCCTCCTGAATGGCTATGGGGAGTCTTCTGACTTTAGCTACGACGGGCTTGGCATCTTTTTTTAATTTGATTTTGTGGCAGTAGTTCTTCAAGCACCCAAGCCCTTCTCTAAATACCTCCTCAAATTCCCTTGTGAAGTCAGCCTCACCCTCCTGTATCTCCTGTATCAAAATTTGGGGACTACTGTTGGGATTGAGGTACACCCCCAACCCCTTTTGTGCACGCCACCCCAAAATGTTATCCCCTACAGTGGACACATAGACCTTGGAGACAGTGGACCTGTTTCTGTACTCGATCTTGCTCAGGAAGTACCCTTTCATGGAGATGGGGCGCCCCGCATACCCTCCTGGTCTCAGGTCTAACCTCCTCAAGATTATTTTGCCTTTTGACACACGTGAGAACTCATTGGCATTAATGATAGTTATACGAGAACAAGAGTCAAACAATACGAGAACAAGAGTCAAACAATGCATCTATCTCAACATTCCCAACTTTTATAGTGTCTTTGGGACTTTCAACTTGTTCCTCTTCTACCTGTGCTGTAACTTCTTTACACAAGGGGTTCCTGGGACCTGGCGCCTTCAACTCTTGTACTTGCACAACAAATTCGTCACTCACCACATTTGTTCTGTCTCTACCCTGTCTACTGGCGCCCTGCCCACTCTTGCAAAACTGCTTGAAATGGCCCTTCTTGCCACACTTGTTACAAGTGAACCTGAGGGCGGGACACTCCTTGTCGTTGGCTAAATGCCCTTGTTTCCCACACCTGTAGCAGGTACCCTTGTATGACCCTCCCGGTCTGCTTTCCTTCTGCTCCTTGCCCACTGCCTTCTGACCCTTGACTACAGACACAGTCTCACTTTCGGTCATCACCTCGCTGACATTGGCCTTGTCGTCGTTCTTCTTCTCCCCTGCATCTTGCTTAATTTCTCTGACACATTGCAGCATGTGCTCTACCTGCTTGGCTATGATGAGAACCTCTCTCAATGGCGGGTCATCTTTAAGCCAAAGCTCTTCACGCACTCGCTCTATCCTGCAGGTCAACACGAACTGGTCCCTAATTCTCTCCTCGCTCGCTCCCCCAAACTTGCACGTTGCAGCTAACTTCCTCAACTCAGACACAAAATCCTCTATAGATTCCCCTTCCTTTTGTGCCCTCTTACCAAAATGGTACCTCTCCATAATTGTGCTGGTCTTGGGGAGGTAGTGCAAATCTAACTTCTTTAGACTAATTTCAAACTCATTCAGACCCCTTGCCTCCTGCGCCCCTAACTCCGGGAGATGGTCTAGGACTTCCTCTCCTTCCGCGCCCAAATAATAGGCCAGCAGTGCAACTTTTCTTTCTAGCCCCAGGTTAGGCCCACACACAGTAGCATAGTTTAAAAACACTTTCTTCCATTTTTTCCATATGATGGTGGGGTCACCAGGGCTGGTTAGGAAAAAGGGTGGAGGGGTTACACTTTGCATTTCAAAACTACAACGATTTAGGCGTGGGATGACCCTCCCAGGGAAATTCGCCAACCCACTCTAAGACTTGGAATGCAGGCAAAATACTATATTTCTGTACCAAAGGCAGAGTGTCTGCGAACCGCTAAGGACACACTTGTGCTAAAGGTGGTAAGATCTAGTCCAGCATCTAGCGAAAACTGTGTTGAAAAACCCCTGCACCGCACACCTTACCTAATTACAGGACACAGGACAGATACTGTGGTACAGGTGAGCCTACGGGTACATGAAGGGTGAGGGAGAGATCTTTAACTGGCAGTGAAACAACACCCAAAACTATAAGTAAATATCTTCTTTACCACGCACAGCCCACAGACACTGAGCTAGAAAGTGCTCAGCGCAAGACTTGTAGTTTTACCAGTCCAATTTGTTCAAAAGGCAGGAACAAAAGACCTACTGACACAGCCAGCGCAGTTCCATCAGTAAGTTCCAAAAGGTGCAAATAAACTTCTGAGTTCTACTTCCAGCGTTGAAACACATATAGTTCCTTGTCCCAAATACACATTCCTAAAACGACAGGCAGAGCCTAATCACGTGTGGCAGCAAATGTATATGGCCAACCGTGTTTGTCTACACACACTCTCTGAGGTGACTGGTAATTAGACGCCTCGCTGCGTGGACTTTAAGGGAATGCTTCTCGCAAATGCCTCTCACCAGCCTGACGGTTACATTCGCAGATGATGTATTCGGTCACTAGGCAGTCGTCTAATGCGCAGGATCCCCTCGCGCTTTTGTGATGTCCCGGAAAGGTGACTGCCAGTCACCAACTACACTTGCAAGGTGAGGAAGGTGAGGTAACTGCGTGCCACGCTCCCTATTGGCGCTATAGCTCCCGCTGGCAGGCTCCGACACGAAGAGGCATCCCACTCACTTTGAAGGCTGCAGCCAGGATTATGCACAGCGCGGGACGTTGGGAAGAGTCTAGGTAGTGCGCGCAGAGGTGGCTTGCAGGCGTTACCTTACTTCATGGGGTGACAGCCAGGCGTGGACTCCACGCAGACCCGCAGCCACTCTAGAGCGGGGCACCTTTACTTGCTTCACGTCTACTCCGAGTGTCTGTCCGACACCATCCGACGCTGGGGCTGCTTAATACACCGGCCGGCACTTCGTGCTGAAGTCGGCACCGCAACCCGATACTCTTCCTCTTCAGTCAGCTGTGATACACGAGACAGCTGTTAGATGAATTCACTTCCTTTTCGTTCTTCGGCGTGTTGAGGTCGCAGGGGTTGACCCTCGTCGCCAGTGTGGTAGCGGTGAATGAAGACTCAAGAACCGCTACGTAGAAACAGATGATTTATTACTGAAGATATGATGATATGACTACGACCTCAGCCACAGCCTCACGGAAGCGCTGTCACCCTCCGAGTCCCCGGCGCTCGCCTTGGAACGCTGGTCGCGGTGACATTCGAAGTGATGTCACCGCGAGCAGCACCATTACACGCGGAGCCGCCGGGGGGAACAAAGAGGAAGATACCACACATATATTAATACAATTTCTTCCATACTAGGAATGGGGAAACAGACATAGGCAACATCTACCCAGTCGTTACCGGTCGCTTCTGCAATGTTTTACGGGCAGCAATGTACAGAGGGGTGTACTTGAGTGCACGTGATGTGCTGTGCCACATGTGTGCATGCGCTCTATACTAACCGGAGGGGGGGGGGGGAACAGCCAGAGGCCGCATCTGCCCATTAGTTCCTGCACGCTTTTCCGTTCACTGTCTGGTATATGCCTTCTTCCATCTCCATGGCGCTTCCACTTTAGCACATCGCTGCAGTTTATACTTGCACATGTGCCTTTTTAGACTTTCTTGGACCTTCACTTTACCTAATCACGGCACTTTATTTTGCATGTGTAGCTTCTTAAATCTTCCTAGCTCTTTCGCTTTAACAGCATTAGGCATGGTTTCAAGTCGACTCATAGTACAGCTCTGGCTGCTGTTTTCCCTCACCTGCCTATATACAGCACTCTCTAAACCTGCAGTGATAGTAGCACTATAGCATATAGAAATACAATACCTCCCATAGTACGCAGGGGAAACGGACCAAGGCGACGTCTACTCAATTGTTACCAGTCGCTCCTGCAATGTTTTACAGGCAGCAATATCAAGAGGTGTGTCCTTGTGTGTGTGCGCGCGCGCGTGTGATGTGCTATGCTACATATGTGCATGTGCCCCATACCAACCAGGGGGAAAACAGCCAAAGGCCACATCTACCCGTTAGTTCCTGGTTGCGTTTATGTTCACGGTCTGGTATGTACCTTCTTCCATATCCATGGCGCTTCCACTTCAGCACATCCGGGCGGTTTATTCTTTTAGAACTGCCTTTTTAGATCTTCTTGGCACTTTCACTTCACCAAACTGCGGCGCTCCATTTTTGTTGTGTGGCTTCTTAGGTCTTTATGGTGCTTTTCGTTTTAACAACGCAAGGCATTGTTTCACGTCGACTCAAGGTCTAGTTCTAGCTGGTGTTTTTTTTTTTTTTTTTTTTTTTTTTTTTCTCTCTGCTATCTATATACAGTGCTCTCTAACCCCACAGTGGCATACTAGGCAGGGGGAAAACAGCCACAGGTCACATCTGCCTTATTGTTCTAAGCGGCTTTTTATCAAAGCTCCGTTTTGTCTTTAATTTAAATAAAGTACAACATGCAGCTTATCCATTAATTGATGCAATATAGGAAAGTGTGTGTTTTGTGCGTTTCATATCTATGGTACATGTATGCATCCATCTTGCCAGAGCCTGGAAATAAAGTGCAGGTGACATGTTGCTAAAGCCTGAAAAAACATTTGAGGGGGGAGAGCAGCACGCATACGTAAGAAATCCTAACATAATGGCGCTTACGAAGAACATCTGTTACTATACACCCAACTCATGACTCTAACACACTCTGAAGACCTATACTACACTTTACACTACTGTGCTCCAAAGAAATTTCTACTTATTACACCTGGACAGTCCTACAGCTGCTTCTCTGGTACGACTGTAAATCCACATTATTGCTACTCTTGGTATTGCTGCAGATGCTTCTCTCGTTACGTCAACTATTCATTCGAAATACTCTAGACAGTGCACACTACTGCTACCTACTACTCTCGCCACCACCAGTAATTCTTACATACCAGTTGTCAATTCACATACTTAATCCACTGCAAAGTGCTGCAGCTATTTATCTTGACATACATTCACTACACTATAAACAAATACATATTTCCCCCATTTTTGAATGCCTTCTCCTTGCTTTCATTGCTTTCTCCTTGTTTTTCCCCCTCATTTCTTTGAGTGCCTTCTCCTTGCTTTCCACTTTAAAAAAAACAAAACCGTTAGCAACTCTAGTTCCTTGAGACCATCACAAGTGATTTTCCGCACTTCATAAATCATTGACTAATATATTCATGATGGTGTTGGATATTTTTGTTTATTTTTCTTTTGGTTTTATACAGGAGCAATGCATAAAGTACCAACAATTACGGTGCTTAGGATGGATGTGCAGCATGCAATGAACACTGACTAACAACAATCAAGTTCAGTATCCATACTCTGTGGGCTGTGTATGGACAATCATTTTGTGATGATCAAGAAGATTGGTGTACATGCATACGTGATGTACTTTTGTGTGTACAAACATACATTCCTCTTTTGGTGACGAGTTTGGGTTTCCCTCTTGCTTGTAGGCATCAATCTAGCATGGTGAGACTTTTGTGCCTGAGGTTAAGAAATATATCTGTAGGTGGAGTGCTGTTGCTGGTTCCTAGCCCAACTAAATAAGTTGTTCATCATGAAAAGGGCAGCACATCTTCCCCCTCTTATCTTAGAGAGTGAGCTCACTGTTCTGCTTTGCTACAACTCTACAGTATGAAGAAGAGCTCAAAAACGTCTGGTTTGAATTGTTGCCACTTGGGTATTTTCGCTGGCTGGTGGTCTTCTCTGTTTGCTGCCCCTTTGTCTCTATTATTTGAAGTGTTGCAGATATGCTTGCTCATTTCCTCTGAATAGCCGTATTCCCACCCCAGCTGCAACTGTCCTATCTCGTTAGTCAATGTCTAGAGGTTACTTCACCTGCTGGTAGGCCTATATGATGATGTGTACTACATGTGTTCTCTTGAGTGTGGAGATCCTCACTCTACCTTAATCGATAGAAATGCTGCCCCAAGTTTTAGCTTCCACTTTATGCTCACACCAGCAGGTTATCGTCGACTGTATTGAAATCAAATTGAAGGGATTCTAACCCTCATCACTAAAGCAAGCCATCAGTTTTACCTGCAGCGGAAGTAAATGTTAAAGAAAATACATGTTAACGTCTAAAGGCATCTGAGTTTCCTGGAGACTAACACAAACCACATTTGCAGACAACATACAGTGCATGCTAAGATGGTCTAGGATGGTGCATTTCATGGTATAAAAGTTTGCCCATAGTCTTTACCTCCCTTATAAAATTGAGTTAACTGTACATGACCTTCACTGGAGGGGTCTTTATCCCCTCAAGTGTAATCGCAGAAAATGTTATGAGAAAGTGCCTCAAAATTGAGTCGTCTTGTGTTGTCATTGTTGCATATGTTTCATTGAATTTGGCAACTAGACCACCAAGACTTTGTTTACGTGTGCAGTTAAGTTATTGGTACCTCTTTGTCTGAAGTAGCTGATTGTTCTGTGACTGCTTGTTTGTCAACGCTTGTCATATAATATACATTTGCATCCTTTCCCTCCTCGCATCCTAAAACATTTTTTAAGTCCGAAAGTGCTTTTCTGTTACTAACCCTTTTAAATGATTCCCTTTCTTAAGGAATGGTATTTAGCACTTTTAAAGAGGCCATTGTACTCCGGCTACAAAAAAAGCCAGGCAAAAAATTCCCTTTCCTTTTTTATTTAAAAAAATCAAAATAAAAAGTATTGACCTATTTCCCTATTACCATTTCCTTCCAAAGTGTTGGTAATGCATGTAGCTCATAAATTATGTCACCAATTACAGCCAACCAATTTTCTTGAAGCTCTTTAGGGTGACTTTTGGCTATCTCATAATACTGAGTCCGTTATGCTCTCTATTCTTCATGATCTGCTTGGGGCAGGTGAAATTGGACAACAAATAGTCTTGTCCCTGTTAGATCTTTCTGCGGCTTTCTAAATAATCCACCATTATAAAATCTTGTTCCATTGTGTGGAAGCTGCTAGCATAAAATGCTCTGCCATAAAATGGATCAAATCCTTTCTTGATAACCCTACCCAAGTTATTAATTTCGGCTAATTTAAAGCCAATGCAGTTTAGGTCAAATGTGGTGTTCCTCCGGGATCTTCTTTCTTCCCCGTCTCTTTAATATTTATGCGAGGCCTTTCATCAAAGAACTTGGTAATAGAAACTGCATGTTACACAACTATGTGGTCGACTCGTAGATTTTTTGTTCTGTCTGAAGGATCCTACTGCCTCTCAGGAAAACTTTCAAACTATTATGCAGTACATCTGGGAGTAGATTGCTGATAACCAATTGAAAGTCAATGCTGATAAGACCGAAAATTGTAATTCTACAAAATAAAGCCCGGTTATAAGGCCGTTTATTTTGGCCTCTTGAATAGAGAGGCTTCCACTGCTAAACATCAAGACAAAGTCTTGAAGTCATTATTGATGGGGATTTGACCATAACACCACACATTAACAGTGATCTCTTCTTGCATATTAACATTGAAAAAGAATTTTAAAAAGTTGCAATGTTTCTCTCATATGAAAAGCAGTAAAAAGTTATTCTAGCTTTAGTAATATCTAAACTAAATTATGCAAACATCCTCTATTACAGATTACAAATGGTCCAAAATCAAGTAGTAAGATTGATCTACAAGTCGCAGAGATACACTGACCGCTCACCCTTGCTTAGGAGATTTCATTGGTTGGTTGTCGATGGAATATAGGATCAAATGTAAGGTTTCCTGCCTTATCTTTAAAGGTTTAGTAGGAGAAGAGCTTCCATTTCTAAGGAAACAACAAAAAAAGTATTGTCCATTACGAGAAATTCGGTCTTCTTTGTTGTTTCTGCATGTGGTTCCTAGATTTAGATGGCTGTAGATTTTCCTATATGGCTCCATCAATCTGGAATTCGCTGCTGCTCCTTTTTGATCACTGACTAATTATGATTTTGTTCTTTCTTTTTTTTAATCCACAAGTAAAGCCTTTCGAAAACATATTCTGCACACAGCCCAACTGTGATCCACTTCTGAGTCCTTGGAGATGGAAAGTGCCATTTTCAGTCCTTGTGCTGGCTGAGGGCTTGTCCCCCTCTTTATATCGCAGTGCCTAGGGCCAGTGAAGTTTTGATTCTGACAGTGGGACTGGTTCCTCCTCACACCATTGATGAGCGTCTGGAAGTAGCACCCATCTTCCAAGCCCAGGCTGAGCTTACTTTTCGTGCCACCTATCTTCCTTCTGCACCATTCCTCCCCTGGAAAACCTGGCCTTGCAGTCCAAACCACCCTGCAGTGGGTATATGGTAGCTTTGCTCGACGGAGACCAGAGGCTAGGAAATCAAAAGGATTGTGTGTCTTCCAACATTCACACCCCATTGCACAGGGTCTGGGCGAGCACAGTCTTTGGTACTACATTCTCTGCAGGGATGCTTTGCTTTCTGGAGTAAGGAAACATAAAATTGGATCCATGTTTTAAACAAGCATTTACAATGCAATGGTTTTGCCTTTGTTAAAGTTAGAGCTATTGGCATTGCTCTTGACATTATTTTTATTTATGTTTTTTTTAACATAAATAAATGGCATTGTCAGGCCCTTGTCAATACATTGAGTTGCTCCCCCATCATTTAAAGCTGCCCTAGTAAGGGTGCTTGTTCTGGCGGAGCCCCAAACTCTGAATCCAAAGTGTAATGCGAGGGGGCACGCAGTTCGTTGCTTGTTAATCGCTACTAACATGAAGACGGATCTGTCTGCATGTTACCTGTTCTTTGCAGCAGGCATCTTAACCCTCAGTGCTGCATACCACGAATAGAAACTTCCAGAGTCAAAGTCTTTATTAGACAAGCCTCTGCTCTAGACAGGCGTAATGTTAATCACTGTTCCCTGAACATTGTTCCCCACAAATTTCTGGATATGGAAGTGGCAGAAGGGCCTTTTGTTCCCATATATAGTGGCAGAACAGGCACCCCCATGACAGATCAGTACCCGGTGCGGTCGGTCCCCCCCAGAGCCGGCCCTGAGCTGAGCAGCAGCATGCGTGAAGCCAGGGTGTGTTCGGTCTCAACTGATAGGAATGTCACTTTCGTTATTTACTAGGCCTCAAGATTCCGTAGCGCTTTACATGAGCCCCGGTTGTGTTACATGCTGGGGGCCTTCTACGTTAGGCACTGGGGATAGTGATTTGACCATAGTTTTTCTTTAGGGTGTCGGTGGCATCTGTGCATTTTTTCCCTTTGTCTGCGCTCTATAGTGGGAAACGGGTACTAACAACTGCCTCCTCATCGGCTTCCGAATCGCACATCTTTCACGCTATAGCGGTTTTTAAAATTCTGCCTTCTGTCCTCGTGCCCCTCCTATTCCCGCTTAAGCTATAGGAACTCCCAAACTGTCATTCAAGGCACAAACATTCACAAAGTATCATCATAGAAGTAATACAATAGAAACCAACGAACGGAAATACGTTAATTTCCGTCTCTGAGCATGCTCTATTTAGGTCAGATGAAAGGCTTATTTATATCAGGCAGCGCACTAAAACCACCTTTTTTCCACAGGGCACTTTAATCTTTTGTAGGCAGGGAGAGATTGCGATGCACTCAGAATCACCGGATGTTGCGCCGACTCTGCCCCTGGAGCCGAGAGTCAAGCATTGGCCTTGCGTTTCTAAAGCTCGGAGCGCTGCACGCAAGGCTATAACTTCTACCCCTTGGTCACCTTTCATCACGTGTAGAAACAATCTATTTCTACCTTTCATCACGTGCACTCCCTGACGACCAAAACCAAGCTAGTTGATTCTTTGCATGCTCTGTTGTCGTTTATGGCTTTGCAAGGTGCCGTTTCAGTGAATGCCTAAGCACACATTCTTCCGCCTTAGCCACCTGCACTGCAGTGGGGTTCTTAGGCATGCGAGGCTGTGAATAGTTTATTCAGAGGGAACAACTGTGGTGCAGTGCAACACTTGCTGCTTGCACAACTACGGGAAAGAGGTCAAGAGAGAAACCAACCTCATCTGGCCTTTGCGAGGGACGAAAGGGACAATGAAGGATATTTGCATGCAATGACATGAGTGGGGCAGTTGGAATCTGCGCACAAGACCGCTGTGTGACACAGTTACCATTAACTTCGCTTTTCTTGTTCCCGACAGGAATTTAATGGCCTCAATGAGAAGGGGAAAAATTAAAGAATTTTCTTTGTTAAATGTTTAACTGCCTGGCTTGGTCCCTCTTTTGATGTTTACTTGAATGCCAGGTCAGCTGCCTAGAGGAAGATGTTGTCACACAGATTTGATAACGCCGAGGCACTCGTTTACAATTCAAGCACTTCTTGAAAATTTGCCTCACATAACCACCTTATGCGCTCACTAAAGTAAGTCTGTGAGATATCTCGCAACTAGAACCGGAAATCTGAGTCACCGTAAGAGAAATAAGCGACACTTAAATGAAAGAGCACGAGCTTCCGAGAAATTAAATCTCCGTGTTTTATACACCAGTGTCGCGAATTAACAGAACATATTTACAAGCATTATTCTATTTCATGCTTTCCTAGTCCGTTATCTGTTGCATTCAGTAGCGTCAGAGTGACACGATCCCGGAAAATAAGACATTCTTAAAACACCAGGGATATTCTGTCCTGCACCAGGGAAGCAATTAAATTAAAACTTCAAGCTGGCTATCAATATTTGCAAACGCTGGAGCCCTGCCAAGAACATAAAGGCAGATCATTGGAGGCTGGGGGGAGGAGTGCCGTGGCGGGCCCGGTGAACTCGGCTGCTTACAGACCCGCTTAGGATCAAATCTCATCACAGATCTTCCTGGCCACAATAATTCCGAATTGCCTCGAACCTACTTGTGTACAGAGGCCTTTCAGGGGTCCTCTTAGAATACCAATGGCGGCAGCGACATTTAAGTAGCCTCTAGCTATTAGGAATAGCTGTAACTATTTCCGCACCATAACCTCACTCTCCCACACAGTTCTAGGAGAAAGTGGCATGCCACACCGCCCCATCTCGCTCTTGTAGACCGTACCTTATCGCTGCGTTCGGCGCCGGCTGCCGGTGGCCTTCTCCTTCACATGCTGGCTGGGGAGCTGGGGGTCATGCCTGCCTCTCTCAACCTCGGCCTCCGTCCGACATGTTCCGACTTTCCCTGCCCCGGCAGAGGCTGGCTTTCCTCTGCTGGGCACTCTTCGATGGCGGCAAGACGGTAGATGGGGTAATTAAAACGGCATTCTTACACGGTTTTAGGGCAAAACCTCTTCCTCGGCCGGCGGTCGGCCGCCAAATGGCATAAACAAACCTCGACGAGCCCAAAAAAAAGCCCCGGCCACCGCCGCATGACGTGGCCAAAAGGGAAAAATTCTCGGGAACGCCCCCGAATCTGGTCCGGCCTTGACGGACAGATCCGGCTCCCAATGGCTAGCCTCCATTTATGGAGCTAGCCAATGGGAGCAGGGGGCGAGTAGGGGGCGAGTCCCTGTTCCCCACTGTAAGACATAAGATTTTGCTAGCGCATGCGTACTTCGTACGCATTGCCAAGCAAAACCTAAAAACTGGCACATGGTATGGATTCATGCAGTCTGTGGCCACTGATGCAGTTATTCCTTGTAGTTGTAGTGCAAACAATCTTGGATTGTTGATGCAGACAGTATGTGGAACTCTTTATGCACATTTTGCGTGTGGCCATGATGGCATTTACAGTCAGTGCACTTAACCCCTTCGCTGCTAGGCCTTTTCCCCTCCTGTGCTAAGCCTTTTTTTGGCGATTTGTGGTAGTGCGCGCTTAGTCCCCTGTAACTTTTTTACCACATAAGGTATCCACGCCAAATTTGCGTCCTTTTCTTCCAACATCATGTGGATTCTAAAGGTACCCAGGGTTTGTGGATTCCCTTGGAGGGGTCCCAGAAATTAACCAAAATATAGTGAAATTTTAGTTTTTTTCAGAAAAATGGGAAAAACGGGCTGCATATGAAAGCCTCTGGGTTTTTCCCTGCAAATGGTATCAAAAAAGGGTTTGTGGGGCTGAAATCTCCATTTTCGCAGCTTTTAGGGAATGACAGTCTTTTGTCAGAGAACCAACATTTTTCACACAGTTTTGGCATTTTTCTGGGACATAGCCTATTTTTGTTATTTTTAGAGCTTTTCGCCACCTTCGAGTTAATGGTAGAAATGAGTATGAAAGCAATAAGGGATCCTGGAAAGTTATACATTTTCGAAAAGTAGCCAAAATTCTGAATTCAAAAAGGGGTCATTTGTCTAAATCCATGAAGGTTTCTTTATATAAACTAACAGTTAAATATTGGAATAATTGAAAACTTGTTGAAAAAAACAGCCTTTTGTGTCAACGTTTTCACCTATAACTTCTTGTAATTTTGACAGCTCTTGGGAAGCAATGTACCATTACATTCGTTAGACCTTCCTGATTGTGGGGATATATAGGACTTGTAGTTTCTCCAAGAACCCGACGAACCCAGATCCAAAAACTGAGCAGCAACTTGCAATGATTTTATTTACTGGGTATAGAGCACTTATTCTTGGAAAATGTATATGTGGAAAAATCGGTATGAAAGACACCTATGTATTTCTGAATTGGGTACAAATTATAGAGTCTAGAAACAGTATATAATTGCACATTTTCAAAATTGAGAATACTCATACTAGCATGAGAATTATTGGTCATTTTTGAAAAAGCTATTTTATTTTTTTTACACAATGTCTTTCATTGGGAAGGGGGAAATGCATGAAAACTCAATTGGTAATAACAGTTGATTTACAAATCTGAATTACCCTAAGTCTCCCGATAAAAACGGTACCTCACTTTCGTGGGTCGGCCTTGTGCCTGCGACAGGAAACGGTGCAAAATGCAACGTGGTCACACCTCAATTTTGCAGTTAAAAATTGACCCTTTTATGGCAAAGTGCCTACCTGTAGTTTTTGCACCCTAGCTCTGCCGGCACCTAGGAAAACCTAGCAAACCTATACATTTTTGAAAAGTAGACACCCAGGGGAATTCAGGATGGGTGTGACTCGACTGCCTACCACCAGGTTTTGTTACCCAGAATCCCTTGCAAAGCTAAGAACTTGACAAAAAAACACATTTTCCTCACATTTCTGTGGTGGAAAGTTCTGGAATCTGCGTGGATCAACAAATTTCCACCCACCCAGCGTTCCCCCGGGTCTCCCGAAAAAAATGGTACCTCACTTGCGTGGGTAGGCATAGTAGCTGCAACAGGAAAAAATTCAAATCGTACGGTGGTGAATTTACAATACCCTATAGCAAAACTACCTTGATTTTTTGGGGGGTCACCTGAGTTTGTGGCCCGGGGCTCAGTGGCCATCTTTTGAAACTACCAAACCCAAACAGTTATGAAAACTAGTCACCCGGTGGAGTCCAGGGAGGTATGGCATGCGTGGGTAACCCAATGTTTTCCTAAACAGAAATCCCTTCAAACCTTAAATTTAGGTTAAAAAAAACTCTTTCATACATTTTTGGGTGGGATCTCCCTGCCGGCACAAATGTCCTACCACCCAGCGTTCCCCTTGATCTCCTGAGTAAAATGATACCTCACTTGTGTGGGTGGGCCAAAGACCTGTGACTAAGGTTGGGGTGCTTAATTTGTCAAACCTATATACTAGATTTTTTTTTAATTCATTTTTAGCCTGTTCTGCTTTGGGGCACCCACACAAGTGAGGTATCATTTTACTCTGGAGAACAAGGGGAACGCTGGGTGGTAGGACATTTTTGCCGGCATGGAGATCCCACGCAAAAAAGTTTGGAAAAGTGTTTTTTTACCTAATTTTAAGGTTTGCAAGGAATTCTGGGTAGGAATACATTGGGGGGCCCACGCATGCCATACCTCCCTGGACTCCCCCGGGTGTCTAGTTTTCAGAACTGTTTGGGTTTGGTAGTTTCAAAAGATGGCCGCCGAGCTCCGGATCAAAAACTCAGGTCCCCCCCCCTCCCCCCCCCCCCCCCCCAAAATCAAGGTAGTTTTGTTATAGGGTATGATTTGGACCTTTTCATGTTACAGCCACTATGCCTAACCACGCAAGTGAGGTACCATTTTATCGGGAGACCTGGGGGAACGCTGGGTGGGAGGAAATGTGTGTGAGCCCAGTGATGCCACGCTTTCCCACACAAAAAAGTGTGAAAAAACTGATTTTTTTTTTCAGCTAAAATTGAGGTTTGCAAGGGATTCTGGGTAAAGGAACGTTGGAGGATCCACGCAAGCCATACCTCCTTGGAAGCCCCTGGATGTCTACTTTTCAGAAATGTGTGGGTTTGGTAGGTTTCCCTAGATGGCCGTCTAGCACGGGCCAAAAACCCAGGTAACCCCTCTTGCAAAAGCTGGTGGTTTTGACATTGTCACCATTGTCAAGTCCACGCAAACCAACATCATACTTTAGTTTTTTTTTTTTTTAAATAAAAGAAAAACAAAAACAAATTGCAAATTGATACAAATCTACTAACTCCATAACTAAATCTAAAAAGATTTCACAAATGCAAACTTTGAAACTGAACAATAAGACCAACCAGTTCACTTTACCACTCATTGATACTCCCAAAAATTCTTTTGCGTGTGGTACAATCTAAAACAAGCGGGTACACACAGCCCGGGGTTTGAAGGGCAGTCGGCGCAGTACATACGAACCTCCTTCCGCAAACCTCTTCGCCAACAGACTCTACATCTCCGACTGGGAAAGTCTTTTGAGATTGTAGGAGGAATTGTATCAGGAAAGTGGCGATCTTTCAATCTGGCAACATCCTCCACCACTCCAACTCTAGGAACACTTGCCTGTTCCACTAAAACAAGGCTGCCTATTACAGACTCTGGAAAACTTTACAAAAGTCATCTTTGACTGGGGACAAGATTTCTGGAAGACAACAAAAGCATTAAAGGTTGCCAAGTGGAAAAGATGGATAGCCAACTTCTTGTACCAAATGTAAGCCTTACGAAGAGCACCATACGGTTCCAACCTCTGATCTACTCTGTCATCACCACCCATATACTTATTGTAGTGCATTATGCACACAGGTTTGCGCACTTCTGCAACCTGACCCCAAACATTCCGCGGTTCAGTGCTTTCATCATGTATTGTAGTCAACATGTAGACATCTCTCCTGTCTGAAAACTTCACAGCTAGAAGCTCCTCACAACGCACTGCACTGTCCCCGAGCAAGCTTTCGACAAACCAGTTCTTTTAGGAAACCTTTACGGTTTGAGCGGATTGTGCCACAAGCAACAGTGTCTACTTTGGCCAATTCCCTGAACAACCGCACACCAGTGTAGAAGTTATCGACATACAAATGATAGCCTTTGTTAAAAAATCCACGACCAAGTTCCCACACAATTTTCTCAGTCACTCCAAAAGTCGACGGACAACCATGGGGGTTAATCCTGGATTCCTTACCAGTGAACACCCTGAAATTAGAGACATATCCAGTCTCACTGTCACACAGCATACACAGTTTGATTCCATAGCGTGCCCTCTTACAAGGAATGTATTGCCGAAATACCAAGCGGCCCTTGAACAACAGCAAAGACTCATCCACTGCAATTTCTTTCCCAGGATAAAAGAACTCAGAAAATCGATCAACAAAATGATCAATGACAGGCCGAATCTTGAAAAGACGGTCACAATCAGGGTGATCTTGTGGCAAAGCAAGACTATTGTCAACAAAATGCATCATCCGAAGCAGAAGCAAATACCTATCACGACTCATAACTGCCGGAAATATAGCTGTTGCCATCAAGGGACTAGTAGACCAACATGAAGCCATTGATGGTTTCCTAAGCAAGCCCATCAAAAAAGTTAAACCCAAAAACTTTTTCATCTCCTCCAAAGTTGTGGGAGTCCACCGGGTAGCTCTAGCGTGGGGCTTAAGGCTGGCACTGTTCACCCTCAAAAAATTTTCAGCATACAAATTAGTCTGCTCTACAGTCTCTGCCAAAAACACATCATCCATAAACAACTTGAAAAAGTCAATAGGCAAAAAGTTTTCAGTGTTCACCCTACACCCTGGAACACCAGTAAATTCAGGCAAAGCCGGCTGCACCATGCCTGGTTCAACCCAGAGGTCAGAACTTTCATCGTCAAGTCTTGCAGCCTCAGGCTGCCGCCCAGATGTCTCTTGCCGCACTATTGGCACAGCAATGTCCTCCGCAACCACAGGCACATCATCCACACAAAAAGTAGCTTCATCAGCACTCAGAGTGTCTTCATCATCAGATGAAGCCATGTGTAGAGAACTCACTACCTGAATCTTCACCTCCCACCTCTGGCTCAGAATCAGAGTCAGTCTCTGGACCATGGTCAGAGGAAGAATCAAAAAGCTTTCCAACAACTTGCTGAGCAGTAATCCGGCGGCTAGCCATTATCCTTACAAATAAAGGAGTCTGCACAAACAACTCAACAACCCCAACACTGTGCAAAGTAAGATTAAAAAATGTAAGCCTTTATCACAAATATCTATATTTAGAAAAAATATACAATTCACTTACAAGAGACAACTACACTCACCAGCACCTACTCTGCAAAGACACAGCAAATAGGCAACGATATCCCACTAGAAAGAAGAAAAAAAACTTACATCTACAGAAGGACACATCAAAAACAAATGCAACATGTTTTACAATCGCAAAAAACAGAAACCAAACATAAACAATTACATTACAATTGAACAAAAAACAGGTCTCTTACCAAACACATGCAACTACAGAAACAGCAGAACAGAACCACCAGTAACGGAACCGCACACTGCAACAATCTAAAGAGAAAAAAAAAACAATACACATTAGAAGAATCAAAAACAACACACATTACAACAGGCTATGTCACAGGGTATGTCACAAATGGGGTGTCTGTCCCCAAGGGGGGCAGAATATAAATCATTATAAACGTGGGCCCCCTGGAAGCAACCCTACGGAGGGCAGATAGGGCAAATAAAGACACGGCAGAACGTACTTTCGAAAACAAGTGGGCCCAAGGAAGCAACCCTTGGCCAAGGGGTCGCTCACTATAAAAAACAAAAAACATTGGAGTCTAGTGGGCTTTTCTATCTCCCCCCCCTGGGTCCAGAAACGGTAAGAACAGTCTACAATATTTATAATGCCCCCTGGAAGCGACCCTTGCCCAAGGGGTCGCTTCCTTTATAAATATAATAAAATCCCTGGTGTCTAGTGGGCTTTTTCTGCCCCCCCTGGGACCAGACGCGGCCCAAAAAACGGCTGATCTGCTCCCAGGGGGGGCAGACAAGTCTAAAAAAAATTAAGGGCCACTAGGAAGCGACCCTTCCCCAAGGGGTCGCTTCCTTTACACTTAAAAACAATCCCTGGTGTCTAGTGGGCTTTTCTGCCCCCCCTGGGTGCAGATCGGCCAAAAAAACGGCCGATCTGCCCCGGGGGGGGGGGGGGGGGGGGGGGGGGGGAGAGGCAGAAAAGTCTGAAATATTTGGGGCCAATAAGAAAGCGACCCTTGCCCAAGGGGTCGCTTCCTGCAGTTTTATTTCACCCAAAAACAATCCCTGGTGTCTAGTGGGGCATTCCTGGTGCACGATCGCGACGCTGGGACATCAGGGGAGAGGAAACACAGTTTCCTCCCCCCCCCCCCCGATGCCTCAAGGCACCGAAAAACGGCCCCCCCGGAGCACCGAACACCCACCTCTGTGCTGGACGCGCTGGAATGAAATGGATTCCAGCGCGTCCAGCGCTTCCTGATGACGTCGGCGCGCGCTGTGCGCGCTGACGTCACCAGGAAGCGTGGGGGGGCGGGGGTGGCAGCGGAAAGTCTTCCTCTGCCACCCCAGGTAAAAGCGCCAAGATCGATGCCCCGGGGGGGGGAGCGCCAGAGCTCCCCCCCCAGGGCTGTACTGATGACGGAGCGGTTCCGTCATCAGCACAGCCCAACCGATGCTGATGACGGAACCACTCCGTCATCAGCATCGAAGGGGTTAATGCAGATTTTCAGTCCTCTAAAATGTATTCGACTACTCGCTATGGTGCTTCAGTTTGTATCAGGGCGAGCTATTTTTAGGGTCTACTTCTCCCTTCTGGTTAGCTTGGCCTGGCGAAGAACAGGTGTTCTGTTCATTCAGAAAGTGAATGAGCATTAAAGATGCCTTTAAATATTTTCTTATCACATCTGCTGTTCGTTCAGATAGAGGTCAAATGTCAGATTGTCTTCTTGCCAATTGTTGCTTATTTTATATTAGAGATTGACCTTTACTTTTCTTTCTCTGACTGCAAAGTTATAGGATTTTGCTAAGTGAACCGTCTGTCAATTGTACTGGAGTACAATGATTGTGAAAGGAAAGGCTGGAGAATGTCAGTTTTTTCCTAACCCAACATTTAAATACTTTGTAAATTAACTGTATGACATTTTAAAGTATATCGGCAGTTAGGAAAGCACATTGTTTGAATTGTGATGGAAACAAAGATTTTAATCGGATGAAAACAAATCCGAACACCTTACTTGGTGATGTGCAAATGAAACTCTATTACCACACATTATCATTTGCATGCTGTATAGTTTTATCAGTAAAACTGCATATATGTGGGACATTTTTGTGGCCAGTTCAATTTAAAATATTCTCTCTAACTGACAGCGTGGGACCACATCATGCTTTAGTAATATATTTGTGACCATGTGCTGCAAAATGCATCACGGCTACCTACCAAACACTTACCACTCCTGCAGAATGATCGTGGATCATTTGCTATACTTGTTCTTTGCTTAACACTTGGATTTTTCATAATACCAATGACTGACTTTGGCAAGACTCCCCTCCACCTCCCTGAAATGTGTTCCAGCTTCACTGTTTCTGCCTGAAAGATTGCAGCTCGAGCTCAGATTGCAGAGTCTGAATTGCAACCGGCTAATCAGATGGCACTTGTGTTTGGTCACTGCTGTATTGTGCTTCTCATAGTCTCATTACAATATTTGGGATTTACCCCCTGAGACACATTCACACTGCGTTTGCCAGACCCTGAGTGCCATGCCTCAGTACTCTGTCTGGGATTGAGTAGCAGTTCAGACTGCATTTGGAAATGTGCATCTTGGCTAGTGCTTCCTGTGCTTTTTTTTTTTTTTTTAAAGTTGTGGTAAAGAATTGTAATATATCCGCTCCTTCGGAAGCGGTCTTGAGTCTTGACAACTCCACTTTTTCGAACTGGCATAGCGTGACATGCCTGCACAGTATCACACTACTTGTTTATTCCAGGTAAATACATTTAAAAAAGTGTATATTTAAAATGCGGAAGCGTTTCACCTACATTTGATTAAATTACTTGCTTGAGAGGTATTAAAAAAGATACTTTTAACACCATTCTGCCCATCCTCCCCTCCCCCCGCCTCCTATCCTGTCATGATGACCGTGCAAGCGGGGACTGGCTGTAATGAAAGTGCATCATGGGACCACCCTGAAACGACTGATGTTCTACCCGACCTTTCATACTAGCATAGAGTTCAAACCACATTTTACTGGGTAGACTTTCACATGTCAAAAGATCTCTTAACATTTGCACATGGGCCCATATCTTAATCAAAACAGGGTTACAGCTTGCTGCCAGTATTCCCTCACTAAGTTATAATGGCACAGGTTCTGACTTGATATCCTTGTCTGGGCGCCCAGCTTTAAAGACTGTGGGATTCTGGCTTTTGAACAGCCTGTGGCTTTCAGTTACCTCGGAGGGTCACTGGTGAGAGGCCACCAGAAAGCTAGGGAGCCAAAGTAGGCTAACTATTTGAGAATTTGCGGGAGATTTTCAATTACTCTATTTATTTAAGGTGTGTAGTTAAAAAAAATAACTGCCATGCTTCTTTGTGCATCTTTTGCTCGTTATGTCACAGGTAGCTGATGCAGTCCCCTAGAGGCGGATGAACTGGCTCCAGATCACTAAGCACACAGGCAGCCCTGCCGATGACTGAGGGCACAAAAACCAGTGGGGAGACCTTTGCTTTTGGTTTTGGGGTAAAAGGGTGGGGGCGAGTGTAGAGGTGAGGAGGGTCTAGCTGTGCCTAGTATTGTATTAACCATAAGCGCAATGCCTAACTGGTGCTGCTCTGTGAATTTGTTTAAAAAGGTAAAAGTCCCGGAGTACAAGGGCAGTACAGATGTAAGGCAGTGATTTTATTTTTTTGGGCCCACTCTGGTTCTCCCTTAGTTGCACATATTAGCTGTCTTAGGCTGCCTTTGCTTTGCACGGCCACACATAATACATTTGTTTTTGTAACATGATATTTTTTTAGAAATATGCTGCGCATATTATGTGTTATTCAGTGACTGTTCTTGGGATTCATTATGAACATTTCGTACAAGGTTGAAGAACATGGTGTACTGGTTTTTGTGCCCGGTCAGCAACATCTCCTGATGCTTTTAGACATAACACAGCAGCACAGCTGCGAGTTTCATACACAGTAGTTCTTATCATATAAACCTTGTCTCACCTACTTGGGAGGCAGGAGAATTCCAACAGAGAAGACCAGTCCTGTAACTGGGGCAGCGGCCTGGCGTAAACTGAGTTTACACCTATGATGTGGACCCCATAGCTACACACACCAGGTGCGGGACCCGGTGCTAATACCAGAGATCACTAATATATCCTTATATTTATATATACCAACAAATATACCCTCTTTCCATGCCCTGTGTAGGGCATGGAAAGAGGGTATATTTGTTGGTTTAGAGAGAGTACAAATATATTGAAATATTGCATAGAGGCAGGAATATTCAAAGGAAAAAGTGCTATGCTTTAATAAGTTATAGATTTATTTCTACATACTGTTAGTGTGACTCCCTCCACCCATATAAGTACTATAACCTGCAGAATCTAAAGTTGAGATGGAGGGAATGTTCATTGATGTAGAGGTTAGTTTTATAGATTAAAGATCAATGTTGTGTGTAATGCAAGCCTTGGATATAATAAAGCTCAACTGCATTGTACTACTATCTCAAGGTTTTTGTACGAATTTCAGTTGTTATATATTAGAAGTTGCTGATTCTCTTTTCAACACTTCTTTTAGAATTGAGCACGTTCTGAGAATGAAATTTCCATATGGGGTAGGAAGGAAAATAATGTAATGAGCAATCCGGCCGATTGACTTAAAGGCAGATGCTCAAAGAATATTTATCTGCACACTTAACCTTGAGGTATAAAATTGCTGACCGTCTAGAGCTGCAGCCTCAGAAGTTTGAAAAATGTGGAAAACAGATTAAGTATTGTCATAAAAAATATTTTGTGTTGAATTGGCCTCAGATATCAAATTCAGTTCAAGAAATACTTAGTAAACTTTTTGTTGAAATATTTACTAGACAAATGTCTTGACCATTAAGAATGTAATGTAGCAGAGGAAGCTTGGGCGATGCATCTGCCCAACTTATTTAGGAGTATAAAACCAAACAGTTGGAGTTGGATAAAGTTAATGCACCAAGATCAGATTGGTAGCTTGCAGCAACATCTTAACAAACCATGAATTTTAGTGTAGTATTGTCTGAGGGCTTGCATGCTGATTTGCACCCCCCTAATTAAATTGGTGATATACATTTTTTTTCAATGATTCTGATGTACTATGCCCTCGTCCTGGAAAGAGGCAATATGGGTCCCGATCCATACAAGTGGTTTGATTGGTTCTCCAGCTAACTTTTGACTAATAACAATCCTGTCTCGTATGAAAACGTTTATTTTTTATTTTTTTTACTTTTGGTTGCCGTTTCATTCGAGGTCTGCTCTTGTGAAGTTTTCCTGCCCCAGCACTGTGGAGATTCAAGAGAAAAATATTCAATTGATAACTTTCATATGCTGTTACATGTTAAAGAAGCAAGACTGTTGTAGAAACCCTACTCCCCCCTATGTGTACAATCTTTTTTCCATGGTGGAGGTTAAGGAATATTCTGATGGAGAAAAAAAAAGATTGGAAAGGTGAACCAGTTATTTGATGATCCTTATTCTGGAATTGTACACCAACTCCTGATTCCAGATATTGATACATCTATTTTTTTTTTTTTCCTCATTCGCCTCCAACCATAGCTCTCTTGAGATCCATAGGCTGCTGCTGCTTCTCCAGTCGGAGAGGTAGGCTCAACATTTCGATCTTGTCCCACGGCTCTACCAGCAACACACCCACTTCAATCCAGAAGCTATCCTCCCATTGTTGTTACAGGGGAAGGTGATTGTGCTCTTCTTCAGGGCTTAACTCGGGCTAGTGTCATTGGTCTTAACCGGCTTAGACACTGCTTAAGAGCTTCCTCGAGGCTTAATCATAGGAGACAAAGCAAAAAAAAAAAAAAAAAGTCTCAGACCGCTGTCCAATTGCACAGTTTTTTCCATGTGTTCTTTTTCTTTGAATTTTTCAGCCTAATCAAATCAATTTTTGAAGTTTTATATATGGAAGATAACCACTCCGACTACGTGGGAGGTGTTGCTTCAACCCATTTCTTGCAAATTTCCTGTATGGCCAGAAGCATTGCATAGAATAGGAAGTCTCTATCTGGGCCACTGATGTCCCTCCAGATGCCAAAAATGATATTCTCTAGAGCAGGGGTCTCCAACCTTTTCTGTAGTGGGAGCTACTTCTGATCAGTGAAAATCGGAGAGAGCTACTAAAGGCTAAGCAACTCGCAAGTTTTCCGAGAGCCCGCCCCACGGCCAGCGTCATTGACTTTGAGGCTGTCACGCACCTCATCATCCACCGCGCTGCATCCCATTACATGTTAACCGCACCTTGGTGTTTATTAGACAAGACATGGAAACTCTTCCCACACAGGTTCACAAACCTAAGAAAACACTTCCACCCTACACATGCCATAGCTTGCTCTCCATGTAGGTAAGTACTTCAGTGATATACATTGGGTTAGTAAGAACTAAGAAAATGCTACAACAAAATTCCTCTTTTTTTCGTTATCAAATAAACAAAGGGAGAAAAATTATGCTACAAATTAATACGTATGATTTTCCTTCATGTCCGGGCCTATGCAGACTATTAAAACCAATAAATATCCGGTATTTGGAAAGGTGGCAACCCTAGTTTCTTTATGTGCTTTATTTCTTTTAAAATGGCAATGCATGCATGCTGATCATGTTATGGTTTCATAGCAGCAAACCAAGTGGATTAATGTACCTGCTGCAGAAATGTGTATGTGTTAATGCGCCTGCTGCAGAGATAGGCATGCAACCTTAAGGTCGCAGGTTCAAACCCAGTATGAAAGCTCAGGCGTTTAATGCACTTGCTGCAGAGCTACAGATGTAACCCACAGGTTACCAGTTATTAATAGTTGAATAGGTTAACTCAGGGCATCTCCCTATCTGCAGATTACAGTTTCCTGAATATACATCGGAGATCAATGCACCTCCTTCACTAATCTGTATTAAAGAGTCCCGAACTAATAGGACAAAGACCTGATGAATGTGTGCGATGACTGGATAGGTAAATGCAGAAAGTATTTATTTGGAAAAGCGGTGAATGAGCCCTCCTGTTGAAGTTTAATCTTGTTTAAGTATCGCAAAATAACGTTAATTAAGCTATAATAATCACATAATTTTAGCATTCAGTACATTGGGAGAGACACCAATGCAAGTTCCATGAGTCACATACAGAATTTGTACTAGGCCTTTAGGTACTATAACTGCCTTTCCCCCCCCCCCAGCATCAGGTCAGATGGCGTAACATGTTAGTGTCGGTGTGTATTACGAAGGTCGCGAAATTCCCCCTTTTCACCCTCTGGGTCACATGATAAGACCAAAAGCTGTGTACACCCAGGGGACTCTTGGAATAAAGAGATGTTCAACTATTTGTGAAACTCAACACTTGCGAGACACTAAAAAGTAGATGTCGTATACAGAATTTAAAAAGAAACAAAAAAAACACACGCACCTGCTGCCAATGACTTGCTCTTCACCCAACACTTAAAGAAGCAAGGCTTACTTTCTTCCTGGGTGACTAACACTAAAAACCATAGAAATGGGAAATACGACTTTCCCCAGAGGCCAAACTGTGCTAAAATACCATATTAAGCTTAAAAGAGCACAAGGTCACATCAATCTCTGAGATAGAACCCTAAATCCAAAAACAGAAACACTGCCAGTAAGCAATAATAAACTATAGGTATAGTAGTTAAATCACTGAACACCCGACCGCTCCAACAAATGAAGTAATAACCCAGAAAATATTGTCAACATATCGCAGGACGTAATATATGGAGCACACAGATTCATACAAACGAAGCACAACACTGGAGTGTAAATTCTATGCTTATGGTTGAGCATCGATGTTGAGACCTAATTGATAATGCTCAGTATTTACTGTCAACATTCTGGGGCTTGCTTACCAATCTGCTTCTGTGCTCCGCTCCACGCAGGATCGAAAGGCAGCTGCTGTGCTTCTCTAAAGGGGAAGTACATCAATAGTGCTTCCGCCACCTGCATTACAGCTATTAGGCGTTCCGTCCTGATTATCTGCGCACATGTCTTGCAGGCTATAAATTGCGGAGCCAGCCTGGAAATGGCAGGGGGCGCGGTTCCGGATTGTTCCGGAGTACAGGAAGAACGTCATGTTCTTCTGCCCGCCCGCTCCAGCTAAGCTCTGTTTCAGCCAATCTGAGCTGCTGGTTTGAGTGAGGGCGGGCAAGCCCTCACAAAAGACCGAAAGAGAAGGAAAGGATAATAAATGGATGCCAGAGCTTAGAGTGATACAAAATAATGAAATGACGGCGCAAGCTACTCCTGGAGGGTCGGCGAGCTACCGGTAGCTCGCGATCGACTGGTTGGAGACCCCTGCTCTAGAGAGACCTGTATCGGATATCCCAGAATCGATGCCAACGAGGCTTCAATTTTACTCCAAAATTCCCCCAATAGGGGACAGACCCAAAACATATGTGTGTCTGGAGCGCGCTCTAAATTACATTTTTTGCACTTGGCCAAGGGGCCTTTGGACATTTTAGAGAGCCTTGCCGGGGAGAAGTATGCCCTATGTGATGTAAAAAAGTGGTTCCTCCAAAACCATGCTGGCTTTACGGTCAAAAAGAGGATGTTATATGAGGAACGCCAGAGGGACTCACAGTCAGTATCCGGAAAGACCTCCCCCATAATTGGTCAGCTAACTTAAATTCACCATCAATAGCCACTTCCATTGCCCAATAGAAAAAGGAGATTTCTTTCTTCCCTACTGGTTTATTAACTAGATGGTCTTCCAGGGGGACCCCTTTCCCTAATGGAACCTTCAAATTCTGCGACCAGCTCAGTAGCTGCAAGTATTTGAACAGTGTCAGGCACCCCACCAGCTTATCATTTAAAGTTGCCCAGGGCAATAGCGAACCACTAACCGCAAGGTCCCCCCAGACTACTACACCAGATGCTTTTAAAGGGGCTGCCAACTGGTCTTTCAAGCAGCTAGGAGTTCCCGGGCTGTCCCACATAGGTGTGAGCCTAGAGTAGTAATCAAGGCCTATTAGATGTTTCATCTTCGCCCAATTTTGGGCCATACCCCTTAGGACCTTCAGTCTGACCTTCTTAAAAAGATTTGCCTCCATATTTAAATATAAATCCATCTCAAGGAAGCCCTGATTTCTCCAACATTGCCATAAACATTTTGCCTCTTCCTGATGCATCGGGAGCTTTTAGCAGCATTCTGGAGTATAACTGAAAGGCCCAAGCATAGTATTGAATATCTGGAAGAGCCAGACCTCCTTTCTCCCTCCTCCGTCTCAACTTTTTCCAAGATATTCTCACAGCCTTGGATGCCCAAACAAAAGAATTTATGGATTTCTGGAATTTATCAATTAATATTTTTTCAAAGTTCAAAGGAATGGTATTAAATAAAAATGTAACTTTCGGCAAGATAGACGTCTTTATAAGATTTACTCTGCCTAATATAGACAGAGGTAAATGTAGCCAAGAATTCATGAGATGTTGAGACTCCTTCAGGATTTTATTAAGGTTAATTTTAGGTATTTGGTCTATCTCTAGGACAATCCTATTCCTAAATAACGTAGCTCCTTCCTGGTTTGGTATCGGGACACTGGCAGGTTCCACGTCATCAACTCGGTCTTATCTTCATTGACCTCGTATCCCGATACCCGGCCAAACTCCCTAGCAAGTTCAATGACCCTTGGGAAAGAGAAAAAAATAAGGGGAAAGCAAGCAACCTGACTGCCCTTTCCCCACACGTTGTGAATATCCTTATTCGCAATGTACCAACAAGATGTATCAATATCTCAGGGTCAGATATTGATACATGTTGTTGGTACATTGCTAATGAGGATATTCACAACGTGTGGGGAAGGGGCAGTCAGGTTGCTTGCTTTCCCCTTATTTTTTCCTATATTTGGTCATTTTCCCTGTGTTTGGGAAAGGCCCAACCACTTTTTCTACAAAATTCGGAGGAGATATAATTTACTTAACCTTTTACCGATGACCTCTTTGAGGGCACCTCAAGGGCTCTCAGTCTGCACTGGATAGCGTAGAACAACAAGCATGCAATAGTAAGATAGTCATGAATCTTGTGAAATAAAAAAATATGCATTTCCTACAAGAACTTCGATTGTAAGTTACTTATGGGCGCTTGTCTCAAATTATAAATATGTTCATAGTTTTATTTAATAAAAATCTTCTGACTTCCTTATTAGAGGATGAGATATCAATATCTGTGGCAGCCATGAGAGGCTTTTGCAGAATTATTTCCCTTTTCAAATCGTTGTCCTCTTCTTTTGACAATAAAAGCAATTGTGCTAGTAAGCTAATTCCAGCTTTAATGTTTCAACCGCGATGTTATGGTTTATTAGAGTAAGTCTCCCTTGATAAGATCAACGAAGCATTTGAAAGAACTAGATATACAGCCAAGTTCTTCTAACGAAGCAGTTTGTTTTAGATCTTAGGCTTCTCTCACTGAAGACAAGAATATTTCAGGTTTTAACTCTCTTGAATCCAGATTTTCTTAGTGCTGATCTGGGGGCTCTTCCTAGGGTTAAAGAGTAAAAAAAAATTGTCCTTATTGCAAAAGTTCCTAGAGCGTCGAGATGAAAATGTGCAGGAAATGGTGGTGTAAAATAGGCTGGAATATTTTTGGTATCAGTGAGACGTTGGTGTCTGAGAATTAAGGTTGCAAGAAAATGGCCAGCGAAAAAAGACCTGCTAGTGTTGACCGCTAATTAGGTTGGTATTGTGGTGCAGGCATTTGTATCCAGACCTATTTAGAGATGCCTGGATGAGGTAAAAAGGTGAGATTTCGAAGAATCGTAGGTGAAATTTATGGTGCGACACTTTGAAGGAACAGTGTGAGCCTTGGTTGGCGTCTTGCGATATCTTTGGTTTTATAGGCTGTTTTAAAAAGGATAGATGATAAACGCCATGTCATGCTTTGCTTCTCGGATATGCAAGAGGAATGAAGCAGATGGTTTGTTTATTTTTTAGATATTTGATGGATGGTGATAATACTTTGCTTATGCTTTTAGCTGCCGGTACCAATTGTGCATGGCTAGGCATACTTTCTGTTTTCATTTCATTCTTAACTGCTTATTAAATATTGCAAAGGCACTAATTAATGTATTGTATGTCATATTTTTTAAATGTTATTTATCATTTTCCAAAAGAAAAAATCAAATAGACAAATGATCATGGTCATTTACCCCAATGAAGAGCGACATGTCTGGAATGTAAATGCACATTGAAGGTCTTTAGCTTTGAAAATTATACAGCATAGGAGCGCATGCATATCAATAGTAATCCTGCACGCATAGTGATACACTAGTCTTTTGAGGTGTAGTCTATGGCAGAGGTTATTCATATCTTGAGGTACATAAGAGTCCATAATACAGCCTATTTATGGGTTGGCATAAGGATCTCTACTCCAAATATAATCTTTCAGCGGTTGCCAAATACCTTTTGGTCTGGATGTAGGAGGTTGGAATGTAGCGTATAATTCACTTGTGGAGTTGCAGGTAATCAAGCTTGTAACCCAGGTTTTAACTGTCGTTCTAATTCTATTGCCCCGCTGTAACACGATTTCCCCTTTTGGCTGCGACCCGTTTGCGCATTCAAAAACTCTACAGGGCCATGCACAAACGCTATTTAGCGAGTCGCAATTTACTTGCCAGAGTTTATTACCCTATTGCTTAGGAACAGTTATCAAGTTTTTACTATGGCTTAACTTTAAGGAAGTTTATACAAACAATACATTCCTTAAATCCTGTAGTGATACATTGCTCAATGGGCATATGCACTCCGACCTCAAGCCTTCAGAGCCTCCAATACAAGATTTTAAGGGGCTTCCGTTACACTGCAAGTTCACATAACATCTTGTGGCTTGTGTAATATAACATTGGCTGGTGAGGGGAGGGTTTGTATGGGTGGGGGCACATCTGACCCTTGCCCCTTCCCCAAAGGACCCCTACCAATCAGCGAAGCACCACCTCCCGTTCTCAACGCCTCCATCGACTTATTCCCGTACACCTGAAAACACACTACCATCACGTTCTTGCACAAGAAACCACCTGCTTGACCACAAGGTTCAACTACAAATCCATCTACCTCCTATCCTATTCAGCCTAGGTCTTGGAGAAACGATTCCTGTACACCTGAAAACACACCACCATCACGTTCTTGCACAAGGAACCACCCGCTGAACACAAGGTCCAATTACAAATCCATCTACCTCCTATCCTACTCAGCCAAGGTCTTGGAGAAACAAATTAACCAATGCCTCACTGACCACTTCAGCAACCGCCAGCTTATCAATATCAAGCAGTCTGGATTCTGACCCAAAGGCACTACATAAACCGCACTTCTTGCCGCCACAGACGACATGCACATGATCCTTGACAGAGAAGACATGCAGCCTTCATTCTACTGGGCCTCTCTCTAGCATTTGAAATAGTTTCACAACCCATCCTCACCGGGTGCCTATATAAGATTGGGATGCAAGGACCTTCTCTCCGCTGGATCTGCTCCATCTTAATGGAAAGAGCACAACATGTCAAACTGGCACCTTATTTATTGGAAGCAATCTCGTCTACCGAGTACTCCAAGGTTGCTCATCTCCACCCTCTTCAATGCATACCTGAACCCTCTGGCCAATGCCTCTGCCCTCTGTGCACACGCCATTGACATCCTTCCCTATTCCGATGACAAACAACTCCATGCTCACCCTCTCGTAGAAGAACCATACGCAAGATACCAGTTCAGCTCCTGCATGACCGAGTTTGATAACTGGGTGAAAGCAGCTGTCTGAAGCTCAACACCGACAAGACTGAAGTAGTCCTATTCAACACCACCACCTCGCCATGGGACTCTAACTGATGGCTGGCTGAACTCTGAGCCAAACCCTGCACCCATGCCAGAACCTTAGAATCATCCTCCTCATAATCTGCAAACCAGACATGACCGCTCAAGTTCACACCATTACTATATTCATGCTTCCACACCCTGAAGATGCTGAGAACGATCTTCAAATACCTTTAAAGACACACCTGCAAAATATTCACTAGCATCCTAGTCCCCAAGTTGGATTATGGGAGCACCCTCTGTCTGAATCACCAAACAACTCACCAGTAGACTACAAACCACCCAGAACATGGCAGCCTGAGTACTCCACCTCCAACAGGACTCCCATCACACCTCTGGGAGCTCCACTGGCTCCTGATTCACAAACACACTTATTTCAAAATACTTAGGCATTCAAGACACTACACAAATTGGGCCCCATCTACTTGAACAGTCCTCTAACCAGCCAGAGGCCAACTCTCTGGAGCACTCCTACTCGCATGCATCCTGCGCAGACACAGAACCTGGTCAGGTGGACAGGCTTCTCTTGCATTGCTCCTAAACCTAGAACTTGGTCCGATTCCACATCCAAGCCTCCTCTCGTCTTGAGTTGCGGAAGAAGCTGAACGGCTGGCTTTTCAATAAACAACCTACCGTAGGCAGGATTAGCCATACACGCACCTGTTCAGTGCCAGGATGCGCTTATGGATGATAGTGAGCTTTACAAATACACCTAACTTGTCCTTTAAATGAGAGAGTTGTTTTTCTCTGTGCTTTATAAAATCTTGGCGTCCAGCTCCGTGTGCAATGACTTTTCTCTGAAATTGATTAGTGCGGGACAGATTTGGCTTATTCTCACAGAAGATCACCCTCGGAAAATGTAGCTCTTGACTCCTTCCTATTGGATAAGTCCAATGGACAATTTAATTAGCACTTTTTTCTTTCCTTTTTCTTAATTGATCTTCAGCCAATGATTATTTTTGGTATCAGATTAGTCTATTGTCACCATAAAGTAAGGCGTGTGTTTTATTCATTCCAATAAAACATAGACGTAAGGCGTGTGTTTTACAACTCCGCAATTGTTTAAAGAGCATTCCAGCTTTTTAGGTTTCGCCTGGGGCCGGAGCTCCTAGCTCCACACAGGAGAAATCTTATGTTACAACAGAGTGGACTTGGGATTACGCCCTCTGTTCCATTGGCTAGCTCCATTAATGGAGGCTAGCCATTGGAACAGAGATCTGTCCGTCATGGCCGGACCAGATTCGTGGCCGTTCCCGAGATTTTTTCCCTCTCCGCCTCTGCAATGTCGTCATCGCGGCCGTGGGTGGGGTTTATTTTTTATTTTTTCGTCCATGTTTGTGTTCGTCATTCCGCGGCCGATCGCCGCCCGAGGAAGTCTAGGTGAGTGCCTTCCTTGCCCCCTCCCGCTGTCAGTTCCTTTCCCGCCCCCCCTCCCGCTGTCTGTGTGCTCGTAGGTGCTTGTTGCCTCATGGTGGAGGTTCTGTGCAGGACATTGTATAACCATCCCTCCCGTGTTGCAGAGTCATGCCAGAAACAGGCTGATGTGCGTGAAGTGAACGCAGAGGTCTGCTCCCAACCCCCTTACCCCCCGCCCCCCTCCTCTCACACTGCTCGTGAGGAGGCACTGCTGTTCAGAAAGCTTGTTCACCATTAGAAACAGGGTCTTGTGAGAGGACAGGAAGAGCTAGAATGATCTTACTCGTTATCACGCAGTCCTACTTTTTTTTTTTTTAGCTGATCGCAGCAGAGAGTCAAACGCGAGGTTTCATTAGCTAGTTTACATAGCGCCACCAAGCCCCGCAGTGCCACTTTAAGTGCTTCCGAAAAACCAAACTCCCTTCTCTGTACCTCTTCAAAGTCTTCGGTTCATTTTAAACGGAAAGGAATGGGAACTTGCAGCCATCCTTCGGCTCTGACGCCCTCTCCAAGAATAGTTTATGGCCGGTGGAGCCTTTTAATCGTAGGCGCTGGAGACGGTAGATGCTGGCACCCATCTTGTGGTAAGTTAGACAGTAATTAAGTTCGCAGTTAGCTCCTGCGAGATGCCCTTAATAGTGGAGCACAGCTGCCCGCCCCGCCTGTGTGCGTGTGCGTGTGTGTGCGTGTGCGTGTGTGTGTTTGGGAGGTGCCGTTTCCCACAGCTCTGATCTAATTCAGACGAAACTCAATCTCCGTGCGACCGACCCGCGCCAGCGCTCTCCCACCCACCGACCGCCCGCTCTCTCAGGCTGTGTGCGTGTTACACATTTACATTGTCAATCTGGCAGGCTCCCCTCAAACAACCCTTGTGTCTAGGTTTACAATGTCAACCGGCCAGGATGCGGAGACTGTCTGCAGCAATAACACGCTCCTGACCCAGGTCCCTGTCGTTCATGCCCCCCGCCCCGCACTTTTACTTCAACAGCCTGTGTCCTGTGCCCTCGCAGCGCCGACACCCTATACTCGCCACTCAGCAGCCACTGTTAGAGGCCTTTGTTTGTTGGCATTCTGCGTGACCACAAAGCGCCAGAGGCGGCCGAACCAGATAAGGTTGAGAACGTGGAATAGACAAGAAGCTCGGGCCTCGGTTTCAGCAAACCTCACATTCTCAGAACGTCCTATGACCTCTATTAACCTCTTTTTAAAACAGGCAAAACAAGGTTTGACTTGTGTGGACAACTGTGACAATGCCTATAAACAAGCCGCCTGCATTAGGATCACGGACCTAATGCCTCTCTACTGTATTCTGTGTCAGGTTATGTGGTCTCCTATGAGCTGCTGGATAGAAAATGGAATTTCTGCCTGAATCTTGATTCTTATTCAAGGAAACTTTTCACTAGGTTAAACCTGGCAAAGTGTGTCCATGTAATATAGCCCTGAGTGTCGAAGGCAAATGCAGAAATGTAAAAATAACAATTTCAGCAATAACTCTAAAACCCTCAGGGCAGTCTCCTAATGGAAGGGTAACACCATAACCGGAAATTATCACACTCCATGCTTTCGGGATTTTCAGGTAAAGTATTTCTGCATCAGGAGTGCCTTAAAAACTTAAGTGTGTGGGCTGTGACAGCTGTGTGGGCTGTGACAGCTGTGTGGGCTGTGACAGCTGTGTGGGCTGTGACAGCTGTGTGGGCTGTGACAGCTGTGTGGGCTGTGACAGCTGTGTGGGCTGTGACAGCTGTGTGGGCTGTGTGAGCTGTTGGCAATGTAAATAACAATGCCATTTATTTATAAGTAAAAAAAAAAAAAGAAATGTCATGAGCAATGCCAAAAACTCTAACTTTTCCAAAGGCGAAACCATTGCATTGTAAATGCTTGTTCTAATGGTGATGGAAAACGAAGTAAATGCAAAACTAACAGAGTTCAGATCTGCTCCTCTGTTTAAGGCTTTTTTTTTTTTAATACCGTATTGCTCAGGCCCCTTTCAGTGCCTAATATAAATGTATTCCTATTTGTATGAAGTGAGATTATTAGTCTGAGCATCCCGTCTGGGATACCAAGCACATCCAGTTTGTACCACAGTAAAGAATGGTCAAACCTATTGCAAGCTGTGGAATAGTGTGTATATTCAAAATAGATTAGTTGACCTCTTACGAATGAATATTTTTCAATGGCAGTGTTTTAATATGTTTTAAACGATGTTTTCTGAAAGCTGGCTTACTCTGAGTAGAATTCCATTAACTGCCCATTTTTGTGGATGTTCTAGAATTCCTGTGCAGAATAGCTTTCGTTTGCATCCATTAAGGCAATTTGATGACTGGACTATCTATTGCAAGTTGTTTAAGTTTCACGTATCGGACAACGTTCCGCTGTCGGTAGGCAAAAGCCTCTTGTGGACCACACCAAAAACCTACGGTGTACTTTAGGACCTGCCTATTGCATTCAATTGGTAACCTTTGTCACTTTTGTTTGCTTGCTTCTTATTCAGTGGCTTGCCTTTCTCGTCTTGTTTGTCCTGCCCGTGCAGCACAGTCTTTTTACCATCCATTTGATAGCTTTCATTCAGAGGCCAACTTTTCATATTCTTTCAGTCCTCCATGCGAGAGTACATGTTTTCTAGCGTACTCCCTCATGTCTACTTATTCATCCCAAACACCTGCATGCTTTGTGTCACTCCCCACCCAGGCTAGTTTCTCCAGACCTATCAACTTTCATTTTAATATTTTTTTCCCTCCTTTCCTTTCTTAGCCTAAATTGGCTTCTTTGCTCCTTTGTCTATCGTCCATTGCTTGTTGCTTACCTACATGCTTCTGTGTTGCCTCCACCCCCCCCCCCCCCCCACCACCATGTGTAGTGCAACATTTTCCTTTGTTTATTTTTTGAAGTACCCGACCATGGCTATTTGGCAGGCTACTCCGACATATAAACTAATTTTTTTCCTTCCTAATTTACTGATCCACGTGGTGTCCTGATATTCCTGGTCCCACACTACACCCACTTTGGCTCTTGGTGGGCCCCAGTTGTGTGCTTCCCCTTCCGACACCCGCTATGAGGACATAAGAGCCTGGGCGCTTAGACACTACCATCAGCCCAGGAAAGGGAGCATGCTGAATTTCTAGTTGAGTGCTGCCATTTCTGAGCATGGGAAGCTCTGCCACTCATGGGTGAATATTTAAAGTGATAAAACACACTAGATGTGCAAAGAAATGGTTGCAGTAAGTCTACCAACTAACAGAAGCTCAGGTAGCAGTCTATAACCCTTCGTTTATGCACCAATCCACTTCAGTTTGGACCCAGCCATTACAAATCAGCCTTGACTGTGATCCACCAGGAATAGTCCAGCACAAGCTGCCAGGCCGTATTTCCCCTGACCTGGAGCGCAAGCAACCCAAGACTGGTTTTGTACTGACTGGTGCTCTTCAGTTCGGTGTAGTTGTTTACAGTGGCACTCTTGGTGCACCCTCCAGGGCTTCACTCAAGTCAAGGGACAGGCCTAGGCCTACATGTGCAAGCTGGATTAATGCAAGGACAAGGCCAAAAATAAAAAAATAGAATATCGGATACTGTCAGTTGGACTCTCTGGACAGGGGAACATGACTGCACACCATGCAGGGGACATTCCTATCCCAACATACTGTAACCTGAAGGCAAAGTTTAAACGCACATGAATAACACAAGGAGAAAGAATGGAAAGAAAAAAGTATTGGTTCACCAGCCATGACCAAGAAGTGCATTTCTTTTTAGCTAGTTGTGCTATGTGATGAGGGAAAATAGTGTTTCTCGCGGTAATAGAAAACCACTGAAGTGTTGGTCATTTTATGTTTTTGGGTTTAATCAAATCCTGCGTGACGTTGAGCGGACCAAAGAGTGAAGAGGGCTGAACTAAAGATCTTATATGTATGTTTTTTTATTTTTGTATTTTATTACTTGAGGCCAATGTTCTTTAAGTCAGAACTAAAAAGCCTGAACATTAAGGGCAACTTCGGATTTGTTTGATATATCAGCATATCAATATTCAGGAAGTCATACCTGTGCTGCAAGAAAATGACTTTCAGCAACAATCCATTTGAAGGATGACGATTTTCTCATTCTAATTTATCTGGAGCACCGCATATACTTTTTTTTGTACCTTTTTTTAAAAACATTTTTATTGTGGTAGTAGGAAACGTTAATTGTTTTGCATTACAGTTTGCAATCCAGTCTGTGCCACAGCATTAACAAAATTCTATTGCGGGTAGAATATTAAAGGTGTATAGCTACACATGTGTTTTATATGCAAGGGACTGGCTAGTGAAAGGTAACGGATTTCTGCAAAATTATACTTCCTAGTATATATATATGTATATGTATATGTATATATGTATATGTATATGTGTGTATATATATATATATATGTGTATATATATATATATATATATATATATGTGTATATATATATTATTTTTTTTTCTTTTTCACAAGCGAGCTCTGATCCAAGTTTTGGTGTGCATGTATATGGTAATTGCAAGGCACAAACCTACTTAAAGGCAGTAGAGCACTGTGCAGGTTCAAAGACAAGGGTACATTCAATAAGCGGTTTGATAGGTTGCTGTTTTGAGGACTGTTGCGTATTGATGTAGTGTTATTTAAAGAGGTGTGTTGGAACCCCTTTTCAGAGTACTTCGGGCGAGCAGGAGTTTCTGGGCCTAACCATGGCAGTTGATGCTTTTTACTCCTGATATCCTGTGGCCTAACCTGCTGTTTGTCCTGAGTAACTGGGTCAAGTGCTACGCCTTCCGCCCTGGACTGTGATAGCGTGGGTTGCGCAGCCCAATGCTCTTCTGGGGGACCAAGGTGTAAGATCTGCAAGGGTTCGTAACTCAAAATACCTGCCAGTGACCCCAATAAGATGATTTTCTATTCCAGGACTGATCTTTAGTGTCTAAAGCAGTATTCATTACACATGCCAAACACAGCACACAAAATAATTCACACTTTAGTCTCTCAAGGCCAGTGCTTGAACACTTCTCAGGGCATTTTTCATACCGACCCTCACCCACCAGCAGCCCCTGCCCCCTCCATTCGAGGTGGTGATCCCAGGTGTTGCCCACGATAGTGATGGCCATCAAAGTCTGGTTTTAGCCTTGAAAGTTTCTCAGATCTTCATGCAGGAAATCCACAGAGTTCCTATAAGTCTCTCACAGGCCCACCATCCTGCTTCCACTATAACAGAACTGCGGCCTTCCAGGAGCTGGGGTACCTCTCCTCCGCTGTCGACACTGAGCAGCTTGCACAGCCTTCTTCCTTCAGTCAGCGGATTCAACACACTGGGGTGGTCACAGACTAGGATGTCTTCTGGGTGAGCTGCTCTTTCTAATTTGCTGTTTCTGCCGAAAAGTCAGTGAAGAAGTGTGCGGCTTCCAGACTTGTCACCGAACCCCTGTGCGGTTTGTGGGGACTCCTCCGACATAACGACGGCCCCAAGGGTTTTAGGGGTCCTCTCCTGGTATAGGGGAGGTGAAGGAGGGGAGGGGGAGTCTCAGACGGGTGCGGCAGCATATCAGTCTTTTCGAAGTACAGGTAATAGGCTGAAAACGTTTCAGATAAGCATATGAGGCAAGCAGTTCAAATTGTGACTGACAACACCCAAGTCACGTTTTGTCACATGAAATTATCAGGGACTGGATGAGCTTTAATCATCTGAAGCTTAACCCCGACAAAACCGAGCTGGTGTTGACGGGAGGCTCCTCTAGTCCCTGGTCCTCTTTCTTTTGGCCTTCTTCCTTGGGTCCCCCTCCCACCCCTTCTTTTTCGGTTAAACCCCTAGGGATTAAACTCAATGCGCACCTCTCACTGCACTCTCAGATCAGTTCAGTTGTTTCTTCGTGTTTCCTCACTCTTCGCACTATCCGTAAGGTGTCCTGTTTTTTTTTCCTTCTGTGCCCTCAAACTTATTCTGTCTGCGATGGTGATCTCCCGCTTGGACTATGGCAACGCCTTGTATAACGGTGTCCCCGCCTACCATCTTCGGAGACTCCAACTAGTGCAGAATCAGGCAGCCCGACTTGTCTACAATCTGTCCAAGCCCGATCATGTTACCCCGCTGCTCAAACCTCTGCACTGGTTGCCTATCCGGGAGCGTGCCTTGTTTAAGATGGGGTGTATCACCTTCCAGGCAAGGGCAGGGACAGCCCCTCACTTTATCTCCTCTGAGATCAAGGCATACTGTCCTAGCAGAGAGTTGCGTTCCTCTTCACAATCTCTTCTGGTTGTCCCTCGTTTCAAGAAGAAGAGGTTAGGTGGCGCAAAATTCTCTACGCTGGCGCCTACCTTCTGGAATGCCCTTCCCCCCTCCCTTAGATTTTCCACCCATTACTTAGAATTCCGCAAATCCTTAAAAACATTTTTGTTCGCCCAAGCTTTCCCAGATTAGTTGGCCGGTTCTTCTCTTCCCCTTGGTTTTATGTCCCAGCGCCAAGAAACCGCGTGGTGTATGTGCGCTTTATAAATATTTTAATTTCAATTTCAATTGCTGTTCCTCTAGGCTGGAGCAAGGTACATGCAGTAATCTCTTGACTACAACTACATCGTAGACATGTCAGTTGATGTCCATGTGGGAACTAGATGAGCTAGTACAATTTAAATTACCTGCAGTTGGATTAAAGGGCAATGCCCTATGGAGCATATGGATGCTTGATGGTTTGTGAGGTATGTGCATACTCAAATTGACTGAATAAGGTTTATTTCGGAACGTTATTCCATAAAACATGCAAACATAAAAACAGTCTTTTTGACAGTTACAAAAGTATAAACTTTTTGTCAATAACATCAATCCATTTTAAAATTGTCATAAAACATTTATTTGGGCTCTCTATTCTAAGGATAAGAATTACAGAGAACAAACTAAATCCTGTATATAAGAATAGGAGTTCATAGCTAATGTTCTTATTTTATTAATATTGTGTTAAAAAGTGCAGAACTTGTTTTAGTGTTTGATCTCCCGCAAGGCAAGCGCTTTCATGACTAATCACACTTTTTGTCTAATTTAAAATAATGCTAATATCCACCTATTTAAAATTTAAGGCCATTCTCTCCCCTTATAAGGGCGACTGAAAATAAATAGCTGCTTAAATAGTTTTTATAGTAAGTGGACGTGTTGCTCCTCGGAATTATTAGCACCTCAGTACTCCAAGATATTTACATAGTAGCCGTACCCAGCTCCCTCTTGGTTTTTTAGGTCGAGCTGACCTAGCTTTCAATGCGAAAGCATTGAAAGCTGTCAGCAAGACAACTAATGTTGCCCGTATTTGGGAATGTGGACAGCAATGTGCCACGCGCTTTTTCTTGCCGAGATTGTACCTCGTGAGCGCGCACGTCGTCGTGCCTCATATTCCCATGCGCAAAGAAAGCCTCACTCACGCATGCGCACATACACACACGCAACCCCCCTTAAACAGACACACGCGCAGACAGACGCACGCACAGACACACTCAAACAGACACACACACGTACACCCCACCCCCCCTCACCCCTCCTCTCCCTCAACACACTCACCGGTTCTGGCGGTGCTCGGCGGCGGTTCTGCCTCTCGGGTGGCGGTAGCGCTTTGCGGGGCTCTCTCACCACATGAGAGCCCCGCCTTCCCCATGCGCCCGGCCGCTCTTCACCCGGTCCCCCATCTCGGGACCGGGACTCAATCAGGAGCCTTCGTGGCTCCTCGGGCAGTAGTTTCTTTCTCTCTCTCTCTCTCTCTCTCTCTCTCGCCGCGATGGGGCGGGACTTCCGGTTGGGGCCGCGATGGGATTGGCCGGCTGCCCAACCGCTTCCAGGTCGTCGCAGGCAGCCCGGCGGGGACTTGAACAAACTCCTGGGCTGCGGTGGTGAATTAAAGGCACACGAGGGGTGGGCTCCCTCCCTAATTTAAATATGCTGCGAGGAAGGCACTCGCTCGTTTTTTTGTTGCGTTTGCGATTGCTTGTTGCTTTGTGGGATCCAGGCCATTAAACCTTTACAAAGCTGTCACATCTTCCTTTTCAGAAACACCCGCTCGTTAGTACCTGAAGCCGGCGCCATCTCACTCGGACACATACAATCTCTCCCATTTCCAGAATAGTTTTTAGTTGCTGCTCGTTTTTTAGCCCCTTTGTCACTTCTCGCTTTTTGTGCCTTTCATGCTGCACTCCGTGTGCACAATTATATGGTACTGTGTGGGCTCTGAGCGGCTCTGCCTTTCATCATCTGTATTCATGATGAGAGTGGAGGTGGGCGAGGGAGGATAAGAGTGAGCCGAGCCATCAAAAGACTCCCCATGTAAATAACACAGCAAACGCCGAGAGAAATGAGATCTCTCTTTTGACGTCAGTTAAAAGCAATAGTTTTAAAACATGAATGTGTTCCCACCTCGGTTGCCCTGACAGCCTTGCCATGAGCAAATCTAGGGTTGTCAAATTGTAATGTGCACTATATATGGGGCCAATCTTTTTATACACATTATATGTGGATCAACTTTATTGTCTATTGAACTTTACATAAATTATGTTTTAATTTAGCCATTACCTTGAGCTGAATTTCTACAAGTTTGCCTCAGATTTGACTCCTCAGTGAAATGAGACGTAGTAAAGTAAAGTGATTTGAGTAGGATCACACGATTTGGTCAAGTGGGAAGCCGGGATTTGACCCCAAGTTTCCTAGTTCCACTTTGTGGTATTCGGCCGCTGCATGGGTGTCCTCTTCTCTTTCTTGTTTTAATTTCCAAAGGGCAATGATTTGTGTTGCTTTCAGGGGCTAAATTAGTACAATGTGTTAAATAAACACAGACATTACATATTAAATACAGCTGACACACGAATTCTTTCTAGAAAATACAAATACATAGTTGAGGGAAAGGAGGACTTTCTATTTTTTACTTTGCTGTCACTGACTTCCCCTTCGCCCTGACATCAGGAAAAGGGAAACACCTCAGTAAGGGCTATTATAAGGCTTAGGTCTACTCGGTAGATTCAAAGGTCATCTCTTGGACACAGGTGAAGTGCAGACAGATAAACAGAGCCTCTGCTGGGGTCAGAGCGGCCGCTGATTGGCTGATCATGAAGAGGCCGTAGAGTGCAGCCTGTTCACAGCACCCCATGACATCTTCCGGACCAGCCCATCTCAGTCCCATAGGGTGCAATAAAAATAGAGAGACTTCCGGGACAGTGCTGCTGGTCATGCCCTCAATTTCTGAATAGCCGGGTTGACGGCTCGGCTCGCTTTGGGCCTGAGAACCCAGGGAAAGCTCGATCTGAGACAGAGCGTCCCCCCGGAGACGTTTTAATGCATGGGCAAATTGGGCTATGGCCCTGCGCCCCAGCTTTTCAGGGGGCCCCTGATAGAGCCAGCTCTGTTCTGCATAGATTCTTGCCCTGATGACCTCGAATAATTTTAAACAGATGATGCATGATGTTTCATTTTTACCTGCACTAACAAATCATGTAACATGATTGGCAATTGCATTGGGCAGTGCTAGATTGGTTATCCTACGTCACTAAAGGGCAAGTACAAGCCTGACACTTTTAATTAAGTATTAATTATTTAAAAAATGAAAATCCATTCTTATTTGTAATATCCATATATCTACGTCACTTAAATACAAAACATGTTTCATTACAAATGCTATAGGTGTCACATTTGCGAAAGTTATAACTATTGGCATTGTAAATGACAAAGCTATTAATTTAGCTATTTTCAATACCAACACATAAATAAAAAATTTGTCATTTGCAATACCAATAGCTCAAACTTTCCTAATGCGAGACCTATTGCATTGCAAATGCTTGTTATATGCTTGACAGGAAAATATCACGTGGTGTACTAGTTCAATCTGTAACTTTGAGCATAGAGTACATATAGAGGTGCTACCGACACTCCTGCTGGCAACTCGCAAAGCCATAATTGCTAGTTGCTTAAGTGGTAGGTCGAGCAATTCCTTGTAGCTGGCTGTATCCTTGATAGAGAGGAATTGCCGTGTGAACCTACCATGAGTAGAGGAGCTGTGAAGGTTGGCCTGGATGAACTCCCAGTAACAGTCTTTCAATTGTAGTATGGACGTGGACGCGGCCACCAATGAGCTGGGGTGCGTCCCAAAACGGCCAAGGTCCAACCTGTCATGCCAATATCGGATATGTTTAAACCATGGAAATGTAAGAGGTGTATCTAGGATCAACAGTTTCTCTACTGCCCTCCGATACAGGGGCAGCTCCTTGGTCGTCCAAAGTCTTACCCAATATAATGGGGGGTCTAAGTCTATCAAGGACCCCCACTGTTTTTAAAGCAACATCCAAAAACCTAGAGATTAGGGGAGTGCTAGTAGGAAGGCGGAGGAGGAGAGTGGGGAGGCGGAACGAGCGTCCAAACTTGTTTTCACTAATTGTAAGAAGGTCTGTCTTTACGTGGGCCCCATATTTCAGCCCCATTTAGAGCAGTTGAGTGAGACTATGACTTGTACAGTTCTATAGCGGGGAGGACTGCCCTTGAGGTTGTCCCCTGATACCTCCTATAAATCGATGAAGCTTGATGCTGAATCACTGCCCTTCTCTTCTCGATATGGGGTAGCCTTGATATATTACGATTGAGCATTATTCCCAGATATTCGAATATGTGCGTTCGCCTCAAATTTTAATTTCCCAAAGTTAAGGGTTGCTTAAATGCCTTATGGGGTTGAACTGTAGACATTAAAATTCACCAGGAGCTGTTGGAGGCCCATGGGAGCCTGGGATATTAGGAGGATGTCTGCAAACATTAGTGCACAAACCGCCATCCCATCTAGTTTTGATGCCTCTACATTCCCCTTTGAAAGTGCGCCTACTACATCATTGACATAAAGGGAAAATAGGCTGGCAGCTAGGACACATCTCTGCAGATTGAAATATTGTCAGTTACTTGTCCCCTAGGACCTCAACAAACATGGGCATAATTATTCAGATGGAGATTTATTATTTGCCCAAGTAAGGTCTCGGGGATTCCCAGTTCCTTTAAGGATACCCACAACAACCCTCTAGGAACAAGGTCAAAGGCTGCTCAGAGATCAACATATTCAATGTAAATATGTGCTTCTCCAAGCTTAGTATATTTCCAAAGAATAAGCAACAGCCTTAGGACTTGATCAATGGTGTTAACTTTCGCTCTAAATCCTGCTTGGTATGGGATCATAATTTCCCTTACCTGATTTCACTCATTAAGCTGATTGAGCAGTTGTCTAGCATACGTCTTATGGGCAGTATCCAGAAGTCTAATGGGCCTATAATTCGCAGGAGGCCCCTTATCCCTCCTTTTTAGGGCTCGGACTCCTTCCCCTGAAAGGGGAGGAGTTAGAGAACTAATGTTAAAGGAGAAAAAAAAAAAGAAGAAGAGGGCCTTGGAGAGAGAAATTCCAGACATTCCTTAGCGTTTTATGTCATGTGGCCAGTGATTCGTCTTCCTTGTGTTTTCTTTGTAATAGGCTTGAAGTGATGGGGTAAATGTAGTTTTGTTCCGCCATTTTGAGGCATATTTCGTGCGTGCTTGCGCAAAGAAGTACATAAATTGTAATTAGGAGCTGTCAGGGTGCCTCCGTTAGTGACTGCAGATGGCCGGGCGCGTTCACAATTCTGCAGCGCTCAGCGCGCAGCTTCCTTGTTTTGTTAGGCACGGTGAGATTAAGTGATTCACAGTCGTCTCTCCGGCTGCGGGTCCCACAGCCGACAGGAACGTTTTGCAGCACCTCCTCAGTCTGCAACGGGGTCTGCTCTCTCGGTGCAAGAGCCAGCGGGTCTCATAAATCGGAAGGCAAGCAGCGTACCAGCAATTCCCCGCACGTCTTCCAGCAACGAAGCTCAGCACAGCCCCGCCTCCATGTTTTGCTCCGAGAACTCAGGGGGGGGGGGGGCAAAGGCGATTTTCTCCGGCAATCCAGCATATAGCCGCGATGTAACTAGCTGATCCTAACCCCGCTGCGTCCTGACTTTCATCAAAGGTCAGTTTCAGTTTTTAGAATTGCTTGCCACTTGTTTTATTGTATATCGTACTTCAGTACTGAGCTGCCTTAGGGTACGAGCACAAGGGTCATCCGGCTGCAAGTGAAACTTTGAGAAAGACGTTGAAGTGGCGTAACGAAGGCCCCCGCAGCTCCTGTGGTGCGGAGGGCCCTAGCTTCTGGTGGGGCCCCTCCGGCACTGTACACCATTGAGAGCCCCTGGCCTGAGAGTTCCTGGATGGGTCCGGAGGGTAGCGAGGCCCCCTCCATATACTTTGCAACGGGGGGAGTGCTCAAGTTTGGGTATGCCAGTTGTTACTTGGGGAAGGTGAGCGGTAACATTCATATTTCACGGGGGCTTTGTAGATCGTTGCACCAGAGCTTCTTAACACATTCCCTCACGTTCATTTGGATTCTAATGACATTACAAGGTGTTAGTGAGTAGGTCCTAAGAAATATATGCACTGTCTGTAATTTGTGCTCCAACGATGTAAGCATGAACAAGTTCCGCCTTTGAGCATTTAATTAATCAACAACTAACAGTGGAAATCAAAACATGTATTTATACATTAAGAGTGCTCAGTAAGATCATTACTCTATGAAAAATTTTTTTTTCATTAACTCATTTTCGTAGTTGCACTTCTAACTAAAGAAGCACTTTAAATTCGTACACAATAAGAATTTCGCTGCCACATCCCCTTTGTCAGTGTTTTTGTTTAAAACTTGCTCTTTGCTTAACCCATCTTGCCTTAAGTGAGATGAATTTGAATGCCCAATGTGAATAATGATTTAAAAGTGCAGCCCCAGGTCTGTGAGAGAATTAAAACGTTTAAATGGGTTTGCATTTCCAATGACTGCCACTTCAAGTACTTGGATGGCAGTGCTTAATAATCACTGAAAGGCAGAGTGCTGTTGGGGGCAGAGTGCTGTTGGGGGCAGAGTGCTGTTGGGGGCAGAGTGCTGTTGGGGGCAGAGTGCTGTTGGGGGCAGAGTGCTGTTGGGGGCAGAGTGCTGTTGGGGGCAGAGTGCTGTTGGGGGCAGAGTGCTGTTGGGGGCAGAGTGCTGTTGGGGGCAGAGTGCTGTTGGGGGCAGAGTGCTGTTGGGGGCAGAGTGCTGTTGGGGGCAGAGTGCTGTTGGGGGCAGAGTGCTGTTGGGGGCAGAGTGCTGTTGGGGGCAGAGTGCTGTTGGGGGCAGAGTGCTGTTGAGTGCAGAGTGCTGTTGAGTGCAGAGTGCTGTTGAGTGCAGAGTGCTGTTGAGTGCAGAGTGCTGTTGAGTGCAGAGTGCTGTTGAGTGCAGAGTGCTGTTGAGGGCAGAGTGCTGTTGAGGGCAGAGTGCTGTTGAGGGCAGAGTGCTGTTGAGGGCAGAGTGCTGTTGAGGGCAGAGTGCTGTTGAGGGCAGAGTGCTGTTGAGGGCAGAGTGCTGTTGAGGGCAGAGTGCTGTTGAGGGCAGAGTGCTGTTGAGGGCAGAGTGCTGTTGAGGGCAGAGTGCTGTTGAGGGCAGAGTGCTGTTGAGGGCAGAGTGCTGTTGAGGGCAGAGTGCTGTTGAGGGCAGAGTGCTGTTGAGGGCAGAGTGCTGTTGAGGGCAGAGTGCTGTTGAGGGCAGAGTGCTGTTGAGGGCAGAGTGCTGTTGAGGGCAGAGTGCTGTTGAGGGCAGAGTGCTGTTGAGGGCAGAGTGCTGTTGAGGGCAGAGTGCTGTTGAGGGCAGAGTGCTGTTGAGGGCAGAGTGCTGTTGAGGGCAGAGTGCTGTTGAGGGCAGAGTGCTGTTGAGGGCAGAGTGCTGTTGAGGGCAGAGTGCTGTTGAGGGCAGAGTGCTGTTGAGGGCAGAGTGCTGTTGAGGGCAGAGTGCTGTTGAGGGCAGAGTGCTGTTGAGGGCAGAGTGCTGTTGAGGGCAGAGTGCTGTTGAGGGCAGAGTGCTGTTGAGGGCAGAGTGCTGTTGAGGGCAGAGTGCTGTTGAGGGCAGAGTGCTGTTGAGGGCAGAGTGCTGTTGAGGGCAGAGTGCTGTTGAGGGCAGAGTGCTGTTGAGGGCAGAGTGCTGTGTGCTGTTGAGGGCAGAGTGCTGTGTGCTGTTGAGGGCAGAGTGCTGTGTGCTGTGTGCTGTGTGCTGTTGAGGGCAGAGTGCTGTGTGCTGTGTGCTGTGTGCTGTTGAGGGCAGAGTGCTGTGTGCTGTGTGCTGTGTGCTGTTGAGGGCAGAGTGCTGTGTGCTGTGTGCTGTGTGCTGTTGAGGGCAGAGTGCTGTGTGCTGTGTGCTGTTGAGGGCAGAGTGCTGTGTGCTGTGTGCTGTGTGCTGTGTGCTGTGTGCTGTGTGCTGTGTGCTGTGTGCTGTGTGCTGTTGAGGGCAGAGTGATGTGTGCTGTGTGCTGTGTGCTGTGTGCTGTGTGCTGTTGAGGGCAGAGTGATGTGTGCTGTGTGCTGTGTGCTGTGTGCTGTGTGCTGTGTGCTGTGTGCTGTGTGCTGTGTGCTGTTGAGGGCAGAGTGATGTGTGCTGTGTGCTGTGTGCTGTGTGCTGTGTGCTGTGTGCTGTTGAGGGCAGAGTGATGTGTGCTGTGTGCTGTGTGCTGTGTGCTGTTGAGGGCAGAGTGATGTGTGCTGTGTGCTGTGTGCTGTGTGCTGTTGAGGGCAGAGTGATGTGTGCTGTGTGCTGTGTGCTGTGTGCTGTTGAGGGCAGAGTGATGTGTGCTGTGTGCTGTGTGCTGTGTGCTGTTGAGGGCAGAGTGATGTGTGCTGTGTGCTGTGTGCTGTGTGCTGTTGAGGGCAGAGTGATGTGTGCTGTGTGCTGTGTGCTGTTGAGGGCAGAGTGATGTGTGATGTGTGCTGTGTGCTGTGTGCTGTTGAGGGCAGAGTGATGTGTGATGTGTGCTGTGTGCTGTTGAGGGCAGAGTGATGTGTGATGTGTGCTGTGTGCTGTTGAGGGCAGAGTGATGTGTGATGTGTGCTGTGTGCTGTTGAGGGCAGAGTGATGTGTGATGTGTGCTGTTGAGGGCAGAGTGATGTGTGATGTGTGCTGTTGAGGGCAGAGTGATGTGTGCTGTGTGCTGTTGAGGGCAGAGTGCTGTGTGCTGTTGAGGGCAGAGTGCTGTGTGCTGAGTGCTGTTGAGGGCAGAGTGCTGTGTGCTGTTGAGGGCAGAGTGCTGTTGAGTGCTGTTGAGGGCAGAGTGCTGTTGAGTGCAGTGCTGTGTGTTGTTGAGTGCAGTGCTGTGTGTTGTTGAGTGCAGTGCTGTGTGTTGTTGAGTGCAGAGTGATGTGTGTTGTTGAGTGCAGAGTGATGTGTGTTGTTGAGTGCAGAGTGCTGTGTGCTGTTGAGGGCAGAGTGCTGTTGAGTGCTGTTGAGGGCAGAGTGCTGTTGAGTGCAGTGCTGTGTGTTGTTGAGTGCAGTGCTGTGTGTTGTTGAGTGCAGAGTGATGTGTGTTGTTGAGTGCAGAGTGATGTGTGCTGTTGAGGGCAGAGTGCTGTTGAGTGCTGTGTGCTGCTGAGTGTGTGACTATGTGACAGTGTGTGACTATGCAGGGTGACATTGGGAGTGTGCGGGTGAGCAGTGTGTGAATGTTACGGGGCAGTGTGTGAGTGTGCAGAAAACACCACACACACATACACCACACACACATAATGCACACACAAACCACACACCTCAGTCTCTCAACACCACACACTTGTCAGCACTCAACACAACACACTCACCACCACACTCACTCCCCAGGCTCACCCCCACAGACTCACCAGCACACACTCACCAGCACACAGAAAACAACACACACAACAACACACCCCCAGCCGTCAATGAATGCTTTCACCATGCACAAACACCAACAGCCATCATCCATCTGTGCACGCTTTTACCAAGCACACACCCACCAGCCGTCAGTGCACCCTTCCACCAGGCACACACACCTCCAGCCAGCAGTGCACTTTTCCACCAAGCAATCGCAGTATGGTACACTTTACTTTTAAACATATTCATATAAAGCACAGCATGCCACCATTGGTAAAATTACAATTCAACTAACATACTTCCACTACACACCACATGCACACACTCCATAACACATGGCAAAAAGACATTGGCATTTACAATGCCATTAGCTCAAACTCAAATAAATCCGAGCCCGATTGCATTTCTAATGCTTGTTAGGTCTAGCTAGTGTCCGCACAAATGCGCTGCTCTGCGAGGCATGCAGTATTAGAGTATGCACTTGAAGCTCCGCCCACTTGCCGCCCATATTTTTAATTGGCTTGTGTAGTCCTTTGTAATTGCTGGCTTCTGATTACTCAATCGCCTAGTTGGTCCCTCTTTGTCTGCATTTGAAACCTCCCATGGCGACTGGCCCTTTTACTAATGTTACACGGGATGTCTTATTTAATATTTTCTTTAATGGGATTTGCGCTGCTGTAGGCACGACGAACTTTCCTTACATTCAGCGTGCCATGCCGCTTTCACTTTCCAAGCAGCCGAGACCATGGCGGCCACTTCTTTGTAATGCCATAGGTCTTGCATTTTCAAGAGTTTGAGCTGTTGGCATTATAAATGCCTATAGTTCAAAATCTTGTAAATGCGAGACCTATTGCATTTAAAGTGGTTGTTTTTATAGGCCACTCATCGTATTCAGGTTAACAAAATGGGAATGCTTTTAAAAAAATTTCAATCTCTCTCCACGTTGCTTTAACTTTTAACATTATTGTTATTCAGTGAGTAACAGGCGCTGCAAATTTAACATGGTGGTGCCGCCCTTTCATTTGTGACGGTGCTGACCATGATAAAGTTTTAAACATCGTTTTTTTTGTGGTGTTTTATTTTTTCTCCCAACAACCGCAGATTATGGCACTTTAGCAATGCCCGTGTCCACTATCAGTAGCTTCTAACATTTCCGCCCGCTTTCCGTATGTGACTGCGTTGGAGCTGTTGTGTTGCCTGGACTAAACTCACGGATCCCTACAGCCCATGCAGACATGACTGACAGCAGCAGAAGGTTTCTTTACTTTCGATGACCCTTCTCCCTTCATTCGAAGATAATCTGGTTAGTTTAAAGGAGTAGGCCGGGGTGGCTCGGATTATTCTTTATGCTCTCCTTTCCGGTGCTGCTCTATTTTCCACACACTCCGTTCAGTCCTCGCACATTCTGAGTTTAGGGGGTTCTCAATGGAGATTTGCATGTTTCTCCTTTCTCTCCAACCTTCTCAGATCACCCTCCTTACATTCTCTGACTGCTCTTTAACCTCCTGATTCTGCTGTCTGGAGTTACCTCTTTCTAGATCCATACGGCGGGCTTATTCTAGGTGTGTTTTTGCACAATTTACTGTTTCTTGTGTTTAGATTTCCTTGTTAAGTTAATACACTTATTTTTTTCTGTTAATTGTAGCACCCTATATTAAAACGAAGGAATCTAATTCTGGACGTTATACCAAATACCTTCAGGTTTCATCATGTTTTTTTTTTTTTTTGTTTTTTTTGACAATTGAACCTGCTTCAGTTCCGCCATTCATAAGAGCTGTATTTTTCTGGTATGACTCGTTCAAATTTGATCTCTCCAGATTAACATTTTGATGACTATACAGAATTTGGACACTAGCATCAGAACTGAAGTAACTCTGCAAATGACTGTGCGTACGCTGTTTCCAGGGCCACGGGAATTATGCAATTGTGCGGCCACAGCGATTTTTGCACAATAAAAGTTTTGCCGTATTTGCCACATAGTCCATCATTTGCTGCTTAATCTGCTAAAATGGAAAAATAATTCTTAAAAATAATATGCTGCATTACACTGCATATATTGCTTTTTCTTGCCGCATAATTTACTCCACCCTGACGCATATTTTGGCCTTCCCATGCCGCATAATTTTAGTGGCCCAGGCTGTGTCCTACCAATTGTCTGGTGTCTTTATCAAGTGTCCATTCTTCTGAGGTAGAAAGCATTTTACGTGTGTGGCAGGAAACCTGCTGCGCTTTTGCAATCAGTTTCTCCTACTTTGCCAGCTGCTTCTAGGCACTCCCTGAGTGTTTCCTGTGGATACAATAACAGTAGAAAAATGCAAGAGGCGCTTGCATTTTATGTCTGGCCCTTGTGTGGTGTGGAGATGCAGGTCTCCCTCCCTGAGAAATATGACCAAGTCTTCATCATCTTCGCCACTTTAAAAACACCACACACTCCTATATATTCCTTAACATAAGTTTGTAATCGGGCTAAAGCTGATTATCAAGTTGACTGGCTACGCCTCAAAAAATAAAAACATATCAAAATCCTCTCACACCCCTGCCTCACTAACTCAACAACCTGACCTACCAACATATTACTTTGAATTGAGATGTGAATGAGAGAGAGAGTGAAGTTCTTTAGGAGCGTGTCAGCGTTTGTATCTCTGAATAGCTGAGAATTGCAAAATGCTCTTTTCTTGGACGGGATGTATTTTCATTTTTTTTTTCCAAGCATCTAACCGAGGAAATTATGGCTTTGTGTTATTCTGCTAATTAAGTGTTTTCGTCGGTTACAACATACCCCATATATGACAGTGTATCAGACCTGCCACCTAAAAAAAAAAAGAGCATTTCCAATGCAATAGGTCTCGCATTAAACTTTAACCTATTGGTCTTGTAAATGACAATGCCTTTTATTATTGCATGTTTTTATGCACATAATTAAAAGGCTGTGTCATTTACAATGCCAATGGCTCAAAATCTCGCAAATGCGAGACTTATTGCATTGCAAAAATGCTTGTTAAAGATGGGGATAATTTCCACTCCTGTCCATGTGTCTGGTATGGGGGCACCCTCCGCTATTGCATAGGTCAAGCAATTAACATTTGGGGCTCTTTTAGACCAATCATGGCGAAATAGATCACCTGAAATTTTATCTGGACCTGTGGCTCTGCCCAGTTTGATTAAGGTAATTGCACTTCTAGTATCCCCAATGAAAAGCCGAGTGGAAGAGCTCGGTTGCTTAGTCGATCAATCAGAAAGCACATTTGACCTTTTTCACATTCTGTTACAGAACTGCTTTTGTACTTGCTCCTTGGTGGGCATTTATGTTCTCTATCAGCCTGGGTCCTTTTATCTGCAGTCAGTTCATCTTAAAGCCATAGGCACATCCTAGCGCCTAGCGTTGCAGTGCGCAGCATTGCTCGCGCAGCATTGCTCGCGCAGCGAGAGACCTCATGTAGAGGGTTTGAAAACTGACCTAGGAATTGCAGACACTCGTGCGTGTAATCTTCCTTTTGGCCCGAGCTATTGGCCTTTGCGTGCGTCTTTTTATCAAAGACCGCACGCAATTGGCCAAAGACGGGCGCATTGCTCTGCCCATGGCCTATTGGTGTCGGTTACCCGCACCGCTGCCATGTGGTTTCAATTATCGTGCCCAGACACGGGCGCGATAATTGAAACCACATGTCTCGCTGTGGCGCGCGCACCACTCGCGGGCTTGTATGTTTTGGATCCATATCACAGGGAAGCACCTAAATGAAGGAAGGAAAGGGGTGGGCTGCTCGCACGCACCACTAGTTTCTTTGTTACTGTGAGATATGACGTTCACTATATCCCTGCGAATAGGTAACTTTACCTAGTTTAAGAGAATCGAAGATTGCATCATGTGCAACCTTTGAAATCATTGGACTTGTGTGTTCCCACCCGTGCCTGGCTCTCACTCCATTCACTGTGTCTGCACAGCCCTTTCTCTTGCCTTACAGAGCAATGTCCCCTATGGACCATTCCTAACCTTTACTGAAGTGCTTCGCTACTTTTAAATAGTTGCTTTACGCCCATCGCTGCTTCTGGTTTTCCACCAACACAAATGCAGCATTTAAACATTGCAGGGTGTTTCTCGCATTCCTTTATGAAGATTCCCAGTGTGGGAGTCAGTCTCTAGTAAGTCTGAATTCCATGTCTATCTGGCCCACTTCAGGGCAATGAGTATGAGTGACTTTCCTGCTTGTCTGACCTTGTCCAGTACCCCTGTAGTCAAGGGAATCAGGGGAAAGGCATATGTATATCTCCCCGACCAGTGTATCGACAGGGCTTTCCTCTTGGATTGTTGGTGTGGGAACCTGGACCCAAAGTCTTGGCAGTCTGCATTTTCTGGACTTGCTGAAACTTTACTGTTCCCACTAGATTGGCTGACTCCCCGTTCCCCCCTTTGACCTTGTATGTCCCCCCTTTGACCTTGTATGTCCCCCCTTTGACCATGTATGTCCCCCCTTTGACCATGTATGTCCCCCCCCCCCCACCTTTTACCTTGTGGTTAAGATACCTCATTTATTCCATTTTGTTGTACTCATGCTTACGCCACTTTGTACAGCACTCTGATGCCCATAAGGGTCATGTTCGCGCTTTATAAAACTTTTCAAATAAATAGCTGCTTAATACTGTTGTTTTACATGTGGTTGAACCTTCTCAGTTCAATATGTTTTTTCCAAGCTTGAGTGTTACGCAATTTGGGATCACATGTGGCAGCTGGCTCCTCATATTGTCAGTTTGCTGCCTGGTAAGTGAGCGCTTTACATGAACTGTGGCAGAGGCACTGTTCTTTGTGCTGTGTTTGGGGAGGGGAGAGCCTGTGTTGCTGTGCTTCTGTCCCTGCTCTCATGTTGCTTCAACCCTTACTGACTTGACCCTCCCTGCGCTCACACACAGCATCACCTCCTGCCTGTTGCTTCTCACATGCGACATGCTGTAATTGTGATAAAAATGTATATAACACGCGTTCATGCGAAGTGTCTCTTGCATTGTCCCAAAAATATGAATAAGTTGTTAGATTTATATAAGGGGAACATCAAAGATGGTGCCACCTGTGTGCACTATAGCAGGTGGCTTGCGTAAGTCCTTTAGACATTGAGCGCCACCCAATGGTCTCCGTCATCAGTTTAGGCTTCAGCGCTTCTCTTCCCTCGGTTTTTGAGATTCACTAGAGGAACATATGTACCTTTAGAAGCCCAGGCATATGCTACCTTGTCATGTTACACGTTTTTGTTATGCTTGGTTTATGTTTAATGTTGTAATTACTACTCGGAAGCACTGTAGCAGCAATTGTTTTTGTTTTTACTGCCTTAGGGACCCGCTTTGAATTCACCATTGGTACAGCAGGTTTGAGTCCAAAATAAAAGTTAGCCGGCTACCTTTGCTCCTTTCCCTGTAAGCACAGATTGCAGCCGCTGCCTGAAACTGCCCCAAAAGTTTGACTGCCCTGGCATCGGTCATGCAGCGTTTCTTTCTCTAGGGCACAGTTGCTCACTGTGGCTCAGAACGAGGTTGGTGAGGCACTCCAGCAGAAAGGGTGCACACACTGGGTGCTGCCTCAAAGCCCATTTTTTCGCAGCCCACAGAAGAAGAAAGTGTGAAAATCTGGGTTTCCAAATAAGAGTATAAAATGCCCTGGATTGCTGCTACATTTTTGGGTCCTCCCGACACTCCAACTTTCCCTCATGGCTAATGCTGTTATACGTGCTTTATCTCGGTCCTTTCTTTTGATCCATGGCAATTTCCCTAGTGAGCGCACCTGATATAATGTGGTCTATATGACAACATTGTTTCTCTGATTCCGCTTTTCACCAATCTGACATATATCTAAGTTGTGCAGCTAAGTTGTGTCAAAAGATCGAGTACTCCCACCCCAGCAGAAGTAGGATGTTGGAAAATTTAAAATAGGCTACCTTAACCTTTTTCCCCTCTTCCAGTGAAAGACATGCATTTTTTTTATAGTTTTTTAGTGCCGCCATAAAAAAGCACCCTAGGCAAAAGTGTCTTTTTTACTGAAGCTATACATCCACGCCATGATGTTTGTAGGGTGTGCCACCTAGTAAGTTCTTTCTCGTAATATTACTAAGACTAAATAGTTCCCTGCTGATTTTAGGTGTATAGTTATTTTAAAATTATCTGATCCTTGTCACATCCCATTGATAATGAGGTTATTACATTTTCTTTAAACCTGGGGTTTCAATCCCAGCGAAAACAGTGGGGGGGGGGAGGAGAAGAGGTGGAAACCCTGCCTATTGCTCCTCTATATATTAACTTTTTGGGCCACCTGTCCATTAATCATCATTCTGGCTATATGGCCTGTATAACCTGTTATATCATCTTTGTGTCTAGGGCAAAACCCAAATGCTTTCATTGTCGCGTGCAGAAACCCCCACTCCAGTTGATGAAATGCCTTTTGGCATTGAATCAGAGAAGCACCACCTTGCCCCTAAGTCTGTCATATAGCTACTATATATCTTTATAATGCGTTAAGTTAGCATAGGCACATTACATGTTTAAACGCCATTTTTCCTTTTGCTGCTTCTGCACACGACACTTAATTGTTGATTTAGCTTTCAACCTAGTAGTTCGTTGTGATTTACATGAGAATAATATGTTATTACTCTGATATCAGCTTTTCTCAATAAACTATGTCTGTACAGAGAGTGCTGAAGCTTCAGGAACAACAAGATACTGAATTGTTATGAGGTCTGATCTTCGCGCCTTCATAGACATAACATAAGTGCAGCTTTTGCCAACTTTGGCTTTAAGGCTGGTTTTATATTGCTTTGCTGGACACACACAAACACACTTGATGCTGTTCGCATGCAGAGAGAGCTGTTGTATGCTGATGTGATCTCTTCATTCTAGGATCCTGAGGTATGGGCCCGCCCTAATTCAACCCAAAGGGACCTTCTTAGCTATTAATATAATATGCGAGTTAGGGAGGGTGAGAAATAAGTGTTGTTAACTCTTATTAATTTACAGCATGTTAACATGCTGTCACCATTCGCTTTTTATGGACTAGTAACTATGCTGGTAACTTTGCTTCTGATAATATGTTTACTTGTATTATCTAAGATACTGCGCCTGAGAAGACGGCATTAGCAAATAAACATTTCAAATGCTCACGTGTTCTTCTTTACTCCATGTTCTGGTTTGAAATGATTGTATAACGAAAGAGTGCTCATGTGTTCCACGTAACCTGAGGTATTGTAAGCTCATGTTCTGGTTTGTCTAAACATTGGGAGTTCGTTATGACCAATGAGACACTGTAGCTAGCTCGGTAAGGGGTTTGTTGGGTACTAAGGTGAGTTTTGGGTCACCCTAATTCGCTGAGGTTCCAATCCTCTGTGCACAGTTCTGTGGGAGAACAGAAACCCTGCTACATGGCGCCCATACGTTGGTGGACTTATATCATGACACTCGAGTAGTATATCGTTCAAACCTTAACCTCTTCACTGTCGTTTCCGGAAAACGGTGGTGTCGGTTAAACCTACCTATTTTTTTAAATAGGTCTTTTCACGCTTGATTCTATCTAAAACGGTTTCTTTGAATTACTACCCAGTTGTGCTACAAGGTTGACTTTGTTTTTCTGTGGTTCCGGTGAAATCATGGCTGTGGCTGTGGCCATTGCGCAGCATAGTCTCATTGCGGTGCGCACCCATCTACAGACATACCAGGTCCCGTTGGAGGGCATGGCTGTGATTTTAGTGGTGTCTGCGGATCCGGCGTACCCGTTCGAACTGTTTTACTCATGGGTAACGTTTCCGGCAGTGGACGCAACTTCTGGTGTGTTCCACACCTACACACCCTCCCCTGTACCGGCTGAATACACCCCGTACAGGGCACTGGAAATACCTATTGATCATTGGCAGCATCGCGTTTGGTTTGATGGCGCCCTCCCCCACTCTTTGTCCGCTGCGAGATTAGGTCCTTTGTCCATTCCAGGCACGAATTGGCCTGCTTTGGGTGGATTTACCCCGCACCCGAATCACGGCGCTTGTCCCCTTGCTGATATTCGCAGACTACATGTTGTCTCGATTGCCGTGATTCGTGCATTAGTGCAATACATTGGTCGTCATTTCCCGGGAGGTCCCCCGGGGGGTCCGGCCGTTCAAACGGAACATGGCGGCTTGAGACTAAATCCAGTTATGGTCAATTCAGTTTTTGGTAAGCGTCCCGATGATAAGGATGATTTTCCTTTCTGGCTTGCCGAGAAGTTTGATCAACTGGAGGCTGTGTTTCCGAATTCTACTCCTGCTGATAAACATAGAATGTTGACGATTACTTTGCCTAAGGATTTAACTCCTGAGCTCGTTGACTGTGAAAGCTGGGTAAAAACTTTTGCGGCCGTTTATACGAGGTGTTTCGGCACCCCGTCTATGACCGTACTGCCTACGATCGTTAAACGTGTTCAGGATGATCACGGACCGGAAGCAGCGGTTGAATTGGGTATGCGCCTGTGTGGTTCTTTTGAGATTGTGAGCGATCTCATTCTCTCCAATATCAAGGGAGATGCAGTGAACTTTCAGGTGTCGAATGCTTTGGCTGCTCTGCCCGATGCCGATAAACCCCGACAGTTAGCGAAGATAGTTGTGGCCGCATATAAAACGATCGGCCGCACAAGTAGAGGTCTGAAATATTTTGCAGTTAAGGAGAAAAAACAACCACAGGGACAGTCTGCAACAGCAGATGTCCAGCCCAAGTCCAATAAACAGAATTGGCCTAAAAAACAGAAACCGGGGAAGCAACAACAGCAAACTCAGGATTCATATCCTGCGCCTCAAGTTCCTGCGCCAACTGAAAGGGTATATGATTTGCGCGATCGCGCGATGATTAAATCGCCTGATAGATTTCAGGTTTCTGAACAACGCTCTCCTCGTTCCTTTCAGGACTCATCGGCCCCGAAGACCGGTGGAGTAGGAGGCGGTAGGGGACGTGGTGGCCAACAAGGACGTGGCCAGTCCCGTCAGACAGTCGGCGCAGCAAAGCAGGAGGATTCTACGCCAAAAAGACCACAGTTTGCGAAAAAGAAAGTCGCGGCCTTAACAGCACATCGATATGCCACAGATAGTGAGAACGCGGCTTCGGAATCTGACGTGGGCACTGACCTTGCTGGACAGCGCGGCGGAGATTACCATAGTGAGAGAGGCGCTGCGTCCACTACTGAGGGTGACAGCGACTGATATCTACGTTGTAATTGAAACAGCCGATACGAGACTTGCTCCCCCTGAAAGACTTTATGAAATTGTCCTGTTAATTGAAGGTGACATACAGCGTTCCGTCAAAGGGGTATTTTGGGAAAATATGTCTTCTACGTATGATATTTTGCTTTCGGAGGCTGACTGGCCCCCACCTTTTGTGCTCGCGGCGCCGCGAGGGGAGGAGGTAATCCTCCCCAGTTTCGCGAACACTGTCTCAAAGAGCATGCACAGCATTTTGCAGAAGAGTGGGCTCGGGCTCTCGCACCGGCTCTGTACCGTAACCAATGTGGTTGGGACAAATTATCCCCATACCACGAAATTCCTTTGCGGTCTCAGCCGCAGCCTCAACCTCAATATCCCATTCGGCGTGAAGCTAAAGCTTCCGTCGCGGAAATCCTTGAACAATTAGAATATCAGGGAGTTATTGAAACGTGTGTGTCACCGATGAATAATCCTCTTTTTACTGTGACCAAGCCTGACTGATCATATCGTTTGGTATTGGATTACCGGCATTTGAACTCGCATTGCCGTAACTGTGCAGTACAGAATACTCACGGCTCTGCCCTAGTGGATAGTCTAGTGCGTAAGCGTTTTAAAACAACGCTTGACATATCCAACGGTTTCTATGCCCACAGATTGGACAGCTTTAGCTCCCAATGGACCAGTTTTACATGCGCTGGGGTCCAAAAACAATTCCGGCGTCTCCCAATGGGCTATAAGAATAGTCCTGGTATATTTACCGCAGGCATAGTCTCTATTTTGGAGGCACTCGACCCGGATGCTTGTTCGTATGTGGATGACATATATCTCACAGACGACGATATTTGGGAGCATCTGTGTCGTGTAAATTCTGTTATTTGTAACTTTGCAGACATGGGTTACAAATTTAACTTTGCAAAATCGCACATTGCTGAGCACACAGTGTTGTTTTTGGGCTATGAGCTCAACAATGAAGGTAAAGGTTTGGCTCCTCACTTCTTGGAGAAATGCGCACAGTTGCGCGCTCCAACTACACTGAAAAAATTACAGTCTTTGCTGGGTTTTTTGAATTTCGGAAGGACATACATTCCGGAATATGCCCAGCGTATCAAGCCTTTGTATGCTTTGATACAACCAAATTTTTCGAAATCATGCTGGCTGCCTGAGCATTCAGCCATCTTGCAGTCCTTGCAGGTTGATCTGCTCTTTTCTAAGTTCTTACGGACTCGTGACAACCATACCAACCTGGTGATAAGAATAATACCAGGGACGGTGGGTTTCACGTACCTCACTTTTAATGAAGGAGACACAGTACCTATTGCTTACAAGTCACACTTGTACACTTCGGCTGAGATGCGGTTTCCCACTGTGGAAAAGGTTTTAACAGCTGTGCAGATGGCTATTCTTAAGGAACGGGCTCAGTCACAGGGGAAACAAATGTTGATTGTAACACCCTGTCCTCATTTGTAGGCAGTGACGAAAGCCAGTGTACCAAATTCAAAAGCTTTGCACCCTCGGTGGATTCAATGGGCTGCGTCCTTGACGTCCACAGATATCACGTTTATTTTTTACGCCTCGTTACGGTCGCAGGAGTACTTGCAGTATGAGTTTGTTCATCCTGCTCCTCTAGCTATGCGACCTTTGGAGGACTTCCATTGCATCATTTACACTGATGGTTCGGCGCAGGTTGCGCATGGCTCTAAACATGCCTACGTTTCCGCATGTGCCATTGTGGTCGGTGCTATGTTGAACGATGAGTTCATATCCAGGGAAGTGCACACGTTGCCACTGGGAGATTGCACCGCACAATTGGCAGAGCTTCGTGCTCTCTTACTAGCGTTGGAGTACGCAGATCCTAGTGTTACTACTCTTATTGTAAGTGATTCTTTCTACTGTGTCCAGTCTTACAATGAAAACTTGTTCTTTTGGATTCAGAATGACTTTCGTGATTCCAAGGATAGCACAATAAAACATAAAATGATCTGGGTTCGAGTGGCGGAGCTTAAGGCTACGTTGCCGCTCGTTTTTGTAATTCATACTCTTGGCCACCAGCGTGTCTGAGTCCACGCTGTCGGTAACTCGCTTGCTGATGAAGCAGCGAAATAAGCAGTGTCTACATACTTCGTTGCAATAAGGGGTGGTGAGGGACAGAGTCTCTGAATTAAGCAGAATACTCTCACCCAGTCCAAAGATCAGGGCTAGATCCAACACCGTTTTTTAGCTCATTGCACCATCCCAGTTTCAGAACCTGGCTGTATGCAAATTAGTCTGTTCCTGTCCCAGTGCATGATGGGAACAGGGCAAACCAAACTACAAAAGCCAATTCTTACACTGGGAAGGAAACAAGCTTCCGGGGACCGGTTTCTGGCATTACAGCCGTCTTCGGCCCGGCTTGCTTGAATCCTGATGGTGCGTGATTATGTCCTTCTTTGTGACATATGTCAGCAGATTAAACCTTCGACTGCAGCGCGTCCGCCACAGACTCAGTTGTACATTTCTAATAAACCACTAGGTTGTGTTTATTTAGATCACTGCGGTCCTTTTTCATCTGATACTGCGTAGAAGTACATCTTAGTTGCAGTTGATTCATGCACACGCTTTGTGTGGGTCTGGCCCCATCGCAGCGCTGATTCACGGACTGTCATTAGAGATTTGCGCATCTTTGTAGGGATTTTTGCCTGTGGTACCTTCCATTCGGATCAGGGTCCGGCTTTCGCCTCTAAGGCGTATAAGGATGCCATGCATTCGATGGGGGTCCAAGTCAAGTTTTCGTCTCCCTACAGACAGGGTAACAGTGTAGTGGAGCGAATGAACCGTGATTTAAAGCAATCTTTGACAGCTCGAGTTATAGGCACTGGCAGAAACTGGCTAGCCCACCTCTATGGCGTGCAGCGTGCTCTTAATAATCTCCCTAGAAGGTCTCTGGGTGGGCGGACCCCATACGAAATGCTCTTTGGCATCAAGATGTTCGTCCCTGACCTTGACGGTCTAGACTGCGTGACTCGCGCCACGACCTGTGACGTAGATGAACATTATACTGTTTTACAGAATCTACAAAAGACCAGAGACAGTCTTGCAAAGGAACATTTGCCCTCCACGTCGGATGTTGCGTTGCAGATCCCGGTAGTCGGCTGGCTACCCCAAGTTGGAGAACTGGTTCGAGAGAAGATCGACAACAAGAAAGAATTTGGTCCTTCCTATCGAGCTCCGGTTCCAGTGCTTGGAGTGAAGGGCACAAGAACAGTCATTTTACCACCACTTCCTGGTCGTAAGGAAAACAGGTTTATCTCAATTGACAATGTCAAGATACACAGAGTGGCCGATTCTTCTTAGTATGACACCGGCTGTTTCCTGTCCTTCCATTGTGAGAAATTCAGTTTTGCCCACTGCTTCTAATCATGAAACTGAAGTGGCAATCGAGTTGCCTGCTATTTCCATTCCTTTATTAAGTACTTTGCCCGGTACAGACCTTGCTGAGTTAGACTATACTTACCCCACTGACTTGTCCATGCCTGACCTGAGAGCCCGTTTGGCCACAGTATCCAGATTTTCATTTGACTCTGTTTCCAATGCCTCGAAGAAACCCTCACGTTTTGCAGTTTATACCAGCGTGTTTAAAAAACATTTTTTAATTCCGCCTTGGACATATATTTGGCTGGTGCTTTTTTCAATTTACCTTTTTATGTCAATTGGGTTTGTGTTTTATTTTTTCCGTCTTATGAATGGACACTATGTCGAAGAAAGAACTTGCATTCGACATCTAAATGGAACTTTGGCCCCCCTTTCCTCATCGCATTCTGCACACAGATTGAAAAGAGACTTGACATTTGTTAACATCACTGCTTGGCCTGTCCTTGATGGGATAGTGTGGGATGCCGTTAGGTTTCAAATTCATGGCCCTACCGAGGTTGTTAATGTCCCCAATGTGCTTAGGGTTAACATGGGGGAAACAAAACATTCGTTCTGATGATTGGGATGTTCAGGCCGTAGAGTCTTTGTTTTCTGATTGGAAATACTATGCTGCCTTTGATGCGGAAGATTTGTACTTAGAATCTGCTAATTATGGTGATTTGTTTTGCTTTCAACATTTTGGCAATCACTTCTTACATAAAACAGCGTCCAGAAGGAATACTGTAAATTAATACACAATGGGAGCATTGCCCAGCTCCTAAACAAGGCAGTTCGAGTACTTTTTTGAAAAAGTACACTTATTTTACTGACTTCAATCAGTTTAATCCCGAGTCCTTTTATTTTAAAATGACACAGAAGCCTATTTCCAAGGTTAGACTTACCGATACCAAATTGTTGTATTCGAGATCCTTTCTTGATCAGCTGGCTGTAGGCAGCTATGAATTATGGAAGGAGACTATTGACTTAAAATCAGTTTGGGGTTCTAGGAACTGGCAGGTACAAGGCACTGAGGCTTTGCACCGTGCTTGTCTCATCCCGAATCAGATGTTTTTGAATTCTTCTATTTCACAGACAACTTGCTTTGGATTGGCTACATCTAAAAAATTAAATTCTCCGACCATCCCAGAGTTAGAAGAATATTCTGGCTGGAGTAATTATACTCCGTTTTCGATTAGGGACTTACAAACCCTATTGCTGAATTCATCATTTAACATATCCAGTATGGATCCTAAAGGTTGGCTAGTGTGGCACAGAAGTGCAGATTCATGCCAGCACCGTTTTCTGGGTTTATCTGATGGCTTTACACAGGTCAGACCTGATCCACGTTTTGAAACTGAGCATTCTGTCACAACTTACTCTGTGGGCAAATTGTGTCAGAATTGGCTGAAACATTCAACATTGTCTGTTGTTACATCTTGCAAAGCTGAATGATGATATAGATTTAAATGATTTCATAAAGGGCCCGGCTAGTGGTAGATCAAAAAGATGGATATATGCTGTTTACAATGAAATCTGGAAGACATCACAGATTGAAGCTGCGACACGCCTTAGAGCTATAGATCAGGCAAATTTAGAAAAGGTGCTTGCTGTGGTGGATAATAGTATTAACATGCTTTCTTCCCGCATTTACACTTTGGATAATATCGTGTCTTCTGTAGTGGATATTGTGCATGATGAAGTGTCTGTGTTGTACCATGGTCAGAATCAATTGCGTTCTGTTATGCAATTTGCATGGACCCTTCAAACGTTGAAGGCTGGCAAGGTGCCATGGACCTACATGAATGTTTCTTCTCTCTTTGCTCCCTTTAATTTGACTGACAAGCAGCGCTTGCTTTCCATGCGAGATGCTTCATTTTTTATGTTACATATTGAGAAATTGGAGTCCTTGCCTTTCTCTGTGGCAGAGGCCAACGATGCAACGTGGCTTATCCACGGTTTAATAACTTTGCCTTTTGCACTGTATAAATTTACAAATTGTATGCGATATGTTGCCATAGGTCGCTATGAGCCCTTAGGTAGTGCATTTCTCCATGAAGTCTGGTCCCTACCTTTCACTTATAGATGTTTGAAAGACGGCCAGGAAGTTTATCTGAATGGGGAGGAGTGTACAGAAACACCAGATCATTCGCTAATGTGTAGGCATATACAATTGCACGGTTCCTGTAACCAAGACCGGCCGAACTTGGCCTGTGTTTTAAAAGGGACTCCGGTTCCTGCAATCACACCGACTTTTACCTTACTAGGGAACGGAAGTTATTTACTTTTAAATAATGAAGATTGTTGCGGGTTAATTAAAGGTGTGGCTTATGTGGTAACCGTAACTGAGCGTGTCGTTTGCTGCAGGAATGTCCTGTACCCACCCACACATGAGAATAGGGAGGTTTCCATTTGGCCACGCTTCCCAACCTTGAAAGCAGAATTCAGCGGCATGAGCAGAATAAGGGCGCTATTGTCCCAGAAAGAAGTGGCCTTGAGTTCGGCTAGGGAAACTTTCGTTCTTCACATTGCTAATACACGGACAGAAGTTCAGGCCCTTTTAAATACTGATTTACCGTTACATTTCAGCGAGATGGTACATTCTATCTTCAACGCGTCCTCCACAAATGGGCTGGCGCATTTTTTTAAGTCTGTTAGCAGTGGTCTTGTATCTTCATTTGAAAAAATCTTTGGAGTCATCCCTGCTTTCTTCCATTCCATTTTTTCGAGTTTATTTGGTGGATTCCCGGTTATCCTGGCACTAGCGGCAGCCGTTCTAGTGGTTGTTTACTTCCTTAAATATGGATGCCCCACGTGTGGAAGGAGCAGCCCAGCCCCTCCTAGTGCTGTTTTGTGACCGAATGCTTGAATATTATGGCACGCTGCCGCTTGCGATTTTAAGCACGGCATATGGATTATCGTTTCGATTTTCCTACTTCACCTGTGTCCAGCCTGTATTTCACTGCCTAAGCTGTGACTTCGATTGGGCCATTGATTTGTGTCTCTGCGGACCGGTTTCTCCTGAAGTCGACTTTAATCAGCTGATGAGTCCCATCGTTACTCACGAGTTGGTTTGCACTGGCGACAGGATTATGGCCTTAGCAGCGATGCATGGACTAATGGGTCCTTGGAAGTTCTTACAGCAGCGCAGGATTTCTTGGCAATGAGCTTTCTTGAAAACCCTCCGAGTTGTCCTCTGATGGTAATAGAGGCTCCAGTGTTGGGAGAACACGTTTGCTCTTTTCCTCTTTTGAATTGGATGGCTGAACTGTTTTCGGATGAAGACGGTGATTTCCTGTTGGAGGCTGTAGCTGCATATTTTGCATATTCGGTCTTGCCTTGAATAGACTTCCTGGTTTTTGATGATGCCCGATTTTTTTTTTTGTGTGCATTTTTTCACCTCCCAGTCCTATTGGCTTGAGTGCTTGTGACATTTTTTATATTTTGATTTGGTTACTGCAGTTTTTTATACTTATACGGTTGTTCATGGTTGTTGAACTCTGCTTTCATGAAGTTGCCCTTATCTTATCCGTCCTCGGATCATGGGGGGGTGTCATATAGCTACTATATATCTTTATAATGCGTTAAGTTAGCATAGGCACATTACATGTTTAAACGGCATTTTTCCTTTTGCTGCTTCTGCACACGACACTTAATTGTTGATTTAGCTTTCAACCTAGTAGTTCGTTGTGATTTACATGAGAATAATATGTTATTACTCTGATATCAGCTTTGCTCAATAAACTATGTCTGTACAGAGAGTGCTGAAGCTTCAGGAACAACAAGATACTGAATTGTTATGAGGTCTGATCTTCGAGCCTTCATAGACATAACATAAGTGCAGCTTCTGCCAACTTTGGCTTTACGGCGGGTTTTATATTGCTTTGCTGGACACACACAAACACACTTGATGCTGTTCGCATGCAGAGGGAGCTGTTGTATGCTGATGTGATCTCTTCATTCTAGGATCCTGAGGTATGGGCCCGCCCTAATTCAACCCAAAGAGACCTTCTTAGCTATTAATATAATGTGCTAGTTAGGGAGGGTGAGAAATAAGTGTTGTGTTAACATGCTGTCACCATTCGCTTTTTATGGACTAGTAACTATGCTGGTAACTTTGCTTCTGATAATATGTTTACTTGTATTATCTAAGATACTGCGCCTGAGAAGACGGCATTAGCAAATAAACATTTCAAATGCTCATGTGTTCTTCTTTACTCCATGTTCTGGTTTGAAATGATTGTATAACGAAAGAGTGCTCATGTGTTCCACGTAACCGGAGGTATTGTAAGCTCATGTTCTGGTTTGTCTAAACATTGGGAGTTCGTTATGACCAATGAGACACTGTAGCTAGCTCGGTAAGGGGTTTGTTGGGTACTAAGGTGAGTTTTGGGTCACCCTAATTCGCTGAGGTTCCAATCCTCTGTGCACAGTTCTGTGGGAGAACAGAAACCCTGCTACAAGTCTAGGAGCGGCGTTTGGTGTTATTGCTAATTGTTTGACCTGCAATATTGCCTAATTTGTCTGGGTGTACCAGCTTCTGTCATCTCCGATGTTGCCTTTTTGGCTGCAAAGGAATTAAAATATTGCTCCAAAATGAACATCATAAATGTAGCCAAAAACACTTGTAAAATTAGACTATGAAGCCATCGAGACCCAGGGACTTGGCTCTTCATATTTTAGATGCAGCTCCAAAGCTGCATCTCTCTGTATCTTTGCATTGCCAGTGGCACGTAACTGCAGTCTGCGAGCCTTGATGAAACCATGTTGGTCCTGCTAACATTTCACATGCTTTACTTGATCATGTATTCTATAGAAGTGTTTGACTGTTCGCTTTTTTCCAAAATGTTATCTTTTTTTCAGCCAACATACTACTCTTATCTCACCTCCCTCATAACCTATTTCCCATTGACTCGTTCTCCAGCGCTGCAAAGTCATTCCAATGGCAATAGCGCTATGCGAATATAATCACACACTGCAAACAAAAGAGCAAAAGTAAAAAACATTGTCATTTTCAACGGCTCTAACTTTAACAAATGCAAGACCTATTGCATTGCAAATGCTTGTTTAACTTGTCATACATTTATAGTTGTAGGACTTACCACGCATTTATCCATGAATTTTTCCACCAAGGCCCAACTCATAATATGGGGCACGAATAAAACCGGACCAATGCAATCCCCTTTTGTGCCAGTGATTAGCTGTTGGCTCAGACATAGTTCCTTGACCGTTGATGTCTGGATTAAAATAACCTCGCAGTGCACACTAAAAAATTCAAGCACCGACTGTATTGAACATACTTCCAGATGTTTTTTTTTTTTTTTGTTCCAAGACCTTTATTACCGGTATGCACACATTTTACACAGCTTAGTGCCCACAACCCTGTATAGGCCGGCAGTGTGTTGTTGAATCTGATAAAAGTGAGCAATTGTTATGACAACAGTTGTTAAAGTACACAGCAAGTCGCCTACAACCACTTTGGGCGTGCCGCGATTATAATATCAGTTGGTCTCAGTTTTTACAATTTTATTTAAATAACATACATTTAACATAACCTGATCAGTCACTACCGCATTCCAACTCCAGCTCCACAAATCAATGACTTGATATATGCGAAACCTCTATCCAGTAATCCCTATGTTAGTTATCAGCTATGGCTAGTGTCATTGTGTGCCCCTTAATCCTCCACTTGTGCGTTTAAGTATGTCGTGAAGTATGTCCAGTAGTCTCTGGGTCTAGATCTCAGAGGAAGGGACTCCTCATATGTCCGAAGAGTATCTTGGCAATACGTCATGTCCTTCATCCATTGTTTGATTTGGGGTGTGTGTGTGGACTATCCCAACACATAGAGTCTGCGTTTGGCTAATAACAATGCTATGACGCAAAATTTACGTCGTGTCGCCTTTACGTTATATAGTAGGCCCAGTAGGCAACATGTAACTGTGCATGCAATCGGGACTCCTACCATTTCGGTCAGTTTTTCCACTACTCCCGCCCAGTAGGCCTGTATTTTCACACAATTCCAGGCCAGGTGTATAAAGTCAGCCTGGTCATGCCCACATCTTTTACATCTTGCTTCTTCACGTAGTCCGTATCTAAATAATTGGGCTGGAGTGTAGTAGACCTGGTGTAGGTATTTGAAATGGATTATTCGTAGGTTGCCATTTGGCGTAAGTATTTTCGTGAATGTGCATGTGGTTTCCCATTCTTTGTCTGTAAGAGGTGTGTCTAGAAGTGTATTCCATTTTTCCTGTGCCTTGGTTGCCCTACGGTCTAGTTCTGTCTGTGCTGGAGTATAAAGTCGTGAGACCAAATGTGAGGTGTTCGTGGAGGTGATCAACAGTTGTAGGGTGTCCATTGTCTGAGGTTCATTCGGGAAGGTCGGAAAGTGTTGTTTCAACGCCTCTTTAAGTCTGTGGAATGTAAAACGAAACAGCAGTGTCGGATTTTGAATAAAGGCTTAGTCCTGTTCCGTAATGAAAGTACCGTCTTTATAGACGTTGCCCATTGTACATAGACCCACTTGTTTTAATAGGTTCATGCCCACTTCTTCGCCAGTGACAGACAGATTTGGGTGATGATGTAGAGGCAGCGCTGGGGCATAGAGTGGGAGTTTACGCATCATTTGGCCTAGGGTTCTCCAAGCAGAGCTTGTAGTGTCGATTGTGTTTGTCGTTATTATGTAGCGGAGGTGTGATATGTGTTAATATTGCATCTAATGGGATCTGGGCTGCATCGCCTCCCTCCACCGCCACGTGAGTTAGATATGGTGTCGTGTGGTACCAATGTGTGGCAAATTGGGCCTGTGCGCATAGGTAGTATAACCAAAAATCTGGTATTCCCCAACCTCCCCTATGAATAGGTAGCGTTAATGTGTCTAATTTTATGCGTGCCTTTTTGACCGCCCATATCAGCTTCAGTATCATTGTCGTGATGCGTTTGAACACTTCTTTGGGGGGTTGTATCAGAATGTTATTGAAAAGATAAAGTAGTTTAGGGAGTACTACCATCTTCACAATCGCCATCCTATCGGCCAGCGACAGTGGGAGTTGGATCCATCTTGTGACTTTGTCTTCGAGTGTGTCCATCGCCCTTCCGTAATTGGTTCTGATAACCACCTCCGGGTCTCGGTGGAACCAAATGCCTAGATATCGTATAGGGTATGTCTGCCACTCTAGCGGGTATTCTGTCGCATGACGTTGTGTGGAGTCAGTCAATGGAAATATGGAGGATTTGTCGCAATTGATTTGCAGGCCTGAGTATCCCCCGAATCGAATGTAAGCTCTTAGGAGTGGGTCGAGGTTAACAGCCGGGTCTGTAACATGTCGTCTGCGTATAAGGATATGTGCAGTGGTCTGTTCGGGAATTGAAGCGCAAGGTGGTGATGTTTCTGTCTCACTATGCAGGCTAGTGGTTCCAGTGCTAGTACAAATAGTAGAGGGGACAGGGGGCAACCCTGTCTCGTCCCTCTCTCTATATTAATGGTCTCTGATACATAGCCATTGATTTTAATCCTAGCTACTGGTTTGATAGTAAGTAGTTGCACCCATTGAATGAATATCCGAGGAAAGCCCATTCTATGCAGTACCGTTATTAGATACACCCATTCAATGGAGTCGAATGCTTTAACAGCGTCCAACATGATCGCTGCTGCCTTGGTGGACGGTGTAAGGTAATGTGAAGTGGCAAATAGCGTTCTGGTGTTGTGCGTGGTGTTCCTAGAGGGGATGAATCCCGATTGCAACCACTTATGTCCGCACTAGTTCTCGAAGATCAATCGGGTAGCGAGGACTTTAGCTAATATTTTGGAATCCACATTTATCAGAGACAGAGGGCGGTAGGAATTGCAAATTTCGGGGTCTTTACTTGGTTTTAGTAATGCTATAATCATTGCCTCTTGCAATGTAGCTGGAAGAACCTGCGCTTCAAGTGCCTCCCCGAACATATCAACTAGATAAGGAGATAGTAAGTCACTGTATGTTTTATAGAATTCACAAGTGAATCCATCGGGCCCTGTCGCTTTCCCGTTTGGTAATGATGCTATAACTTCAGTTATTTCCTCCCTCATTAATGGCTGGGCTAAATATTGTCTCTGGTTATCTGACAGCCAACCAATAGCAATATCATCAAGGTATCGTAGTGTTTCGCGTTGTGTGGCAATTGGTCGCGATGTATATAAGTCTTGGTAGGACTGTACGAAGCTCTGTAGAATGCCCGTCTGATCAGTGTGTGTTAGTCCATCATCCTCAACAGTCTTTGTGATTATGTGTTGTTTGTGTCCAGTACATATTTTAGTAGCTAGAGGTCTACCGCCTTCCCCGTATGATCTAGCCACATGTCTTTTGCTTAGATATTTGATTTCGTCGGTGGCGAATTTTTGATGTTCTGTGAGTGTATTTCTAATGTCACACTGTATGCTCTGAGTTGGGGTTATTTCATATTGCCGCTCTAAAGCGCGGAGTGTGGATTCACATCGTGAAATCTGTGTTCTGATATCTTTTAGTATACCAGCGGTCGTGCATATACAGACCCCCCGTATTGTTGCCTTGAATGCTTCCCATAAAAGTCCCGTGTCTTCCGTGGTGTCTGCATTAAGACTGAAGTAATCTTTTATAGCTTTGCCAATGGTATCAACATATAGTGGGTCTGTGAGTGCGTTAGAATTGAATCGCCAACTAAACGGTGGAGGTACGTAATTCGGGATGTTTAATGACAATTTGACAGGGTTGTGATCCGACAGTGTTTTGGGCATGTGTGTTATGGCGTGTGTCCATAACAAAATGTCGGTCGTTCCCAACCAGTAATCTATCCTTGACCAGCTAGCGTGGGGCACAGATGTATGTGTCGCTTCTTTGATCCCGGGCTGTCTCACTCTCCAGACATCTTTTAGGGATAGATCTAGCATGATGTCTAGTAGTTCGGTTCTAGCACGTGTGTGGTGTTCCGTCGTGTTCCCTGTTCTGTCGAGTGTATCGTCTAGTGCAATATTAAAATCGCCTCCCCATAGCAATATGTGATCAGGATCAGTGCTTAGGTATTGCCAAACTCCTCGGAAGAATTCTGGTGTATCCGTGTTCGGACCGTACGTGTTCACCAGTGTTATCTGCCTACCACGTATGTTGCCCTTCACTATGACATATCTCCCATTGGCGTCTAGTGTTGTTGTGTTCACTCTGAAGTCCGTGCCTTTTTTTACCAATATAGAAACACCCCTAGCATAGGACGAGTATTTCGAACAGTGCATTGATTCAGCCCATCTTCTCCCCACCTGGGCATGCGAGTGTGGAGATTCATGCGTTTCCTGAAACATAACAATGTCAATGTTCCATCTGTCTAAACAGGCGAATATATGACGAATTTTCTTTGGGTTAGTGTAACCTCTAATATTCCATGATAGGACATTCAACACTCTGGGCTGAGATATAGGACTAGCCATAGCGATAGTTGTTAGTAGGTATAACTGCCTCCCCATCTTCGTCTAGGGTGGGCCACAGTACATTGTAGGAACAGTACAGACGGTTTCCGTGTATGCAGTAATGGAAGTGGTAGATCTGGTTGCAGGCAATGCATCTCAAGCAGTCTGATCTATAAATAACAATAACAACCCCCCCACCCACCCTCCGCCCCACAACAGCAGCCCAATCCTGCTGAGGCCATACCCTTAATGAACATCCCATTTGTATTTAAACTGTGTTGGGGATCACCCAGATGGGGGTCCGCCTGGACTGCACTTCACCATCCGAACTAACGGATGTGGACGGTTACGTAGTCTCATAAAGTCACAGGATTTCTGCCATATATACAACATTAATGCATATGGATCACCCAGCATCAGGGAGTCAATGATGGCACAGCAACAGTCTTCTATAATCTCTCCCAAATGTGTGCAAGTACATAAACATAACTTGAACACAACATGTATGTACCTTTGTAGGTATCTAATGTGTCAATAATAATTTGTGGTGTGTGTATTACCGCATTGTGCTGATGACCTGTAATTTGTCAAGTAGATACAGTTACGACAACAGGGGGAGCGTGTCCACGTAGAAAATAGGAAGTTGTAACGTCTATCCCACCTTATCTGGGCTATAGATCAGGAATGATGGCACAGTACTGAAACATGAATTGTCTTTCGGATGTATTGTTTGGAAACAGTTAGCATTTAGCACAGTTGTGCATCACAAGCAGCCAGTGTTCGTTACATCATCTTCATCTATAAGTAGTGAGCTGTTAGGTCCAAGCATTGCTTTGTGATGTAGGTAAGCAACATTGTTCTACTTGGCGTTTGTTTGCATCATACAACGAATCAGCCCCAGTGCATGTAGATAGTATATCGTAATGTTATCAAAAATCTGGCATTACAACTATTTCTTACCCTGCGCTCTGACCGTATTGCGTCTTATGTACAAAGCAGTTCATACTTTCCAGTGTACATGGTGGGGGGAGTAGACCACACAGTAATAGTCAATAATGAGATATAGTTAATCCTTACCCACCAATGATGCGTCTGTGCTTTCTCTTTGGCATTGGAAAAGAGCCGTCGCCACCACCAATACATGTCTTTTTCAACTCGGTAGACTCGACAGCCAGAGCGGAACATACCATCCACTCTCAGTCTTCATCTTGATCCTGTTGTCGTCGCTGATCGTTTTTGCGGTGGCTTGTGATTTTCTTTATGAAGTTGTTTGCCGCTTTAGGAGAGGTGAGAAGTGTTGATTTACCTACCCAGGTTACTTTCAGCCTCGCTGGGTAGAACATGGCTTATTCCACTTGAAGTTCCCGTACTTTTGACTTTGCTCCGTTGAATTCCTGTCTAGCTTGTTGGACCGCTTGTGTGTAGTCTGGGTAGAATTCCAGTTTGTTGGATTGATATTGAAGATCTTTCTGCTCCCGCGCCATGCGTAGGATTGCATCTCTGTCGCGGTAGTTTAGGATGCGGGCCACTATCGGTCTCGGTGGTGTTCCCGGAGGTGGTCGTGGTGCCAGTGTTCTGTGCGCTCTTTCCACAATGAAAACGTGGGATAGTTTGTCTTTGCCAAACATGGAAAGGCACATGTCCTCCACATACCTCTCCATGTTACCTACGTTTGTCGATTCCGGTACGCCCGCTATGCGTATGTTGTTGCGGTGTGACCTCGCTTCCAAATCTTCGGACTTGGACTTAATAACTTCCATAATCTTTTCGAAATCCGCACATTTAGAGGTGCTTACACGCGATTCATCTTCTACTGCAGATAATCTGGTCTCTGCCTCGTCCAGTCTTTCACCATGACGATCCACTTTGGCAGCCATGGTGTCCATTCGCGTCGTTAGATCATCCATTTTACCATGCATATCCTGCAGGCTGTCTTGTATTGCTTTCAGCATCGCTTCCATGCCTTTGGGTGGTGTGCGCTCTGTTTCAGCCTCCGTATCTGAATGTGGGTGCGATCCTCTAGCAGGTCGTCGTTGCTCAAAGTTGAGTTTCGGTTGTTGCCTGTCTGGTTTCCCCATTTTGTGAGGTTTTTACTTCTTGCAGTGCTGCGATGGCGGTATACTCTACCACTCCCTGCCTGTAGATCTGGCGTGAGTGGCTATGACGCTGCACTGGAACGCAGGGCTGTTGTTGATGTTTCAGTCCCAGTATCGTTTTTGGCGCCAGTAGGTTTGATTGGTCCGTTCGGTCTAGTTTTGGAAGGTATTTGGTTAACGCATACGTTAGTTAGCGCCTCATATAGCTGGTATGTGTGGCGTCGGTAAGGCAATGCTTGACGCACTGGTTTACACTGGCACTCGCTGTTTTGAATTAAAACAGGTGTGTTTCCGATATGTGGCGACAGTTGTTTATGCATTTACCTTTATTGTGCCCCATACACGTTCCGCACTCACCTCGGTGATCACCACCATGTGTTTAGTCGTGCAAAGGACAGGTCACCATAGCGCTATGCGGCACACTAGAATCATCAGATAGGATTGATTAGTACATTTTGTCACATTGCAGCAATTTTGAAGACACGGCATGTGCACCATTCATGGCGGAGCATTTCTTGTGTTTGCGGCGGTAAACTGTGGGCAGCGCTAAGTTTCACCACATGTATAAGTTGTTCGCTTTTCTGCTCGGCTATAATCAGATGTCGATCATCAAAGATGGAAAGAGCTGTGCTGCTAGCAGCAGCTCCGGTCCCTCAATACATAACTGTACTCTGTGGTGATAAGGCTAGTGTGTAGTCTGATCTGACAACATCTCCCATTTCTTAGTCAGCCGTTATATATGCACAAGCGTTTTGTCCTCGATGCTAATTAGTGTCCACGGTACTTGCAGTATTACACTCATAGTTTATATGGGCATACATGGATCGCTTGCGTGTGTGTGCTCGCCGTACCCACAGTTTGCTTTTTCAAGTATCGGTAAGGCGCCAGTAGCGTATCACAGCGGACTGGGCGCCGCCATCTTGTCGCTTGTATTTCGCGCCTTTATATATTGTCTGCCCTGTTCTACCATGGTATCTTGCGCCTGGCTTATCGCCAAAATATCAACTTGCGGCTATCGTTGCGGTGCCTCACGTTATTTTGCCGTACCATAAGTGACAAGAGCCGGTACGCTCGTGAAGAGAGAACACATGTGCCCATAAGCCGACATAAAGTCAGTGGCGAACACCCGCAATTAATCGGGCAATGTTCTTGTCGTACTGGAATCAGTTTCGCCTGACGCGGCTGCTGTCAGCACATTATTTTGCCCCTGTTACTCACAAGTTCGTGACTGGGTGTCAGCGCGTCTCCGTAATGTGCGGTCCAGATGTCTGTCTCATCTACTGCTCTGACAGTTCCCGGGCAGTCGCCATCTTGCCTTCACAGGTCACGGTCACAATGGCAGCTTTTACGAGTCGAAATTCTTCTTCTCAGGAGCGTGCGTGTATGTCGATATTAATTACACCAACGTATGCTGGCCATCTTCCGCTGTCCGATTTTCCAGGTTGGCAACAGAATCCGTGACCTTATTTACGTTGTTTTTGCAAATAAACGGAGCCGTCCGGCGGAGCTGTGTAACTAGCCAGCCATTCCGCAGTGCGCCCTCTAGCGCCCCCTATACTTCCAGATGTTCAAGGATAATACTCTTGCATAGTCATCTAAAAATTCTCCTACAGGAGTATCTTTTATGTTTAAATTATAGTGTTTTTTTTTTCTTCTTTTCTTTAAAGAATCTTAAGTCCTCCGCAGAAAGAGAATTTGTAGTTGAGGTGTCTGACGCGCTCCTGCCTATTGACAGGAGTAAAACATTAAAATCTCAGCATTTACAATTTTGCCGACATTTATGAACAGTGCAATCACTAAATTCATAGTACTGCACTGGACTCCACAGTACATTCAGATTTTCTATTTAATAAAAAACAAAACTTTACTCTCTAGACCACAGCTTTCCAAACTTTCCATGTTGGTGACACCCCTTTCTGTGAAAAACATTTCAGGGACACAGTAACGCGAGCGAGCACGAACAACCCAAGAGGGGTTTGGGGGGGTTCTCCCCCAAGAAATGTTTGAAAAAGTAGTGGGCAAATGGTGCATTTCCAAGCAAATTTGAGAAAGCATGAAGGTTAATAAAAGACAAGAAAACTGACCTTGGGCATAGCACAGAAAAACATGGGTGTCTAGGCTCTGCTGTGCGAGCCAAGCAGGGCACGAGTGGAGGAGTACACCCACATTGCCTTTTAATGTCTGCCACTTTATGGACGAACAAAATGGTACAAAAGGGGGTGGTGATGGAAGGAGAATCTGAACTAATCAAACACTCACACCCAGTCAACAGATCTGGGTTTAATCCATCACCGTTCTTTAGCCCACTCTGCCACCCCAGTTCAGACATGGCCATATGCAAATCAGTCTGACCCTGTGCCTCATGGGAACAGTCCAGACCGAACTACCGAGCCATGCCTTCCGTGGACCGGAAACAAGCTTCCGAGGACCGGTTTCTGGCATTTCAGCCGTCTTCAGCCCGGCTTGCTTGAATCCAGTGGCAAAGTGAGCAAGGCGCACAGGGTCAGACTGATTTGCATATGGCCATGTCTGAACTGGGGTGGCAGAGTGGGCTAAAGAACGGTGATGGATTAAACCCAGATCTTTTGACTGGGTGTGAGTGTTTGATTGGTTCAGATTCTCCGTCCATCACCACCCCCTTTTGTACCGTGTTTATGGATTCAAGCATGTCTTGCACATTATGCACATCATGCACAGGAGGTCTGCCCCTGGAACAAACCGTTAAAAAAGAGAACGCTTCGAAGCCAGAAGCCACCTATAATGAGCCCAGCCCGGACCCATAGCTTTCGAATTTACAGGCACCAGGGCCGAGGGAGGGGTGGTGTACATGTAATCTGAGAAGCAGTGGATGGTCAACTGTGTATATACAAAGTTAGGCCAAAAGAGCAAATTACCTTAAATAAGTACGGTGAAAAGGCACAGCCTTGGGTCATTCTGCATGAGGAATTATAAACTGAAGAAGGTAATAGGCCACATGATTATCTGTCTGTCAAATACAAAGTGAATCAATTTAATACAGTGCCTCAAATTCCCACAATCGGTTGATTGAAAGTTTACGGTCAACAGTATCATATATTGATGATACACTGTTGACATGAGCAGTCTGTCAAACGCTGGCTAAGGATACAGTTGTCACGCCCACTGAGCTACGATTGGGACAAAAGCCAGCCTGGACGTCTTCTAAAATGTAATTTTGCTCAAGAAACGAGGGGTGATATGGTGCCACGTGTTACCAGAAGCTTGACCCTTGCCTGCAAAACAGTAATGCGGTATCACACTCAGGTGGAGATTGGAAATCTGTTGAGAATTCCAGCCTCTCTGAAGATACTGAGAACTCCAAAACCTTACCAGGGAAATCAGAGGAAAATAGAAGAGGAGACACATGAGCCTTAACTGGACACTGCGTTACCAGGAATACTCTGCATGGACTGGCATCTGGTATCTGTCTCATGTGCGACTTACTTGAAGAAGGGGGTTCTGAATAAGTCATTTACAATCAAGAGGTCACTGCACAAGAACTTCCAAGTAGGAGATGCTGCAAAGAGTAGGGACCCACAATCTGAGGGAGTAGCTTACCCTATTCCAGGGCGGTGTTGGAGATAATGAGACCAAACGTCAACGAGGAGATCGGTACTGATCCCATGAACACCAAGCAACAGAAAACTCCTGCACAGCACCAGATGAGTAGAAAAAACAAAGAATGTATAAACAAGACAAGGTAGCGACTGTGACGAGAAAGGGTGAGGGTAATCTGGCCCAGGCAGTGATTGAATGCCCCTTAGATACCCTTCAAATCCCGGCGGGTCCACTCAGCGTTTCATCCATTTGAGGTTGATAAAAGGAGTACCATTGAGTTGGGTAACAATATACATCATTTATTTCAGTGCCAAGATGCCCCATTGCTGGGGCGAACGTGGGCTTTACAAATACACCTGTTATGTCACGTATGTATATGAAAGATGTAATGATTCAAAGCAAGAGAGGAGCTCTGAAAAACAAGATATGAGAGTGCAGCACTGAATGACCAAGACCTTAGTGATCGTTTTTCAAATTGTTATTAATTTTGGAAATAAAATACATAGCCAAAAACTGTTGAGAACAACACTCAAATAGTATTGAAAAAACGTTTTTGAGAGTCCGAATGTATCACATTTTCTTCCATGTCTGTAGTTTTATAGAACTGTAAATAAGACGTAATAGTTGTATCCAATTCAGTAACACAATTAATTCAATTCACTTCACTTCAAAATCTGTAACCTACTTTCCATTTCAAGTCAACCAGCGACCACTTTACTGAGTAAGCTATTTTGCTAGTTCATTGGCATTTGTGTGCGGGGTTGCTTCTTGAGTAGCATATTACCCACGTGATTGTCTCATTTAAAAATAACAAAACCTGATCTCTGCTGCCATAGGGAAAACAAATGCCCTAAAACAGTTTTAAAGTCCGGCCATAAAAATGTGAACACATAATTTCGATACCAACGAAAATCATCCATTGCAACAGGTGTTTCCATATTCAAAGATGCACAAATAGCTACATATTTGGCAAATGTAAAACAGTACATCGATGGATAGCTTCTAAAATGCACATGCGATCCAGCAAAGGACTATTTTTATCACTTAAGTGGCTACTTTTAAGTTTAGAGTTATAAGTAGTCACAAAGCGATAAAAATAGCCCTTTGCTGGACTGCATGTGCATTTTAGAAGCTATCCATCGAGGTACTGTTGTACATTTGCCAAATATTTAGCTATTTGTGCATCTTTGAATACGAGAAAGCGACTACTTCCGCATATCTACCGAGGATATACTACATTTTGATAGGATGGCGCCATGCAGTCGAAATCTCAACACTTGCTCGCCGAGTGGCTGGGATGGGGGTAGAGGTGGCTCCGAGGTCAATGGGTCACAACAGGCCCGACCCTCAGGGCACAGCCGTGAGCAGCGCTGCAGCACTACAGAAATTCGAGGTCAATACAGTTCTTTAAGTGGCCTCTTGCTGTTTCGATCCAGGCCCGCGTCTGTCCGCTGCTAAGACTTGGTCAATGCCCCCACTGAGCCTCGGTATAGTCAGGGAATAGAGCTCCGGACCATGAGGCTCCGCTCCGCTGCTACTTCGTCTTCCTGTACGTGGCAATTACGTCCTGAGGCTTGCATTCCCCTAATATAGGCCGCGGCCGCAGACCTAGACGTCATCGCGTCGCATCTCGCGACACCCCCAAACATGGGGCGCGACACAGTAACGTGTCGCGCCACACAGTTTGGAAAGCTGTGCTCTGGACCCATACAGGAAGTAAGCCGTTTCACAAGCTATTGTTGACAGTGCTGCGCTTTCAGACGTATAAAGCTGTAACTTGGTCTCCTGGCAAGTTCACTACATCTGTTTTTATGTTTAGGCAAGGTTTCACATTGGGGCAGACAATATTATGGAACTGGTTTGAAGCCTATAACTCAATTTAAATTGGAAATGGGTAACCGCTGAAAATTCAGAAACCTACCTCCTTAGAGCAATTTTTCAGTTTGATGCCCAGTTCGATTCCCTATAATTCCCCCCCCCCCCCCCCCCCAAGAGTGTGTTTAAATGTAGTATATCTTGCTAGTACATAATAATTAGACCTCTCAAATCGTACAAAGCTAGGTTAAATGCAATATGAATATGGCATCTGTCTTCCAGGGACTTGATAGGCTTCTGATTGATCTTTGATTCAAAAGGACTATTGTCGACATCAAAAAACATTAGTTGGGGTGTGTGATGCACCTTGTGAACCTACCAAAGCCTCAAACACAAAAATAATAGAGTTGTTGTTGTTGTACTACTTTATTCGATATTTACATATCATAAAAATACAAACAATACAAAAATAAATACACATATTTAAAACTCTACTTCATACATTTCATACCATAAAAAGATAAAAATCAGAGTATTTACATTTAAAATAAGGGGTTTCAGTAGTACATTAGCAGGAGTCGGTATATACATTAGTTTTACAGCTCATACTTTCTCATGTCTTCAGCCAATAACCTGGCACGGATGAACCACGCGCTGGCTAAATATTTAGCGACCCCGCATACAACTAACTTAGATGTAACATCTGACAAGAGCATACGCAAGGCGGTTCTGGCCTCTCTCACACCCAGCTCTCTGCATACCGGTTTTAACCATTTTGTTCTGGGTCTTTTGTAAGCCCTACAAGCGAATAGAAAGTGTGGAAGTGATTAGCTTGTACATGGGCATCCGGGGCAGCTTGGAGAGGGGGCGTTCCCCCCCCACCCCCCCACCCTCCCCTTCCTTTCCAACCCTCAGTGAAGTTTTTCAGGGGTAGGATCCCATATCTCATTTTCAAGAAAAGAGACCTGTCCCTAGGGTTTTGGATAAAATCTAGGAAGGGCTCGAGTTTTTTACTGGGTTTGAATTCCATGAAGGCCGTTGTTATTGCCCCCCACTTAGCATGTTTTATTTCCTCCTCCTGGACCCATTCCCAATATATTTTTTTAATGATATGCTTGTGGGGAGGGGCCTGGGTGGACCAGAATTCTCCCAAACCTAGCTTCAAAACCAGCTGCTTGAGTTTGGTCAACCACGGTATCTTGTTCGCACTGTTCAGTATGATCAGCTCGTCCAAGACCAACGCATATTTTGCCAATTCTGGCGTCCTTTGCAGGCGTACCCAGAATAGCAAAGGGCGAAGGCGCAGCACATCAGCAATGGAATGTTTTCCCATATCTAAATAGAGAGGTTTTAGAGGAGTGGAGAGGGGGAGAGCAACCAGGTCCCTCACAAACTTGTTTTCTGCCCTTACCAGGTCAGTGGTGTTCTCACCTCCCCACAGCTCTGAACCATAGATGGCAGAGGCAACAGCCTTTCCCTCATATGCTACCAGAGCTGTGGCCACAGGTCTGCTGGTAGATAGGCGCTGGTTTCTTAGTATCGCTCCTGAAGCTCTTTTGAGGTTTAGGAGCATCTTGGCCACATGGGCGTCCCATTTCATTTGGTTGTTGATCCTAACGCCCAAGTAGTCAAACTCCTCCACCACCTCAAGTGGGTACCCATTTAGTGTTATGTACACTTTCCTTGCCTTCGTTTGGGTTGACAACATCATCAGTTTCGTTTTAGATGTGTTGACCGTGAGCCCCCTCATCACAAAACAGGGTAAATCTATCCAGTAACTTCTGCAATCCCGAGGGGGTTTTGGACAGGAGGAGGGTGTCCTCTGCAAAAAGTAGGGTTGGTGTTTTTTCCCCCGCCAGGACTGGGGCATCCGCAGAGTCCTCCCTCAAGTGGTCCACCACCCCATTAATAAAGAGGGAGAACGATGTCGGAGCCATCACACAGCCCTGGCGGACCCCCCATCTGCATAGGCACCCTCCCTGTTAATTGCCCTTGGTCCCCCCATCTAATCCTGGCATAATTTCCCTGGTGCATCCTTACAATCAGCTCCAGAAGGTAAGTGGGGAACCCCATGTCAACAAGCACCTTCCACAGCTTTTCACGTGGAACCAGATCAAATGCTGTTTTTAAATCAATGAAAGCCTGGTATAGGCTGCCCTTGGCAACAGACACCGTCTTCCAGTATACAGCACCAAACCTAAAGACCTGGTCAATTGTTCCCATGTTCTGTCTAAAACCGGCCTGAAAATGGGAAAGTATTCTACCTTCCTCGGCCCAGGCTCCTATTCTTGTGACAATGACCCTGCCAACTACTTTCTGAATTACATCGATTAGACTTATTGGTCTATAGTTGGCAGGGTCCTCCCTGTTGCCCTTCTTGAATATGGTCACTACCTCCGCACCCTTCCACAACCCGGGATATGGTGTTCCTGGAGTAGCAAGTTCATGAGGAGGGCGATGAAGTCCGACCATAGATCGGGTGCATGCAGGAGTAGGTCGCCAGGTAGCCCATCCGGGCCAGCTGCTTTGCCCGGGGAGATGTTTAAGATGGCTTCTTGTACTTCCCTAGCGAGAAAGAGTTCTGATATACCAGAAGGCTCTGGTGTAAGGGTATTTATTGGCAATATGCCTTCCCCTGAATATCCTGCCTCACAATACAGTTTTGCGAAGTGCAAGTACCATTGGTCTTCAGTGATATGAATTGACATAGGACTTTCACCTCCTTTCTCATAACTATTTATTAGATTCCAGAACATAGTGGAATCTTTCATGCAGGCCGCTTTTTTGAGTTCTTGCCAGTAGTCTTCCTCCCACTCCTTTTTAGCCAGTTTGATGGTTGTCTGGTAGTCTTTTCGGGCTTCTCTTACAGCTAGTGGGTCTTTCTTCCTAATTGCAAGTGCAATCTCCTTTCTCGTGGCCCTACAATCTGGAGTGTACCAAGGGGTTCCCTTCTTGCCAGGATTACTCTTGTGGGGGCCTATCTTCGCACCCGTCATAAAGAAGGCCCCGATCTTCTCTGTTAAACTTTTATAGGGGTCAGCTAGTTTACAACCTGGAACAACTGACTTCATGGTCTGAGGCCGCTAGTTCAATTGTTCCTGCTTGTACTAGCTCCTTAATGCTAGAAAGTGTTTGTTCGTTACACCGGACTTTATTCCATTTTAGTTTTCTATTACAGTGCGTGACGGTTACCTCTTTAGAGAGCATTGATGGACCTATCCTCGATACCACTTTGTTTAGCCCTTTGATTTTCATACAGAGTAGATTGTGGTCACTGTCCTGTGTTTCCAGAACTTCCATATAAATTAGGTTCCCCCAGGAGCTAATGTCGAGCATGATATAATCTATGTGCGACGGGCAACATAGTCTGTTATAGGTCATCGCCCCATTGGGGTCTGCAATATGAATATGGCATCTGTCTTCCAGGGACTTGATAGGCTTCTGATTGATCTTTGATTCAAAAGGACTATTGCCGACATCAAAAAACATTAGTGGGGGTGTGTGATGCACCTTGTGAACCTACCAAAGCCTCAAACACAAAAATAATGGAGGTAAATAGCAGGTTCTTCCAATGTGCCCCTAGTGCTCACTGACCCTGCTGGTGAGGACCCCCCGCTTAAGAACAAAGGAGTGTAATCTGCTGACGGCACACAGCTACAACACCTAGCCAGTCACCGCGCTGCTTTTCCTTGCATGCAGCATGTTAAAAGTCCTCGTTTCAACCCAACACGATCAGCCAGAGCATGGCTTGCTAGCTCTCGTAACAGCACTGTTTTAATTGAGCTGCATTAGTCACTGTTGGCAGGAGATCCTCTATGTATGAATATAGCAAGTTGATGCGAGTCTCGGTTCTCTTTAGTGCACCAGTTTATGTGGAATTAGACCCTCACTGTCCCACATGTGCAGTTCATCTGGGACCTGCTAGCCATGTTTACATCCCTGGGTAAATTATCATCAAATATCTCCTGCCCGAGAGTGGCTGATCCTAAACTACATTAGGGTGTTGCCCCTTGCTTTTGCAGGGGTAAGGCACCCCTTTGTTGTAAAGGGATTACTTGAAAGTTGCCTTCTAAAGTTTACAGGCACCCCCTCATCTGTTCCATTCTATACAAAACCAAAATTGACAGTCTTGCTTAATCATTTCTGTCCCTTGGATTGCCTTCTCATATTTTCAGATTAAACTTTCATGTAGTTTTACTCCACACTAGTCTAGTGGCGTGCAAACAGTTTATCTACAAGCCACAGCAGCAGCAGGTTAAATTTAGAACAGTGGAATTGGGGGATGGACAAAGTACAGTTTCATTCTTAATATGCATATTTACTTTTGGCGGGTTCACTTGCAGAGCTATCAGAAAAGCAGCACAAAGCTGAATACTTATGTCCCCAAAACCTGATTTGTTGGTGTGTAGCATCTGTCCACCTATATAGCTTTACCTGGCCCCTTTACTTGGGATCTGTTCCATTGCGTAGAATCTCCTTCGTCTTCCAAGATGGGGTCTAAGGTGGAACAACCTCTCCTGGCTAATCTGAGAGGGCTTCCAATGCAAGCATATGAATGATTACCCTTTGCAATTCCTTGCTCCTGTCAAAATAAGTTATACCTTCTAGTGCCTTGCTCACGGCTTCTGGAATCTAGGACCTGCATAGTTATCTCCTTCACCCCCATCTCCCAAATGACCAGACTTGTTTGGCGTACCAGTTCCTACCCTAAGGAGATTCATGAATAGGCAGGCATGTGTTGCGCTCCCATGAAGAATATAAGTGACACTAGAAAATCAGAGTCTCACAGTGAAGGTAAGTGAGCAGGCTCTCTGTTAAACCTCACTCACTAGTCGCCCTCCAGCAACTACCACAGAAAATCCTAGGATTCTAGAAATCTCCTTCCAAAGGATGGGAGCAAGGCAGGGCCAAGACACCATGCATGTTTCCCTTTAATGGTCATGACCCCCTGAAGAACGACCAAATAACCATGCTTACCCAAAATGATGCAGAAGTCTGTGTCCCAAAACAACACATCACTAAAGGTAGGACAGGTGAAGAAGTACTACCTAAATTCTCATAACCAGCAAATCGTCTGGAAGCCTAATACCGCAAATCTAAAGGTATTCTGCAAATGCGCTTCTCCTTGCTCAATGGTTCACCATTTTTTGCAAATGGTGCCATGTCCAAGCTCCTTCTCCACAGAAGAATCCGATTTCCACAACTGTTATCCATCATCTTGCTGAGCAGCACAACGATGTTCACATTGCAGATGTGTCTAACTTTAATTTGACCTTTTATTGAACAATTTTACTACCTCCTGTAAGCTCTGTGTTTTTTTTTCTATTCCTTTGATCTAACAGGTTCTGTGATCCTGACCAGATCTCAGACACCAATCTCTATTTTCTTCCTTGCATCTGGAAATTGCTTTCTTTCAACCACTTTTCTGCATTCCTTGACTCGCAGACCATACGCCCAGAAGTGTTCACCCAGTGTTTCATCTAGTCTATCTGCACAAACGTTTGGAGTGTGACTGCAGACCTCTAAATAGCTCAAAAGGCATTTTTCCAGTAGTTCAGTGGGAAGACCATCTGTAGCCAAACAAATGCTCTTGAGGGGCCCTCTTCTAGTCCGGTCAGAATTCCTTGGCTAGTTAAATGACTCCTTTCAACGTCCTATTAAACCACTCAGCTATGCAGTTTGACTCTGGGTGTTATGACAAGCACTTATGTTTAATGCCCTAACTCTCTAGCAACACTTCATATCGCTGGAGCTAACGTAGACACCCTTGTCTGACAACAGTTGTTACTTTCAGGAATCTTGCACCTGAACAAATCCTTCAACACTTGTGACCAAACTGAATGTCAGATCACTAATGCAGGGTGCCTTAGGCCATCTTGAAAACCTGTCCCTGGCCACAGTTCTTGAACAATCAAGAGAATACACCCTTAAGAATGCCAGCAATACCTACCTAAATCTATATATATATTCCTTTAATTTTACTCTGAGGTGCCCATCATGATCAAGAATCCTGCTTCTGAGACCGACTTGCGCGACCAATATAGTTGCACGTAGACCAAGACCATCCCTCTGTGGCAAATTCCTCTTTCACATCAAAGAAAGTATGCTGCTCCAAACTGACCATCCTTTTATAACCATGGCAATGACATCTGGCTCAACCTCCTACTTCCATTCCTACAGCATCGAACGGCAGACTAGCATGTACAGAGAAATAATAAAGAAGGAAAAAAACAAATTATTTTGGCTGGTCCAGTCTGTACTTCAAGCGGTGAGAGCAAGCTGATGTAGCAGGGAGTTTGAAAAGGAAGCAGAGGTGCAGTACTTAAGTGTGAATTTTGTCTGTAGGACGCATCCACAGGTAGATGGTAAATGGCCCCCATTTGTCCTTGGACTGGAATCGCAGTGACATAAAATCCCATAATGCTGATAACTGTTCCTAGCAGTAAGCTACATCACCCAGCCAAGATTTAATAGTTGGAGCCGGCTGCTTGCCTCAGTGCATCGCCACCCTTCATTTAGCTGTGAGACAGCGACATGAAGTGGACATATCCAGTACGTAGCCCAGTTGGCATATCATGGGGTCGTGTGGGAAGGATGACCGTGATTATCTCTTATTATAATGTAGACTTCAGCCAAGAAATCCGCCACTCCTGGGCAGTTCCATGCCAGGTGTAGAAAGGTAACTCCGGGATCGCTGCATCTCTGACAGTGAGGGCCTGGAATGAGGTCCAATTTGTGCAATTGCTGTGGTGTGCGGTAAAGACGGTGTATGTACTTGAAATGGATTAGCATTAATCTGTACTTGGGGGGACATCATTTCCTGTTGCCTGCAACAGAAGGCCCACTGTGCGTCTGTTAAGGCAGAGCCCAAGTCTGTGTTCAGGCCATCCGAGCCCTCCGAGGGGCAGCAGGGGAGGAAACTAATGTGTGAGTATAAAGCTGTGTGATTAATTTCCGCAACGATTGGGTATTATGTATATACTCCAGAGCGGTCAACGTGGGGGGTGGGAAAAGTATTGTGTAAGGTCCTACCGATCTGGTAATATAATGGTGTGTCTAGGGCTTTGACAAAGACCCCTTTGGATTAATGATGTACATTCTTGTGACTTCAGTCTGATTTGGTGGTATGCAGATGCCAACATCAGTGTGGTAAAAAATCTGGTATCCAGCACAGTTGATAACCTCTCCGTCAGTATGGGAAGTAGGAACTTGTCCATCACCATCTCCCTAGTAAACTCTTAGGTCCACACACAACATTATAGCTTTTCGTGCCACAGTGCTAAGTAGTTGGTTGCCTGGACAGAACCTTATCAACTCTTTCTTCACAGCATTCTGAACATTGTCTGGCAACTACGCCATGTCTCCTCCCTTTACTTTTATTGTGTGGGTATAATTTCAAAGGCACCCCGAATTGGGGCTGAAAACCTCGAGTTATTCTTTGAAAATTCATCACCCACTGATTCACACAATCTTGAGTCTGCATGTGGGTAAAGCTAAACCCTTAACTCTCTTGGATGCTGCAGCCCTAAAATATTATCGCTTGTGATGGCATAGTAGATTTTCCCTTGTACAAATCGCCCCTGTTCTTCTAGCAGAGCATAATAATAAGTCATTTTAATTAATTGACAGTGCATTACCAGACAAATATCCATCCTCAAAACAGCCTAGACCTCAAAGAAACTTTTGTAAATCTGGGAGGAGATGTTACTTAATCTTGAACACAAACTAAACATTTCTAGTTCTGTTCACTCAGTTTTCACATTGAAAGATTGCCACAAGGCTTCAAAATTGTGCGGACACGCACTATAATTATTATCCATGCTCTGATCATGTCTCATTTTGCTACTGGTTTGTACCTTATGTCAGACTATCTCATTCAGCGCCTTCAAGTAGCACAGAATGTAGTGTCAAGGCTCTTTCTTTGCCAAAAAGGGAGTTGTGCCCTGCACTGGCTCCCAGTACACAAACACATCCTTGTTGAATGTTTTTTTCCCAACTTTTATAGCCTATTTTGAGAGAGTCCCTAAATACTTAAAGGACAGGATTATACCCTATCAATGTTCTAGTTCTCTGTGATTCTCTAGCCAACTTTTGTAATCCCCGAGCCATGCACTCGAGCCATTGAACGTTCCTTTTCTGCCCTGGCCCTGTAGTGGTGGAACAGACTTGCTTTTGCCATTCAGAGAGGAGTGTCCGAACAGAGATCTAAATCTCAGCTCAAAACATGGCTTTTTTGGTGCAACTAAATCTGTCTTGGGTCTGTCTATGCTTGTCAGTGCTAGAACGCCCACTGTGCAGCTGCGTGCTTTACAAAGGTTCTCGTTCATTGAGTCATTTGCTTGTAAAACCATTTCTTTTACACCTTCCTTATGCTTTGCCCTACTCCTACAACATTTCATTAAAGGCCCCTGCTTACCATACCTATGCCAAAAAGCTTTCAGTGGTGGGCAGTAGTTACTGCTAGCCATGTGCCATGCTAATCCAAACAACTGTCCTTGAACTGGTAGGAGAACTTTGCTTCAGCTTTTTCTTCTATGGCTTCACATCTACTTTCTTTACTCCTTCATTCTTCAGTAACATGCACTCCACACATTTAATGGTTTCTTTGTCGCCAATAAATCACACAAGGATGGTCCATCTTTTGACCACAATTTCTTTCTGATCTCATGTGTATTTGTAGAGTGTACTATCACTCTTGAGGTTATTGTGGCGCTGAGCAGATCTACGTATGGGAGTGTGAGGGTTACTAGAAAAGCGAATTCTTAAGCTTCTTGCAGAAATCCAATAGATGGGAAGAGGCACCGATGTGTAGTGAGAGATAGTGATCGGTTTCTGTATATGCGTGGTTTATGTTCTTGTAGGAGAAGCTGAGCAGAAGTGTCTGACTGGTTGGTGGAAGAAGATAGGATTGTTCAGGTAATCCAGGACCATGTTGTGCAGTGCTTTGAATGCGTGGGTTAGGAGTTTGAACTGAGTATGCTTGTGTATTGGGAGCCAATTGAGCTCACTGAGTGGAAAGTTGAGGATGAATCTGGTTGCCGCGTTATAGGTGGCTTGTAGTAGTCTGGTGAGTTGCTTCGTGATTCTAGCGTAGAGGATATTCCTGTAGTCCAGCCTGCTGGTGATGAGGGCCTGTGTGCTATTTTAGTGATTGAGGGTGGGGTTGTATTACAGCGTTGAAGGCCGCCGCGCGGTCCAGACCGATGATGGCTGTGGTCTGTCCACTACACATGATCATGAAGATTTTATGTTATCTAGCTTCCAGAGTAGAACACTTTGATCATTTATTCACTCCTAGCTTGCAGCGTAGTACACTTTGGTGCTTTATTCACTCCTCTGGAACTAGCAAATTAAGACTCTTACAAAGTTTTTCTCAGGCCTGTGATGCATTCTTGCACTGATAGATCCTCCCTATGCATCCTTCTCCAGAAGTGGAACTTCTCCATTTTTGTATTGACTCTTGGATGATCCTATACATTATGTTTTTCAGCACTGCTTCAAACTCCTTCAATTCTTGGGCCTCCTGACTTCACACTGGAAGGTTTTTAACACTTACTATCCTGAGCACCCAAACAGTGTGTTGAAAGACAAAGATTTATTACTGCTTCTAAATTTTTACCTCTCGTGTTCAAAAATTCAGAAAACCTGTTCACCTGGATGAGAAAAAAAATGGGAGGGCCGCGCTCTGCATATCTGCTTTCAGTCTACCTAGAATTTAATGGCACTCTAGATAATCCTAAATTTGTTGAATACTATTATCCCAAGCAGGGGCAAGTGTGGCTTGGTGACAATTTAGCAAAGCATTAATGAAAACATCACTCCAGTTAAACCTAAGAATGGCTTAAGCTGATTAACTGTACGCAAGTGTAAACTTTTTCTGCAGGAAAACCTGGCTGTTTGAATCTGGTATTAGACTGTTCTGCCCTACCCGTTGTTAATAGCACTGGGTAACACTATTTGGGTAGCTACGTACTTTACTGGATTTTTAAATTCTAATAAATGAGCATGCAGTCGCTACAGGCCAAATGTGCAGAAATAACTTCCGAACTGAACACAAGTTAAAGGTACCTGAGGGAAGACCCATTTACAACACTTCTTATGGTCTGTTCATTGGTATACATGCTGTTTCACAACCAGAGTCTACCTTCATATGCACTCAATTTTCAGCCTACATTGAGGGATGGCAGTTTCCCAAAATGAGTACAAGCACAATCTCTTGCTTAGATGGGCTTCAGCTGGTTCGATCTTTCTGCTTTGTCATGTACCCTTACTACTGTGCTTCTGCATGACCTCCTGCTTGCACCCTCTCTACTAGACAGGTGTTAGAATCTCTGAGAGCCATATTTTTGTCACCACGCTCTCATCTATTGTGTGTAGTAAGGGCAGTGCACACAGCTGCTGCGTGCCAGTGACTTGTGGGGAGTGGTCACATCAATGGCTGCACACCATGCCTGGAACGCAGTGGGTGTGTATCATTGCACTTGTGCTTCTGTGGCGCATTTCATTTCACTGCTCCTTGTTAAACCTAGACAGCATCTAGTTCACCGAAATTCTTCCTTCTTTTCTGCCTCAACTTTCCTTCACTTTGTAGTGGATTCTAATGCAGCTTGACCACAATGATTAAGGCAAGCAGCTTCCTCATAGTTAACTCCAGAGCAGGGAGAGTAAGCACCAAAGCGTGAATTCTCCTGGTGGTGTTGAGGTTATGAACCATTGCCTTCCTGGCTTCTCTATGCTCGCGTAAAAGGGAGGCGAACAGGTAAGGTATAAGAGAACAGGCTCTTTATTAGACCTCTGTCACCAAACTACCCTTCAGCAACTGTCAGAAAAAGAATGATTGGACTCAGTTAAATCCTATGATTCGAAAAGAAACCTCGATAAAAATGGGACAACAGCAGGACCAAGCCACCACAGACACCTTTTGGAGGATGTGCACCCATCCATTATAAACCCAGTTTGGTGTCTCACAACAGAACAACTCCTCTCTCAGGAATACACATCCATTACTGGCCTTAATAGCACAAATATAACATATTGCTAGTAGGCCTGGGTGCTGCTGCTTAATACTCCAACTTCATATGTTGCTTGTTCACTCGAGCTACATGTAGGTTTGAGCAGGAAATAATCCTATGAAAAAGACATGCATCTATCTGTTTCTTCTCCACATTATTGGGAAACGAAATTCATTTGAGCCCTTTGTGGAATAAATGTGTGAGAAGGTCAATTAGTTGTCAACCTAGAATCTGGCTCCTCCAAAACTGGCACTAAAGTGGATGTCCGCTTCAGTATCTGAATTGGAAACCATGCTACTTTTTTCCATTACCTCTTACTGTAGAAAAACAGAGGCTCTGCTAATTTTAATACATTTGGCTGGCGAGGAAAATGTTGTTTCTAACTTTATCACTCTAACAGTTTTCTTAATCAAAAGCCAGTTACCAGCAGCGATTTCCTTACTTTTCACATTTATCCTGTGGTCAAAGGTCTTTTTTGTTCACTTTGTTAATTCGCAGCTCTTTCCCTCGAAAAACCTTCACACAAATGCATTTCGATATTTAATTTACTTTTACAAGTTACATCATACAACCATATAGGTACAAGCTTCATTTTGTTTGGCTTCCTGCCTCTTAACAGTTTGAATGGTGAAACACCTATGGTCGGAAGTCAAATATGCCCAACTCTTCTCTGAAAGAAAAAAAAGAAAATACCCTCATCAAGTCCTGCAGTTAGGGTGATTTGCACCACTTCTTTCAAAAGCTGGTTAGCTTTTTCAATGAAATAATTAGCTGAAGGTCAAAAAGAGCAACTTGTAGATGTTTGACATTGTGTGTTCCCATAAAAATCTGTCATTGATACAAAGTGTGCGAATGATCTGTGACAATTGCTTTGGAGATCCTTCTAAAAGAAATATCCCCTTCAAAAATGTTAACACACTCCTGGTGTTCCGAGAATCCACAAAAGAAAAATATATATTCTCTTTGAAAAATAATCAATTAGGACAATCAAGTACCTTTTGTCAACGGACAACAATTGAAAAGCCACGTTGTCCCGCAGGCCACTGGGCAAAGGTACAGGAAAAAAAAGCATTGTTTACTATTCCCCAATGCTTATCAGAAACCACACACGGTGGACAATCACCGGTCAGACAAGCAGCTTGTTTGCCAGTGCTTGACTCTGTTTCTTTCAAGAATTTGAATTACGGAGATGCCATTCAAGAGCAATTTGAATACCCTCCGTAATTCTGTTGGAGGTACGAACAACCCACTTCTTTAAACAAATGTGATTCTTGCTCGTAAACTTTGAAGGCACCTGATTAAAACTCCTTAAATCACCAGAACGATTCTTTGAGGGAGGCCAGCCCTCTCTGATAAACTTGAAAACCTTATGCAATACTAAACTGTGAGTTGTTGCACTCTTTCATCCTCCGACATAGACCCATTACATCCTGAAAGAGCATCAGTTACAGCCACTACACTCTCGCTCATCCTCATTCTCATGTGACTCAAACATAGGTAAAGGTTGATGTGACTACCAATCAGCATGAAACTTTCTTCCTCCTTGAAGGCATTTAGCATGAATAATCATACTTGTGTAGTTTCAAAAGCAGTCTTGCCAAACATGAAGAGAAGTTACTCAAATCACTTCCAATTCACATCAAAGACAGGGCCCTAAATGTATGTTTTGCATTTTTGCACTGTCCATATACAAGCCAATGCCTCGCGCTCAAAGGTGCTATATGTGACATCCGCTTCTTTGAGTGTTCTTGAAACAAAAGCAACAGTGTTTAATTTACCTTTCACCAACTGACCAAAAGAGCGTTAATCTTTGAGGGTAGCAGCAGCTGCAATGAATGAATTCCCATTAGGTATTTACAGATTCAAAACTGGGGCATTCGTGACTAGTTAATTTCTTCAAAAGCATTTCCCACCTGCACAGACTAGTCAAATCTAGCTCTTTTGTTGAGCAAAGACCTTAACGGTTGCATAGTCGAAGCATACCGTGGCACAAATCTAGTGTAATATTTACACAGCCTTAAAAATGAGCATAGGGAATCTTTCACAGTTTAGGGTGGTGCTTTTTCTTGATCACAACATTACAAAACGTAAGTTTGATTTTCTTTTCTGAGATTGTGCCCTAGATAATTAACCTGTTGAACAAGTTTACATTTCTCTGGTGTAATAGCTATTCACCTTTTTGTCTAAAATATGCAAGACATGTTCACATACCTCTAAAAGTTCTCCCTCTTTTCATAAAATAAAATGCTTGCACACTTTTTAAATCATTAAATAAAATTTCCATCAGTTTCTGGAATATACTGGCTGCTGATGTCAAACCAAACGGCAGCTGTCGATATTTATATAAAGGCACCTTGAGGAGTGACAAAGGTAGTTAGTGCTTGAGAACATTAACTGGATAGAATTTGACGAAAGGCTGAATGCAAATCTATAATAGTGAAATGTTTACCACCCCTTGTACCCCACAAATATTTTTAATCCTCCTTGGTACAGGGGCTGTCGATGACAGTACACTAAAATGTTCTGATTGCTTGATAGCAAATCCACATACAGACGAAAATCCCCAGAACAGTTCCTCGTCAAAACAGAGCAACCCATTTTGATGAAACTGTGGTCCCTTCTGACCCTATCCTATCCAAACAAATCTTTGTCACTTTATCAATGGTATAGGTCTGACCTTATGAACTGTCGGTGTGGCATCTTTCCTTAATTACTGTGTTCAAAACCCTTAACTGTATCAATCTCATTTTTGTAAACTCAGGGAAATTTAGAAATTATTACCTAGATGATATTGTTATTGGTACCTGTGGCTAAAACAAGCATCTCCCCAAAAGAACTGGAGTATCATGTCCTTGACGTAAAAGATTGATGAATGTAGTAAAGTGCCCCTTTTTTTGCATGGTACCCCATACCTTTTTGGTGGACACCTGAAGCCAACGTGTATGAGTGTGCCCTGGGTTCCCAGGGCCTGTATTCTTTCCCCAAATGTACCTTTATCTACACAATTGGCACCGCTCTGGACCACATGGAAGTCCCTTATAAAAGGTACCTCTGGTACCAAGGGTCTTGTGACCAGAGAGGGCCTCTGAGGGCTGCAGTGTGCATTATGCCACCCTCTGGGACCCCTCACCTGAACACCCACACACTGACATTGCAGGCAGTGTGTTCTGCTGGGTGCCCTACCCACCAACACTGCGTGTCGCATGGGCAAGTCACCCCTCTAGCTGGCCTTACAGCCCTAAAGGCAGGGTGCAACATAGCACAGGTGAGGGCATAGCTACATGAGCAATATGCCACTATAGTGTCTGCGCCATTCACAGGCATTGTAAGTGTGGTGAAGCCATTTTGAGTACAGGGGCTGGGAGTCTGTCAGTTCGAGGCATGTGGGCTGCTAAATTCATATCTTAGCATTAGATCGCCGCCTAGTGTTGGGCTCGGATGATCGCACATTGTTGTCCTGGAAGAGTCTTCGAAGTATCCTGAGATAGGTGGCTCCTCCCCTGGACTACAGTGCGCATGGGCATCGGCTCCATCCCCAGATTGTTTTTTTCCGCCATTGGGTTCGGATGTGGTCTCGACGTCTTACTGTCGGAACCAAGAAAAACTAACTTTTAGCGGCCAAAAGGCCTCGATTTTCTTGCGTCGGTATTGTCTGCGCACGGTCTCGAGTCTTCCGTCTCTTGGAGCCGGAATAAGCGGAGTTTTCTTCGCTCTCGGAACTTTGAGGCCTTCTCATCGCGACACGACTGCAAAACTTTTCGGCCGTGGAGCGGAGCCCGTTTAAGTACTGCCCGCTCTGTGGGTCCAAGTACCCACACATCGATCTACACCCCGTGTGTAACAAATGCCTTTCGCCTGACCACGACGACGGCAAGTGCAAGTTGTGTGCACAGTTCCGCTCAAAGAAGACTCTCAAGCTTCGGCGCGCGGTGCGCATGGAAGCTAAACAAGCGGCCCCGGATCCGGAGAACATCTTCGGCGACCAGGACTAAGAGGACCAGGGTCATCATCTCCAAATCTCCCCACCCGAGACGGAGGTCGAGGCGGATCCGAGAGACGACGACGGAGTCGCGGGTCAAGGCCTTGAATACGTCGACGAGGTAGGAGACGACGATGAGATTTATGGGGCAGCGGCAGACAGCTCGGGGGACGAGCTCTGCCCCGAAGGTTACGAGGATACCGACCGGGACACGGGATCGCCTGTCGGCCTTACCCAAGACCCGTTGCCGCAAGCCACAGCCCCGCCTTCGGGCCCGGCCACGGACTTACTTGCTGAGCAGACTGTTTCGAAACCATCGGGATCGACAACACCTAAAATGGCCGACCCGAAAACGAAACCGAAACTTAAGGACTCGAGTGTCCCTAAGATGGCTGCCGTGCCTGTGAAAACGACGGTGCCCGCTACCCCATCGACTCCGTCGACCTCCGGTCCGCAGAAGTCGAAGAAGTCCGTCGATTCCGATGCTGCAAAATCGAAACCGACGCCAGAGGAGGGGTCCTCCAAAAAAGATGGTCGGCACGGGTCAGCGGCTACGACGCCGTCCAAGCCCGCCAAAGTCGGCTCCAAGGAGGCTACGCAGGCACACGGAAAGAAGTCTGCGCCCCGAACACAGGAATCGGAGGCGGTAAAGCCAGGATCCGCGCCCAAAGCGCACAAGGCCCACAAGGACGTCGGATCCGAGGGAAAGATAAGACCATCCTCGTCAGCGCCGAAACAAACTGTGAGTGAGCCGTCCCTCATAGCCGAATCACTGCAAAGAATCAGGGAGAAGGCCTTTGCCCCATCGGCTCCGATACCATCGCCGCAGCCGCAAAAGGACACTCCAGCGAAGCCCTCTGGGAAACTTCTCTTTATTTTGCCGCCGAAGGAGGCGCCGAAAGCATTTTCAACCAAATCGGCACCGAAAAAGGTGATTTCTTCACCGACTGGCCCGCTTCCACGTCGGGTACTCGAATCAGAGGACGATTCAGAGCATTTCATCGACGCTGACACAGGCACACTGACCCTCTATAAGAGGAAAATCACTTCGGAGCCAGTGGACTCCTATGTCATCCCACTAAAGAAGAAGAGGGTGCCCCTTGACGCCTCAGGCCTCACGGAACCAATCCAGCCTCCTCCGAGACGGAGCCCTACTCCCTCCCCAGAACACTCTGCGGGTGAGGGGTATGATGAAGACGAGCAGTACAATTTCCCTATCAATGAACCTGATGCACAACCGGATTCCTATGATGACACTGGTGACCAGAACACCCAGGGTGTGGGGCAGGACCCGCAGCTTTTTAATGCACGTGCATCCCCGACTGAGGATTCAGCAGGTTTTCATGCACTACTCGAAAGGGCGGCAGCCAATCATGATGTGGACATGCATGCCGACCCGGTTGAGGAAGACTTCCTTTTCGACACTTTTTCAGTCTCTGAAAGGACAGTAAAGACACTGCCTATGCTTAAAGGAGTCCTCAAGCATGCTGGGGACATATTTAAGGAGCCTACAAGAGCGAGAGTGGTCAACCCTCGCATTGAAAAAAAGTACAGACCTGCACCTGCGGACCCCGCATACATCCGGGGACAATTGCCACTGGACTCTCTTGTGGTCGCCAATGCCAGGAAACGTGCCAACTCCCAGACAACGGGTGTAGCTCCTCCCCCGGATAAGGAGTCCAAAGTGCTAGAGGCAGGGGGCAAAAGAGTAGCTGCACAGGCATCAAACTTTTGGCGCATCGCCAATACACAGGCACTCTTGGCGCGTTACGATAGGGCGCACTACGACACCCTAGAACAGATTGTACAACACCTGCCTCCACAGTTCCAAGAAGCCACCCACCTGCTCATTGAGGAAGGAAAGCTAATCTCAAACGCAGCCATCAAGTGTGCACTTGACGCTGCGGACACAGCTGCTAGAGCTATCAACACTAGCGTTATGCTGAGACGACAAGCGTGGCTCCGCATCTCAGGGTTTAAACCGGATATTCAGACCACAATCCTTAATCAGCCAGTCAATCCTGATAGTCTGTTTGGTCCAGATGTTGACACCACCCTAGAGAAAATAAAGAAGGACACAGAAACTGCTAAGTCCATGGGGGCCCTGCAGTCACAACAGTTTCGTGGCAGCAATTTTCGTCGCTCAGGTGCACGTGGAGTCACCAGAGGACAAATGGGTCAACAATCCCAGTTCTCTAAAGGTGGGGCACAATCCTCGTTCACAAAACAGAACAAGGGAGGTTACAGAAATAACAGCAACAGAGGTCGCGGCAGAGGAAACAGCTCCCGCTCCTCTGCTCCAGCCAAACAGTGACTCTCTGTCACTGCCCCCCGACCACCTAACACCTGTCGGGGGGAGACTACAGCAGTTCCTGCCCGTCTGGAGAAACATCACCACAGACAGGTGGGTGCGACAACTAGTCCAGTATGGTTATTGCCTAGAGTTGAGGTCCACTCCACCCAACATCCCGCCAAGGCAAAGGCCTATGTCCGCAGAGCACTTGCTCTTATTGCAGCAGGAAGTAGTGGTGATGCTGCCAAAGGGAGCAATCGAGCTCGTGCCGGTGGGAGAGGAGGGCACAGGGGTTTATTCCCTGTACTTCCTTATTCCAAAGAAGGACGGATCTCTCAGACCCATTCTAGATCTACGTCCCCTCAACCTGTACATACTATCAGAACATTTCCACATGCTTACACTGCAACAGATTCTTCCATTGCTAAACCAGGGAGATTTCTTAGCAACCTTAGATCTCAAGGATGCTTATTTCCACATTCCACTACACCCGTCACACAGGAAATACCTCAGGTTCACTATTCAAGGCAGGCACTACCAGTTCAAGGTCCTACCCTTCGGAGTCACCACAGCCCCGAGGGTGTTCACCAAGTGTCTGGCGACAGTAGCGGCGCACCTCAGGAGGCAGAACATCCATGTCTACCCCTACCTAGACGACTGGCTCGTGCAAGCCAAGTCAGAGCAACAGTGCGCCGCAGACATGTCGACTACAATTCACCTTCTTCACGATCTGGGTTTCTCCCTGAACTACCCAAAATCGCATCTTCAGCCGGCACATGTCCGGCAGTTCCTAGGTGCGACGATCAACACCCTGACGGCCATGGCTCAGCCAAACCAAGTCAGGATAGACAGCATGCAGGCTCTGATCCAAAGGTTCAGGCCACAACACTCGCTTCCAGCGAGAGTGTTCATGCAGTTGATAGGCATGATGGCCTCCTGCATCTTCATAGTCCCTCACGCACGGCTACATATGCGCCCGCTCCAGGAGTGCTTAGCGAATCAGTGGACACAGGCTCGTGGGCAATTGACAGACCTAGTGTTGGTTACCAGTCGGGCGTACGACTCTCTGCATTGGTGGACTCCACACAACCTTTGCAAGGGCCGACTGTTCCAAGAGCCTGTGCCGCAGATTGTCCTGACAACGGACGCATCTCTCCAGGGATGGGGAGCTCATGTGCTCACTTACACAGTGCAGGGACTATGGACGACGCAGCAACAGAAGATGCACATCAACTATCTGGAACTGATGGCAATCTTCATGGCGCTCAAGTCCTGCATTGAACATCTGTGCAACAAAGTCGTGCTAGTCCGGACGGACAACATGACCGCGATGTACTACATTCAAAAGCAGGGAGGCACCCACTCGCCACAGCTGTCTCATCTGGCTCAGAGCATGTGGAAGTGGGCCATTCAGAGGAACATTTTCCTCATGGCAGAACACCTCCCAGGAAAGGACAATCAGATGGCGGATCTGCTCAGCAGGTACAGCCATCAAATGCACGAGTGGGAGTTACACCCATCTGTCCTCCACCCGTACTTCCAGCAGTGGGGTCATCCGGAGATAGACCTGTTTGCCACAAAAGAGAACGCAAAATGCCAACACTTTGTCGCCAGGTTCCCTCACCCACAGTCTCAGGGGAATGCGATATGGATGAACTGGTCAGGCAAATTTGCGTACGCTTTTCCGCCAGCCCCTCTAATACCGCTGGTCGCAAGAAAGCTAAGGCAGCACGAGATAACTCTCATCCTAGTTGCTCCAACGTGGGCGCGCCAGGCCTGGTACACCACGTTCCTCGAACTCTCAGTGGTGCCGCATCAAAGACTGCGCCTCACGCCCAGTCTTTTGACACAGAACCATGGAGAAATTCAGCATCCAGATCCGCAACAGCTCAACCTGGCGATCTGGCTCCTGAAGTCCTAGAGTTTGGATACCTTAACCTACCTCCGGAATGCATGAACATCATCAAGGAGGCGAGGAAACCAACTACTAGAGCATGCTATGCTGCAAAGTGGAAGCGTTTTGTCATTTACTGTACAGCCAATGACATCAACCCCCTAGATGCATCTATCCCCAACATCATCTGCTATCTGTTGCATCTTTACAAGTGCAATCTAGCGTACACTTCCATTCGGATACATCTATCCGCCATAGCGGCTTATCTCCAGAACAGGCAGCACCTCTCTGTCTTCAGAGTGCCCGCCATTAAAGCCTTCCTTGAAGGTCTGAAACGAGTCATTCCCCCAAGAACACCGCCAGCTCCGGTGTGGAACCTCAATGTCGTTCTCACCAGACTGATGGGACCACCATTTGAGCCACTGCACTCGTGTGAACTCCAGTTCCTTACGTGGAAAGTAGCTTTCCTTGTAGCTATTACGTCTCTGAGGCGTGTCAGTGAGCTGCAGGCGCTCACAATCCAAGAGCCATTCATTCAAATTCATCCAAATAGGGTAGTGCTACGCACAAATCCCAAATTCCTTCCGAAGGTGGTGTCACAGTTTCATCTAAACCAAACTATTGACTTGCCAGCATTCTTTCAAAACCCGCAAACGGTGGCGGAAAGAATGCTCCATACCTTAGATGTACGGAGGGCGTTGATGTACTACATAGACAGAACACAACCCTTTAGAAAAACAAAACAACTCTTTGTTGCCTTCGCACCACAACACAAAGGCAACCCGATTTCCAAAGCAGGGATAGCCAGATGGATTGTTAAGTGCATCCAGATATGTTATCAAAAAGCCAAGCGCACTTTAACAATACCCCCCAGAGCGCACTCCACACGCAAACTGGGGGCATCCATGGCTTTCCTAGGGAACATTCCTTTAGAGGATATTTGCAGAGCAGCCACGTGGGTTACACCACATACCTTTACAAAACACTACTGTGTTGATGTGCATTCCAAGCAGCAAGCTGCTGTAGGACAGGCTGTTCTGAAGACACTTTTTCAGGTTTCTGCAGCTGGCACGGGCAACCGCCGCTGATGGAGGGACTGCTATGTATTCTATGCTAAGATATGAATTTAGCAGCCCACATGCCTCGAACTGAATATGCTACTTACCAGTATGCATCTGTTCTGGCATGTAGGGCTGCTAACATTCATATCGCCCGCCCTCCTCCCCGGTGCCTGTCGCAGCTGCAGATATACTATTGTATTTATTCATTAGCATGGACATCCTTTACACTTTTCACTCCATCTTCTGCCACAATGGCGAAAAACAATCTGGGGATGGAGCCGATGCCCATGCGCACTGTAGTCCAGGGGAGGAGCCACCTATCTCAGGATACTTCGAAGACTCTTCCAGGACAACAATGTGCGATCATCCGAGCCCAACACTAGGCGGCGATCTAATGCTAAGATATGAATGTTAGCAGCCCTACATGCCAAGAACAGATGCATACTGGTAAGTAGCATATTCATTATGAACTCCACAGCCCCATAATGGCTACACTAAAAATGGGGAAATGTGGGACTAAACATCTCTGCACATTAAACCCTTACTAGTGCCAGCGTGGCATTTAATGTAAATTGCCCTCAGAGGGCATCTTAGAGATGCCCCTGAAAAATGACCAGCCCTGATGTAGTTCCTACCTGGCTACCAGCCATCTGCCACCATCAAACAGATTTCTGGACCCCTGGGTAGAGAGCCTCCTCTCTCTGGGTCTTGAAGCAAAGCCTTTCCTGGGCAGAAGTGTCATGCCTCCTCCCACAAGATGGGAAGGGTCCACGCTGGAGCAGCTTCAAAGGCCTGTCACCTTTGTTACCCACCCCCAACCTTTTGAATGTTATCAGCTACTGGTCCCTACTGTTTGTGACCCCCACTTTTGGCGAGAGAATCGGTGGGAAAGCCAGGAAGGGAGGTGTGCCCACCTTTGCCAACCCCACGGTGTGGGAGGCAAAGTGAAGCATACATCTCAGTCCCCTCCATCTTGAAGATGAGGGGACTCACCCAATCAGGAAGAGGCCTATGCCCCCCTCCCACTGGAGGGTGGCATTATAGGGGGGTGTAGACATCCCAGGAAAGGGACCAATTGGTCCTAGCTTGCACACCCCTGTAATGCCCCTAAATCTAGTATTTAGGGGCACCCCTGAACCTTGCCCTCTTCAGGTTCTGTTGCAGGGTTTCTGTACTCACACAGAACTGTGCACAGAGGAGTGGAACCTCGGCAAATTAGGGTGTCCCAAAACTTACCTTAGCAACCAACTCACCCCTTACCGAGCTAGCTACAGTGTCTCATTGGACATATCAAACACCCAATGTTTAGACAAACCAGAACATGAACTTACAGTACCTCAGGGTACGTGGGACTCATGAACACTCTTTCGTTATATTATCATTACAAACCAGAACATGGAGTAAAGAAGACACATGTGCATTTGAAATGTTTATTTACTAATGCCGTCTTCTCAGGCGCAGTATCTTAGATAATACAAGTACACTTATTATCAGTAGCAAAATTATCAGCATAGTTACTAAGACATAAAAAGCGAATGGTGACAGCATGTTAACATGCTGTAATGAATAAGAGTTAACAACACTTATTTCTCACCCTCCCTAACACATATATTATATTATTATCTAAGAAGGTCTCTTTGGGTTGTTTTAGGGCGGGCCCATACCTTAGTGTCCTAGCATGAAGGAATCACATCAGCATACACCAGCTCTCTCTGCATGTGCAGCGCATCAAGTGTGTTAACAATTCTCGTGCAAAGCAATATCAATCCCGACTCAAGCCCAAGTTGGCAAAGGCTGCACTTGTGTTATGACTATGAAGGCGTGGAGATCAGTCCTCATAACAATTCCATATCGTGTTGCTCCTGAAACTTCAGCACTCTCCGTGCAGACATGGTTTATTAAACAAAACTGATATCAGAGCAATAACATATTATTCTCACATACACCACGGCAAACCACTAGGTTGAAAGCTAAGTCAACAATTAAGGGTCGTGTGCAGAAGTTGCAAGAAAGGAAAAATGGCGTTTAAATCCGAAATGTACCTATGCTAACTTAACACGATATAAGGATATATAGGAGCTATACAACACCCCCCCATGATCCGAGAACGGACTAAATAAGGTAACAGAAGTGCCATCACATGAGAGCAGAATCCATGTATAAACGAGCATGAATAAAAATTCAATTATAAAAATTAATGCCAAAAAATAGCCCACAAATATAATGTGGCTCAAGCCAATAGGCAAGCAAAAAATAAAATGTCTTGACCAAAAGTCAATAAAATCAAGGAAATGCTATCAATCAGCATGTCAATTTGAGGCAGTGTCTATGATAAGACTGTATATGAAAAGTAAGCTGCAACAGCCTCCAGGAGGAAGTCACTGTCCTCATCCGAAAACAGTTCAGCCATCCAATTTAAAAGATGAAAGGAACATACGTGATCTTCCAGCACCGCATCCTCTATAACCATCAGAGGACAGCTCGGTGGGTTGTCAAGAAAACTCCGTTCCAAGAAATTTTGCGCTGCCGACAACACATCCCAGGGACCCATTAGTCCATTTGCCACCGCCAAGGCCATAATCCTTTCGTCAGAACAAACCAACTCGTGAGCAATGATAGGACTCATCAGTTGATCAAAATCGACGTCAGAAGATATTGGTCCGCAGAGACACAAATCAATGGCCCAAAGGAAATCACAGGTCAGGCAGTGAAATACAGGCTGGACACAGGTGAAATAGGAGAACCGAAAAGATAATCCAAACGCCGTGCTTAGAGTCGCCAACGGCAGTGTGCCATAATAATCAAGCATGCGGTTGCGAAACCGCGTCAGTAGCAGCTGAGCGTGGTCTTGCACAGGAAGGGCATCCATATTTAAAAAGGCAGAAAACCACCAATGCGCCAGCCGCTAATGCAAGCAAAAACGGGAACCCTCCAAACAAGGATGAAAAAATAGAATGGAAGAAAGCAGGGATGACTCCAAAAATCTTCTCAAAGGAAGTCACGAGACCACCGCTAACAACTTTAAAAAAATGTGCTAGGCCCGTTGTGGAGGATGCGTTAAAGATAGAACGGACCATGGCTCCGAAATGCAAGGGCAAATCAGTGTTTAAAAGAGCCTGAACCTCCGTGCGGGTGTTAGCAATGTGAAGCACGAAAGTTTCACGGGCCGAGCTCAAGGCCACCTCTTTCTGGGACAATAGAGCTCTTATTCTAGCCATGCCGCTGAATTCTGCTCCCAAGGTCGGTATCTGTGGCCAAATGGAAGACTCCCTATGTTCACGTGTGGGAGGATAAAGAACATTTCTGCAGCAAATAACTCGCTCACTAACCGTTACTATGAAAGCAATACCTTTAATTAAACCACAACAGTTTTCATTATTGAGCATTAAATAACTACCATTCTCTAACAATTTAAACGTGGGGATGATAGCAGGAACCGGCGTGCCCTGTAAAACGCAAGCCATATTCGGTCGGTCCTTGTTACATGAACCGTGTAACTGTATGTGTCTGCACATTAAAGAATGATCTGGCGTCTCAGTACACTCATCCCCTGTTAGAAAAACCTCTTGTTCATCCTTGAAACATCTGTATGTGTATGGGAGTGACCAGACCTCATGAAGAAAACCGCTACCTAAGGGTTCAAAACGACCTATTGGCACATATTTCATACAATTTGAAAACTTATATAAAGCAAAAGGCAGTGTTATTAAACCGTGGATAAGCCACGTAGCAGCAGTGGTCTCTGCCACAGAAAAAGGTAAAGATTCCAATCTTTCAATATGGAGCATAGAAAAGGAAGCATCACGCATCGAAAGCAAGCGTTGTTTGTCTGTCAAATTAAATGGTGCAAATAAAGAGGAAACGTTCATGTATCCCCAGGGAACTTTACCCATTTTTAGAGTCTGTAGTGTCCATGCAAATTGCATGATTGAACGTAATTGATTTTGACCATGGTATAATACAGACACTTCATCATGCACAATATCAACAACAGACGACACAATATTATCTAACGTGTAAATTCTAGAGGAAAGCACGTTAATGCTATTGTCAACCACTGCAAGCACTTTCTCAAGATTTGCCTGATCAATAGCCCTAAGGCGTGAAGCAGCCTCAATCTGTGAGAGTTTCCAAATTTCATTGTAAACACCATATAACCACCTTTTCGACCTGCCACTAGCTGGGCCCTTAATGAAATCATTCAAATCCACGTCTGCATTCAGTTTGGAAAGGTGATACTTAACCGCAGGTAAAGTTGAATGTTTCAGCCAAGCTTGACACAACTTGCCAACAGAGTAAGAGGTGACAGTATGACTCAAATCAAAACGGGGATCAGATCTAACAGTCTTAAACCCGTCAGTTATATTTAAAAATCTTTTTTGACAAGAATCAGCACTACGGTGCCAAAGCAGCCAACCCTTGGGAGTCATACTGGAAATGTTAAAGGAGGAATTCAGAAGCAGAGCCTGTATATCTCTAATGGACAATGTAGTAAAATTACTCCAATTCTCATATTCCTCCAACTCCGGGAAAGACGGGGTGTTTAACCTTTTAGATGTAGCCAATCCAAAGCACGTGGTCTGGGAAATGGTTTCATTCAAAAACCACATATGATTTGGGATGAGACATGCACGGTGCAAAGCCTCAGTGCCTTGTACCTGCCAGGCCCTTGAGCCCCAAACCGATTTAAGGTCTATGGTATCCTTCCATAACTCATACCCTCCAGTAACTAATTGATCCAGGAAGGCCTTTGAATATAACAATTTTGTATTTGTAAGTCGAACCTTGGACAGTGGCTGTTTGTGAAATTTAAAATAAAAGGACTCGGGATTGGACTGATTAAAGTCAGTGAAATAAGTATACTTTTTAAGAAACGTTTCTGAACTCCCTTGTGTTGGTGCTGGGCAATGTTCCCACTGAGTAAAATTAACCGCATCCCTTCGGGAAGATGTCTTGTGTAAGAAGTGATTGCCATAATGTTGGTAACAGAACAATTCACCATAATTAGCAGATTCTAAATATAAATCCTCAGCATCAAAAGCAGCATAATATTTCAAATCAGAAAACAAACTTTCCACAGCATTAACATCCCAATCATCAGAACGAATGTTTTGTTTCACCACATCCCCCATATTAACTCTTAGTACATTAGGGACATTAACGACTTCCGTTGGACCATGAATCTGAAAACGAACTGCATCCCACGCGATTCCATCCAGAACAGGCCACGCTGTGATGTTAACCAAAGTCAAGTCTCTTTTTAATCTGTGTGTAGAATGTGAAGAGGAAAGTGGGGCCAAAGTTCCATTCAAATGAGTAATGCAAGTTCTCTCCTCGACATAGTGTCCATTCATAATCCGAAAAAAATAAAACACAAAACCAATTGACATAAAAAGGTAAACTGAAAAAAGGACCAGCCAAATGTATATCCAAGGAGGTATCAAAAAATGTTTTTTAAACAGGCTAGCATATAAAGCAATTTTAGAGGGTTTTTTCGAGGCAAGGGAAGCAGAGTCAAATGAAAATCTGGATTCCGTGGCTAAACGAGCTTGCAGGTCAGGCATGGACAAATCAGTGGGGTATGTATAGTCTGTCTCATCAAGGTTAGTTCCTGGTAAATTATTCAATAATGGAGTGGAAACAGCAGGTAATTCGATGGCCACCTCAGGTTCATTATTATAAACAGTGGGCATAATTGAATTTCTCACAATGGAAGGACAGGAAACAGCCGGTGTCATGCTAAGAAGAATCGGCCACTCTGTGTATCTTGACATTGTCAATAGAAATAAACCTGTTTTCCTTACGACCCGGAAGTGGTGGTAAAATGACTGTTCTTGTGCCCTTCACTCCAAGCACTGGGACCGGAGCTCGATAGGAGGGACCAAACTCTTTCTTGTTGTCGATCTTCTCTCGAACCAGTTCTCCAACTTGGGGTAGCCAGCCAACTACCGGGATCTGCAACGCATCATCCGATGTGGAGGGCAAAGGTTCCTTTGCAAGAGTGTCTCTCGTCTTTTGTAGATTCTGTAAAACATTGCAATGTTCATCTGCGTCAAAGGAAGTGGCGCGAACCACCGAGTCTAGACCGTCAAGGTCAGGGACGAACATCTTGATGCCAAAGAGCATTTCGTATGGGGTCCGCCCACCCAGAGACCTTCTAGGGAGATTATTAAGAGCACGCTGCACGCCATAGAGGTGAGCCAGCCAATTTCTGCCAGTGCCTATAACTCGGGCTGTCAAAGATTGCTTTAAATCACGGTTCATTCGTTCAACTACACTATTACCCTCGGGTCTGTAGGGTGACGAAAACTTGACTTGGACCCCCATCGAAGTCATGGCATCCTTATACGCCTTAGAGGCGAAAGCCGGACCCTGATCCGAATGGAAGGTACCACAGGCAAAAATCCCTATAAAGATACGCAAATCTCTGATGACAGTCCGGGAATCAGCGCTGCGATGTGGCCATAACCACACAAAGCGTGTGCATGAGTCAACTGCTACTAAGATGTATTTATACGCAGTATCAGATGAAAATGGACCGCAGTGATCTAAATAAACACAGCCTAGTGGTTTATTAGAAATGTACAACTGAGTCTGAGGCGGACGCGTAGCAGTTGAAGGTTTAATCTGCTGGCATATGTCACAAAGAAGGACATAATCACGCGTCTGTTTGTACAGTCCCCGCCACCAGAAACGTTGTTGTAGTTGCGTTACAGTGGCTGAGACGCCCGCATGCGCAGACGCCACACCTTCATGAGCCGCTGTAATCAAGTCTGTTCTGCGATCAGAGTTGGGAATCAGCCGTTCCCCAACATCAGGTATTGTCACAAAAGGAACCTTTTCGGGACTTAAGTGGTATTTATACTTCGAAGGGAATCCCGAAGGATGTTTACTTCCCTTCTCAGAGGCAGCAATCGCTGCCAAGATGTCGCTATCAATCTTGGTTTTCGACCTAGTAACTGCTGCAACTAAGTATGTAGATACTGCTGATTTCGCTGCTTCATCAGCAAGCGAGTTGCCAACAGCGTGAACTCCCACGCGCTGATGACCGAGAGTATGAATCACATAAACGAGTGGCAACACAGCCTTAAGCTCTGCCACTCGAACCCAGATCTTTTTATGTTTTATTGTGCTACCCTTGGAATCATGAAAATCATTTTGAATCCAAAAGAACAAGTTTTCATTGTAAGACTGGACACAGTAGTAAGAATCACTTACAATTAGAGTAGTAACACTTGGATCTGCGTACTCCAAAGCTAGTAAGAGAGCACGAAGCTCTGCTAATTGTGCGGTGCAATCGCCCAGGGGCAACGTGTGTACCTCCCTGGAAATGAACTCATCATTCAACATAGCACCGACCACAATGGCGCAAGCGGAAACGTAGGCATGTTTAGAGCCATGCGCAACCTGCGCCGACCCATCAGTGTAAATGATGCAATGGAAGTCCTCCAAAGGTCGCATCGCCAGAGGAGCAGGGTGAACGAATTCATACTGCAAGAACTCCTGCGACCGTAAGGAAGCGTCAAAAATAAACATGACATCCGAGGATGACAATGACGCAGCCCACTGAATCCACCGAGGGTGCAAAGCTTTTGAATTTGGTACACTCGCTTTCGTGACTGCCTCCAAATGAGGACAGGGTGTTACCACTAGCATGCGTTTCCCCTGTGACAGAGCACGTTCCTTTAGAATAGCCATCTGTACAGCAGTTAAAACCTTTTCTATGGTGGGAAACCGCATCTCAGCCGAGGTGTACAAGTGTGACTTGTAAGCAATAGGTACTGTGTCACCTTCATTAAAAGTGAGGTAAGTGAAACCCACCGTCCCAGGAATTATTCTTATGACCAGGTTGGTGTGGTTATCACGAGTCAGTAAATATTTAGAAGCGAGCAAATCAGCCTGCAAGGATTGCAAAATGGCTGAATGCTCAGGCAGCCAGCAAGATTTTGAGAAAGTTGGTTGTATCAAAGCATACAAAGGCTTGATACGCTGGGCATATTCCGGAATGTAAGTTCTGCCGAAATTCAAAAAGCCCAGTAAGGATTGTAATTTTTTCAGAGTTGTTGGTGCGCGCAAATGTGCGCACTTCTCCAAGAAGTGAGGAGCCAAACCTCTACCCTCATTGTTGAGCTCATAGCCCAAAAACAACACTGTGTGTTCAGCAATGTGCGATTTTGCAAAGTTGAATTTGTAACCCATGTCTGCGAAGTTGCAAACAAGAGAATTTACACGACACAGATGCTCCCAAATATCGTCGTCTGTGAGATATATGTCATCCACATACGAAAAAGCATCAGGGTCGAGTGCCTCCAGAATAGAGACAATTCGAGCGGTAAATACACCAGGACTATTCTTGTAGCCCATTGGAAGACGCCGGAATTGCTTTTGGACTCCAGCGCTTGTAAAACTGGTCCATTGGGAGCTAAAGCTGTCCAATCTGTGGGCATAAAAACCATTGGATATGTCAAGCGTTGTCTTGAAACGCTTACGCACGAGACTATCCACTAGGGCAGAGCCGTGGGTATTCTGTACTGCACAGTTACGGCAATGCGAGTTTAAATGCCGGTAATCCAAAACCAAACGATATGATCCGTCAGGTTTATTCACAGTAAAAAGGGGATTATTCATCGGTGACACACACGTTTCAATAACTCCCTGATATTCCAATTGTTCAAGGATTTCCGCGACGGAAGATTTTGCTTCACGCCGAATGGGATATTGAGGTTGAGGCTGCGGCTGAGACCGCAACGGAATTTCGTGGCAAGGCGACAATTTATCCCAACCACATTGGTTACGGTACAGAGCCGGCGCGAGAGCCCGAGCCCACTCTTCTGCAAAATGCTGCGCATGCTCTTTCGAGACAGTGTTCGCGAAACTGGGTAGGATTACCTCCTCCCCTCGCGGCGCCGCGAGCACAAAAGGTGGGGGCCAGTCAGCCTCCGAAAGTAAAATATCATATGTAGAAGACAGATTCTCCCAAAATACACCTTTAACGGTACGCTGTATGTCACCTTCAATTAACAGGACAATTTCATATAGTCTTTCAGGGGGAGCAAGTCTCGTATCCGCTGTTTCTATCACAACGTAGACATCAGTCGCTGTCACCCTCAGTAGTGGACGCAGCGCCTCTCTGACTATGGTTATCCCCGCCGCGCTGTCCAGCAAGGTCAGAGCCCACGTCAGATTCCGAAGCCGCGTTCTCACAATCTGTGGCATATCGATGCGCTGTTAAGGCTGCGACTTTCTTTTTCGCAAACTGCGGACGCCTAGGCGTAGAATCCTCCTGCTTCACTGCGCCGTCCGTCTGGCGGGACTGGCCACGTCCTTGTTGGCCACCACGTCCACGTCCACCCCCTCCTCCTCCACCGGTCTTCGGGGCCGATGTGTCCTGAAAGGAACGAGGAGAGCGTTGATCAGAACCCTGAAAACGATCAGGCGATTTAATCATCGCGCGGTCGCGCAAATCATAAACTTTTTCGGGTGGCGCAGGAGCTTGTATTGCAGGAAAAGTACCCTGAGTCTGCGTTGTCTGCTTCCCCTGTGTCTGTTTTTTAGGCCAATTTTGTTTCTTGGACCTGGGCTGGGCATCTGTCACTGCAGATTGTCCCTGTGGTTGTTTTTTCTCCTTCACTGGAAAATATTTCAGACCCCTACTTGTGCGGCCAATCGTTTTATAAGCGGCCACCACAATTTTTGCTAACTGGCGGGGTTTGTCGGCATCGGGCAGAGCAGCCAAAGCATTCGACACCTGAAAGTTAACTGCATCTCCTTTAACATTGGAGAGAATGAGATCACTTACAATCTCAAAAGAACCACACAGGCGCATACCCAATTCAACCGCTGCCTCTGGACCGTGATCATTCTGAACACGTCTAACGATTTCAGGCAGGGCAGTCATAGACGGGGTGCCGAAACACCTTGTATAAACTGCCGCAAATGTTTTTCCCCAGCTGTCACAGTCAGCAAGTTCAGGAGTAATATCCTTCGGTAGAGTAATCGTTAACATTCTATGTTTATCAGCAGGAGTAGAATTCGGAAAAACCGCCTCCAGTTGATCAAACTTCTCTGCTAGCCAGAATGGGAAGTCATCGTTGTCAACAGGACGCGCACCAAAAACCGAATTTACCATCACTGGATTGAGACGCATACCGCCTCGTTCCATGGGAGCGGCCGCACCCCCCTGGGGACCACCAGGAAGATGTCGACCGATGTATTGCACTAAAGCACGAATCACGGAAATGGAAACTACATGCAGCCTGCGAATTTCAGCCAGGGTGCAAGCCCCGTGATTCGGGTGCGGGGTAAAGCCACCCAACGCAGGCCAATTAGTACCTGGAATTGAGAGTGGACCTAACCTCGCAGGGGACATAGAGTGGGGGAGGGCGCCATCAAACCAAACTCGATGCTGCCAATGATCAATAGGTATTTCCAATGCCCTGTACGGCGTATATTCAGCTGGGACATCTGAGGCGGTGTAGGAGTGGAACAAACCAGAATTAGCGTCCACAGCCGGAAACGTAACCCAAGAGTAAAACAACTCGTAAGGAAACGCCGGATCTGCACATACCACGAAAATCACAGCCATCCCATCTACTGGGACCTGGTACGTCTGAAGATGGTTGCGTACCGCTACGCGACTATGCTGCGCAATAGCCACCGCTGCCGCCATTACAGAACTGGAAACAAGAAAAAACAAAGAATACTTTGTAGCACAACTGGGTAGTAATCCAAAGAAACCGTTTAGGTAAGAATCAAGCTTGAATAAAGACCTATTCCAAGAAATAGGTAGGTTTCACCAACACCCCGTTTTCCGGAAACGGAAGTGAAGGGGTTAAGGCATGAACGATAAACTACTCGAGTGTCATGATATAAGACCACCGAAACCGTTGGGCGCCATGTTGCAGGGTTTCTGTACTCACACAGAACTGTGCACAGAGGAGTGGAACCTCGGCAAATTAGGGTGTCCCAAAACTTACCTTAGCAACCAACTCACCCCTTACCGAGCTAGCTACAGTGTCTCATTGGACATATCAAACACCCAATGTTTAGACAAACCAGAACATGAACTTACAGTACCTCAGGGTACGTGGGACTCATGAACACTCTTTCGTTATATTATCATTACAAACCAGAACATGGAGTAAAGAAGACACATGTGCATTTGAAATGTTTATTTACTAATGCCGTCTTCTCAGGCGCAGTATCTTAGATAATACAAGTACACTTATTATCAGTAGCAAAATTATCAGCATAGTTACTAAGACATAAAAAGCGAATGGTGACAGCATGTTAACATGCTGTAATGAATAAGAGTTAACAACACTTATTTCTCACCCTCCCTAACACATATATTATATTATTATCTAAGAAGGTCTCTTTGGGTTGTTTTAGGGCGGGCCCATACCTTAGTGTCCTAGCATGAAGGAATCACATCAGCATACACCAGCTCTCTCTGCATGTGCAGCGCATCAAGTGTGTTAACAATTCTCGTGCAAAGCAATATCAATCCCGACTCAAGCCCAAGTTGGCAAAGGCTGCACTTGTGTTATGACTATGAAGGCGTGGAGATCAGTCCTCATAACAATTCCATATCGTGTTGCTCCTGAAACTTCAGCACTCTCCGTGCAGACATGGTTTATTAAACAAAACTGATATCAGAGCAATAACATATTATTCTCACATACACCACGGCAAACCACTAGGTTGAAAGCTAAGTCAACAATTAAGGGTCGTGTGCAGAAGTTGCAAGAAAGGAAAAATGGCGTTTAAATCCGAAATGTACCTATGCTAACTTAACACGATATAAGGATATATAGGAGCTATACAACAGTTCGACCTAAGAAGGACCAAAGAGCCATGCGGAGAAGAACATGGCCTCTGACTTGGCCCCAGCCCTACCGGCCTGTCTTTACCTCCAGAGACCCTGCTTCCAATAATTGGCATGGCTCGCAGCCAGCAACCTCAAGAATCCCAGAAGTGTGCTGTCTTCAACAAAGACTCCAGTCTCTTGTGGACACCAGATTTGTCCAGCAATGAAACCAACACCAGGTTCCGGATCCAGGCGGAACCATGACACTGCACCTGAACCCCACAGGCTGTGTGACTCGCCACTCTAGGGCAGAGGCCAGGCTGAAAGGTGCCGCCTTTGGACATGGGGGAGGTGAGAATTAAACTTTTGGTACCTTTGTGTGTGTGTGTGTGTGTGTGTGTGTGTGTGTGTGTGTGTTTGTATGGTGGCCTGAGAGACCGAGGGAAAGAGAGAGCCAGTGTGTGTGCGTTTTTTTAGGTCTCGTGACCTATCAATGCGCATGCGCATTGAGAGAAGCGAGACTATAGGGCTTTAAACAAAGTTTAACTAACTGTGGCGATTTGGTGCTGTGCCCGTGCGCTTTTACGTCAATGCGCAAGCGCATTGACCTAAAATGCGCGTGCACATCACCAAATCGCCGTCTGTTCCCTCAGCCGCACTCCTCCCACACCTTTGAAGTGAAGCTTAGCTTCACTTCAAAGGCCCCGGCTGCTTTCACACCCTCTCCCCGATCCGCCCCCTCCCCTGCCCGCCGTGTCGCATTTCTCCTCCCCACCCCTCCCAACAGCAATGCCCTCCGTCACTCTGCCCCCTCCCCTGCCTGCATTTTACAGACTTCCTGGAGGAGGGAGAGAAACATTTGCTGCTTTAGGCTACCAGCTTTGAGGGACTGGTATACAGAACATTGTACACCCAGTATGCCAAAGTTTTCGGTGGTAAACGTGATTCGTCCTATATTAATATTTTAGGACAAGCTACACAGAGATTTTAAGAGTAAAGAAGGCGGTTGCTTAAATAATCCATACAAAAGGCTTTACGATCTCCAGTTACAGCTTGCAATGCCGTGCTGCATAGCTTTGTACTGAATCACAGGCCCGTTGCATGTGCAGACCCATCCTTCTAGATAAACACACTTTCGAGCTGGGATCTCTATTTGTAATGTGCCTTTCACGCACTCAGCTGGCCAGAATTGCTTCGCAAACAGCCTTTCATTGTCAGAGTAAACTTGAGGAAAATTACACTCCACCAGTAGGAATACTATACAGATAAATGCCTCTAAACGGCGAATAAAAATTAAACTGGCTAATGTCGCTGAGCTGTTACCACTGCGCCATTCCGTGTTTCTTTCTTTTTTTTTATTTTATTACTTTTACTCATGCTTAGATTGGAATTTCTGAAACCGGAGCATGACTTCAGCATTTCACTTCCTTCCAGAGATGATTTTTTTTTTCCATCAGCCTACACTCCTGTGCCTCGCGATTGTGACTCCAGCAGGAAATGGGAGGCAGAAAAAAAGCAGCTTTTTAACTTTGTTGAAACAATGAAAATGTACTTCGGAGTTCCTTTATTTTAGTTCGTATTCGTAGCCGCGGGAGCGCTTTGCACGAACCGTATACTTACGCTCAGATGGAGGTTGAAAGCATGTGCGTCTAAAAATAAAACTGCTTACCTGGTGATTGGTTACCTTACTTCCTGTTTGCACGTGACTGGATAGGTAATCCTGGTAGTGGGATTTTTCAACTGGCCCCCTATGGTATCTGAACTTGCAATCAAATATGATGGCTATGGTTTAGTAAACTATACATTTACGGAACGCTTTATTTGTATCCTTTCTTGGGCCGTGTCCACCCCCCCCCCTCCCCCCCCCCCCCCATTCCGCTGGAATGTCCAGTACTCTGGGGGCTCGGCGATCAAAGTAGACCTGGCGTAATATTTCATGTTAATGATTTACTGCACATAAATGAATATCTAATTAGCAGTTTTTAGAAGTTGTATGATCCCCCTCATCAAGGCCAGCACTTTTAAACATATAAATAGTATTCAATGTAGTCTGTTTAATAACATACTTTGCAGCTAAATTTCCTGGGTCTGCACATTATTCCTACACTTGTACAACCGACTTATCAAGATGAGACGTTGGTGAGTACCTCCTAAAACGTATTTATATTAATATTAATGTAGATTTTATTTTAAATATATATATTTGTACTGATTTACCTTGTAACATTACATTTGTGTTGGTTACAGTGCATAGGCTCTCAGTACTTCGCTCATGACACCATACCTAAATGATGTAACTCAGACCACGAAGATACAATGTTACTCACAGATGACCCGGGTAATAAATGAAAATACATTTGGACTGCTAAAGGTCACATTTCGCTACCTACATAATATTAGTGGCACTCTCCAATATTCCCCATACGTGGCTAATAAAACTGTGGCAGCTTGTAATATTGCAACCAGAAGGAGCCTTCTCATACAGGCTTATGTTGATACTTCTGACAAGGAAGAGGAATTCCAACACACAATACATTTCAGGATGCCACAACCACACCCACCACCACTACATCCACCACCACATCCACCACAACCACCACCCCATCCACCACCACCACCACCACCCCATCCACCACCACCCCATCCACCACCACCCCATCCACCACCACCCCATCCACCACCACCACATCCACCATCACCTCCACATCCACCATGACATCCACCGCCACATCCACCACATCCACCACCAACACATCCACCACCACCGCATCCACCACCGCATCCACCACCGCATCCACCACCACATCCACCACTACCGCATCCACCACCACCACCGCATCCACCACCACCCCCACCACCACTACATCCACCACCACTACATCCACCACCACTACATCCACCACCACTACATCCACCACCACATCCACCACATCCACCACATCCACCACATCCACCACATCCACCACATCCACCACATCCACCACATCCACCACATCCACCACATCCACCACATCCACCACATCAACCACCACTACAACCACCACTACAACCACCACTACAACCACCACTACAACCACCACTACAACCACCACTACATCCACCACTACATCCACCACAACCACCACCCCATCCACCACTACATCCACCACCACATCCTCCACAACCACCACCCCATCCACCATCACCGCATCCACCACCGCATCCACCACCGCATCCACCACCACATCCACCGCATCCACCACCACATCCACCACCACATCCACCACCACATCCACCATCACCACCACATCCACCACCACATCCACCACCACATCCACCACCACATCCACCACCACATCCACCACCACCTCCACCACCACCACCACCACCACCACCACCACCACATCCACCACCACCACCACATCCACCACCACCGCATCCACCAACACCGCATCCACCACCACCGCATCCACCACCACTTCCACCACCACCGCATCCACCACCACCACATCCACCGCATCCACCACCACATCCACCACCGCATCCACATACACCACTTCCACCGCATCCACCACTTCAACCGCATCCACCACCACCACATCCACCACCACATCCACCACCTCATCCACCACCTCATCCACCACCTCATCCACCACCTCATCCACCACCTCATCCACCACCTCATCCACCACCGCATCCACCACCACCACATCCACCACCACCACATCCACCATACCCACCACCATCACTTCCACCACCACATCCACCACCACTTTCACCACATCCACAACCACCACCACCACATCCACCACCACTTTCACCACATCCACAACCACCACCACCACATCCACCACCACTTTCACCACATCCACAACCACCACCACATCACCACATCACCACATCCACCACCACCACATTGACCACATCCACCACCACATCACCACATCCACCACCACCACATTGACCACATCCACCCCCACATCCACCATCACCACCACCACCACATCCACCACCACCATATCCCCCAGATCCTCCACATCTATGTGTGTGGCTCTGTGTGTGTTTAGGTGCAAATGCAATGTTCTTGGATTTTCGTCACAATAAAATACACTGAACATAATCTTCACAAAAGTTATTTACAAACATTTAAGCTATTGCCATTATAAATTACAATAACTTTTATTTAAGTATTAATTATTTACAAAATTAAAAGCCATTGTTATTTGTAATATCAAGACATATAAGTCACGTACATACAACACACATTGCATTACAAATGCTATAGGTGTCACATTTGCAAAAGTTAAAACTATTGACATTGTTACTGACAAAGCTATTAATTTTGCTACTTTCAAAACCAACACATAAATAAAAAGTGTCATTTACAATACCAATAGCTCAAACTTTCCTAATGCGAGACCTATTGCATTTCCAATGCTTGTTTTTTTACTTGTTATATTTTTTTATAGGACTGTTCTCAACTTTAACCAACCAATTGAAATATATACACTAGCATTTGCAATACAATAGGTCTCACATTTACACAATTTTGAGCTAGTGGCATTGTAAATGACCAATACCTTTTATTTATGTTTTTGTTTTTAAAACATAAATAAAAGACATTGTCATTTAAAATGCCAATAGCTCAAGCTTGCGTAAATGCGAGACCTATTGCATTGCAAATGCTTGTTTAATCACTGGACACTTGCCAGCTGACCAAGAATGTTCTTCCTGTGTGGAAAAGCCCTTCCTTTGCAAAAGGTAATCTATCCTCGATTGCATTTTCCTGTCAAAATCAAGTGCGAATTTGTTTAGCATATTCCCTATTTTATCTTAAATAGAGGGATTCTGCTCTCCATTCAAAATATCATTTGCCATCTTAAATAGGTTTTCTCTAACCAAATATTTCCTTGTGACTAAAGAGCATGACCTTGTACAACCAAAATAATCTGGTTGACCGGATAAAGGATCGTTTCCTACACACAGGCCAATTTCTTCATAACACACCAGAGCTATCAGTTTCCACTGTGTGACAGAAACTGACAAGACTCCTGATGCTTTGACGTCAAAGAAAACTGGAGCAGCGCTCGTTTGCGTTGCTAGGCCGTGTGAATGGTTAAGTTAGCGTTCTATACTTGACCTAAGATGGCCGCCATGAGAGTAACATGTCAAATCAATTGTGATGTGCTCTGCGCTCCATAAAGATCTCGCGGACCCCTATAAAGGTAAAATTGATTTTTAAAAAATATAAGCTCGGGCCAATTCAAATCTCATCTTTGTGAGCTAACATTACGTCGATAATTTGCCTAAATTACTGCCTCAAAATAGGGAAGTTTGGGACAAACCTATGTCGGCTGAAAACTCATACTTCATCCCTTACATTAAATAACACACACCCCTCGTAGCCCTGATAATTAATCAAGCAATCCCAAACCCTCACACGAAAACGAGATAAAATAACAGAACACACACAATAATTAAACGCCAGACTGCACCTATTGGAAATAACGAACGATATCAAGTAAGATCATCTCTTTTCAACTTAAAGTATAAGACTTACTTTCCTAATAAGTCAAGACCTATTAGCATACGTGAAAAAGGCCTATCGGTCCCAAATATATAATTCCACTCGGTCAAACAGCCAATCTACATTGAAACATACACAGCCTCAACACGCATAGACTTATCTCAGTGAGCAGCAGCAAAAAAGGAGGATGGCTGGGGATTCTGGCCTCTTGTTACTATTGAGATTTTGTTGTAGTTCTATATTCTCTAAAGGGGCTGCTGTGAGTGGCGCAATAAAGGAGATTGCAATAATGTTCTGCAAAAAAAAAAAAAATGTTAGCCTCCGGTCTTGACATAAAATCAATGCAAGCTTTAAACAGAATTTCTCGTTCTACTTCTGTACCAGTGATCAGGGGAAAAAACAAACTAATGTAAGATGGCTGCCAGCGTCAACCTTCAGATGCAGGTATGCTGCACTCCGCACATAATGCAGGGTTTAACAGGAAATAATTAAGTGAGAAATTAACTCCAAGAGCACACCCAACCGTGTAGGAAGCTTCTTATATTGTAGGAAATCGACCCACAACAGAAGACTATACGAGACAGTCCAGGGGTCTTTGGCAACTGACACCAGAGCCAGAGGACTCAAGAACTAACCGTACATTCCAAGAAAAGATCCATTGCATTCAGTAAAAGTACCTGAGATAGAACATCAATATTACACTACCTTGCACGCACGCATTTCCTGTGTGAAGCCCTCTCCAAGACTGAGAGCATAAATAACCTTCCATGGACTGAACAGTACAGTGTGTGATCTGTGGGATTGAGAGAAATCTAAGCCTTTCTTTTACTTCCTCTCCATGAAAGTGGTGACAGACTGGGCTGCAAAAAGTTATATAGCAGTTATCTGTATAGGCCTACACTTAAGATGGCACAGGACCTGCTCAGATTGGTTTCCCTTTAAGTGTTAACTTCCTGTAACATACTACTCTTTTTAATGGGAATCGGAGTCGCTGTGCCACATGGCCTTTTCTTGTGGTGAGGAACTAGGCCTCCCTAAGGGGGTCCTAGCAAGCAGCTAAGGCTGAAGCAACTGTCACCTGTTCCATGGAAGAGGTGTGGCGCCGCGGCCAAGGCGACTGACGCTGTAATCTGGGGATCATGGTTCGATCCCCGGCACCGGCGGCAGGTTAGCCCAGCACCTTGTGACTCTGGGCAATAGCTTGCTTAATCTTCCCGACGGCCCCCAGCGCCTAGAGACCCTTACGGGTGATTGTGCGCTTTACAAATGTGTGGATTCGTCTCATTACCCCGGGGATACCTGAAGCATGTAATGTACATTCTGCCATTGCAGATACTCATGCAAATGCTTGAAACTTTGCTACACCAACAATTTGGCTCTGGGTTAACTCGTGTCACTAATATCTGCAGGCATCTGAAGATTACTAGTTTGAAAACCATTAAGTTAGACAATAATTGCATCTGTTTATAATGCTTAAATGGTGGAGTGCATTATGAAGTGCTTTATGAAAAACAAAGTAATATGGTTGGTATTACTGTGCTTTTCTGTTTTTTCATTGAGTCAACAGATGTCCCGGGACATGGTCCACAGTGTTCATCTGTAATACAAAAACATTTTTTTGCTTTAGTGGTAAGACTGCGTTTTTATTTGTTGCTTCAGATGCATGGTTGTGGCACTGTATAAGTTTGCTTAAAGCCTACTGCATGTAGGATCCTAATTGGAAAATAATGTGTTCTGTATGTTATACATTTAAGAATTTTTATTTTGTCGTGTTTGGTCTCTTTGATAAGGACATACAATAAAAATGTCTCTCAGTCACCTAACATGTCAGTAACTAGAGATTTACAGGCCAGGATCCTTCGCCTCACCACGTATTGTTTGCCCAAATCCTGATTGTCATCAAATCAGTGCTCCATTCTCAACTTGTTTCAAGGTTCTGAAGCACAGCTCACACTATGGTTATTTTTGGGATCACAGAGCGCTATATCACCTCACTAACTAATCCAACCGAATCAAGTCTTTAGAATCCCAGATCACCTCTGTATTCCGATATGGGTCTGCATGTTTCTATATAAAGTTGTGATCCCCTTTTGTTGTGGGTGTGCATGGTTGCTTATAAAGTACAAAACATCAGGTACTCATGCTCTACATCGCATTCCATAGGTCTGTTAACCTCTTTATAGTGCATGCCATAACGTATGTATACAAGTGCTGGGACTGAGTGAATGGCTTTTTTTGCGTAGGGGGCTGAGAGCATGGCATGGTCTGTGGAATGAAAACATGTAGCTTTAGTAGATCGTTTGCTTTCTTGAAATATGGGCATCTGATACGAAAAGTACCCCCCACCCCATGCTGTACCTTGACTACTTCTACTTTGCCCCCCCCTATTAAGAATCCTAAATAGCAGGGCCCTTCAGTTGGTAGATTGAGTGTACTTGGGTTGCCCCTTGTTCAAAAACTAGCTTTTTGTGAATTTTTGTAAAAATTCACATTTTAGAGATTAGACTTGAGGAAAGTTAACTCTTTTGTTTGGTAATTTGGCACATAAATACTTAATATTTCTCATGTCTTTTGCTGTTTCGTTAATTAGCAAAAAATGCTTTTTGCGGAGCCATGCTTTACCCACCTCTCAATGGCAGTTGACGTACGGCTGGTCCCCCTTAATGTCCAGATCCTGGACGTTCGAGTGAGATGCTGTGCAATCCTAAAGTGGCTCATGGCAAAGATATTGGTGTTGCTTTGTTACTGGAAGACACTTTCTGTGCCATCATGGCACAAAACCTAGATTGTGCTAGTACCAGACAAAATTTCACTCTGCCAACAAAACAAAAGGGGTGACCTTCCTGGTGAGGAAGGTCTACCCATCCAAGTTCGAGGTAGTAACCAGAGATCAGAAGGAGAAAGGGGTGTGTGGGTTGGAGTGTGTGGTGTTGAAATTGGAGGCAAATTGGAGAACCAGGGCCAGACTGGCTTACAAGGCATCAGGCCGTGCCCGATTGGGCTGGATTCGCAGATCAGTGTGTGGGCCATTTTTAAATTAATTTTTTAAGCAGTTTGAGGCCCGTTTTATGGCCAGTTGTCCCGGTTTTACTGTTGATGCCCCTGATAGTACCACTTTAAAAAAGTTTTTTTTTTTTTTTTTTTTTTAGCTATGTTTCACAAATGAAGGCCACTTTTATTTTTGCGCCCTGGTTAAATAATAATAATAATAATAATAAATGTTGTTGTTGTTTTTTTTTTTTTTGTCCCAGTCCGACCCTGCTTGGACCTCCCCATTGTATCGATCTCTGGGCCAAATGAGAACAGGAAAGAATGTTTTTCCAACTTGTTCCCCAAAGTACGAAGTTTTACCTGTGTTATGTAGTGGCGGTCGAACATTTTAATGCAAAAAGATCAATTGATGGAGTAATAAGTTATTGGCCTAGAAATTGTAAGTTGCCAAAATCCGTAACTAAATCCGTACAATTTGCTGTAGTCATGTGATTGAGCTGTGTTCAAAGCAGGAAATTCTACAAACATTTGAAAATTCTAATCTGACCCTTTACAATGGCGCCGAAGGCGCAACTAAGGCAAGCCCGTCTGCGACCCGACTACGACTAGTGCATAGGACTCTAGTCCTCCTGGTACCCACTGATACGCCTCAGCCACCGTCCATGCTCACAACCCTGGAGGCCACGCCGACTGCGTAGGATCCTCACCCTACACGACCTACGGACAGTTCTCGTGCGGACACTGCCGAATATCCTTCACCGTTGACAAGACGCCCACAGCCACCGAAGGACCACCAACTGAACAACCCACTGAAATACTGAGTTGCATCCTCGCCAACGTGCGCTCCCTACACCGACACGCGGTAGAGATTTGGGACCTGATCGACACCCTCGCTCGACGTCTCATTATTCACGGAAACTTGAACCAACGCCACCTCCGGCCCAGACATTGCCACAGCAATCCCTGCCGGATACAGAATCCAGAGAAAGGACCGCCCACATCGCCTGGGAGAAAGAATTGCCATTGCCCACAAGACCCTCCTCCTACTCTCCACGTCCAGCACGAGCGACCCCCCCTACTCTCCACATCCAGCACAAGCGACCCCCCCCCACACTCCAACATGGAACACTTCCACTTCCAGATCGAGACCAGTACCACGCTATGTGGTACCCTCATCTAGAGACCGCCAGGACACCGCGCCAAGCCCGCAACCACCATCGCAGAGCTTGCCGCACCCCACACCATCACCTCCACAGACTACATCCTGCTCGGGGACTTGAACTTCCACCTCAAAGAGCCAGGACCCTGACTCCACCACACACCTCGCCATCCTAGGACTGAAACAGCTCGTCCGTACTCCCACCCACAGAGCAGGCCACACCCTCAACCCCATTGTTGCGGGAGGATCAAACATCAGCTTCAGCCACACTACCCAGCGCCTCTGGACGGACCACCACTGCGTCCATTTCACTTTCAACACCACCACCGTACCCAAGCTGGCCCCACGCCCGCCACAACGGAACTGGGGCAAGGTCACCGAGCAGTACCTGAACTCTCCCCTCTTCCAAGTACCGCCCTCCCCCCAAGGCCGCAACTGACACCAACTACGCAGCCAGGGAATTCCACTGCTGGGTCGACGGCTGCGGCGACAAGCTGGCACCTCTCTGCCGCACCGCCAAACAACATCCTCTGAGGGCCCCTTGGTTCACCACCGAACAACAAGAAGCCAGACGTGCCTGCAGGCGCCTGGAGAAAACCCGGAGGAGCCAGAAGACCATGCAACAACAACAAGAGCGCCCTGAAGGACTACCACCAGCGTATAAAGCACACCAAAAAGACCGTCATCCGAGACCAAGTCAAGACCAATGCATCCAACGTCAAGGAACTGTTCAACGTTATTCAGCAGTTTGCAAAACCCACCTGCGAAGCCACTGACTTCACACCCTCCCAGGAACTCTGTGACAACCTCAGCTCCTACTTCCACCTGAACATCAAGGCCCTTTACGATCACTTCAGCGAGCCAGCAGGAAACAGCACCACTATTGGCCCATCTCTCTCCTCCCCTTCGCAGCCAAAGTAACCGAAAGACTTGTGAACGCCCAGATGACCGCCTTCATTTAAGAGAACTCCATCCTAGACCCATCCCAGTCTGGCTTTCAAAGCAGCGAGTCCGCCCTCCTCCTCGCCGCCACCGACGACATCCGCATGCTGCTAGACCAGGGACACACCGCAGCCCTCATCTTCCCTACACCTCTCTGCAGCTTTCGACACCGCCCCACATCGCACACTAGCTGCCAAACTCCACAACGCAGGAATACAGGGACCTGCCACCCCCACCCCTCCCAGCGCCTTGAGACCCTCACAGGTGAGTAGCGCGCTCTATAAACAACTGATTGATTGAGGTGATGCACCCTGACTGACAAGATTCCTATTTTGAGCACTATTCACCTCCTGTCTTACCGTGGGAAATAATCCCGGAGTTGTAACAACTACTTTCCCCATTAGAAGTAAAGCTAGCATTTTATGGCATGTCCTTGGAATAGGACCCTGACAGTTTTTAATAATATTTTGGAAAGCATTCCTGGATGACTTTGTTGTTCCCTTAAAACTCTATACCAATATGGGTGCGGTGGAGAGGGTTACAGATACAAAGGAGTCCTCTATTGCAGACCTTCTTAAACGTGGAAAAGACTAAATTAAGCTTTTCATACTGCCCCATTAGTGCTCTTAACAATGACTCAAATCTTCACCAAGATTCTGGTCATTAAATTACATCCGTTTTGGCCATCCTGGTCTCCCCGCTTCAGGCAGCATTCATGTGTGGATGACAGGCTAGTGCAAATTACACATCTGATAGTATAGCTCATCCACTTGCCAATGCCGGTGGACCTTCTCTAGATGGATGTGAAGAAGGCCTTCGATAGGGTGGTTGGTGGTTGGTGTTTAGTTTCTAAGGATCTAGCCAGAACATCTATAGGTCCAACATTGACCTCCTTTATCAATTTTAAGCAGCTTGGTGCACTCATCCGGATTAATGGTGAATTATCGCATCAAATCCATCGTAAGGGGGCATGAGGCATGGGTGCCCCTTGTCGCCGCTCGTTTTTACCCTCATTATGGAGCTGCTGTTGTGAAGAATAATTGATAATCAGTTAATTAATGGCGGCATGCCATCTTTGCAGATGACATTTTGTTTAATAATTGATCCAGCCATCTCTGTACCACAGATGGCTGCAGAAATAGCTTTTCTTCTAAAGTATTGAGATTCAAGATCAACTTTTCCAAATCATCCTGAATGGGAATAGCTGAACCAAATCATACTGCATGCCCCTATCTAGTTAGGGACAGCTTCCAAAACAAGAAAGGCCTGCTACACTATATTGGTGTCCAGGTTCACATTTGATCTGCCCTATATCTCAGCAAAGTTTCAGTCCTGTTGGATACACCTTTAGGGACCTATATAGAAGGGCCTGGTTGGATTTATTCTGATTTAGTTGCAGGACCATTCCTCTTCATACAGCCACCTGAGGGCGGTCTGGGGTTTCTAGATATAACACCCTAAGATACAGAGCTTCGTCAGGCTCTTGAGTGGATAGAGCCCGGCAACAAAGCCTTGGCTAGTTAAGGAATCTCCTTCCCTCATTGATCTCCAGCACTTGCTGTGCTTGCCCCCATATCACAGGCCTAAGTCCCAAGAGCTCTTAAATACTATAGCACACTGATAACCAACTGGCAAGGCTTGGTTTGACTAACGAAAGTGACCACTGACCTATCCACCTTGACTACTCTCACTCCTAATCTGAACTTTCCACCAGGATTGCATGATCTGCTATTCTTGAACAGAGGTGCTCTCTGCTTCCAGAGACCAGGGCGCAAAGGAGGGAAACAGGATGCCAAAACAGTTTGTGTAACCACTTTCTGGTTGCTAAGAACTCCGCTTTAATTCTTCCGTATTTATGTCTCTGAGGTTGTTGTGGGTACAAGACCTGCCTCAAATTGGATTTCAATGCTAGATGTGGAAGGGCAGTAGGATTAGCTTTGTACACACCACACACCCTACACCCCCAGTCCTCTGAGCCAAGTTTAGTATGGTTGAAGATTTTGGTCATCTTGAACATTCCCAAAGTGGGTATGCTCAGTACCTCATTGGTTAGGGTGTCCACAGGGGTCATTCCCACCCCTTAGCTTGTGCCAGGCATAAATGAGGCATCTTCAGGCACACACTTCAGTACTCTCCTGGACCTGAGAAGGAGCACAAGAGGACTGGACCTGCTGTTTGCATGCTAAGAGCTATGGAGTACTTGACCTGCTCTCTCTTGTACCCGGTACAATGAAATGGACTCCAGTTCATAAGGCTGACCTCCCATGAAAGCTAAAGAGAAGAAACCATCTACTAGAAGCCTTTTCCTGCACCTGCCCAGCTGGCTCGTGGCACCGTGACTAGACTTTGCTTGACACACAGCTAGTCTCTAAGATCCTGAGATCCTTGGGGGCTTTAGAAGTATACTTCTGTGGCCACAAATTGTGCATAGGCCGGCTCTATCACAACCATTGGCTATCATTGGGCCTTTGTGCTTCTTGGCGCGATTTCTAATTAAAATTTAAAAAATGAATATCTCAGGCTTCCCTTAGTGGATATTTGTCATTTGGTTCTATTTTGTTTATTAAATTGTACTCTATTTATATCATCATTTTGGAGATTTTTATTGTTTAGCATTTTGACTATTGATAATTTGGTACTGCATAAAATCTTAACACATTGCCCTATGTTAAGATGGTCTGCTCTGTGCCTTATCTACCAGGTGATTGAGCTCAGGTCGATCTAGTGACTTTGAGGTTTCACCCTGACAAGCATTGTGATCATTATTGAAGATGGGTACGTATCCCCACTCCCCCCCCTAAAAGTAATAACCCAATTCCTTACAGATGTAGATTCACTGGTCCTCTAATGTTGAATGATCTATTTGATCTTGGTTTTAGTTTTTTGTCCAGTTGCTTTTTTTTCCCTTCTTCCTAGTTTCACTCTATATCCTTTAACTCCATATGCACTTGATGGTTGTTGACATCCTTTGTTGAACCTGTTTATCATGTCTTGCCTATTTATATAGTGCACTAATCAGCCCTCGGCACTTAAGCAGGTGCCTAGGTGTTTTTTTCCCTTTTCTTACAATCTTAGAATAAATTACTTTTTGCATTTTGACAAAAGCGCCGTGTACCATTTGGTATGTATGTTAGCATTTGGACTGGCCTCCCACATGCTCCAATGCCACTGAAGTTTGGGTGGTTGTAGACCATTGCTCCTACAGATAGTTTTTATACTATATACCTAAAGCTGTTTGGTTGGGTTTAGTTTTAAAGGTGAGCTATTTAAATGTTTCTTGATGGGTTTGCCAAGGAAAATAGAATTCAATGTCAAGAAACCAGTCACTTATAGTTCTTGCAATATAATTGTGTTCCTGAGTGTTATCTCAAGAACCGAATTTGAAACCTTGTTTGCTTACTTCCATGGTGGATCTTGTCACATCTTGATATTTTAATTATTTACTGCCTCTGATAGTAGTGTGGCATTTGTATCCTGCTCAATGGAACCAAGGTTTAGGTAGATTTGGTGTTCCTTTTGAGCAAAAGGTAATTCCTATGTTGTGGTATCCCTTTAAAGTAGCTGTACTGTCGATATTGGAAACCCTTACTTTTTGAAAAATCTGGTATTATTTATTAAGTCCTCGTTCTGGTGCACATGATTTAAGAAATGCGGACATTTTCAAGACAATGGCGTATTTTCTCAAAATTCCAAATTTTAATGCCCGGGAGTATATTGTCTTGACTATCGTAATTTATTGTGTGGTATTTATTACCTTGGCAGTGTATGAATGAATTTGGTTTTGTAAAGCGAATATGCAATAAAGCAGACTTTGATCTTGAACAGTATAGTAAGGGGTGGGGGTGTCTTGCAGTTTGCTGGCTAGAAAATGAGTTATGTGCTGGGAGCATTGAAGATTTCAGTGTCGTACTAAGCAGCTAAATGGTGTCTTCCCCAGGAGCTGCTGCTTAAGATGCACACGCTCTTCTGTTGCACTTGACTGCTTGACTATCTAGCTTGTGATGTTTCAGATTCAAAGATCTGTTTTCTTGTTTGTCAGAAAAGTACATATTCTGATCTAATGTCATGGCAGCATGGTTGTTATCTTTGTTTAGAGTTTATCTGCTGCCTTATGACGAGCTGATTTAACAAATGTTCTCACACACTCAGATTTAGTCCTCCCCACCCCCTACTCCTGCGGCGGGCATGTATGCACCAGTACTTTATCATAGAAAAGGAAACTTCTTCGTGCACATGCAGTTGATGAAGCAGATTATGTTGATTCTCTTATCTGGGTGCCTGCCATTCACAACTGAGCAGAGTTGGCTTTCATGAAGCATTGTTTCGAAGAAAATTAATCCTTTTTATTCAGCCACCGTCACTAATAGGAGAAAAAATAAACTCATGTTTTAGCTTCTTAAATTAGTTTTTTATTTTACTGTTTTCTTTCTTTTCTGAACTGCATGTGTGACAAAAATGTTGACCAGAGATTTTCCAATTCCTAACGTATTCATTGCTAGCCGCAGGCAGCTCTACCATACTGCACTGGTGGTCTGGATTAGCGGTATAGTTAGATGACTGCTATGATATGGAGACTATCTTTATCAGTTGGGTGAGTCCGCCTTCCAGCAACAGACCAAGCGCAAACAGGCAGTCCATTCAGAAAAAACTCAGACCGAGACAAAGGACTTGCCCATGAAGGAATTTGCAGTTGATTTTTGTGAATGTTTTTTACTAGATCCAGTTGCTGGCATGTAAGTCTTTGACCATCTACTTATTTTTCTCTGGAGAAAATTCCTGTTGACGTGTAATCCCGAATCCCGAATGCTTCAATTGGAGTTTCCACAAGGGACGATTCTAGCACTGTGAAAGTTGTAGCTTGGCTGTGTAGTCTGAGATGAGGCAGTACTTTGCGTCTTTTGACCCTCATTGAACCTGGCCACGTATGTTCTAGAAAGGATATGTTAATTGTCTGTACATTTCTGATGCTTATCAGTTATTAAGCTTCTTTCACATGCTAAATCAAGTTGGGTATACTAATTCTTGTCCATCCATTTTCTCCTTTAGGTCAGCTGAGCTGCATGTCCTTCCCCAGCCACGAGGATTACCGTAAGCTGAAGGTGCACTGCAACCCATGCCTCCTTATCTTGGGACAGAACTGTGCTGCTCGCTGTCGAGTCTTGAACACAGTTTTGGGGGACCAGCTCCTACCGACTACTCCGCATGATGGCCCTCAGCAGTGCAAACGTCGACGCATTCGTTTCAAGCATGGGAAACAGACCTGTTTGTGTCTGGCCCTACCTGGACAGTATGAGCTGGTGCACCTCTTGGCAGCTCACCGTGGGAAGTGGGATACTATTCCAGAGGAGGACCTTGAGATACATGACGATGATCAAGATCCAGCTCATCGGATAGCGGAGCTGGAAGTCACACTGCATCATTTTCTCCTACAGGTACACTAGTGCCCATCTTGTGATGCACCAAAAGTATACAAATAGGAACTTGCTTTTTACAGTGCTCTCAAAATATACTACAGTTGATTGTTTAATGAAGTCCCAAGGTTGCCTAAAAGAGCATAGAGTGCATCACCACTCTCGGATTGCATCTTGGATCTAGTGCAGGTAGCAGTATTGAAAATATCAACACACACAGAACAAATGCAGTGTATGTAGTATATGGGGCCTCTTCTCTTATGAATAAGACGTTCAGCACGGTAGCATCAATAAAAGCTCACATTGTGATGTGTTAAAATCCACATCTTCTCCCAGAAACCAGCTACCGCTCCAATCATATGTTGACTGTTTCCTTTCTTTTGACCCTGTACAGAACTCTGCTGCTTTCTTACGTTGGTTCTATAGGGCTAGTATTTGCTATCTTTGAGAGCAAGTATGTGCTTCCGAACTGAGTGAAGAGGTGTTCTACTGATTTTCTCTTCACACACCTCTCTCCTCTTGTGCTCCTCGATGGTGAAAGTGGTGAAAGTCTTCTTATGAGAAATAAGCATTTTTTCTTAGAATGGAAAAACAAATAATGAACAGCACTTATTGCATTGTTTTTTCTTACGTTCCTTTTGTTAAGCTCCATTTAGACTGACATTTACCGTGTCTGTGGCCCATTGTTTATGCAAAGTTGAGGATCAGGTGGCTGATGTCCAGGGAACAGAGAGATTTACCAGTAACTTAAATCCAGAACATTCAGGTCCCCTGTATGTCCAAACATGTCTAAGTTTTCCAGTTGAAAAATGTCCCAAACCTTCCACAGAAACAGGGGAACAACCACTGACCTCCATCTTTCTATTTAGACGGATCCTTTCCAGATATATCTAGTTAAAATTACAAGAAAGCACCAAGATTTATTTTGGCCCTAGAGAAAATTTGGGCCCGAGTACTCCTTGGGTAACAGACATGACAGCGGGTCAATGTGGGGGAACCATTCATCCTCTAACCTCTGTGCATAACCCTTCCTCCTCTTGCAATCCATCTGTCTGTGTATATTTCCAAATGTGCATTAAAGGTACTTTCAAGGATCAGAATGATGCATCGTTCTTTAGGTCATAGCCAGTGCTAAATACTGTTTGGGGACTTTCAGTAACTTAGGAATGCATTCCACCTGTTGATTATCATTGGGTTTGTGGCTTGTACCTCACATTTTCTGGATTTCTATTTGCTGGCTTTATTTGCTTTAGGCTCTCCGGGATCAGTTCCTCCCTGTCTCTTCCTAAAGTGTTTACTGTATTCTTCCACAGACTCTTTCTGTAAACAGTCCTTTAAATCTTATTCTTATCTTGTCATATTTGCTATGCATTCAAAGACCACGGCCAAATGTCAGGCTCTGCCTTCCGAGGACGCATGCTTGCTTTTCTTTCTCCGACTTCAAGGTGAGAGGATTTATGTGACAATCTTGTTGGATACTGGGGGTAGGAAAGAGTTTTTTTTTCTAGCAAACAACATGTAAATTAACTGAGTATTTCAGAATATATCAGAATTAGTAACTCAAATGAAGAACGTTTTTTGTTATTTCTGAAGTGTTTAATATGGACAAAACAAATCATTACACGAGGTGATGCAATTTCCACACATTTTCATTTGCGCACTGTATAGTTTTATTAGGAGAACTGTATGTCTGTGAAAATGTAAAGGTCATTTCAATTGAAAATGTGCTGTCTGTAATGGCAATGCACTACCATACCATACATACTCCGCTCTACGCCACTCCCTACCACTGTACTGTATTCGGCACCACTCTCTTTGCTCGATGCCGCGGCACTCTACCCTGTACCCCTCTACACTACTGCACTCTACACCCCTCTAGTCTAGGCCACACCAATCTACTCTGCAAAACTCCACTCTACGCCACTGCACTCTATGCCAATACATTTTACTCTGCAACTCTCCACTCTATGCCTCTGCACTGTATGCCACTCTAATCCACTCTGCACCACTTCACGGACACTGCACTCTACGCCACTTTACACCATTACACTTTATGCAAGTGAACTCTACCCTGCACCACTCTACACCACTTCAGTCTATACCAATGCACTCTACACAACTGTACTCCGCTCCACTATGCTCCACGCCACTCTACTATACTCTACACCGCAGCATTCTGAGACTGCTCTGCGCCGCTGAATTCAATGCCGCTGCACTCTGTACCGAATCCAATGCCGCTGCACTCTGCGCCGCTGAATTCCATGCCACTGCATTCTGCGCCGCTATACAGTATGCCACTCAACTCTACAGCACTCCACGAAATTCTCCTCTGTCTCTTTTAGCCAATCTGTACAGCAGCCACTCAGGTGGACAACATGGCTAAAACCCATTGGCAAAGCCAACAGCTCTTGCATAGGCGAGACTTATTGGCTTTGCTAATGCATGTTTGAATTAAGACTTTGGGACTTTTTCTAGTGTGGCAACCTACAGATATCCCAAAATAGATTAAACTGAAGTGTATCAAAGTACTGACTGCTGATGGTTACTACTGCAGTGAATTAAATATACAGCGGTGTGCATCATATTGGACATAAGTGTTTTAAGCGTTACTAATTTTTAAAAAATTATGCTGAAAGGATTAAACATTTGTCTGTAGAGTTTACAATATGTAGCGTATAGGTTCTTTGCCAGTCTAAAGTGTGAACTTTATATTTACTACACTTTTTCAGTGACTTGAAGCTAAGTTCACTAAATCTTTGCTGATTATCTTTATTGTGTAGATTAGTTATTCACCTGGGCTATTTAATCGAATGTTCACTGTCCTGTGTAAGGGTGAGACTACTTTAAAATTATACTGCTTACTAAAATTCAAACGTTGGTTTACGTGTTATATATTTATCAGACTGGGAGATCAGAGCCCATCATGTTTGTCTGGAGTGTGACCTATCTGCCTTCAGGATATAGTGCAGTATGGCCCATCTACCAGTATTTAATTTGTAACAAATAAAAGCCCCAGAACCGAATCTCTGCTCCGAGGCCGGTGCAATTAAACATAGACGCGCAGAATACCAAGGCTGGTAGTCTTTAAACCGTTTCCTGCCTCTTTAGTGTAAGATGAGGCACTCCCTGTCCCATTATCCCCAGGGCGGCTCTCCCGCAATGGCTGAGGAGTGCTTCTCTCGCAGTGCGAGCAGCAGAAACATAAAATGGTAACCTTTAGTTATTACCTTTTTACAGTGTTTTTTTTGGGGGGGGTTAGCGGGTGGCAGGGGCTACTCTGCTTACGGAGCAATTGGGCAGAGGAGGAGTGGTTTGCCCAATCCTGAGTGCGAAATGACTGTTTGGTGGGCCCTCTCGGCTGCCCAAACCAGTCATGTGCACTCCCCTGTTCTCCATGAAATGCAGCCTGCATGGAAAATATGCCCACCCCTACAGCCCCTGGCTGAGTGCCGTATCACGGCGCTCAGACCCATTGGAGCGATGTGATTAGCTTAGGGGTGGGAGCCTGGCTGCCTGCTTCCTGTTCTGACCTAGAGTCGCACACAGGCGAGCAAGAAAGAAGACACGGGACCCGGGGGTGGTGAGGTAAGTTTTATTCATCTTATTTTACAGTCGCACCGTCCATCTGCCCACCACCTGTGAGCCTCTCTGGCTGCCCCTGTTTATCTCGCTCTTGGAGGTTCCGGCATTCTCACTTTGAGACGAATTACCGTCTTTCTCTTCTTCCGTCTTTAGGAATTCTGTGCTTTTCAGTTACTTGCTCTCTGTAAATATCTGCATACAAATAAACACCTGTCTCCAAAAATAAGTGCTGGTGTCCCCCCCCCCATCTGCAGCCACCGGCTCAAATGAAGCACTGCCTTCTACCCGTCCTGGCTTGTTGGAAAAGTGTCTTTCAGAGGTCCTGGCCGATCCCAGGGGCATCTGAAATGGTGGTGCTTGTGATCAAAGCCAGCGATGATTTCAGTTTTTGAATTTAGCTCAAAATTAAGGGCTTGCTATTTGGATTGTATGTTTCCTTTGAAGGCCTTACTGGCTCATCTAACAAAATTCCACAACTATCCTTTATTTTTATTTATTTATTTTGAAAGTTTTATATAGCGCGAACAAGATCTTTGCAGGTATCAGAGCGTTTTACAGACGAAAGGAACAACGTGTGAGTAAATAACAATTGGGGTGGGGAAGGTACATGTGGGAGCATAGTCAGCCAGATACATCACTAATGATACAAGTACAAATAATTGATAGCGTAAACACTCAGGAAGGTCAATAACACGAGGCATACAAAAATGCAAAAAAAAGATCAGTAGAACTGAATGGTACAACGCCTGTAAATATCATCCCCAGTAATAATTCAAGTGTATTTAGCCATGAGGATCGCTTTTACTTCTTCCTTAAAAAGTATGGTAGAGGAGATGAGCCTGATTTCAGGGGGGAGTGAGTTCCAGATCCTGGGTGCCATTCCTGAGAAGGAGCGTTTATACGTTTTTTCCTTGCGGAATCTTTGGGGCTTTAGCAGGAGATTGTTTGTGCCTCTAGTGTTTCTAGAGCCTCCGGAAATCGTCAGCTTTTGGGCGAGGTATCCAGGTGAGCTCAGGTGGACAGCCTTGTGCGTGATGCAGGCGATTTTCAGATGAATTCTGGCTTCAAAAGGCAGCCAGTTCAGGGCTCTCAGGTCAGGGGAAATGTGTGAGTGTTTTCTTGATCCGGTGATTAGTCTCGCTGCAGCGTTTAGAGAAGCTCTTATGGGTGCCGTGGTAGTTAAGGGGAGACCGCAGAGGGCGATGCTGCCGTAATCTATTCGAGGGATGACTAGAGCTTGTACCGCAGTTTGGAAATCTTTGGCTGGAAGGAAGGGTTTGAGTTTCCTTAAGGTATTGATCTGGTAGTTCGCCCCCTTAGTTGCTTTGTTGATGTGTTCCTGTATGTTGAGGTTGGTGTCAAGTGTTATGCCTAGAGATTTTGCTGAGTCCACGATGGTGGGATGAACATTGAGTGCGGTTAGGTGTTTAAGCCAGATTTGAGTGGTAGTGATCTTCGCAGGAGGTGAGATCAAGAGGAACTCTGTTTTAAGAGCATTGAGCTTGAGATGATTAGCGGCCAACCATGATTGGGTGCTTCTGATCGTTGAATTCAAGAGCATCATGTCTTTGGGTGATTGTACTTTGAGATAGTTGGGTGTCATCGGCGTACATGTGGAATTGAACATTGGATGCTTGTAGCAAGGTGGTGAGAGGTTCCATCTTTTTCAGTGGCTTGCCTTAGCGCTGTACATGTGAGCCTTCTAACAACAAGCACTGCGCCGTGGTGGTGAGCTTGCGGTCCTGATTTAAATTATGTGGCATTCAGGCGCTCTGTTTTAGAAAGCCTACCAATCTTGCTTCATCCGATACAATGTAAAGCTGGAAGTAAAAGGATACAACTCATAAAATTCGTTCAACTTCTCTAACTTAATCTGCACCAAGGCACGTTTAGCCAGGAACTCTAAAACTACATCTGTGCTTGATCCCGACTGGAATTAGCTGGCAAGAGTGCCTGTAACTTAAGGTACAGGATTTGAACCCCTCGTCTGCCCGTTCCAACTGTGAAAAGGTTGGAATCTCCAACCTGACTTTCTAATAGGGTCTCAAGGTTTATGGGGGGCAACTGTATCACAACGTGTTTTCGGACTCCTACCTTCACGTGAATACATGCCTTTATGCTGGGAGTAAGCCCGGGCGTAGTTCGTGGACGCAGAACTCTGCGAAGGGACAAAAAAACCTCTGCTGAGTTCGGCAAATGGCAGAGTGCAGTGCGAACTGCCGTTGGTGCTGATCTTCCTCCTGCTCAGGTAGAAATTCTACCTGTGCGGCAGCTCGCGCATTCCAACTTACCGTTCGCGAGCGGGGGGAAAACTCCACTGCAGTATGTGGAGCAGTTTTCTGCACTCCGCGAGCTGCGCTGAGTGCAGAAAACTCAGCAAGCGGAGTTCACTGCCCACGCCTAGATGAAAGTAACCTTCTGTAGCGTGACCTGGTAGCCCACTCATGATAGCCCACTCACTGGTCAGATCTTGTGCATGGAGCAGCTGCTCAGCGTGACTCTTGCCTCCTCTGCAGTTTAATTATTAGACTGATTGCGGTTCTGTACTTAGAAGCATTGATCAATGCATGAGAGCTGCACGCACAATGATCGTGCAGAACCAATTTGCTCTCTCTCATTCAACTGTAGAAGAATATTTGAATTTGAATTTTGAATTTAAAAGCATTTATTGAGCGCACTTATACCCAGCGGTTTCATGGCGCTATAGGAGCTACTACTAGCAACAGCAGCAGGAGTGGCAGGTTTAGTCAACAAAAGCTCTAGAGAAAAGGAAGGTTTTTAGATTCTTCCGGAACTCCAAGTAGGAGGTTGCGGATCTAAGTGTCATGGGGAGGGAGTTCCAGAAGACAGGTGCAAGGACTGCAAATTTCGCCCCACCTGCTTTCTTTTTCTTAAAGCGAGGTGTGACCAGGAGTGCCATGTGGGTAGAGCGGAGTTCTCTGCCCGGCAGGTAGGGTTTGATGGCTGAGCATATAAACTCGGGGGCAGTGCCCATCCTGGCCTGAAAGGTGAGGCAGCCCAATTTGAATAAAGCCCGCTCCCGCACAGGTAGCCAGTGCAATGATTTCAGCAGTGGGGTTGCTCGATGGAATTTGGGCAACCCGTGGATCAGGTGGGCGGCCTGATTTTGCACTAGCTGCAATCGGTGTATGGCGTAGGCCGGTGCGCCGTTATAGATTATGTTCCCATAATCAAGGCGCGAGAGCACCATTGCCATCACAATTATTTTCAGTGCCGGGAGGGAAAAGAAGCGGGATATTTTCCTGATTATCCGGAGGGAAAAAAAACACGAGGAAACCACCGAGCTAACCTGGGGATTTACAGATAATTGGGGATTAAGAAAGATCCCAAGGGTTTTAACTTTAGGAACCGGGAGGGGAGGAGCGCCAAGTGAAAGGGGCCAAAACATGGGGGACCAGGGACTGCAACCACCTCCTGTCAAGACCAGCTCTGTCTTGTCAGGGTTGAGTTTAAGGTGTTTGCAGTTCATCCAATCTTGGATGAATAACATAACGGTTTGAAAATTCTGAACAGAGGAGGGGGAGTGAGAGAGGTTAAAAATAAGCTGGAGGTCATCGGCGTAATTAAACACCGTGACCTCGAGCTGCTGCAATGAGAAAATAAGGGGATGAATGTATAAATTAAACAAAAGAGGGGATACGGATGAGCCCTGAGGGACACCACACTCCACCTTTCGTGAGGAGGCAGTAAAACCAGCGAGATGAACGGCCTGTGCCCTGTCTCACAAGAAAGAATTGAGCCAAGAGAGGGCAGAGCCCTCTATGCCCGCCGCCCTGACACGAGTGAGAAGAATGGAATGATCCACCGTGTCAAAAGCGGCGGACAGGTCCAAGAGAACAAGGGCTTGCGGAAGGTTGATGTCAATACCCTCACGGAGTCCATCCATCACTGAGATCACTACCTTCTCTGTGGAGTGTAGAGGTCGGAAGCCCGCCTGGCAAGGGGAGAGGCAATGATTTGCCTCCACATAAGTGCTCAGAGTACTCGTAACATGGGTTTCTAAGACCTTTCCCAAATAGGGCAAGAGGGAGATGGGACGGTAATTAGCTGGGGACAAGGGATCAGCGCCAGTTTTTTTTAAGATCGGAATGATGACTGCTGATTTGTGAGAGGAGGGAACAACACCATTGCTTAGTGAGTCGTTGAGGAACGTGAGGGGAGGGGTAGGACAGGCCGAGAAGATCTCTTAGAACATGGGCGGGACCAAAGTCCAAGGGGAGCCCGATTTCACCCGCCGAAGCAGAGGAAGGAGTGAGTCCTTGGTCAGTGGGGGAATGCTAAACAGTTTTGAGATAGAAGGGGGAGGAGGTGGGTTAACAAAGGTTAACGAAGGGGGTGGTATATTGATTTTGATCTGTGCGATCTTCTCAATAAAAAATTCGTTTAGCGAATCGCAGAGATGTTGAGAGGGGGGGGACTGTTGTCGTGACTCTATTGGATGCTGACAATTCATGGACAGTGGCAAAGATCTCTTTGGATTGGGACTCTGCCGCTAGAATCCTTCCTGAGTAGTATTCTGTCTTTGCCGCAAGAATGCCTTTTTTATAGGTCTGTAAGGCAGAATGGTATGCGGATTTCAGTAAAGGGCTATAAGTTCTCCTCCAAGCTCTCTCGGCTCTCCGTGCAGCTAGTTTTTTCACCTTAAGGTCAGATTGGAACCACCTATTAGCTGCATGGGCTCGCTTATGTATGTCTCGGGCACTGTTTTTAAAGTATAAATTAACATCCAAACTCATGTGTAAGTAGTCTCCTACAAACTGATAGATACTTCTGTCCTCTTTTAATTTCCTAATTCTTCTGATTCAAATGATTGTTTTTGTTTTCGAAGTGGGTGATCTTTAATTTTATAGAGTCCGCTCTCCTACTTTTTTATTTTAAACATGCCTCCCAGACGGCAAAAATGCTGAGGCCGATATTTAAGGCTTGGCTTTTGGGGAAAGCGACTCTGTCTTTTCCTTCGTGCCCAGAGAAGACAAGCACAGTGTCCAGTTCTCCTGCCGCTGGCAACTGCCCCCCTCTCGCTTTGTTCCCCCTCTTCCCTCCCTTTCTGTCTTGCTCCTCCTCATTTAGTGAAAACTGAGACTACAAGAAATGGGTATTACCTTCTCTTTCCTCCTTTCGTTTATTTGCTACCCTGTGAAATAGATCCAAAAAAGAAAAACACTTTTGCTGGAAACTTCTTTTTCTGACATTTTTCAGTTTCTAAGTGCAGTTTCTAAGTGCAGCCTGGGGGTGGAGAGAAATAAAACATTCAAAATATGAAAAATAACTAACTAAAGCAAGACAGAGTGGTTGCCAGGTGGCCAGATTGATTTATTCACACCTAAACACATTAGCACCACTTTACAGTGTTTCCCAGTGAAGCTCTACTTTTGTTTTCTCATCTCTTTGAACAACGTGGTTTTCCCTGGGCTAAAAAGTGCACTAATCCTGGAGGTACTGAAATACCTGCTTGATAGCTGAATTGGAAAACAAAGGGCCAGATGTGCGACCATTAGAAATTGCGACTCGCATATTGCGCTTGATTGCGAGTCGCAGTTTCAAATGTACAACAGTGTCTGAGACACTGATTGCGTTTCCCAATGGGGTTGCAAAATGCGAGCCTCATGAATATTATTGAGGCACTCACAATTTGCGTACCCATTGGGAATGGCTGGCCCTCACAGGGATGGTGGCCTGCTGCGCTCAGCAGACCTCCATGTCTGGGACTGCTTTAAAATAAAGTAGTTTTTTTTTTTTTTTTTTTTTACTGCAGCCCGTTTTTCTTAAAGGTAAACAGGATGCATTTACATTTGTGTTTTTTTTTATTTAAATGAAACGTTTTCTTTTCATTTTCTAAGGACAAGTAGTGGTTTCTGGGACCTTTGCAAATGTAGGGGAAAATATTATTTAGGGGCAGGCAGACCTCTTCCCTTTTGCAATTGTATTACGACCCTCTTGAAGAGTGCGGTAAATTGCAAGTGTTTGGCAACCACAATTGCGGTTGCAAAACATTCGTACATGGCTTGTGAGTCGCTGTTAGGAAACGAAACACTATTTTGTGAGTCACAAATTATGTGCGACTGGCAAGATAGTGTTAGTACATGGCCCAGAGGAAAATTGCATGCGCAAACGCGCAGCGGCTGTGTGTTCACGAATGTGCACTTTCTAAACCATACTGCTTATGTTTTGTAAGGATATAAGCAATGGACATTGAAACTGGTCCCTTCTGAGCCTTGCGGTCATGGTCTTCACTTTTCAGGCAAAAGCACTAACTAATTTCTGACTGTGAAAAGAAAAAGGTAACCAGGTTGTTCCTGCTTCCATTTCACATTCTTTATTTAATCCTGCATTCCCTATCAGTGTTTACTTTTTATAGGATGTTGTTAATTGTGTATTTAGTTAGCATATTTCTCTTGTCTAGTGAATAATTTGAGTTGAGTCACATCCAGGTGTTTATAGCGGTTCGGTGCAGTGCAAGTTTCTCTCAGTGGGGGCAGTATGGTGTTCAGTTTGGGAGAGGATGTGACACTATGGTCAGCTGCTGAATTTGGAACTGGAGAACCAGGTTTAACCTTCATGACCAGTTCACCAGACCACTTCCCCCCCCACCATCACCCCACCATCACCCCCCCCGCACCCCTCCTCGAGGGAGCACATTTCAATGCTAGACCTTAGCAGGTTCCACAAGATCTTAAAAGCCCTGGTGTCTTAGCACCAGCAGGTGGACCCTAGAAGTGGCAAGTGTGGGTTAACCTTGAAGGCCTGTCCGCCATTATTCATTCTGAACTTCACCTCCAGTCTTGAAGGCAGGACTATGAAGCAGCACACCATAGAGTGAAAGTGACTCTTGTCTCTGTCACTGAGATCACAGGACCCTTGAGCAGGGTGGCTCTAGGGCAGTGAGACCGAACCAGGCGCTGACCAGCCGCGGTCCGTGCAGGTAACAGTGGTGGAGCAGAGGGGCCAGGTAAGGGGGGATTTTGAGGGACGATGCTGAGGGAAAATTAAATTAAGTTAATTTTCCATAGGCATCATCCCTCGAAATCCCCCCTTACCTGGCCCCACCGCTCCACCACGGTTACCTGCACGGATCACGGCTGGGGCCGCCTTTAGGTGGGAGCGTCGTGTTTGCAAGTATAGTATGGTTTTAAAAGCACTTGCTGCCTCATTCCTTGCCTCCAAGAATAAAAATGTCTTCCCGTCAGTGATTAATGTTCTTGGTAGAGAGATGGTGTTTTTTGTCTAGGGGACATTTTGACTTGTGGAAAGGAAGGGCAGAGGGTTAATGTGCCTGCTACTAAGAACATGTACCATGCAGATCACAAAGTACACATAATGTAAATAGGTCAGTGGGTTACTGCTTTTGTCAGAGAGACCCTATTGGGACTTGCAGTTAGTAAGTTAAAATCCTATCATAGAACAGTGAGCTATTAACTCATGTAAGAGCTGCACGCAAACTGCACCCGCGCTTTACTTTTAATGTTATAAGTAAAGCGCGGGTGCCGCGATTATACCGAAAGTAAAGGAATAGAAAACAAGCATTTGCAATGCAATAGGTCTCGCATTAGGAAAGTTTGAGCTATTGGTATTGTAAATGACAAATTTGTTTGTGTTTGTTTTGAAAATAGCGAAATTAATAGCTTTGTCATTTACAATGCCAATAGTTTTAACTTTCGCAAATGTGACACCTATAGCATTTGTAACGCAATATGTATTTTATTAACGTGACTTGGATGTATTGATATTACAAATAACAATGGCTTTAATTTATTTTTAATAATTAATACTTGAATAAAAGTTATTGTCATTTATAATGGCAATAGCTTAAACTTTGGTTAATAACTTTTGTGAAGATTATGTTCAGTGTATTTTATTGTGACAAAAATCCAAGAAAAGAAGTGAAATATTAACATCTTTTTGTGACATTTGTAATAAAGCTTGAAACCTTGAGAGAACATATTTGAACCAGTTGTTGTTGAATGGTTGCACAGATTCATGCTGTGGTGGCGCTAAGTGATGTTGTGGTTGCGACGAGTGATGCTGTGGCTTTCAGTGATGCTGTGGTAGCGCATAGTAGTGATGTGGTGCCCCTGAGTGATGCTGTGGTGGTGCTGAGTGATGCTGTGGGGATGCGATAGAGCGAGTGCGATAGATAGATAGAGGGAGGGCGATAGACAGAGGGAGGGCGATAGATAGAGTGTTGGTGTTAGAGTGAGTGCGATGGATAGACAGAGTGAGTTAATAATTTTCTGCTGTGGGCAGCGTGCTCCTCAAAAGCATTCCCCAGGTAAAGGGAGGCTTTGTGTGAGCCGCATTCCAAGCAATTTACAGTGACGGTATGACGAGAGAGGCAGAGAATGTGATGAGAATTGCCGACCCGCAGGGCTCCATTTTTGCTGATGCGCATGAATCTCAGTAATTAGTCTGCACACAAAGTGATAAATGTATCCCCCTTAGCCGTAGGCGTTGAACCACTGGCTCTATGTTTTGCATGCATGCGTTAATGTGGCAGTCTATTTTGGCCAGCAGGCACACTCACAACACAATGAAAATGAACTACTATTACCCAATGTAACGGTACTCAATTCATCCACCTTAGAAGCTGGAAGTGTGAGTTGGTCCTGCCAGGATGTGAATTGATGACCTTCATTACATAATTGCAGATGTATGCAGCGAGCATTTAAAACACAGAAAAATCTTGCTGTGAGTGTGTGTTTGTGCGTGTGTGTGTGCGTGCATGTGTGTGAAAGAATTAGCACTAAATAGCACGTGTGTGAGTTGGTCCTGCCAGGATGTGAACTGATGACCTTTATTTATTACATAACTGAAGATGTCGGCAGCGAGCGTTTAAAACACAGAAAAATCTTGCTGTGTGTGTGTGTGTGCGTGCGTGCATGTGTTTGAACTGATGACCTTTATTACATAACTGAAGATGTCAGCAGCGAGCATTTAAAACACAGAAAAATCTTGCTGTGAATGCGTTTGTGTGTTCGTCTGTGTGTGTGTGTGTGTGTGTGTGTGTGTGTGTGTGTGTGCATGAAAGAATTAGCACTAAATAGCACGTGTGTGAGTTGGTCCTGCCAGGATGTGAACTGATGACCTTTATTACATAACTGAAGATGTAGCAGCGAGCGTTTAAAACACCAGAAAAATCTTGCTGTGAATGTGTGTGTGTGTGTGTTTTCCTGGTCGTGGTGTGCGAGGCTTCCTTGCAAGTCTGGTGGTGGAGCAGGGGAGCCAGTAAGTGTCAGGGAATAGCTCTCAGGATTGCTGGGTGGGCGGGGGAGCAGCAGCCTGTGGTGTGAGAGACAAATGTTGGGGTGAGGAGGAGGGGGTGGAGAGTGCGCTGCAGAGGAAGAGGCTGAAGGTGGGAGGGTGGGGGAGATAGCGAAAGGGTGAGAGAAGAGGCATTGCGCAGAGGGGGGCGGGGGAGAGCATTCCTTTGAAGTGTGAAGCTCTCGGCATTGCTGTGGCGAGTCTGATGCGATAATAGAGACGGCTCGGGGAGCAAACGGCAAGCGCATGCGCAGGCACATGCACTCGGCGTAATGGTGCCATATTGAAACTGGACAAGACTGAGTGCACAGAAGAGAAGCCCAGCAAGTATTCTGAGTATTGCTGCTCGTGTGTCTGCGTAACAATTTTTAATTTTTAATACGTATGCCACCTTTAAACCTTGTAAGGGTCTTCTAGTGTGCTGTCTATGGTCCTTAGCCCTTTGCTGCCCATTTGTTGTCACACGCGTCATTCTACATCACTATACATCTCAATCTGAATTCCCTTTAAGTGGAGTGTGCTCCACCCTTCCACCGAGCGGGCGCTGGTACTCCGTGTGCAATAATCACAGCACCGTAGTATCACACAAGGGAACTACATGTCCCATCAAGCCGTGTTAGACGTATTGCGCGTTAAATACACCAAGACACGCCCCCACTGCACTCGTGTTGCCAGTTTCTTGCCGCTTGGGTGCCTGATGCACAGCTACGATTAACTCGTCTAAAAACGTAAGTCCTATCTAAATAAACTAAAAGATGAAAAGATTGAGTGAGCGCGATCCCGGCTCCTCACTAATTACCGCCTTCCCCTTTGCATTTTACAGTTGCCGAACTAGCGCGGCGGCTGCCGCTGGTGTTCGTGCACAGATTTGAAATCCTACAAATCAAGGTAGGACGATGTGTTGACTGGTGGTACTAATATCTATGTATGATAGCGCACTTCTGGGCAACTGAATTTGGGATTGTAATACAACGCGTTGTTTACTTTCCTTAGGCACATTACAACAATACTTGAACTCAGGCGCTTCAGCATCCCTTACACTTGTTAGTGTTTAAAACATTAAGGTACGTGCCTACAGCTAAGTTCCTTTTTGCTAACGGTGGTTCGGAGGATATTACAATTAACAGAGACTAATTAGGGTTTACATCGTCTCTTTCACAGGGAGTTCCCCGGTATTTCCAGCTTAAGGTATTTGTCTACTTTCTAACAGTGTTTGAGTCTAAGCTAGGTGTTAGTCAGCCCTTCATTGATACCATGTTTTTAAATTAATTCACAGTGACAACGACTTTCCCAATCCTTGTCCTGAGGAGAACCCTTAACCTATTGAACGGGTTCGAAACGCGTCGGCGTCCTGCTCCACCCAGATACTGAACCAGCAGGGCACAATAGGAATATAACCCACAACCATGTCTACATTGATGCATAGTTTTGTGTCTTCCTAATTTGTGCACCATATGTTAAATCATCTAATGTGTATCTAGTGGTGGTGAAAACAAGTAGGCTAGTTTGTCTTCTTGTCTGTCCACTTGTTTATTTTCATTCAGGATTGGTGCCTCAACAAATGAAATTTCTCGAGGCATTATATAGTTGTCCATATTCATTGTCATCATAATTGATATATGTGTATGTTTTGACTTTATGTATTGTATATGGTTTTTTCAATGTTTTTGTGAACCTCCGTAATTGCTGTGTGAATCCTTTGATGCCAAAGTTTTTGGTAAAAATCTATTTTTCATAAAAAAACAAGTGACTAAACACAAATGGTTTGTCAGCCTAGCAATTCATTGTACTAGGTGTGCATTTGTTTCTATCAAATTACACTGCCCGGCAATGCGGTTTGTTTGTTTCAGCAAGTATTCTCAGCATGAAGCAGAGGTGGGAAAACAAATTAGAAGTGAGGGAACTGTGTGTTATAGATGAGAGAAATGTCTTTGTGCTGCCCTAGGGGCGTCCCCGTGCAGCGCCACACCTGTACAGAATCTGGCTTTTGAGCCCTGTATCGAGGAATGTACAACAACTTATAAATCAATTCTTATTGTACATTGAGTCATGGGCCATCCGCAATTTAGGTATGAATGCACTGCTCTGGTTCCTTCAACAAAATCAATGAGCTATCTTAGTGTCTTCGCTATAAATAAAATACACCATATGTATTTTCGGTAGCCTTCTGTCTGCACTTCAACTGTTGTACTAAGGGGTGTCAAAAGACACAAAAATAAATAGTTGAGCAACCAATGTAAAATACTTAGAGATCACACATTTTACACTGACAACTCAGCGGTGTGCCCCTGTATGAGTTGTGGGGCATGTATTCATCGGCTTTGTGAAAAGATTTGGATAGCATTGTGTAGTAAAGGAAGATGCACAGTCCACTGTGTATGTAAGATCCTTTATTGTAAGTTCCTTCCAAGATAATAAGTATAGAAGTAAAATCTAAGGAAACCCCACCAGGAGCCAGTTGTTAGCAGCTCAGCCTGAGTTGACCAACTGCCACAGTCAGTTAAAGAGACACTGTGAGCCAGAGAGTCACCCAGGCATTCTATGATGTCACAGATGACATAGTACACTCTATCTAGTGAACAACAGTGGAGAGGACATTTACTACACATCCTCTTCCCTTATGGAATAGGAACAGAACAGAGAACACAATAGGTAAAATACCTCAAATGCAACATCAGCTGAAAAGTACAAGAATGAACATAATGAGATGTTCGGAGATAACATTAGCATGAGGTATCATTAGCATGTGAACAAAGAAAAACTAAATTTAATACTATATGCCTCATCCCGCTCCCTTAACAAACCAAAGCAGGTAAGCTAAGTGGTCACACTCATAACCTCCCCACACATGGGTACACCACAGGGTAAACACCCTAGAACAAAAGTGAGTGTAGACGGAGACGCTAGAGAGAGACACACAATAGGGATAAACCTTTCACAAAAATATCATCAAAAAAACCAATCTTTTCAAAGAACTAGAGCTTCCCCTGATAAAGACATGCTGACACTAAAGATATGATAAATTCATAGCTCAATGTCTTACCAACATGAAACCCTGGCCACGAGTTTCAAGAAGGTAGACTTAGACCAGAACATAGTGCACAAACAGTCTCCACCCAAAAGCAGGGGACAGCGCAGAGTATGAGGAATGAATTACTCGCAAACACCAACCTCCCCTGAAAAGGGTACACCGCAGGGCTTAGGACAATAACCCTGGGAATACAAATGGGGCGTGGACTACCTGCAAACACCAACCTCCCCTGAAAAGGATACACCGCAGGGATAAGGACAAAAACCCTGGGAATAAAAATGGGGCGTGGACTACCCGCAAACACCAACCCCCCCTTGAAGGGTACACCGCAGGACAAAGGTACTGGGAACAAAAATGGGGCATGGATTACCCGCAAATACCCAACCTCCCCTGAAAAGGGTACACCACAGGGTAAGGACAATAACCCTGGGAATAAAATTGAAGCGTGGACTACCCACAAACACCACAACATCGGGCACTGACTACCCTCAAACACACAACCTCCCTTGAGTAGGGTACACCACAGAATGATAAACCTGGGAACAAAAATTGGGGCATGGACTACCCACAAACAACACTACATGGGGCAAGGACTACCCGCAAACACCACTACATGGGGCATGGACTACCCACACAGACACAACCTCCCCTAAATAGGGTACACTTCAGGATACCAACCCTGACAATATAGATGGGCAATTACTACCCCACAAGACCAAACTACGACACGCTTTCTAAAGAAGTACCAGGAATTTTCCATGATAATAGAAAACACACACTCCTATACAGAACAAAACTGTGTTAAATAATATGCAGTGCTGCTACACAAATACATTAATGTTAGGACATAAACGATAAAATTAGCTCCGGTGAGCGATCTCTCACCCGGATTCCCATTGACATCTCCTCTTGACGAACACCAAAAGCGCAGTGCACACCGAAGGCTTGAAGTGTCCAAAACTGAATAGACCTAGAGGAACTGCGAAGTGGACAAACGAGTTCCTTTTCTCACCATCCGCTTGCCGCTGACAAACGAATCCTCCGTTGAGACAAAATCTCCCCCTTCCGCATGCCATTGAAACTGTCAAGAGACTGGTAAACAAACTGTAGTCGTGGAAACCGAGCTGAAGACAAAATGGCTGCCACGTCGACCGTAGAGGCGTAATCAGCGTGAGAATCAAGCTCGGCATGTCTTCAGACGTCACAAGGGTCACAGGAGCAAAGACCTTCACTAACACCCAGATGAATTCCATATACGTCATCAATTGGACGTTAGCAGGGGAACTGAGAAGAGCTCTGCTGCCCAACCGTCACAATCATGACAGACGGTGAGTTGACAAACTTCGCAAGAAACAGTGGCTCGTTTAAATGTAGCGGTTTGACTGTCACTGCTGAAACCACATTGCTAGTGCACAAAACACACTGAAATGTCCCTCACTCACCAGGAACATACTGTCCGACTTCCCCCAAGACGCAAAACAGCTCAGAAACAGAGCGATATGCGAAAGTTCATCCCGGTCAGAAAGAAAGCCGATGCTCTCCACCAAAATGCAAGGCACAGCTCAGTAAGCGCCCGCTTGAAAGCGCTCACAACGCTCACCTGGAATAGTGCTGCCAGAGCAGTGAAACTGACGTTACATCTCTCAGTGGACCGATGCCTTAGTCCAATGTGTAGGGCAGATGTGATGCACAGTCCAGCAAACGCCCGGTTTTACACACAAGGCGGACACAGGAAGAAACATTTCCTGCACACAAACGGTCCTTCAGAAAATCTTCCAAATGACATGAGTGCAAAAATCACCCACGACCAGGCTATCCAGAGACAAGAAAACTTCAAAGTGGAGACACACGCCCAGGGTGCAGGCTGTCCAGGTGGAACAGGACACTAATGGGGTCAGCTGGGCATTACCTTTTAGTTTCAGATTTGAAGTTTAAGTTTCTTTACTTGTAGTTACTTAGATCCTTAGTTGAGTTTGTCTTTAGTGCACATGCAGGTTCATCCTCTTTAAATCGTCGCCAAACTGTAGTAAAGGAAGATGCACAGTCCACTGTGTATGTAAGATCCTTTATTGTAAGTTCCTTCCAAGATAATAAGTATAGAAGTAAAATCTAAGGAAAACCCACCAGGAGCCAGTTGTTAGCAGCTCAGCCTGAGTTGACCAACTGCCACAGTCAGGTAAAGAGACACTGTGAGCCAGAGAGTCACCCAGGCATTCTATGATGTCACAGATGACATAGTACAATCTATCTAGTGAAGAACAGTGGAGAGGACATTTACTACACATTGCATCTCCCACGGTTTAATAAAGCTGTTTTTGTTAGAGGCTGGACTGCACGGTCTTCTACATTTTATGTGTACACTGTTAAACACTCGTCTGTTTGGGCTGGGCTATAATTAATTACGCCTTCTCTTCATTACCACTGGCCATTTCTACAATCTTTCAGAGTTCTATTAAGACTGTTCGCAACCACAAGCTTTCAGAAACAAACAAACATCTTGGATTGTAGCCCTGATAAGACCGTCTTAAAGCACTGCCCGCTTAAAAAAATATCACCCTGCTTCCAGCTCACCAACAGCTGGAGATAAAATTCAAGAGAAGAATAAGAATGTGAAGCCAGATTTACAGTAGGGATGTGGCAGAGGCAGTTAGAAAGGCGGGGGTATCGAGCGGTAGGGTTCCAACTGAGTCAGGATATAAACACAATAGCTTGTAGAAGTAGGTGGAAAACTGAAAACACGTGGTAGACTTTGGAGAGCATAATATGTGGCAAACATTACACATGAAAGAACAGGGAAAGGGAGTGGTATGAGAAGATGGCTGATAGGAAGCCGTGAGTGACGAAAGGGCTATGGAAAGAAAGTCGTGTGAAGTAGGAGTCCATGCAACTGAAAAGATGCTAGCGAGAGGGGAGTACAGGTCGAGGTGATGCAGAGAAACGTGGTAAAAAGAGATACTGATAAGAGGCTAGGGGCAAGGACGCAGACTAATAGAGATGTGGAGAAACAGGAAGAAAGAAAATACATATGATTGTGAGTGGGAAAAGAGAGAAAAGGGATTCTATGAGCAAATGAGCCTAACAAGTAGAGGAGCTGGGAAAGAATCAGGAAAGATGTGGGTTAAGGAAAGAAATGAGGAAGTGTGCAGAGCGCAGGAGAGATGGATGCGATAATAGGAAAAGGTTTGGAAAACGAGATGCGCTGGAGCAAGAGATGAAAATAATACATAGTGATTGGTGAGTGGAGATATGGCAAAGGAGGAGTGAGGCGAAGTCTCTGCTATAAAAACAAGTCGGGCGGGGGAGCGAGCGAGTGGGAGGGAAGCGCTGGCGAAGCGTCGCGCTTCAAGAGCCTGGTGGGGGGGCGGGATGCAAGCGAGTGGGAGGGAACAGGTCAAGCGCGCGCTGGAGAAGCGTCACGGTTGAAAAATTAACATGCATTGTAGGAAATCCGGCTGACTCAAGAGACTTTGGTTCAGATGTAATAGGTTAGAGTAATAAATTACTCGACCTAAAAAAGCATTTGCAATGCAATAGGTCTCGCATTACTAAATGTTTGAGTTATTGGCATTGCATTATTATTAGCAACGCTAATAGCTCAAACTTTTACTAATGCAAGGCCTATTGCATTGCAAGTGCTTGTTTAAATCTTGGCACCTTCACCAGTCTCGCAGAGGAAGAGCGGAGGCTCCTCCTCTGAACATACCAAGCAAATTCCTTCCTCATCAGCTTCGGCCCAATGCAGTGCAAGGCCTTGAACCAAGCAAAGGGATTTAAACTGGACTCTAGGATGTATCGGAAGCCAGTGCAGCTTTGCAGTGCAGTGGAAGTAGAGGAACATCTTGTTTTCCCCAAGGCTAGTTTTGCTGCTAGTGCTTTGATCCTTTGGAGTCTTTCCATTAAATATCTAGGGGATTCCAGCAGTAGAGAATTACAATATTCAAGTCTGCTTCCACTTCTACATTGTACTATCAACACTCTAGCATGTGCAGGTAGAAATTGAAGGATTTTGTGAAGGGCTCTAATAATCGCAAAACAATTCCCCGCGGTTTTATTAACCTGTGCTTCGAGCGTCAATTTATTATTAAACCTCTCCCCCAGTTTCTGACTTTCTCAACTGGTACCAGTGGACTGGCTGTTTCGGACTGGATAATGTTGCAAAAAAAGGGTTCATTTGAGTAGAAACCAATTCTGATTATTAAAGCAAACCCCCAACCAAGGTATTACGTTTTAAATCCTGAGTTTGTGTTTCTCCAGACAAACCACTATTAAACTTCCCTGCCTACTAGTATGGTTGTCATGCGACTCCTACATGTGACTACACCTTGTAGTCCTTTGGCTTATGTAACATTTCCTATACAGTGATTCTCACACGTATGATTGATTGTCTCTGTGTCATAAGTGTGATGTAAAGTGCTCCGCCACATCACACTGGTATTAGTGGTGCTGTACATTTTCTTATACTTTATTATTTTGATATTTTTACACATGCTAAGTCTATATGCAAAGATTTTTCTTTGTTAGTACCAGTGGAACATACAAATGCAGCAGCGAGAAAGGTGACCAGTCAACCTTTACAAAGGGCAACTTTAGATCCTTTTGAGCTATAAACAATGTATTAGTTAAAATCAGATTCTGCAGCAGATGATGTTTTATGTGGCAAATAAGCCAGAGCCATAATTATGTGGCAAATATTTGAGGATATTTTGCCATTCATGTTTGAACTGCTCTTGTGGAAAAACAGAGGTGAATTACTGATGACAAACTACATGGCAAGGAGACAAATGGCTTGTGATTACACTTTTAAGGATATTTGAGACATTCTGTGATTGGAAATGTATCCCACTTAGTGAATATATTTTAATGTCAATAACTCATATTAAACCTTAAATTAACATGTGTATCCATAGGTTAAATGAAATAACGTAATAAGCTGTAACCGGTTAGTGAAATGGGAAACAAATACTAAAAATTGGGAGATTTTGCTCTTTCTGCCAAACCTGACTTCGCCCACCGACTCAATCCACGGGTTATTTCCGCCCTCTGAATCGCCGCCCACAGTTCCCCCTACCTTTTTTTCCCCCCCACTTCAACCACTGGTATCACGTTACTGCTGCCCGTGTTTGCTTGAAGTCGAGCCTGGTGGTGTGTGTGTAGCTACTCCTGCCCCTTGTGTAGTATTAAAAGGTAGAGGTATCCGTGCATGTGTGAGAAACTCGCCATTGGAATGTGTAGTACTCCAAGATTGGTTTGCTTTCCTTACCTATGTGCAGGTAATGTGTCTCCTTTTGTGGCTCGAAGTTGCCTGAATTTGGCCCATCTAGAGAATACAGCCATACAAGGCTTGGATTTGACTTTTGACGGCCATGTTTTCTTTTTTTATTTCACCCTTAGCGCTAGGGTTTCCCTCACTCTGCCGCTTAAAAGAATATCAAGGCAGCAGTAGCACATTGTTTCTGAAGCGCCCTCAAGAGCTTGCTCCTCACCAAACGTAGTGGTAGAGTTGTTGGCTGTTAAGTTCTCCATGTGGTTACGACTTCTCTAGTTGAATCTGGGTCTAGAATCCAAGTTGCTTGCTTTGCTTTTCCAGAAACCACGGTCCTGCCCTTCAGTGTGAAAGGGGTGCGTACTGTGGCTCTAAGAGAGTGGTGGAAGCCAGGGGCTGAAGTCCAAGAAGTCTCAAAGGGGCGCGTGGGAAGACACTACTGCTTTGGTTCCACTAGAAACACCTAAGGTGGCAATTTGTGAGTCCTCAGATTTTAGGAGGGTATGTTGCCTATCTGGTTCTCGATCTCTTTCAAAGCAGAGCCACTCCTACATGCTGGATGAAACTGTTTGAGAGGGAAGGCTCGTCCCTTTCTAGACCTCTCGCCAACACTTGTTTGTTGTTTTTTTAATATAAAGATAAGCTATTGGGTGTCTTGCAGACCTCCTCCAACTTTCCCACATGGGTGCTAGAGCTGGGTGGCTGTTTGCCTATGTGTATTTTTAGACCAGGCTCTCCACGCCAATTTACACGGATATGTGGAAAAGTACAGATGGGACTGCTAGGCTCCTCGTCAGACCGTGGAATTTGCTGGAATAGGGTGGGTAGCTATTTTTCTATCTAATTACTTGTCATTGGCTTTTGTGGACGGCGAGCCCTCAGTCTTTGCATCACGATGCAAGCCTTTTGATGCAGCTGTCGATGCAGGGGCAGCATTTAGAAAACATCAGAAGCGAATATTGAAGGCCGATTTGTCATGACATAAGGTTTTATCTTTTAACAAATGCCCAAACTTCCTAGTCTAACTTTAAACTCTGTTTTTATTTTTTTTAAATCATTTTACCTATGTTGTTTCTGATAGTGCCAGGCTGAGATTGTGGCAGGAGAAATTGTATTTTTTGCGTTATCAGGCTAGTTGTACAGTCTAGACTGCTAGGTTTGCCTTCCCGTGGTATGCTGCCATTATATTAGTTATATTCTATTGGGAGACCTTACATCGCAGGGGAGTTCAAATTAAAGAACATCTCAATTTTTTAAATGGCATTTTTATGAAACCTTATATCTAGTTGTATATCTATTTTTTTGTGATAATAGTTTAGGTAAAATTAATCATTAATGTTTATTGGTAAAGTTAAATGGAGTATAATAGTAATTTAATAACTTTCTGTATCTAATTGAATTATGTTAAAAATAAAGAAACACATTAACTTTAATGTTACAAAGTAAAGGCACCTCTATGTAAAAAAACTCCTGCTAAAGTACCGTGATGTAATAACTTGATTTCCTCTGCACTGCTTCTTTTATCAGCATCCTTATTAGCTCCAACACTGTTTCTATACCATATCTAAGGTTTATGTGCGCAGGAGGCTGGGTACGACTGTCTACCTTGTAACCAGCTTTCAATACTTGACTTGCAAACTCAGGTTTATTAAGTGAAGCCTCACTGGATTACCAGCTCCTCAGCCACGACTTTAAAAAGTTAAAACCGTTCCATTCCTATTTCTGAAAGGATAATGTTTAAATAAAACTTTACATAGTAACTTTTAGGGCTGGTTTGACAGCGCAGCTGTTGCCACATCTTATGTGGTCACAGAAAGCGCTTTAAGCGACGGGCTTTGGCTATGCCCGCATTTTGATGAGCAGAAGTTGTGAGCTTCAGCTGAGTGAGTGCTTGTATTGCACGTCATGCCTTGTTTAATACAGTAGACCTGAACTGATTCTGGTGACAATCCAATGAGGCGATTATGCATTCTAAAAAATGCAATTGGTCTGACCTATTTTTTAATGAAATGCATATGTTAAAGCCAGTAGCCTTTTTTTATTTCAAAGTATTTTATTGATTTTTTTAATTAACAGATACATTTGTATTTCTGTCACGGGGTTCGACAAACGTAGTATGTATTGCAATGATTACAGGTACATTGCAATACATACTACGTTTGGCTAACCCCGTGATAGAAATACAAATGTGTCTGTTTTTAAAAAAAAATACTTTATGCATGACTGTATCAAACGCTGCATTGTACTTTGAACATTTTACCACTTAAGTCTTTTCTCGTTTTCTAACATATACTGTCTGCGGCTTAACAGGTGGTTCTATTCCATGTTCTTTAAATTCTCTATATTATCCTTCGTATTACATCAGTAAGTACCGTGCATTCACATTACATTATTGTCTGTTGGTTAAACTCCATCCCACCCTCCCGTCTCCTAGCGCAATTATCATGTACACACTGTTTCCTCGGCACATGGGCCATATCTCGTCCAGAAAATGTTATCGACATGTGGCTGGCTTAACCCTCACATTTATTAGTCATATCCCCAACCCGCAGCTCCATTGCTTTGCACCTTTCGTGTATGATCATGTAGTGTCCCCCTGTGAGGACTCTAGGTCTATACTCTCCATTTCTATCAGCATTCGCTCCCAATCTTGCGCTATGGGATGTTTGCGGGCCCCCTTCTCCTCCTCTCTGCGTAGGATCGCACTTTCAGCCTTGCCCCATTTCAACAAATCAGAACGCCACACCTCTGCACTCGGTGGCCTGGCCGACTTCCACCTCATAGTAATAACTCTGATTGCCAACAAGAGTGCCAAGTCTAAGAATTTCAGTTGTGCTCTGTGGGTCTTGGGCCTCTTCCTGTGTCCTATCAGGCAGGGTAGTGCCCCCTCTGGGAGCTGCAGGGCTGTAATATCGTGCAGTGTGTCTGACCGTCCCCCAATAAGCGTGTAACCTCTGGCATGCCCATAGCGTATCAGCGTCATCTCCTTGACATCTGGGACAGTTATGGGAGGAGTTAGGGAACATTCTATGGATCCTGTGGGGAGTGAGATACGCTCTGTGTAATACCATAGCCTGTATGAATTTGACGATTCTGGACTCTCTCCTGTGGTGTTCTAGGACTATCTTCCATTCCCCATCTGTCATTGCCTCTCCCGTGTCCTCAACCCAAGCATCCCAGAGTGTGGTAAGGGGTAGGGCAGCGTGTTCCCTAATGCCCACATAGAGCCACCGTACTAGGTATCCCCCCCGTCCCCATATAATGGAGGAGATATACCAGTTCATGCTGTTTCGGTTTGTTGCGCTGAGGAGCCCATGTACGCCGAACATAGTGAATCACTAAGGCGTGTAGTAGGTACAAGCGTAATGGGGCTCCTGTGGACTGTACAAAGGAGGCATGATCCATCAGCGTGTCTTCTCTGAACAGGTCGCCCACTCTATCCACACCCGCCTCTGTCCAGGGCCGTAATCTGCGTTGTCAGGCTACCTTGCGGTGTCAGGAGTCCTAACAGGGGGATGTTATCCGCATAGGGGGCGGTCCCAGCCGTGTACGCCAGTGCCTTTCGCCAGCACTGTAAAGCAGTGCGCAGCAGAGGGTGACCGTCCCGGGGGATCCTGGCTGTAGGCAGCAAAAGGGAGTGTAGTTCCCCGCGTGCCAGTCGGTCCTGTGTAAACGCGATCTCGTGTAGGTCCCTACCCGCCACCCATCGTGTCAGCCATTGTAGTTGGCTTGCGTAGTGATAACCCCGTATGTCTGGTACACCTAGGCCGCCCTGTCTGGTACTCAGCTGTAGCTTTTTGAGGCTTATTCGTCGTCTCCCCGGGCACCATATGAGGGTGATCAGTAGTGTGTTCAGTGTGGCAAATATGTGTTGTGGAAGAAGGACCGGTAGATTTACGAAGTAGTACAAAATCCGGGGGAGGAGGACCATCTTTGAAATCGCCACTCTACCCATGACAGATAGGGGTAGGGAGGTCCAAAAGTTCATACTACGTCGGAGACAAGTAATTGCCCTCCTTACATTACCCTCAATCTGGTCTTCTTGACTTCTATAGACATTAATGCCCAGGTATTTAAATGTGGTCGGCGCTATTTGGATCAGACAGTCACCAAATTGTATATGAGAAGGTCGTTGTCCTTCCTGGAAATAGAAACCGAGGGATTACGACGGGTTTATGGCTAGGCCAAAGATGGCCTCAAAACGGTCAAAGATGGTTGCCAGTTGGGAGTGGTCTCCATTCAGATCTCGGAGATACACTAAGATATCGTCGGCGTATATGGAGATCAGATTATGTGTACCACCGACGTTTATTCCCATCTCAGCCGCCCGGGTCCGGAGTGCGATTGCCAGAGGCTCAAGCGTGAGCACGAACAGTAATGGCGAGAGTGGGCAGCCTTGCCGGGTACCTCTGTGAATGTCACAGCTATCCGAGGTGTATCTACCCATACGTGCTCTAGCTGTCTGGTGGGTATACAGCAAACGTATCCACTTTATTAGAGTATCAGGGAAACCGAAGCGCTTTATGACCTCAAACATAAAGTTCCACGTCAGGGAGTCGAATGCCTGTCGGAGGTCCAGGGCAATACAGCCTGCCTGTGGCAGGTCCAGTGGCGTGGCCAACATGAGGGCATGGAGTTTCCTCGTGTTTTGGGAAGTGCTTCTCCCCGGCAGGAAGCCGCATTGGTCTGGGTGGATTAAGGTAGGGAGATGGGCCTGTACCCGCATAGCGATAGCTTTGCTAAGTATTTTATACTCCGTAGGGAGCATCGAAAGTGGCCTGTAATTATTTACGTCAAGGGTATCCCTGCCAGGTTTTGGGATGGAGATCACATAAGCTTGCATGGTCGTGGCAGGTAGGTGGCCGACCTCATAAGCGGTCTTTTAAATTTTCTCTAAGACGGGTACCAGCGTTTCAGAATAAGCCTGATAAAATTCCGCAGGCAGTCCGTCCATGCCAGGGGTTTTGCCCTGATTAAGGGAGTGGATAGCCTGTTTTATTTCTTGTCGTGTTATGGGTCCGGCCAACTCAGTCCGCGCTTCCCGGGTCAGGGTCGGGAACGGTAGCTCTTGCAGGAATCCCATCATGTCGTCACCCCCGTTCTCGGGGGTTGGGGGGGCATATAGTCTTTCCAAGTGGATCTTAAAAGTAGCATTAATTTCCGACTGTGGTCACCTCCCTACCCATGTCGTCTGATTCGCGTGATCACAGGGATGTCAGGGGTGTCCCGAACCAGGCGAGCCAGCAGGGCTCCGGATCTATCCGCCTCTGCATGTTGGTGACGCAAATAGTCCCTATAATCTATAACCCTCAGTGTTCCTAGGAGTTCCGCGTGTTCTATGTTGCATAACTGTAAGTCACCCTTTCGCTCCGGGTCTATTCCTGCTGCCGTCTCTAGTTATTTCAGGTGGTCCTCTACCCCATGCAGCTTTCCTTGAATCTCTTGCCGGGCCCCCACCAGCTGGCCAATCGCATCCCCTCGTATCACAGCCTTCATGGCATCTCATACCACTAGATTCGAGGACGTGGAATCCCAATTCTCACTAAAATAATTAGTTAGGGTATCAGATAGATGTGTGCGTAACGGGGTATCTTCTAAAAGTAAGGGGTTGAGTCTCCAGGTGGGTACCGGTGAAGGTACTCTCCCCCAGTGTAGGTCGAGTGTCAGCGGTCTGTGATCCGAAAATGTTTTTGCGAGGTAGTCCGAGGACGTACACTTAGTCAGTAGGGAGGTAGTGCACAAGAATCTGTCTAGGCGAGTATGTAGGTTATGCATTGGGGAGTAGTACGAGTATTCTTTGTGTGTTGGATGCAAATTACGCCATACGTCTGCCAGTCCCCATCCCTGAAGCCACGTCCCAAATGAGTCTGCCATCTTGTGCACTCCCGTCATCTGGAGGGGGGTGTGATCTGTCCAAGTCAACATTCAAAACCATGTTCCAATCTCCCCCCAGTATCCAGGGGAATATCTATCCATTCAGTTAAGGCCCGCCCTACAGCTACTAAAAACCTGTCCTGGTCAAAGTTCGGGGTGTAGAGGCTTCCTAGGACCAGCATCTTACCGTCTAATGTGCCTCTCACCAAGATATATAGTCCCTGATCCTCTACCTTCCTCTCTAATTCCACGAAAGGGGTGCCATGTCGTACCCATATAGTGGCCCCTCTGGAGAAGGCAGAGTACGTCGTGGAGAACACAGACCCTCTCCACTTTTTTCGTCATGTGTGTGCCTCAGACCGTGTTAGGTGGGATTCCTGAAGGAATACTATCTGCGCCCGTTGGCGAATTAAAAAGGCGTGTATCAGCCATGTCCAAGTACAAGTGGCACAATGAGTATCACTTCGTGTTGTGCTGAGTGTATCATCAGTACTAGCCAGGAGACGTTACCCACCCTTACCCCAACTCGAACTTTATAGGCGCAGCCTAGGAACTGTGCTGTGCCGAACCAAAAAATGCAAAACATAACCAAACAATCTACGGTGCATGCGCCTTTGGGGGGTCGGCGAAGCATGGGCCGTGTCCAGAACGCCATACTTGTTGGCGCTGCCGGCTCAACGGCGCCGCCGGGAGAGTCATTGTATAAAAATCAATTACTTACAGCCTCTAGGGGGAGATTTTGTGTTCACTTACGTATTATCGTACCACTTACTTCGCGGGGATGGAGATCACGAGGTCCTTCAATCACATCCACCATACAGTAAGCATATCTCGGGTCAGTCGGACCTCAACACCTAGCTATGTAACTGACTCAGGTCCCCCTGTTACAGAGTCCCTCCCCCCTTCATGAACTCAACTTTTCAACCAGTGTACAAAAAAAAGGATATCATTAGATCTTAGAGTCTCTGGTATCGCCCGTATCAGCAGTTATTCTTGGGCGTTGTCGAGGAGTTCATCCGCCGCTCTAGGTGTGACTGTCGGGAACAATACCATACTGTGTTCCGAGTCAAATGTAAGGTGCTGTCCTCAGTGTCCGTATGTGTCGTCTCTGTCTTCCCGGAAGGAACCCACCATCGCGATAGCGCCTTTTTGCCCTTCTTTCTGTTGGAATACAGTACGTTTACGACGTTTGGGGTCCGTGAGCTGTGTGGTGGACATATCATCCATGTGGTCTAAGGCGTCCTTGGAGCCGCCGGCCGTTGATCCCTGTGTCGGTCCTGGGTTCTCTTCAATGTCCATCATCTCCAGCCATTCTTCCACATCTGTGGGGCTCTCAAAAAAGTGAGTTTTATTGTCGTGGATCACCTTAAGTCGGGCTGGAAACAGGGCATAGCGGAGTTTGGCCTTCTGAAGCCTCTTTTTTATGTCATAATAAGAGGATCGTTGTTTCTGCAACAGGTTGGTGTAGTCCGGATACAGTGAGATACGTGTATTTTCATATTCGATGAGGGACTTTACCTGGGCTTTCTGGAGCAACACATCTCTATCCCGGTAGTTGAGGATTTTCACAATCATTGGGCATGGCGGCTGCCCCGGTCTCGGCTGCCCGGTGGGAATCCGATGGGCCCTCTCCACGCAGAAAAACGGTGACAGGCCTTCCTCAGCCACGTTATCCCGGAACCACTGTTCCATGAATTCTGTTGCGTGGGCTCCCTCGCTCCGTTCCGGAAGTCCAATGACGCGGATGTTATTACGCCGATTGCGGCCTTCGGCATCCTCTACTCGCTCCATGAGGGATTTTACTTGGTGTTGGATTTGTAGGATGGAGCCGGTGTGGTCCGCTACCGTCGGGGCGAGGTCCGTCAACACCGTACCTTGTTCTTTAACTCTGTCCACCAGCTTGTCGTGGTCGGCCTTTAACAGCGAGAGGTTAGTGGTAAGGGTGCCCACCTGCACCTCCATTGCAGCCCTGGAATCTCTGATTTTTTTGAGTATCAGGTCCAGTTTGTCCATGTGTTGGTGATCAGAGAGGGCAGAGTCCAGTGTCATCAGTGCGTAGCCCCTTGGACCAGTGTCTGGGAGATGCTCCGGTGGTGCCCCATCCCTGCCGTCCATTGCTTTTGCCCCTTTCCACACCATGATTCTCGTCTTCAGGCCCAGTCAGTGTCAGGGGCTATGACCCGGTGCGGGCGCCTTCCAGTCACCGTCGTCCCTGCTCAAGCCTCCGACCCAGATCCCTGTTTTTTGGTGTCTTCGGCACGTAGCCATCCCGCAAAGTAGGGCTCGTGCAGTTCCACTCAGTCAGCACCCAGCGCTCGTTGCCTCAATGGAGTCCAGGAGGACTGACCAACTAGGTATGTGGCTGGCCGCCACTGCCCCCTTCCCGCAGCGCGGAGGCACCTCAGCCCGGCGGTTTTTCCCCCAGGCGCAGGGCAGTAATGGTGGTCTGCTGCGCTCCTGGGCCCTCACAAAGGCCGGCGCCATCTGCGTTCCCGGCTCACATCGGCCCTCACCTCGTGTTGCAGCAGGGGAAGGGAGGGGGGATGGAAGGCAGGCAGAATATCAGGGTTGTCCCCCCCCCCCCCGCGTCTCCACTCTCCTCCGGCAGTCCACCAGGCCTTCGGGCGGGCCGCCGAGCCAGCGCAGCAGCCAGACCCCTCCCGGACCGGCCTCACCTCAAATTTCAGGCCTTCTCTCCGACCTTTCGTCCGTCGCTCGGCCAGAGCCCTCCACCGGCATGCAGGCAGGCACCCACACGTCCGCCTCAGTCTCCGGCGTCGCCGCGGGCAGTAATGCGGGCAGTCACTCCGGAACAGCCGCTAGTCGCCGCGCCGGTCTGCACTCCGCGCTCCGGTCACGTCCACCACTCGAGGTCCCGGCTTGTGACCCGGAGCTAGGCCCCAATCGGCACCCTGCCCGCCGTTCGGCGACCCGGGCTCGTATGGCCTCCGGATTTTCACCGAGTCGTGTAGGGGCTCTGCAGAGGCAGCTCCCGTCCCGTAGTGGCGTATGTCGTCCCCCAGGTATGACTTGCAGGAGTTTTTCCTCCCCGGCGGCACCGGAGCTCTAGCAGACTCTGACCGCCATCATGGCCTGCTAGCCAAGCACCCCCATACAAATGTATCTGTTAATTAAAAAAAATCAAATAGCCTTTAAGGGTGGATTACCGTTGAAGCCTATGAACAGGTATTTTATTTTTGCTGTTGATTAACCCCTCTGATAAACCATGCGGTTAGTCGTGTTGCACTGTGATATTCCTTATTCGTCCCTCTTCGCAGTGGTTGTATATTGGTTTGCCAAATGTAATGTTATAAGCATTTGTAATTTAATGACTGTGCACCTGATGGCTGCCTTGTGGGATAACCGAAGCTCGTTACAGTTGACTTTAGGTTTTCTCTAGAGACAAGCCAATTGTTAAGGCTAAAGAACAGTTTGATACAATGAGAAATGTTATAAATGATTCCATAAATCCGATCGTTTTATTATGAAGGTATTGCACTAGCAGGAGGGATGAATTATTTATTGTGACAAAGGTAAGCTGAAGCTAATGCAAAATAGCTTTCCAAATTGTCCGTTCATTGCAATAAAAAAAAAAAAGAAATAATAAAAATAACAAGCATATGTGGTGGGAGGAGGGCCACTCTCTAGGTGTGATTTGTTATGGGGAGGGAGGGGAGTGCGCCTAGCGCCTCACCTTGATTGATTTCCCCCATCGACCCAAGTGTTTCTACGTAGGTGGTATCTCGTCTCAGTGCAAACGCATGGAGATGATGGACGGAGCACTGAAACTTTTCAGACACTCACCCCCGGTCACAGATCTGGGTTGAATCCATCATCTTCCTTGAGCTCACTTCGCCACTGGTCACAGACCTGGGTTGAATCCATCATCTTCCTTGAGCTCACTTCGCCACTCCAGTTCAGACACAGCTATGTGCAAATCAGCATTGATCCTGTGCCTCATGGGAACAGTCCAGCCCGAACTGCCAAGCCATGTCTTCGCAGGACCGGAAACCAGCATCCTGGGACCGGTTGCGGGCTGACAGCCCTCATCAGCCAGACTATCTTGAATCCAGTGGCAAAGTGAGCAAGGGACCCATGTCTGGGAATACCCTGCCAATTAAGGGTGAACCAAGCAAACGCAAGGAGTTCGGGCTGAACTGTTCCCATTGGGCACAGGGTCAAGACTGATTTGCATTTGGCTGGGTGAATGTATGACATTATTCTGCATTCTGTCCAACAATTTTTCTTTTTGCATTTGTCACCCCGAGTGGTGCGGGTATGCCCAACTTGGGTCCTGTGCTCTCCATGCCACTGGAGTCAAGCTATCATGGCACAGGGTCAAGACTGATTTGCTTATCGCTGGGTTCAAACTGGAATGGTATGGTAAGCAAAAAAACAATGGATTTAGGCCCAGATGTCTGAACTGGGGTGAATGTATGACTTTGTTCTGCATTCTGTCCATCAATTGTTTTATTTATTTATAAATCTTTTTGCATCTCCTCTATCAGTACCACCCATATATGTCCGTCCCTTTCTTTACGCACCACCTGACGCAATTTAGACATGGTCTCTTCTCTTTGAGACCCCCTTTCCATCATAAAATTGTAAAACAATGTGCAAGGAACGGTCACGTCACAAAAGGCCGGTTTTAAGCCCTATAGGGACTGTCACAAACAAATGTCTGTGACAAACCCCCATCAACTTTAGCTGTGGTGCCTGGAGTCCAGTCACAACACTAAGGCTTGCAGTGATTGTGCAGTAATGAACCCAAAGGCCCTACAAAATCGCAATGTGAAACTCTACATCACCAAGCACCAGAAGATTCCATGACTAGACAGCTCAAAGTCCCATCTCGTTCCAGATCCAGAAGTCACTGAGGGTCGGTCCTCGTCTCAATCGAAGTTGTTCAGTAAGTTGAAGAAATAAGCACCTGAAATCTAAACAGGGCTCTTCTCCTTTCCATCACTCTCACTCTCCTGAGATGGTGTTGGGCAGCGCCACACTTATCGATTTCGCTTCTGAAGTCGATCGACGTCTGAGCCTATCTTGCAATTTGTTTCAACACAACCAGAGTGTCCGGGCCTTCTTCCATTCCTAAACAGATCAAAAAGTTGTGGAGGCCCCTTCTGATCCTTGACGACTCCCTCAGGCTCACCTTTGAGCCCCAAGGAGCCAAGAGGCCATCTATCCCGAATATCTCCTGCGGGCTCGCCCTCTGTGCCCACAAAGGGGCACCCTCCATCTTGAGTTCAGACTCCACCTATACCGTGAAGGTTCTTGGTGGTTTCTGGAACTTAACCGCAGATGCCGACTTCGTTAAGGCCGAAAGACTGTGCCAATTGTACTTTGACCTAGTCAGCGTAGAGTTTGAACTTGACTGAGGGCAGGCCCAGCTGCTGTCAAGTTGCCGCTTCATCCATCCGAACCTTCGCAAGAAAGAACACATACTCTGTATTCCCTGTTTGGCATTGTTTTGGACAACAATTTCGGCACAGGCATTAGAGACTGGCCAGCCATACCACTATGAAAATTGGTATGATGCGTTACAAGGGGCTAGTGGTTTGGCTACCTCCCCTAAGTTAGGGTTCCTCTCAGCCCCTGGTCCTGCCACTGAAGAGTGCTTCTTGTGCCACGATAATGCATAGGGCAGCATATGTCGTTTACTTCCAGCTCCCCACCTTGGAGTTCAAGATCAATGGCTTTTACAGCAGTCCTTAAGCCAGGGCAAACCTACATTGAGCCACTCTAAGCTTTTAACAAGGCTCTTATGGATACTTAGTTGGGGTTATGGTCCGAACCCTGGTCTGTCCGCCCTCTAGTTTTCTTCTAGATTCCACTACACCACTGTTGCGGGCAACCTTGCTCCCCTCCTTTTGAAAGTTTGGTGGTTCACGAGTCTGCAAGTAAAACTGACCCAAACACATTCCAAATGACCGCCTCCCCCCCGCCCCCACCACCATTTCAATAGGGAGTCAAATGTGGGAAGACCTTCAGAAAGCGAGTCTTCTCGTTCACCAGTTTGGCATTTCGATCTGTAAAGTAAAGGCCTGCTGAGGTTCTATTCCACCACCGTTTAGGATTCGGTGATTCAAGTGATACCAGGTGCTCCTGAAGTTCTGGCCAGGCTATACAGGATGGTCCTGACTTAGCCAAGTTAACAATTCGTTGTGTCTTGAACACCACCAATTCCATTTGAAGGGCCATTGGCACCAGTGTTTCATTCACCACCGTACTTCGTTATAGGCTACCAGTTTTTCAGGTGATGTCCACCCATTCCTCATGGACATGTTTGGGACTCTCCTGTTTGGGGGACAAGGCAGATTCTGCTCTCTGGTGGTTCAAGGAAAGGAGGGCCATGGCACCCTTCCTGGGCTTATCTGCTGCACCTCACCAGCCACATCAGCCATACTGCTTCTTTGGCAGGGGTGCCAGTCCAAACTCCACAAGGTGATGAGCAGTTTCGGCTGTGGTGCCCATGGCCCTCAAGGTTGATGGGCCGCCCAACTTGCCCCCCCCCCCCCCCCTACAGCTGCACCTGCCAAACCCCTTTAGTGTGGCCTTTGCAAAGCACAGCCACCTTGTGGGAGGCAGGTTCCGACTATTCTTTCTGGGTTGGCAGGCCATAACAGTGGATAGGTGGGTCCTGCAAATTGTCTGGTAGGGATATGCCCTACCTTCCATTCTCTCACCACCCCTCCTTCCACCGCCCCAGCCACCCCCCAGCGACTGCCAGAGGATCATCTCTCCATTTTGCAACAGGAAGTGCAAGCCCTTTTGGTTAAAGGGGGCTATTAAGTAGTAGGATGCAGTGGTTGTTCCTGCTACTTTCTGGTGCCCCAAAAGAATAGAGGACTTTGCCTTATTTTAGACCTGCACCTTCTCAATGCCTTCTTTCGCCAGATGCCTATTTCCAGTTACCAGTTCTGGTTGCCCATCGGCGCTACCTGCGATTGGGTTGGGACAGGACCATTTTCAGTTCACTGTGCTTCCCTTCGGTCTCACCAGTAACCCTGAGTTCGCGAAAGTGATGGTGGTGGTGGCAGCACATCTTTTAAAGGTCCGGATACCCAGTCTTCCCCTACCTCAGCCACTGGCTGCTAAAAGTAGGCTCTCTCCAGGCAGTCGTCCACCACCTTCAGAATATGGAGAACTTCAGTCATGTTTAGGGTTCACTATCAATGCCCCGAAGTCACACCCGACTCCTCAGACATTTCCCTTCATCTGAGCCATTCTGGGCACAGTTCATTTTCGTGCATTACCCTGGGAAAGAGAATCCAGGACAATTCGACTATGATCCTGGTTTTTCATCATCTGTCCTAGATTTCAGTGAGGAGCACTCCTGTGGTAGATGATGGCCTTCTGCATCCTGCTCGTCAAGAATGCCAAGTGGCATATGTTGACTCTGCAGTAGGATCTGTAGACTCTGTGGGCCCAACATCAAATGGCCAAGCTCTTCATTGACATGAACGTGAAATGTAACTGAATTAAAAGTAAGTGCATAGCAAACCTGGTATGACTAACAGTTTAGTCATCTGACCACATTGGAATTTGGGAGGAGACTACAAAGTATCTGCAGTGGTGGTGAATGGAACACAATTAGGTAAGTGGCTGACCCTTCTTCCCCAGCTATAGGTGGCAGTGGTGATAAATACATTGCTTCTGGGCTGGGTGCCATCTGGGAGAGGGAGTTCAGAAGATTCTGTAGTTCGATAGTCTTGCTCCATATCAAACTTATGGAGCTAAGGGCCATCATTTTGCTGTTGCAAGCCTTCCTTCCGTCCCTAAAGTAGAGGCTGGTACAGGTGCTTATGAACAACACCACTTCAATGTTGTACTGCAACTAGAAGCGTGGACCTTGTGCCAGGGGGCTCAGCTTCTGGAAACTGCTGGACTGCCGAGGAAGTTTCCTGGTGGTGAACCATCTGGCAGGATCATTGAATGCCAGGTTGGAGGAACTCCTCCTTCGCACCTAGCCAATCGCGAGTGGCAGTTTCACCTTGAGGTGGCATAAGGTCTCTTCTGCGAAGGGTGAAAACTTTGGCTCAATCTGTTCGCTACCACCAAGAACATGCACTGCCAGCATTTCTGCGCATTGGAGTTTCCAAAGCGTTTCCCACCCTGAGACACGTTCCGCCTTGATTGGAACTCAAGACTCTTGTATACCTTTCTCCCAATAAATCACCTGCCTCAAGTTCTCAAGCAGGCTGGGCCCAAGTTATGCTAGTGGCCTCTGATTGGGCACGGAGTATGGTATCAAGAACTCCTGGGCTTAAGCAGCAGTCCTCCAATCAACCTGCCATTCTTGGAGGATCCACTGTTGCAGCAGCAGCAGGACAGGCTTCTGGCTTTGTTTTGTCCCTTGCCCAACGAGACTCTGGGCACAGTTTTAAGGTACCTTTAGGCGCATCCAGCTATTTTGCACTTTCCAGATCTGCCCTCTCTGTTTAAATCCTCACTTGTTATGCGCTTTTTTAAAGTTTTACGACATTAGGTTCCTCAGTCTCCCTCTGTCGTGCCACAGTGGGATATTTATACGGTCCTTCTGTTTCTGATGTGCACTAGCTTTGAGCCGCTTCACAGCGGCTCCTTGCCACTTGTAACCCTCATGATAGTGTTCCTCATTGCTATGCCAGTGTGGCATGTGAGTGAGCTTTAAGCTCTGATACCAAGCACTGTATGCCACCTTTTTTCCAGTCAAGCTGCTTTGGCAGACTGGCCTCCTTCTTGCCTAAAATTGTGATGTCCTTCCGTTTCTGTGAGACCATCTACTTGTTGTTCTATGCTCTGCATCACCTATGTAAGGAAGGGGAGGAACCCCAGCGCTTGGAAAGTGCTGAGCTTTCCGAGTTTGTACCAAAGAACACTGGATGTATGATCAGCTCTTTGTGAGGTTCTTGAGCGTAAAAATGGCAAGGCTGCGCAGAAGAGACCCAACTCTCACTGGATAGTGCTATGCATTGGCTAAAAAGCTGCTTCCAGAAGGACTGCATACACATTCTAACAGGGCCAAACCTGCTACCACTATGTTGGTATGCAGACTCCTTGTCCTGGACATTTGCAGGGCATCTACGTGGGCGTGTCTCCATATGTTCACAAAGTATTATTGCCTGAACAGTCAGGTTCACTGGAGAGGCATTTTGCATGCCCAGTCCTGCAGAACTTTCTGGTTTGAGTCCATCGATTGACCCACTTTCACATCGCTGCTACTTTGTTTTTTGCTAATCCTTCCTGCCCATCTCATCCTCCCGCCCATCTCATCCTCCCCGTTCTGTGGTAGGAGTGTATCAATTCAGAAGATCCCAAGTCTAGTAATCTGCACAATAGTCACACCAATTTTATTTTGTGGCCTGTGCGAATTGTTTCGGACAGTCTCGAAAGTAGCTGATGTCTGCGTGCGGGAGTGCCGCTTATATAGGCTCTGCACAGGACTTCCGGAGTTGAACAGTGTTAGTGAGGTGCCTCATGTATCCATCTAGCAGCATGCTGGGGTACTGCAAAAAAGTGTTCAGATTCCGTTGTGACGCCTAGGGGAATATTGAAAAGGTAAAGAATCTGCAGCTAGATGGACTAAATCAGAAAGAGCAGTTCCGAAGGTAAGCAACTTGTTAATTTTTTCATTTTGTCTCATTTTATTCTTTTCATTTATCTTGATGTTCTTGTTGAGGCAGTTTTTTTTTTTTTCATGCGTGCAAGGATGAATTATACCACCAATGACAGAAGAGTCGCTATAAGTCATAAGCCAGAAGTATTGACATTTCCTATTCTTGTTAGTATTTGTGATTACATCACCGCCAAGTTTTGACAAACTTACATTTTTTTATTTTCTGCTATCGTGTCTGTGTGTTTTCAAATTTTAGGAACTGTTATTCGCAAAGGCTCGGCTCAACAATGTTATGCTAAGTTTTGTTTGACAAACACAATGTTACAAGGCTAGTGTATTAAGTTAACACTTTAAACCACATAGGTACATCCCGATGAAGGGCTCTCTGTGGTCCTTAGAGCTATTGTAATATGAACGGATCTCTGATCTTAAAAATTAACATATTAACCACCTTTGAGTTTTTGTTGTCCAAAAATGTTACTGCTTAAAACAATGCATTAAGAACAAACTCCATGCCTAGCTGGCAGAAGCTTCCTGTGCTCTGATGGATACTAGGTCCCCCTAGAGGGTCGTTTCGAGACCATGTGTTTTTCCGTTTTTAGGTCTCGCCTGGAATTAGCATCCGAAGGATGCGTCCAGGCTGGAGACTTATAGATGTTGGTCTCGGGGGAATGAGGGACAAAAGGGTGTTACGAGCTTTTCTCCAGGATTTGGGTGCCCGAACGCGCACGTCGGCTCCGTCCACGCGTGCGCACACAGCCAGCCACCACACAGACTGAAACACACGCGCGCTGGTTACTTTCACTTTCCATCCCCCCCACCAGTCATCGGCTCTTTTTACACACGCACGCATGCATGCATACATACATACATACACACACACACACACACAACACACAACACACAACACACAACACACAACACACACACACACACACACACACACACACACATCCCCCCCCTCCTCACACCCCACTCACCGAGTTCTTTTCGTGTGTCCCTCTCTCCCTCGGCAAGCAGCGGGGTCATCCTCCGCAGCAGGCGGGGCTCTCCACGAGCACGGGAGCCCCGCTAGCTGACACGCAAATCTTCCGGCTGACGGGCACAGGAGCGCCTCAGCACAGGAGCGCGGGGTAGGCTCCCGTCTGCTTCCTGTCTTTTTGCGGCCCCGCCCCTGTCCCAACACAGGTTGCCTGGCTTCCTGTTCAAGCCGGGCTGCGGATCTTGTTTCCCAACCTGTAAGGTTCGATTCCAAGTAGCAGTGCATACAGAGCAAACATTGCAACATTTTTCATTAGGAAAGCGTAAGATTTTTAAAAATAATTGTGCAAATGCATTTTCCCCCTTGACTTATGTTAAAACAGGCAGTTTCAGGCGGGGGCCATTAAAATCATGTTTGGGGGACGGAGGGTGTGTTGTGTTTAAGGGAGTGTACCGTCTGGATAGGGCCCGGTGGCATGCTTGTATATATAGCTTTAGTCAAGTCTGTGTTGCCAAAAGCTTCCATATATCTGTATGTGCACAGGTTTGTGTGAAATTAATTGTGGCTTTCCTGATTGTGCCAATATATTCTACGTAGCACAGGGAAAGGCCGTAGTATTGTTCAGCATTGGGGTAATAGGTCAACAAACCAAATAGATGCTGGTCTGTTGGGACCGCACCCACCGCACAGGGACTACAACATTAATTAAGGCGTTGTACTATTTGTTAACACTCTTCTCCACACACCACGCACCACAGGTCAGGGCTGCCCGTGCATGCACCCCCCCACACCCCTCCCACTTGTTTACTTTACCCCGGGCTTTTTTTTTTCAGTGCTCTTTATTGCCTCATGTCCCTGCGTACTATGTTCTCCCCTTTCTCCTTTATAAAACATCAATTAAATAAAGAAATAGTGTCTCTATGGCCGTCTCCTCCTGGCTCTACTGTCCGGATCTTCCAGTGTCTCCACAGGCACCGCACCGCCTAGTCTATCCAGGACGTCTACCAATAACCCCTCCCTGGACTTCTAAATGTCTTCCATGGTCCTTGTCTTCCAATGTCAGTGTCTCCCCAGATTATTAACCAAACCGTACACTGCATAAAGCTCAGAGCTTCAAAGTTTTTGTGAGTTGCTCATTCACTCCAAGTTTTTGCTTTACTTTCAGGGACCTCTAGACGGTTAAAATGATTATAAAATTTGGACTACAACTTCCAGAATGCAAAGCAAAAATAAAACTGGACTTGGGGAACTTGACAGCACGTTCACAAAGCCCATAACCAAACACCCCTAGCACAGTTTCACATATGTTAACATGCACAACTGCCCCACTCCAAGTCCAACTCCACGATTTATTCACACTTGTCAATTCCAACAAGCATTGGCATAGCCAATAGGTCTTGTTTTTGTGGAGCGGGGGATTAAGTGAGTTTCCCAGAAACACAGGAAGTTGACCAGGAGCTCAGATGGACCTCCCCCAAGCCACGAAGGTTAAAAGGTAAGCTTTAGTATAGATGTGCTTCTCATGTAAATCACTTTTATGCTTGTTGACCATGTTGACAAAGGAACTCCAGCAACAGTACTGCCTTCTGTACGAAATGCTGGAAAACGTGGCATGTTTTGTAATGCTTACTGACAGTGTTGTCAAAGGAAAACAAGAAGAAGTAGTACGTACTGCCTTCTATATGAAACACTGGAAAACGCAGCATGAGTTAAGTAGCTTAGAGCCAGGGTGACCATATATCATTTATTTTACAAGGACAAACCGTTGTAAGTTATTTCTAATAAAACAGCATTTGCTTTGATAGCGTGGTTGTGAGAAAGACAAGGCATAGGTGTCACATTTGGGAAATTTAAAACTATTGGCATTGTAAATGACAAAGCTATTAATTTCGCTATTTTCAAAACCAACACATAAATAAAACATTTGTCATTTACAATACCAATAGCTCAAACTTTCCTAATGCGAGACCTATTGCATTGCAAATGCTTGTTTAGGTCGTGGCCAACGAGACAGCACAGCTGTCTGTTTTGCTAAAGACATCTTGGAGACATTCAGAAAGCTTCCCTGGGAGTGCATTCCGCCTGTGGGTGACCACTGGCTTTGTGGTTTGTAACTCACGCTTTCTCTTTGCTTGTTTTTATTTCTTTTAGGCTGTCCAGGTTCAGTGAGCCACTGCCATGGAGCAAAGTCTTTTCACTCTACCTCGTTTTGTATTCTTCCCCGAATGCTCCTTTCTGTAAACAGGCCGGTAACTATTGTTCTCATCTTGTCACATTTGCTGTGCATTCAAAGACAGAGGTCAAATGTCCAGCTCTGTCTTCTTGGGGAGCTTGGTGTTTACTTTTCATTCTCGGACTTCAGAATGAGAGGATTTATGTGACAATCTTGCTGGATACTGAGAATATAGAAAGTGGATTTATTTCTAGCACAACATTTAAATCAACTGTGCAAGTATTCTATAATCAGAAATAGCAAAGCGCAAATGAAGCAAATTTTTGGTTCATTCTTAAGTATGTTGGAAACAAATAATGTATTATGATCAAAAGAAATCAATATACTAGGGGGATACCATTTCCACACAGTGTTGGTGCATTGTGTAGTTTTATTAGAAAAAACATACATCTGTGCAAATGTAATGGTCATTTCATTTGAAAATGTGTTCTCTGTAATGGCAGTGTGCTACAACACCATGCATAGTCCACTCTACTTCCTGCTGCTCTGTGGCCCTGCCCGCTGCTCTGCGGCACCCTATTCTACAGCACTGTACTCTACTCAGCAGCACTGTTCTCTTCAGCACTCTATTGTACGCCATGCTATTCTGCAGCACTCTACTGTTCACCACGCTACTCTACTCTATGCCACACAGCACAACTCTACACCACAGCACTCTACATCACTGTATGCCATTACTCTCCCACTAAGGCACTCGGCTCTATTCCTACTGCACTCTGCTCTATCCCTAAGGCACAAACTCTAAGCCACTCTATTCTGCTATGCACCACTCTAATCTATGCCACTGCATTCTGTGCCACTGAATTCTGTGCTGCTGCACTCTACTCCGCTATTCTGATAGAGACTTCTCGCCTCAGATTCCTTACCTTAGTTGTTTTCCACAAGTATCAGAATGGATCCAGAATTTTTTCGTGAGCAGTACCTCTGGGTGCCGGTAGATGGTGTTGTTTGGCTCTACGCTGTCATCCACGCTGGAAGTGACGTGTGTGGTGTCTAAGTGCCACACCAGCACACTGATGTCAGTTTTATTTATTTCTGCACCATTCCATGTAGATCCAGCGAGTGCTACCCCAGTTGCATTTTGAATGACCTTTTTCAACATTATGTTGAAGGTTTTTTGGTCTTCACCTGGTGGGCTGGGCTGTCCACTCGGAAAGCTGGCTTCAAGCTCTGCTGCGCCCATCACAGACAATATTGGTGATGGACCTGCATCTTGTTAGGCTCTGGTGCCTCGAGCGCAACCACGATGCTAAGATCTGCTTTGACTGCTGCACCATGCACCTCAAGGCCTTGGAGTGGTTCCTCAAGCTCCTTCCCGCTCGATGTGCAACACCACGATGGTCTTGATTCCAGTCGAGAGGATGGTCCTGTGATCGGTCACGGAGCCCTCTATCTTTGTCAAAGTTGCTGAGGCGTTAGAGTAAGTCCCACAAGAAGAAAAAGAGTAAGAAGTCTAAGAGGCCTACAACTTCACCCTGTCCGTCAAAGTCATCTGAGACGGAGTGTCGTCATTCAAGGCCTGCCTCCGCGGGTAAACCTGCTCCGGCTCTGCGCATCCCTGAGTATCTGGGATCTTGAGCGACCCACACCCAACTGTACAAATTTTATGAGGCCACGCACATCATTTGGGCGACACATCCCTACTGGCCTGCCGGCGGGCCCCGAGGGTATAGAAGTTGCCCCTACTGATGGATCCGGACCGACGCTGGTTGTACCACCTCGACCTTGCTCCCCCATCCCCTCTAACCCGCCCTCACCAGACATCAGCCCCAAGTAGACTCTCTCTTTGCTGCTGTCCCCATTCTCATATGACACTCAATCTAAGGGGTGCCCAACGCAGACTCCGACGCCGACTGGAGCATTGCCCTCCACACCCCAGCCTGAGATCTATTCCTACGGGCTAGGACTCGGGGAAGATTGGAAGAGAACACTGGGCCCTGGGGAATGCCAGCACTTAGACCTCAGCATAGACTGGTGTGAAGAATTGGCTATGCCACTGGACTGGACACCTCCCCAGATACTGGCATGGTCCCTCTTCCCTCCCTGGCTATGATGGAAGGAGCTTCTTTTGCTATGATGGTGAGAAGGGTGGAGAGAAGGCCAAGACCTTCGCGTGCCCTCTGTGGCAGTCAAAACTAACATCTTGACAGAGGTGCTTATCCCAGGAGTGAACACCCTCCGAACCACTTATTCCATTTAATGAAGTCCTTATGGATGTCCTGCTTGTGACCTGGTCCAAGACTTGCACTGGGAATGGTGTGAACCGGATAATTGCCTGCCATCTCCCTGCCCCAGGGGACCCCAATTTCCTTGTGCAACACCCTACCCTAAAGTTCTTGGTGGTCGCATTCCTGTCTGCTTTATTCACAAGTCGTACCTTCAAAATCACAACGACGGACTATAAGTATTGCACCTCACTTCTTGTTCCTCCAAATCAGTGACCCGTGCACTGCAACTCCTGTACCCACTGTTTGGTACAACTTTCCAGCAGAAATATAATCTAGAAAATCAAAATGGAATGGTGCTCTGGGAAAACAATCTCCTTCCAATAATCATTCAGATGGTAATTCGAAATATTCCTTTTTAGGTCTCACCTACGCAGCGCGCATGCGCTGCATAGGAGACCTTTAGCCGTCATACAGCTCTTTTTCCAAGCACATACTTGTGCTTGTGGCGGCATACAGCTTGCAGGAGTGCGCAGCGGCGCGCCACAAGCACAAGTGTGTGCTTTGAAAAAGACAGCTGCTGCTTGGCGCGCGTGAGCACTCTCCCCACCCCTCCCACTTGTTGACTTCATTGTCCCCTCGTTGATTGCTCAGTATCTCCCATTATCCGCTTCACTCCCTTTCACCCTTTTTTGTCTTTTTCATTCGCTCGTCTTTCTCCACACTCTTGCCTTCACACTCTATTGATCCCTCTTCATCACCAACTTGTTCCTTCCCTCCCAGTGACCGATTCTCTTTTTCTCTCTTCCCTTTACCCTCTCGCCATCTTTCACTACATCTCGTCCATTTCGTTTTCTCTTTCGGGCTCCTTCACTCCCTCCTTTCTGTCTTTCTGTCTGTCTTTCTGTCTGTCTTTCTGTCTTTCTGTCTGTCTGTCTTTCTGTCTTTCTGTCTGTCTGTCTTTCTGTCTGTCTGTCTTTCTGTCTGTCTGTCTGTCTGTCTGTCTGTCTGTCTGTCTTTCTGTCTTTCTGTCTTTCTGTCTTTCTGTCTTTCTGTCTTTCTGTCTTTCTGTCTGTCTGTCTTTCTGTCTGTCTTTCTGTCTGTCTTTCTGTCGGTCTTTCTGTCGGTCTTTCTGTCGGTCTGTCTGTCTGTCTGTCATATTTCCTATGCCTCCCATCTGACTCCTGCATGTAGCTGCCTTAAGTGCAGTTTGTCCAATTTTCCCCTTCGTGCTCTCTAAGTTCCTTTCATCTTTTCTCTCATTTGTTATTCAGAACCTCCCCCTGGTCTCCCTTTCACTTTGTACCAACCTTCGCACCCCTCTCTCCTTTGCTTACATTTCACACTCCCTCCCAGTAGTTCCTATCATATTATTTCCCTCCCTTCTTCCTTTTCAAGTTATTTCCATCCCTTTTTTCAAACTGCTGTGCCCCGTCCCTTTTTTTAGTGTCCATCATGCTCTCCTCATTCTTTGATGTGTGATCTTCGCCCACCCTGTTTCTCCCCTGTGTGTCCTCACTCCTATTGGGCCTCTCCTCTATGCTTCCAGTTCTTCCTTTTTCTCCCCCTCCCCAACAGCTGCACTCTTAATCCCTGTCTGCCTGACCCCATGACTCTGCATACTTTAGGGGAAGAGAGGGGTAAAGAACTAGCGATCAAGCTCCTTTACCTCATCGGACAGAGCCAGCTTTCATAGGAAAAAATATGCTTTCTAATCCTACGCATTTTTACCCACTCTACCTGACATGCGCTCAGGGCCCGCCACGCCAATGAAAAGCGCAGCTTCTTCCCTCACATGAAAAATCGTCGCCACCAGCAATTTTCAAAATAGGTTTTCCTTTTCTCCACATATGCGTGTATTTGATTATCAAGCGAGCCTTTCAGTGTACTTGCTTTTTCTGACGAACGAGTAAACCTGGCAGCTATTGCAGTTTCCATCCACAATTCATACTCTCTCAAGATCTGGGTTCACTTCGACTCTAACCTCTTCATCCCACTCTCCGATCTAATGTGTACAATAACCTGCAGATTCCTGCGCACCACCCTGCCCCTCAACGCATCAAGAGCCACCCACAGCTTTGTTTCCGTCCACGCTTGATCCAGATCCCCATTCTGCACTTTCGACCCTGCCACTGAAAGACGGTACTTGTGATATTTATTTCTTCAAATCAAGGTGCTCCTAAGCTATGCGCATGTGCGTAACAACTTGAGGGGGGGCCCCTGTAAGGTAAATGGAGGGGCCCCCTTCGGATTTAATCCAGAGCTCTTATGCCGGAGTACTGTGCTGAGGGGGCTCCCTGCAGCTCACCCCCTGCCCTCCCAAATCCCTCCCCTCCCCACCCTAGGACTGCGGGACCTGTGTGGCTATACGCAGCTGCTGTGTACTACCTCATAGTCGCAGCACCAGTTGTTTTACAGTGGAGAAATAGATAAACACTGAGTGCTCCTAACATTCATATAACTTGTGTTCTATTTAAGGCATTACTTTGAGATATTTTAATTAAACTTTCCAGCTTGGGGAAAATAATGCTAACTCTAACAGGAATGTTTGATCATCTGGGAGAAAACATGAATGTTCTAGTTGCTGCCCTGGTTACAGCTCTCATGAACTCCGGGGCATTCAAAATTCCCAGCGTTAATTAGTCTGATATATAACTGAACATACGTGTTAACTGAAGGGTAAGTGTAGGGTGTAATTCTCAGAAAGGATACGCCTGCTTTTTTTTCTACCCTCTTTGCTTAACCCATTCCGCGATGACAGGTGGTGCGTGTATGGTAATGTTGCAGTAAACCGTATAAGGAACATTTCTGTTGATTGTTTTCCCTTGGAAATTTGATATTCTAACAATTGCCACCTTCAGCTGCAGGACTTTTTCCTTGAACCTCTACCTGGATTTTGGACCACGAAGGAGTGGAATAAACTACTTTCACTATATTTGGGCATGAAGAAGGAGACACCTGTCAATGAAAGAAATAGCTTTTCAGGCGCTGCACTTCGAGAAGCTTACAAAAGATCTAATCCGACAGGCTCTCTTTATTTATTTAATGCCTCCTTCCTCACCACCTCCATAAAGGAGGATTTTGTTTGCCTTGAAAAAATACCTGGTCATCAGGGAATGAGTCTTTAAGGAATACTCCTGTCTATCTCGTATATTAAAGAATCAAGCATACAAGATTCTAGAGAGACCTTAGGATGAACAGAAATATATGAAACATTAGTCATTAGCCAAAGTGATTTCTGGATGGTATGCCCTCCACTTCCACAGAACCCTAGAGCTCCTTTCAGAAAACATCAGTAGTTCATTAATACCTTAGCTGCCCTTGTTGACAAGTAACTCATTGACCGATTTCTCCTTGTAAAAATAATGGTTCTCCCGTTTTATAGTCTTTTTGACCTCCTGTCCACCTTTCCATCATAAAGATTTTGTTGATGCCTAAGGGCAGGGGCATCATCAACCCTCCACTTTAACAGTGGGGTCAGTGGCAGCTGGCATCTATGGGGCAGGGGGCTGGTCACGTGTCAAAATACTATATAAAACCAGCATTGGCATAGTCAATAGGTCTCGCCTTTGGGACCTGATCAGTATTTAGTTATGCAGCACAATTTCCTTGGTGCAACAACATCAACTGTTGCATGGCTAAACACTTATAAGGTACCAAAGGTGAGACCTATTGGCTATGCCAATGCTTGTTATTTCTTTCTTTCTTAGTTGAATATCTGTGTCTTCACAAAAACTCCTTATGAAGTTCAAAAACTGATAATTTGAACGAAAATGCTTTAGCTGGATAGTTTTTGTATACTTGTGGATTTTTTTGTGAAGACTCATATATATATAACTAAAAAGGAATATTTATAATGACCATCTGAATGATTATTGGAAAGATTGTTTTCCCAGTGCACCATTCCATTTTGATTTTTGACTGTCTGCTTAATTATCAAAAAACTCCATCAGTACAAGAACTAACCTTTCGGCCGGGCCTAATGTGGGTAATATCCATCAATGCTCTCGCACCTTTCCCGACCGAGCGGCAGAGCAGGTCACGGCAAAAAGTACAACCTGGGCGCCCTTTGCACACCAGCAGGCTGCCTGCCAACCAACAGAGTAGGCATTCCAGAATCTCCCACTCATTTCAGCCTGCGCTTTCTACCTGCAAAACTGCAATGCCACCTAACAAGGAGTGTTAGCGCACTCTAATTCTGCCACTTTTACCTTAGGCTGCACCAGTTCACTGAAAGCCACTATGCCCCCAGGCAGGCCCTCACCATGATCCCTTCTGCAACATGCATGACACAGTACAGCCTAAAAGACGGAGTGTGAAATCCAGCAATGGCGTACTCGCACACTATCAACTAAGCCCTCCACCTTCTTGCACCTTTTTTCATCACACTGGGATGCAGTTGTTCATCATATAAAGTGGCGCTGTGAAAATGTCTTTAAACGTAGGGGACTAGGTGACTGTTATAACTCCCCCTCACCCTTTTCCTACACACTAGAGGTCAATTAATGCTGCAAGTGCCTCGCAAGTCAGTTCGCCTCTGCCCATAGGCGACAGATAACCCCCCTCTCTTCTCATATGACTACTTCAATGTAGAAGTTGGAATGATTCATCTTGGGATCTGTTCACAATGTGAAGTACTCTGACAGGTCGTTCCGAGATAGAAATTGGGCACAAAGACCGGCCTGGCTGTACCAGGGACATATAGAAACCAGGGATTGTCTTTCTGCAGTATGGGAATGGTGACTTTAGGAATGAGGACTTTGGTTCAGTTCTAGTTCCTTTGTATTTGAAGAGATGTTCGTTTTCATAGCGGAGTTCACACTAGAAACCGGTGGCAATGGTAACAGAAGAATGGTTAGCACCTCCATAGTGTGTGCAATTATTAGATAGCTAATGTAAAAGCATGCTCAATTAAAACACTGTGCCACCAAAGCAGTGTTACTCTGTATAGGGAAAATAACTTTTCCATATACTTACATAATCATAATTACAATACAGCCTTATGCGAAATGCTCCCTGTTTCCTTCGAGAAGTCCTGATGGAAACAGGGACCACCTTGCATACGGGCTGCCCCGCACCTACTATGGACACCGCACTCTTTAAATGAAATTTTAGGATCGTAGTCTTGTTTATCATAACTAGTATCTCAGACCCTAGCTTGTGTAAGTGTGACGCTCGCATTTGAGAGACAACATTTGTACTTGGAATTTTATCCGCTGCACCCAGGATAATTTTGAAGCTTTTGCTGTCTCAAATCAGACTCATCGTTGCAGTTTGAGCTTTGAGAAAGTCGTCTACACGACGAAACACGTATCGGCTGCCTCCATCGACGCTGCAACTGCATGTCAATTTATCGAATTTTGTACTCGCATCTGGACTATATTATTCTGTCCACCTGTTTTCCTTGGTGTATTATTGAAATTAAATTTAGTCAGTTTGAATACCTTGGTGATGTGCTCTGTATTGTAATTCTGATAGCTAAGTTGACCAAAACCCCCTTTTTCTCTGCATAACATAAACCAATTTGGATTATGTCCTGTTACTGGTTTCCTCCACCATTTTTAGCTGGTGGAGTTTGAACATGCATGGCTCTTGCTCCAAATGTCTGCTGTCATTTGTGTTTATCGGGTAACCTTGGTGTATTTTGCCTAACGCGATTTTCGTCAGCCTATTGTTAGCTTTGTTGCTGGACTGGACTCGTTCTTATTCCATGGGTAAATTGTATGCACTACGTTTCAGTTTTCTGTGCCTGCCCTGTTTGGATCACACCTTTTTAAAGTGCACCTCTTAATCTTATTTATTTTCGTCCGTCTTTAGTATCCGCTACCTGCCCTCGAGAAATTTCTAGGACCTTCACAAAAAAATGTAAGGCGAGTAAGTAAGCCACATTTTTTCCCCCCCAAAGACCGTCGTTCTGTTTAACTAATTTTTTTTTTTTTTCACAGGCCACTTTGGATAGTCAATGCCGCTGTTGTCTGTGTTAGGTCTGAAGTGTAACCTAGCACATTACTTGGCATTTATTACTTCGGGGTTGTTTTGTCTCTATTTTTCTCTTTTTAGTAAATACCTTTTAATGAGATCGTTTTTGTCCTCTGTACGCCACTTTTCCTTCACCCTTTTTGGTCTGGTGTTTCCCCATTTTTTCTTAAAAGGGGAAAAACAAACCATCCATAGTGCCCCAGCACCCAGGATAATGTGCTTCATGGCTGCACACTTCTAAGATCTAAAAGGCGAGATTATGCCAATGCTTGTTACTCTATGAGCTGGAATGCTGAGGTTATGTGAACACTGAGGGCAGGCAGCGACCAGGGGCATTTTATAGCTTTCTCGCGGCCGGAGGGTTGTAATGTTTACCCATGGTTAACTGGAGTCTTGCCTGGGAAGGGGCATTGAACATGCTGAGGCCACGGGAATGCGTCACTGGTCCGGTTGGGTGGGCAGACATGTGAACCTCTCTTGATGCATTGCTGTTTCCAAGACATGGGAATCCTCCCTTGATGCTGTCGTATGCAAACACGCTCACGATTTATGTTCGGGAACCGGATATGCGTGTTGTGGGGGGGGGGGGGGACTTCCTGGTGGGAGAAGTCAAGCTTTTGAACGTCAGTCAACTTATTTAGTGCAAAGAGGAAGTTGTATTTAGTTTCATTATGGAGAAGGGCAGTGGAGATGGAGCTTTCACACGTGAGTTTTGTCAGTGATGTATCTTTTAGTTGGAAACTGCAAGATGATGTGAAAAGCCGGGCGGTGATGTGCCGGACCTACTACTTTCCTGTGTAGCCACTTTGTGGGTCTTAAGTAAACGCAGCCCCCTGCCTGCTGGTTTGTTCTGTGAGGTTGCTGGCGTTAGGGTCGTCGTAGTGTGAAACTCACCTCGACCACAACATTTTCTTCCAGAATTTCATTTTCCCAAAGTGAGGGTTTATATGTTCACATTTGTGAGTACTGTTTTCGCCTGCCAGATGCAATGCAAATTGAGTGAGCACGGTGGGGAACAGGGGTGGGAGAACAAGTTTGGGTTGACAGAAAGGTCTTAAGTTTTGAAGGATCTGTCACGCTTGTGTTATGAATAGTACAGGGAAAGAGGCACTGGTCGTATTAGATACAGGCCCGCAAACCAGAAGACACTAAAGGAATTGGTCTGGTTTTAGGCTTCACTTTATTACTCTCTCCACACTATGAATATACTGATTTTGTCAGCCTCAGTACTGAACATTGAAAAAATAGCCGAGACAAGACTGAGTTGGTAAGAAAAATAAAAGAAATTGGAAACCGTAGAGGTTGAGGGTGCTATGAGGCATTAGCCCCTGGGAAACGTTAGAATAGACTGTGTATTTTCACTCATACTGTAGGATAAATTGATCACAGGCGCTAATCCGAGAAATTCACTGACGCCTTTCCTACCCTCCCCTGTATTTTTTTATATTGTCTAATTTTAAAAAATGGCATGTGTATCATGTGGCATGTATATCGCGATAATCATGATAATTAAACGCTAACCACTTTGCCGTGAATGTTTCCTAATGAGAGCTGGCCCCGGTGGCTCATGCGTTCTGTAACCTCATTTCCACATAGCGCCAGCGTAGATGTTGCACTGCCTGCGCATGGTTTGTTTGAGTGATGACAAAGCCTACCGATAAATGTGGCTTTTTGTTTGAGTGTACCCCGACTCTTGATGTCATTTAACTTCTCACAACTCTGGAAGCTCCCAAGCACCGCCATACTTGGCCCTTAAGGCAGTTTTGGTTAATACAAGAAAAGCAATGGAACGGATAGCTAGTAGTGGTTTTGAAAAATAATAGTACAAAGGTTGGTTTGTTGAATGCAATCCTCAGATGCGATTTTGTTTACTTCATTTAAAATGCCTACTAATTCTAGGCAACGAAAATGTTCGATGAGAAGAGAATTGTGAGTTCTTGTATGGATTACACAGTTGCATGTTTGTTTCTCCAGTCATTGGTGCTTAGTGGGTGCTGCCCAATCTCAGCCTCTGTTGGTGTGGTTTGCTTGGTCTCTTAGAGACTGCTCTGAAATCCTCCTTTGTTTACAGGAGCATGTCTGACTCCTACTGGATGCCGATTGCAAACTCATAAAGCGCCGGCAGGGAGGTGAGGGGGGTGTCGATTTGCCTATTGTTTCAGACTATTTCACGTTTTCAGTTTTTTTCCTACTTTGCATGTCTCTTTGCCTAATATGTTTCGTTAGGTTAAACATGCCAAAATGGATCAGGAGAATACAGAGTACAGTGGTCGTGTGATAATTCTCACACAACTCAGAAAAACATTTGTTTGCAAAGGAAATGGAATTTAATCACCAGCCTGTAATTAAATATTTTTTTTTTTGCTTAATTCTTTTTATTGGGCAATACTGAAGGTAAGTTCACATGAAACGGACCACGCAGTGTCCACTTCAGATGTTAAATAGTGCATTGACTTTACAAAGGTTAACAAAGACGGGTACAATCCAGCCCCCTACCCTGAAAGAGATAGTCAAAGAAAAGAAAGAAGATTCAGAGAGAGCCACCGTCCCCCGGTCCATTCTGTCTATGCAGTGTCGTATTAAGCGTAGGGTAGTTCAGGAAGCTAAGTCTTGTGTGGAGGGATCTGGTGCATTAAGGTGTAGGAGACGTGAGTATCTCGGGGAGGATAGTTCCCTAAAGTCTTGCGCTAGCATAGCGAGGAATGGCTGCCCTAGATCACTGAAAGAGGAGCCTTTCTCGGCCAAGGTAAGGGAGATCTTTTCCATGCCTATTAGATGCCACAGTCGCTGATACCACCCAGTGTGTGCGGGAGTGCGAGGTGTTCTCCAATGGATTAATATATTCTGGAAGGCTGTGTCTAGGGCTATGGCTATCTGCTTCCCTCGCCTGGATTTCAGTGGATAGGTAAGCGGGTTTGGCACCCCTAAGAGGACATATTCAGGGAGTCTAGGAATTTCTGTATCGAAGTGTTTGTCGACTTCGTCGAGTATGTGCTTCCAGTAATTCTGGAGGTGTTCGCAGTCCCACAGGAGGTGAACCAGTGTGCCCCTCTCCCCACATCCTCTCCAGCAGTCAGGGTTTTGCTTCCCGTCCGTCTGATGTAATCTCTTTGGTGTATAATACCAGTAATAGACAAGCTTGGGAAATGTCTCAATGCGACCTACATGTGTGGCTGTGTGGCGCGCTCTATAACATGCTCCCTCCCACTCCTTGGTGAGAAGACTACGTCCAAGTTCCCTCTCCCAGCGCGCTCGCCCTGCGTGGTAAGTGTGGGTGCATCTTGTCAGGTCGGAAATTAGCTTTTTGTCTGAAGGCCGCGTAATGAGCCACCTCTTGTAGGGAATGAGAGGCCTAGCCGCCTGTGTTAGGTTGCCTGGTTGCATGGCCCAATGTCATACTTGTAAGTAGTGCAGGCGTTCAGATTCTGGGAGGCTGTGTACAGTCCTAATCTGCGAGAAGGGGAGAATGTCGCCTTTATCGAATAAGAGGCCTAAGGCTCGGCAGCCGGCGTCTCTCCACAGTTGAAAGGATTGTGGCTCCATCCCGTGGTTAAAATCCGAATTGTCAAAAAATCCGAATTGTCAAAAAGTGGAGTGAGTGGGGACGGGAAGGTAGTGAGGCCGTGACGTATGTCGGTCCAGTCCCAAACTGTAAGAGTTGTGTGTGTGTCACCTGTAAAGCGTATAAGTTAGGTGGGTGGTGAGGCTCTGGAAGAAAGGGAACACGCATCAGTGGTGTACCTGCGATTGCTCGATCTTGGAAGAGCCAATGTTTTTTGGATTCAGCTCTACTCCATTCGACCAGATGTCGAAGCTACGCTGCATTATAATAGAGCGTGAGGTCCGGGATCCCCAAGGCCCCTTTGTGTGGAGGGAGGAAGTTGACCAGCCGTTTTATTCTTGGTTTACGCCCTTGCCAGATAAAGATGAGAGTTCTGATTACACATTTTGTAGCCAATCGGTGGGAGAAGGTAGGGGAAGCGTCTGGAAAAGGTACAACAGTTTAGGGAGGCCTGACATCTTAATAGCTGCAACACGACCCAGCCACTAGATCTGGTGATGTTTCCATCTTCGTAGCTCAGCACGAATGTGTCTGTGGAGTTGGGCGTAATTAGCCGTCCTCTTGGCCTGCAAGGTCGGGGCCAATTGGATACCCAAGTAAGGGACAATCCTATAGATTCATCAAGCATCCATTTTGCAATTCCTTATTAGCGAAAAATAAGGATTCGCTAATAAGGAATAGCAAAAGGCTATGCATGAATAACTCGCAAAAAAAATACCGATTTCCTAAAATTCCTTAATTGCGAGTCGCAATTAAGGAATACCTCCCCATTTATTCCTATGGGCCTAAAGGCCCATAGGAATGAATAGGAAGACTTTCTCAATTTGCGATTCTCAATTAGAGAATCGCAAATTGAGATTGCAATTTCAAGGGTGCCAGGGTGTCAAAAGGACACCCTGTTGCACCCCTGAAATCTGCATATGGGTACATCTTGCACACACACATGCCCTAAGGGCATGTTTGTGTGTAAAATGGAACTTTGAAAAATGCACTTTAGTGCCTTTTTCAAAGTTTTTTTGCAAATTACCATGAAGTTGAATTTGCTCCCCCTATTAGCGAAATCGCTAATTTTTTTAACTTTAACGCATTGCATTTAAATGTAAATGTAAATGTAGTTGAGCTTATATAGCGCACAGCTACCCGCAGTGGGTTTCCCGGCGCTTGCTTAGGGAACCCTTCCTGGTATTCCCCTGTGAGATAGCAGGGTATCCACAAGGTGAAAGTCAGGCATCCCGCCGCGAGGGGCCGTTGTGGAGATTAAGCAAGCTATTGCCCAGAGTCGCAGTGTGTGAACCAGTGAGTCGAGGAGGCACCGGGGCGAGAATTATCGAGTCCGTGGAATTTTTAGCCCAAGACCCCGCCGAGGCGGGGAATTGAACCCTGGTCCAGGACCGATCTCAGCTTCCGGGTCTGCTGCCTCTAACCCCTGAGCCACACTTCTCCACACTTCTCCACACTTCTCCATTTAAGGAATCTCAATTTGAGATTCCTTAAATGCAATCACAATTCTAAGATTTCTTAAATTGCGATTTTTGCATTTGGGATCATGCATTCCAAATGCAAAAATACCGGTCGCAAAGGGGCAGATTCTGAGAATCTGCCCCTTCGCGACCGGATTTTAGCTTGATGCATCTATGCCTAAACCATTGGACCACTGCAAGGGGTGTCTAGTCTGAAGGTCCGCCCGGTCTTGGGCCGACAGCGAAAGATTCAGCACATTGGATTTCGTCAAGTTAACCTTGAACCCAGAGGCGCTCGCGAAGATGTCCAGTTCCTCTAGGAGGCTCCCCAAAGCCGTCTCAGGGTTCGTTAGGGTAGCTAGCACGTCATCGGCATAGAGGCTTATAGTATGAGTGTCTCCTCCGAGATGTATGCTGGTAATCTGGGGGTGGTCCCGTATTCTCTCCGCCATAGGTTCCATGTAGAGGGCAAAGAGCATGGGCGACGGGGGGGCACCCCTGCCTCGTGCCTCTATGGATGGGGAAGGGGGTGGATGTGCACCCGTTGATCCGCACCGTGGCTGTGGGGGCGCGATAGTAGTTAAAAATGTGTGTACGCAACTGCTCACCACAGGCCCACGCGAGCCAGTACCTGCTCGTGTTAAGGCCAGTGGACCCAGTCATAGGCCTTCTCTGCGTCAAAGTGAGGAGTATGTAGTCCCGGGCGATACGGGAGGCCTATTCTTAGATGGGTGACACGTATGGTATTGTCACTCGTCTGTCCCTGCAGGATGAATCCAGCTTGATCCAGGTCCACTAGGTTGGGCATTTAGGGGCCAGTCGAGCGGCCAGTATCCCAGTATAGAGCTTCAAATCAATGTTCAACAAAGAGATCGTCCGGTATGACCCACAGTCCGTCTTATCTTTCCCTGGCTTGGGGATGACCGCTATCGCTGATTCCAGCATAGAGGGGATTGCCCCGGGTGTCGTAAAGTAGTTGTAGAGCCTAGTAAGGAGAGGGGTAAGCGTAGAGCAAAATTGCTTTTAACAGGCGGGGTATAGCTGTTGGGGCCTGAGGATTTCCCTAGCTTTAAGCGGGCTATAGCCGCTATGACTTCCTACAGTCTGATCTCTCTCTCTCTCTATGTGAGTCGCCTGGTCAGACATCCGTGCAGGGAGATGCGCCCCTTCTAGTTACGCCTCTATGTCTGATGGCTCCAGGTGCAGTTAGTTGTAAAGGTGGGCATAGAAGTCTCGGAAGACCTGGGTGATGGTCGCATCTTCCGAGATTGACACTCCTGCGTGGTCCCTGACTTCCTGAACTCAATTGACACTCCTGCGTGGTCCCTGATTTCCTGAACTCCCTTGCATTGTCGGACTTCCCAAAGCCTATGCGCGAGCAGTCTCCTGTACTTGTCCCTACCTGTATAAAAAGAGTGACGCAGCCGCATTGCCGCATACTCCGTTCTGTCCCGGTCAATGGCAGCCAGTTGTGCTTATGCTGCCGTTAACAGCAGCAGGGAGCACCACAAGAAAATATGGTGTCTATTGGTGTTAGACCATATTGGAAACTCTTGGATGAGTTGTCGGTGTGCAATCATGATGTCATTATGAGAGGTGACCGGTTTGTACCGCCAAATGGTCTTCGTGTATATATTTTTAAACTTGCCCGTGAAGGTCATCTAGGCCAAGGAATGACTATTAATAAGATCAAACAGGAGTATTGTGGCCAGGTATGGATGATCAGATTCACAAATGGGTTGAAAGTTGTGTTTTGTGCAAAGAAAGTGAGAAGAGAATTAAAGTTGGTGGTCAAAAGTGTGTAGGTCATATTACTGATCCAGGCAAGGCTTGGCATACAATTTGCTTAGATTTCATCTGTCCACTTTCTGAATTCTCTTGTGATATGCGGTCTGCAGTGGTCATTGTTGATGTTCATTTGAGGTGGTTGGTTGTAAAGGCTTCATCATGGGGTTCCCACAGGGGAGACAGAGTGTCCCCCCCCCCCCCCGTGTGCTACAACACCTGCAATTGCAGCAGAGCTGTTTTTTTTCTGAAGTCAGGATGTGTGTGCTCTAGTGTTGTGAGTGCAAGATTTAAAAGATCCCAGCTGTGCCTAAAAAAACTTTATTAATGGGCCAGCTGTTCACATTAAAAACAAGTGTGGACTACGTAGTAGTTTTTATTAGAACCACTATGTCCTAGTAACAAAAGGTCGACATGTTTCTGCTGCTTAATGCGTCATTCAGCTCAGCTTTCATCAGGACCATAAGGTGAAATCCCCCGAGGGGTCCGCGCACGCTAAGGCGCGTCCACTCCGTGAGGATATATATGTGAAAAGGTAAAAAATTATTATTACAAAAAGTCACGGTTTTACCCGTATAAAGCACTCCCAGAGATCACCAGGAGCCATCTCTGTAAATGAACAGATTAGACAAGACAAACATTAATAATGCGCAAATGTCATGCATTCATTTCATCATACTCTGCCAATTCCTAATGCCATTAGGTTCAGAATTGTTCTCTTTTACTAAGGTTCACTTCCAAACCCGTCTCCATACACCCACAGAGTTCTATACTGTTTTGGCAATACCCTTGTTCACCCTTGCGAATTATCAGGGAGGTTTTCCTTTGGACCAAACTCAGTCCCACTGTGCGCTATGTCAAGACTCGGGTAGCAATTCGACTTGATGTCTGCGTTCTTCATAACCCCGTGGAATACCTTTGGGAGACAATTTCCGGGCTGCAGCGCAGAACAGAATAGGTTTACGGCGGCGAGTTGTTGTGCACTATAAGTCCACCAACGTTCCGGTTTTGCCCCCCCGCGTGATTATGGCATGCAGGGGCTTGTATCGGCTCTATTATCCATGCCGGTTTTGTTTAAACTTTCAGACGGAGCGCGACGTGAAGATTGTGCCCCGCTGCGAGTCCATGCGGCACACTTGACTTACGTGTGTTGTAAGTGTTTGCCATTTTTATGACACTGTATACCACAGTAAAAAGCTTCCTTAAGTCTGAGTATATGAATCCATCGTCCTACTACGAAGGGACGTTTGTTTTAATGAGGGGTGTTGCATTAATTTTAATCATCATAGTTGTACGCATGACGCCATAGGTACGACGCAGACGAATAGCTACCTGAGTCTTGACATAGCGCACAGTGGGACTGAGTTTGGTCCAAAGGAAACCCTCCCTGATAATTCGCAAGGGTGAACAAGGGTATTGCCCAAACAGTATAGAACTCTGTGGGTGTATGGAAACGGGTTTGGAAGTGAACTACAGTAAAAGAGAACAATTCTGAACCTAATGGCATAAGGAATTGGCAGAGTATGATGAAATGAATGCATGACATTTGTGCATTATTAAGGTTTGTCTTGTCTAATCTGTTAATTTACAGAGTTGGCTCCTGGTGATCTCTGGGAGTGCTTTATACAGGTAAAACCGTGAGTTTTTGTAATAATAATTTTTTACCTTTTCACATATATATCCTCACAGAATGGACGCGCCTTAGTGTGCGCGGACCACCTGGGGGATTTCACCTTATGGTCCTGATGAAAGCTGAGCCGAATGACGCATTAAGCAGCAGAAACATGTCGACCTTTTGTTACTAAGACATAGTGGTTCTAATAAAAACTACTACGTAGTCCACACTTGTTTTTAATGTGAACAGCTGGCCCTTTAATAAAGTTTTTTTTAGGCACATCTGGGATCTTTTAAATCTTGCACTCACAACACTAGAGCACACACATCCGGACTTCAGAAAAAAAACAGCTCCGTTGCAATTGCAGGCATTGTAGCACACGGGGAGGACATTCGGTCTCCCCTGTGGGAACCCCATGATGAAGCATGTCACCACTAGGGTGAGTGAGGGTTCTTTTAAGAGTTTTTCCTTCCCGTTCCTTTTATTTTCTTTAATACTTTATCTCCTTTTTTGAACACTGTGTAGATCACAAGAAATTGATAGTTATCACTTTAACAGTCGCAGTCACGCTTTAGTTGTTGTATTAAACACTCTTGTACTTCTTTATACAATCCCATGGGTAATTGTATGGTGGAGAGGGCCAATAGGCTAGTGAAAGGGACATTACAGTTAGCGTTGGTAAATGGTCAACCACCTAGACGTTTGATTGATGAAATGCTGTGGGCATATCATTCCATTGAACAGTGTTACTCACTTTGTTCCTTTTCAAGTTATGAGGGGGCGGTTACCCGGTTCTAGGTTAGTTCTAGCATGGCTTAAAGATTAGGTTTTATCTGGAGGGGAGTCTACAAGCATTTTCTGATTCCAAATTTAGGGTTGGTGATTGGGTAAAGCTGAAAAGTGGAAGAGTTAAGGGTGATCTCAGTAAATTTTCTGATCCTCAGCGGATCATTGATGTTGGAAAGCATTTTGTGGTGGTTGAAGGTGGTCAGAAGTGGAATTTTCAGAGCGTTGCTCTTTATCAATGGAGGGGTTCTGTGGTCAAACAGGCTAATGACAATGAAGGATGTTCAGGTGCTAGGTTTATTCCTGATCATAATCTCAATGTTGAAACAGAGAAGATGGGTCAGTTGGTTGATGAACATAATGGTTGTGATGAATACAACCCTACTATTGATAATGCAACAAGTTCAAGATCTAGTTTGGATACTTCTGTTGATTCAGCTCCTAGAGTTCGCAGACCTCCTGTTTACTTGCAAGACTTTGTAACTGTTTAATTCCCTTAAAATGATTTTGTTATTTTGATAATGTTGTATCTATCTTTTAGCTTGTTTTTCTCAATTTCTTCCATTCTTTCTTTCTTTTCTTTTCCCTTTTAAAGAGGAAGGATGTGTTGTGATGTTATATTTAATAAAGCTTCCTCTTACCGTGTGACTTCACGTTAGAATTACCTTACCTGTACATTCCTTAGAATGTGAGGCAGATGACACTCGATTGGTGGCAGTTGCTACCTGACCGTCGAGGCTGTCGGATGCCAAATTACCTCTGGAATAAACTTCATTTGGAAATCAGTTTATGGTGTGTCTGGAAATTCTTCAAATCCGTACAATCGGTAGCCCCAAAACCACCTTGTTGAGAAGGTCTGGTAAGTGTGTTCCAGCTGACTGGGGGGGCGGAGCTTGCCAGCTCAACAAGATGGCCGCGAGCTTGTTGAGCTCTGCTACACCATTAGATTATCCGGAATTATCCTGGCAGATCGGCTGTGAAATCAGCACTATGGCGATGTCTGGGGTGCTGGAGGCCAACCGGAGTCGAACTGTCCGGGTGTGTGGCAAAATGGCCGAGTGAACGAAGCAACGAGCGCCGAAGGGAGGAGCGGGCTGCTTGTGACGTCGTGGGCTGCTGAGACGAACCACTGTGAAGCGTCCCGACCCCAAGAGGATAACCTTACCTGCCATGAGTACTGGCGTCCGGAGCCCACTGACGGACAGTGCGTGTTAATCACTGGCCTGGCTAATACATCTCGCTGTACGCTCACGACCTGGGGGGGGCCTGCAGTGCGGTTTCTGCACTGCCGTAGGTCCGGGGGTTGAAGGCTCTGGCCTAGCCATCTGGGGCAGGAAGCGGCGAGCGCTGATAATGTGAAGGAGAGCGCGTCCGTGGGCACCCTGCGGCTCCCCCTGCACTGCAATGGATTGACGCAGGAGGCCCGGTACAATACTCTGTCTGCCGTGTATCTAACCCTTGCAATAGTGTCTGCCCCACGCCCCGACCTTGCCTGAGCTCCAACTGGTACGATATTACTGGGTATTAGGCACACGTTTCTGTGCAATAAGTTACGGAGACTCTGAAGCTTAAACCAGTTTGGTTGCCGGAGGTCTGCAGTGCTGTCGGCGAGAGTGCGAGCTCCCTGGAGGCACTTGAATTAACACGCAGCAAATGACTGGCTTGGACTTTGGCAAAGGTGGTTGAGATTGCAGAGCATACGGTACGGATCAATATGACTGAAAGACGAATCACTGAGGTTGAGGAGGCTCAAATGGAGTCCTATGCAACACAAAAACAGATGGGCAAGACGCTCATGCAGCTGCAGGACAAGGTTGAGGACCTTGAGTCTAGGTCGCGAAGGAGCAATATACGCCTCACAGGCCTGCCCGTATCCACTCTTGCTGGCAATATGGAGCTCTTCATAGAAACTCTGCTGGTTACACTTCTGGGCCAGGACACTTTATCTGCCATATTGTAATCGAACAAGCACACCGCTCGCTGGGTCCGCGCCCTCCATCGTACAAGATTACTGGTACGTTTTTAAACTACAGAGAATGGGACGCGGCACTGAGAGGCCAGAGGCTTGGGGTCCCTGCGGTATGAGGGCTCCACACTATAGCTATATCCTGACTTCACTGCTAAGGTTCAGGAAGCTCAGAGACAGTCCATGCCTTTTAAAGTCAAGTCAATAAATTTATATAGCGCACTACATACCCAGAGGGTCTCAAGGCGCTTGAGGAAGGGTGGGGAATTACTTGTCGAATAACCAGGTTTTAAGTTGCTTTCTGAAGGCTAGGTGGTTTTGAGTAAGGCGGAGGTGAATGGGAAGGGAGTTCCAGGTTTTAGCCGCTAAATAGGAGAAGGATCTTCCTCCCATGGTGGTTTTGTTGATGCGTGGAACAGCAGCGAGTGCCTGGTTGGAAGAGCGTAATTGGCGGGAGGGGGTGTAGAAGGATAGTCGCGTGTTGAGGCACTCGGGTCCAAGTTCGTAGAGTGCTTTGTGTGCGTGGGTGAGGAGGCGGAACGTTATCCTCGGATTGACGGGGAGCCAGTGGAGGTCTTTCAGGTGACCGGAAATGTGGTCTCTACGCGGGATGTCTAGTATGAGTCTGGCTGAGGCGTTTTGGATGCGTTGGAGTTTTTTCTGAAGTTTTGCGGTGTTACCGGCGTAAAGGGTGTTTCCGTAGTCCAGGCGGCTGGTGACCAGTGCGTGGGTGACCGTTTTTCTGGTTTCGGAGGGGATCCAGCGAAATGTTTTTTTGAGCATGCGGAGAATGTTGAAGCAAGAAGATGAAACGGCGTTGACTTGTCTGGTCATCGAGAGTGAGGAGTCCAGGATGACGCCCAGGTTCCGTGCGTGGTCTGTTGGGATGGGTGCTTTTCCTAGGGCCGTTGGACACCAGGAGTCGTCCCATGCGGAAGGGGAAGTACCTAAGATGAGGACTTCTGTTTTGTCTGAGTTCAGTTTAAGACGGCTGTGCTTCATCCACTCGGCTACTTCTTTCATTCCTTCGTGTAGGTTGGTTTTGGCGGTGTTCGGGTCTTTGGTGAGTGAGAGGATTAGTTGAGTGTCATCAGCGTAGGAGATGATGTTGAGGTTGTGTTGGCGTGCGATGCTCGCGAGGGGACTCATGTATACATTGAAGAGGGTGGGGCTGAGTGAAGATCCTTGTGGTACGCCGCAGATGACTTTGGTGGCTTTTGACTTAAACGGTGGGAGGCGGACTCTCTGAGTTCTTCCGGCAAGGAACGAGGTGATCCAGTCCAGTGCTTTTCCTTGTATTCCGACGTTGTTGAGGCGTTGTATAAGGGTGCTGTGACAGACTGTGTCGAAGGCTGCAGAGAGGTCAAGGAGGATGAGGGTGACTGTGTCTCCGTTGTCCAGTAGTGTTCGAATGTCATCTGTTGCTGCGATGAGAGCGGTTTCGGTGCTGTGTTTGGCTCTGAAGCCGGACTGTGAGGAGTCGAGGGATTTGTTTGTTTCGAGGAAGGCGGCAAGCTGGTTGTTGACGGCTTTCTCGATGACTTTGGCCGGGAATGGTAGGAGCGAGATGGGGCGGTAGTTTTTGAGTTCGGTGGGAGTTGAGTTAAAGAGAGTGCTGCCGACTTGGGCTCTTGACTATGCAATGCACTACCCAGCGCGCCTTCGAGTCACAATGAACTGAGTATGTATGATCTTTACGGAGCCTAAGACCCTGCATAAAATCCTCAAGGACTACATCAAGGAGCAACTACGAGCACCTACAATGGAACAGTCGCAGGGAACTGAGGGAGGCACTATGGAAGATAATGATTAGGACTGTACCGCAAGTATTGCATAGAGCGAAAATGAGTTTGCTGTGAGGAGTCTGGAGCGGGGGGGTGCTTAGCTATATGCTACTGCTGTTGGAGTTATGTTGGAGCTTGATCTGAGGTATGTGGGGGTCTGTGGGGTGCCCTGGATTCATTGTGGTGGTGCAAGCGGCTCCTTACTTAAACATTTCTGCTGGCCTTACTCTCACAAGTGGATGCATAGAATTTGTGATTCCTTAAGTATCGACCACTAGTGAACTGATGCTCTGGGGGTGAGTGGATTGTGGAGCCAGATAATGAGAACCCTTGCTCAGGAAGCTGGTGGATAGAGCTAGCTGGGGATCCCTCTCCTTTGCCATCCTGTGGGTGAGGGGCTGCATCGGCACTCCACTCTACAGCTATAAAGGTCATAGATATCGCTGTAACCTAAAGTGAGATGTACAAGAGCCTATAGATAGATGGGGCCTCTGACCCATAGATGATCCAAGAAATAAAATAATTTGCGGACTTTCGCCAGGTAATTTGCCATAATAATATTGAGATGGTGGAAATTCGCTGCTGGCTAATACCAGTGGTGAGTGGGTGGAGAGGCAACATCCGCCCCTGGGTGTAAACCACCTTATGGCATTAGGCCACTTTTGTTTGTGTTTGGGGGGGTATCACAGCTTGTATCCAGTTGGGGACGACGCAACTTGGGAGGGGGGATGTTTAAGTGGTATTTTTTGTTGGTCACTGTTGAAAATGTACCATGACATAACAACTAGACATCTGCCACATATTGCAGAGATGGATGTTGTGACACAGAAATTGCTAACAGCTACTTGTAATTTTCACCAATGACACAGCAGGAAGGCAAAATAATTAGATTTTTAACATGGAATGTCTGAGGCCTTTTTAATCATCGCAAGGTGAGAAATGTGATTGCGTATCTCCGGAGACATGCGATTGACAGTCTTACTCCAAGAAACTCATTTTCCTATGGCCAGCCCGGTCTTTCGTTAAACATGAACAGGTGGCTCCTCTTTAAGAAGAACCTTCTTGACAAATAGTAAAGAGCTACATTTTTAACATGTAAAGTTGTAATTTCACGCCCTAGGACTAAGTAAGTCCTACTTTTATTATGGTCATAATTTATATATTCACTTTGATTAAAATGGGAAGGAGTAAAAGATCTGAGGGTACTAACAGAAGTTAAAATTGACAATTTAACACAGAAATATAAAGAAAAGAAGTTGATGTCATTGCACAGAAAATATGCAAATATAAGTACTAAGGCCACTCCCTGCTTGAGATCTGACATTGAGAAATCAAACACCACTATAGGTATAATGTATGCGGGTGGGCGTTCAGTCGTAAGGAAGTCTCGTAAAAGTGATACAGTGAAATCTACAAGATTTCACTGAGTCACTTTTACGATGCCACTGCGTCAAAACCTTGCACCTGCTTGAAGCAGGTGTAAGGATTGACGCAGCATGATGGGAATAGGCATTCCTGACCATTGCTGGAGTTGTCGTGCTTACAACACAACTCTAACAATGCATTGCCTTTAAAACAAAAGATGCATCACACATCTGTCTATCCTTGCGCCATGCTGCACCGCATTGTAAATGTGGCGCATGGTTATTTTTCTGTCACGCAAATTAACTGGCGCATCTCTGCTAATATGCAGAGATGCGGCAGTTCTTGTAAGTCTGCCCCCCAGTCTTTACATGGAGTAATCAGGAGAAATGCTTTATATCACCTCGTTTTTGCTGTTTCTATATGTACTGTTTTATGCAGCACATATAGAAACAACAAAACGCCATGCCTGATTGTTTGTGGTGAAAGGTATCCCTTTCTGCACATAAGCAATCAGTCCCCCTGCGCAGTCACCTTTGCACTACGTTCCAAAGGGTGCCTGCGTTGGGGCTAGGCAGCTGTAATTTGCGCCAGGACAGTGGGGAAACACAGGGCTGCAGAGTATTGTTGTAAATACGTTGGTATTGCGTTTCCAAAATGGCGGAGCGTGGCATTAACCCATGAATGCTAACGCCGCTCTCCGCCACTTTACATGTAAATATACTTCTTAATGTTTTAGTGGAGGCAGGAGATGCAAGGTAGGGGGAGTGGAGAATTTTGAGGGGAACTTTAGGACAATGAGCTATAAAATGTGGCCAAGCTTTTCAAATTAACAGCCTCGTTTATGGGGTTTTGGCACAGGGCAGCGCCGCAAACAATCTTAATGCGCTGCCCTGAGTCAAAAGAAAAGGACCGGCAGAAGCAGTAATCTATGAGATACGTACATTTCTATCCTTTTCCCCTCGCTGCCGCACAATGGGCTGCTATGAACTAACGCAAGCATCCTTGCACCATAGTGCAAGGGTGCCTGCGTTGCAGGGATGATTCTTTTTGTGCAGGAAGAGACACCTTCCTGCACAAAAACAATTACGAGAGGCGTTTTTCCTCTATGTGTGCAGGAAAAGTGAGAAGAAATGAAGGTATTTCTCCTCTTTGCGCCTCACTTACACCTCCGCTTAACACAAAGTGCTGCAGGGATTGTTCCATGCTTCGGGTTTCACTTCTCATTGTAGGGGGTGTCCTCACGTGGGTAAACCTAAAATCAGGATTCAAGCTTGTCCCAGAGGCGGCGGATGGCGAAGGAAGATGCAGTGGAAAGGGGTTAGGTATATGGGTCATTAATGTGTATGGACCTAATTATGATGAGCCACACTTTTTCAAGACTCCTTTCAAAGACTTCTTTCAAGCACACAACAAAACTTAAGTGTCTGTAATTGCGTGTTTCACCCAACTCTTGACCGTTCTGGGGTTCCTGCGCATCGCACTTCAGCCTCCGCAAAAACTAGCACTGAGATAGCAGTACGATTAGACATGGTAGACGTTTGGAGGGCAAAATTCCTGCAGCAAGGAGGATACACACTACTGTGCACCACACGGTCTACATATGAGAATTGATTACTGGCATTTGTCGCACAAAGTATACTCTGATGTCAGGAACTTTAAAATCCACCCTCGCACCCTATCGGACCACTCTCCAGTGCTTTTGGTACTGCATAGCCCGCAGAGAAGACCTGCTCCATTTACATGGAGGTTCCCCTCATATTCAGTGCTTGACATGCTATTCAGGGCAGAGATGGCAGAGGACATTGAGGATTTTTTCACAAAGAACATAGGCTTAGTAGCACACTTTTCCATGGTCTGGGAAACATTTAAGGCCTACTTAAGAGGGGTAGCCATATCAAAACACTCTGGGGCGCTTCGCGCAATTAGGAACAGGCTAGACCAATTAGAGAAGCGATTGGCTTTGCTAGAAGCTGCACAGCGTCGAGATGGAGTTGTTGAGGGAAATGAGGAATTGCAAAAAACGCTTGCGGAATATTAGGAGAGAGCAGATAACAAAGTCCGGCACATGGGGAAATATGCGTGGCTAAAAGCTACGGTGAGGGAGAGCGACCGGGTGCTACTCTTGTGGCGCTACTTAGGAATAGAAGAGAGGCAGCATCTAACACTGCTATTCTCTCAGATGAGGGTGAGATGCTGGTCGATCAAGACGGCATAGCCAATCAAATCAAGCAGTACTATGAATCCCTGTATCGCTCCCGCCCCCAGGCAGAGAAAAGTGAGACTTGGGATTACTTGGAACATATAAAACTACCCTGGCTTACTAACGAGCACCAAGACTATCGGATGCGGCCTCTTGAAACCTGGAAAGTATGAGAGGCATTGCGACATATGGCATCTGGTGGTGCACCATGACAGGATGGTCTGCTGGTGACCTTTTATAAAGAATTTGTAGCTCTACTTACTCCACACTTGGTGATGCTTTTCGAGGAGCTTTACGAGACTGCGGAACTCCCTCCGCCAATGAGAGAGGCTAAGATTATTACCATTCTCAAGCCTGATAAGTCGCCGGAGGAGTGCTCCTCTTGTCTCCCATTGTCGCTGCTGAACGCGGCCAGAAACATTTTTGGCAAACTTTTAGCGAATTGTCTTGCTCCATTGGTTCTAAGCCTTGCTAATACAGAACAGGCAGGGTTCGTCCCTGGTCGCAATCTCACCTACAACCTATGTACCTTTTTTGGGGTTCTTCAGCACGGTAATCCTAATGTCCAGGCCACCGCGATATTCCTAGATGCTGAAAAAGCGTTTGACTCAGTAGAATTCTTATAAATGGTGCTGAAGAGGATGGGCGTAGGCAAAGTTTTTTTTTTTTTTTAACTTAGTTGCTGTTTTATACAACTCACCTGTTGCAAGAATACGTATAGTAGATATGGTTACAGCTCTGGTAAGGATTTCTAGAGGCACTAGATGGGGCTTCCCGCTGTCGTCCCTCCCTAATCCATTGTTGCTGGTGCTTCTTGCGTGTGCTCTGAGAGAATATCACGGAGTCCGGGGGATTAGTTCTCCCAACTACAACTTAATTGTGTCTTCATACGCTGATGACACGTTGCTGTATGTCAGGGACCCGGAGGTCAATTTGTCTCCGGTACTGAGGGAGGTAGTTCGTTTTGGCGAACTATAGGGCTTGAGAATTAACTGGACTAAATCCATGATCTTCCCTCTGACCCCTTCCACTGCACCGTTTGAACTAGACTTCCCATTGACCTGGACTACCGATCCGGTCCGATATCTGGGGATACAAATGAATAGCGACCCAGAGACTGTTTTTAAAGAAAATTATGGGAGGGCAGTCACCAAGTTGGAGGAGGACTTTGAGCGCTGAATCAGTCTTCCTATATCACTTTTGGGGCTGATATCGCTGATGAAAATGGTGGTATTACTGAGATTCTTCTTCTTGTTTTTAAATATTCCTATGGTCTTACCAGCTCACTTTTATAAAAACATCACCACTACTTTGACTAAATTGGCGTGGGAAGGAAAGCAGCCTAGGGTGCAGTGGAAGGTCCTTACTTTGCCTTGTTATCTGGGGGGACTGGGAGCTCAAAACTTGGACCTGTATTATAGAGCAGCGCAGTGTACGCATGCCTTCCATTGGACACATCAGACCTTAGATCCGCCGCATCTGCATATTGAAAAGGTTGCGTTGGGCCCCCAGGACCTCCCTTCTAGTCGGCTTGCACCCCCCCCCCCCCCCCCACAACCCCCTGACCGTCGTACAGGAATTCTAGATTCCATTAACGCCAAGCTGCATGCATGATAAGATCTGGTCAAGAGAAAAGACTGCAATTTGCTATACTCTCAACTTGTCCCGTGGCGCTTACGGCATTGCAGGCATTTAATATAACTAAGGCGGGAGACCTCTTCCTGGAGGGGGAAGCTCGCATGTAGGGGGAGGTGGTCCTGGAAGACATGGTGAACACCCCACTGGTTCAATTCCAATATTATAGAGTAAGACATGCGTTGCGTGAGATACTTGGGAATTATATGGCGGAGCCCCCGGAGGTGACCCCTCACAGCTATTCTGAAAGCAGAAACCCCCATTAAACTAGTGTCCAGCTTTTATAAGATTGTTCATACATATCGCACAATTTACAACACAAAATCGAGGCTGGAGTGGCAAAGGGGCTTGGGATCAGTATGGATGACGATGTTTGGAGATTTAGTTGTGAGGCGACTAGGCGGGTGTCCTTAAATGGCCGACACCGACTAATTCACTTTAAATATTTACAAAGCGTTGACTATACTCCGGACCGGTTATTTCGCTATGGGCTGAAGGAGACTACTGAGTGTGATAGATGCAAGAAGAGCCCGGCGGATTTCATACACATAGCTTGACAATGCCCGACAATTGCAAAATGCTGGGAAAAGGAATCCCCCCCCCCCCCCCCCCGCCCCCAACTCTCTCTGCAGCCGCCCTAAGAACTTCTGGGTATTATATCAAACCTATTGCTGGGTAGCCCCTCCTTGATATATCAAACCTATTGCTGGGTAGCCCCTCCTTGATACAGATACTATACCCAATGTTGGGGACATCCTGAGGTAAATGTTAATGTTATTTCATTAATGTAGCACTGATGTCTGTAACGAGCCTGCATAATCTGCCTTATGTTGTAAATGTAGTCTTGGTGATATTGTTATGAGATCGCTTTGTTCTTAGCAAGACCTCTCTGAGACTCCAATTAGCTAGAAAACGTTTTGCATTACTTTTTTATACAGTATGCCCAACGAATTCATGCTTCAAGTTCTTACTTCATGCAATGGACTTAATTGCTATGCACCATCCTTTGAAAGCAAAAAAGTGTTTTCATTGTAATGCATGGCCTAATAAATAAAAAATAAAAAAGTGTTTCTGCGAACTCTGGGGTTTTTGCCCACCAAGGCCAGTCTTATCATATGGGATTTGAGAGTATTTAAAGGGCTTTCGGTAGTACAATGGGAATACTAGCATACAGAGCAATCTGGGCAATACAACCATTTTCATGAGATTTCTGTCAGTCAGTGATAAGGGCAGGTGTATCCATTAGACTACCTGATCTTCCAATTGAGAGACCACCTGTCCATAATTCTGCTTCACAACTGTCTCCGGGACTCTATGCACCCAGATTCTCAAATATTTAATGAGATCCTTACACCATTCAAGCTGGAAGTCGAGTGCATGGGGCTGCGTGCGCTGTCAGAGGAAATCTGGTTGATTTGTCCCAATTAATGCTCAACCCCACATACCTCTCACATCTAATATATTTGCGATAAGAGGTGCTAAACTTGTGGTTGGGTCCAGAATGTAGAGTACCCTATCGTCCGCGTACAGGGAGATGGCATGGGACTGCAGATGAAATTTTAAGGCTGCCTCTGCGTCCCTCTGTCTAATTATACACGACAAGGGTTCCAGCATGATTGCAAATAATATTGGGGACAGCAGACATCCCTGCCTCGTATCTTGTTGCAATTGGTGTGCATTCACACAGAGGTCAAATGTCAGATTCTGAGGGAGCTTGATGTTTACTTTTCTTTCTCTGACTTCAAAGTGAGAGGATTTAATGATAATCTGGGGTTGTGAAAGGAAAGACTTCTTTCAAGCACACATCAAAACAAGTATTTGTAAATGAACTGTGCAAATATTTGTTAATATGTCAGAATTGGGAAAGCCCAAATGAAGTTAATTTTTTTGTTTTGTAATTCTGAAGTGTGGTGGAAATAAATATTTGAATATGATCAAAATCAATCAATACACTAGGTGATGCCATTTCCACACATTGTGCGCTGTATAGTGTTATCACTAAAACTGTATGTCTGTCTCTCTCTCTCTCTGTCTCTCTGTCTCTCTGTCTCTCTGTCTCTCTGTCTCTCTGTCTCTCTGTCTCTCTGTCTCTCTGTCTCTCTGTCTCTCTGTCTCTCTGTCTCTCTGTCTCTCTGTCTCTCTGTCTCTCTGTCTCTCTGTCTCTCTGTCTCTCTGTCTCTCTGTCTCTCTGTCTCTCCTCTCTCCTCTCTCCTCTCTCCTCTCTCCTCTCTCCTCTCTCCTCTCTCCTCTCTCCTCTCTCCTCTCTCCTCTCTCCTCTCTCCTCTCTCCTCTCTCCTCTCTCCTCTCTCCTCTCTCCTCTCTCCTCTCTCTCCTCTCTCTCCTCTCTCTCGTCTCTCTCGTCTCTCTCGTCTCTCTCGTCTCTCTCGTCTCTCTCGTCTCTCTCGTCTCTCTCGTCTCTCTCGTCTCTCTCGTCTCTCTCGTCTCTCTCGTCTCTCTCGCCTCTCTCGCCTCTCTCGCCTCTCTCGCCTCTCTCGCCTCTCTCGCCTCTCTCGCCTCTCTCGCCTCTCTCGCCTCTCTCGCCTCTCTCGCCTCTCTCGCCTCTCTCGCCTCTCTCGCCTCTCTCGCCTCTCTCGCCTCTCTCGCCTCTCTCGCCTCTCTCGCCTCTCTCGCCTCTCTCGCCTCTCTCGCCTCTCTCGCCTCTCTCGCCTCTCTCGCCTCTCTCGCCTCTCTCGCCTCTCTCGCCTCTCTCGCCTCTCTCGCCTCTCTCGCCTCTCTCGCCTCTCTCGCCTCTCTCGCCTCTCTCGCCTCTCTCGCCTCTCTCGCCTCTCTCGCCTCTCTCGCCTCTCTCGCCTCTCTCGCCTCTCTCGCCTCTCTCGCCTCTCTCGCCTCTCTCGCCTCTCTCGCCTCTCTCGCCTCTCTCGCCTCTCTCGCCTCTCTCGCCTCTCTCGCCTCTCTCGCCTCTCTCGTCTCTCTCGTCTCTCTCGCCTCTCTCGCCTCTCTCGCCTCTCTCGCCTCTCTCGTCTCTCTCTTCGGGTGAAGTGAGACCCAGAGCGTTGTTGCTCTAATGCTCAGTCTAAGGTGCCTACTTCTGAGACGACTCCATGCCGCCCTCCCTATCCGGGAAGGTACTTTTGTTCCCCTTTTCATTCCGAGTGTTCCCTATGGCCCTGAAAATGGTGATTGGGAGGGGTCCCCTCACCCTTTAACAGACCAGTTTGAAGACCTGTACTTGAGAGAGGACCTGGGTGACGCCAGTGGTCTGGACACTTCCTCGGACCTTGGCTACCACCTACAGTGGCTACGGAGGAGGGAGCTCCTTACGATGTGCTGGTGCGAATGGTAGCTGAGGCATTGGAGCTCTCTTCAGTGGCGGTCATGACTAATCTCCCGACCTAGGTGCTTCAACTGGTGGCAACCTCATCCAAACCCCTTTTTGACGGTCAACGAAGCCCTCACTGACGTCCTTCTGGGCGCCTGGTCCAAGCGCAGCACAGGTGCTCCTGTGGAACAGACGATTGCCTGCCGCTACCGGGCATTCCAGGTTTCCTCACCCAACACCCTTCCCCCAAGAGCTCAGTGCTCAAAACCTCTTCTTCTAACGGCGCATTCCCTTCTGCTCTGCCTGACAGGGAATCCAAGAGGCTGGATCATCTTGGGAAGCAAATATTCTCTTCCTCCAGCTTGACACTGCGGGCCGTGAATACCGCGTGCTTCTTGGACCGATACTCCCATACCATCTGGGATTCGGTTGTGCAGGTGCTACATCAGGGCCCGGAGGAGGCCTGGGCTGTTCTCTCCCAAGCAGTGGCAAATGGGAGAGACTCCGCAGAATTCACGATTCGCTGTGGACTGGATACAACCGACTCACTAGGCAGAATGATTGCTCCGTCGGTCGCCCTTCTGCAGTACGCCTGGTTGACGACATTTGGCTTTTTGGGGGTTGTCAGTCTACTTTGCTGGACATACCCTTTGATGGATGTTGCCTTTTTGGCGACAAAGCAGACTCTGCGCTGGAGCACTTTAAGGATTCTCGAGCTACAGCCAGATCCTTGGGCCCTGCAGCATCGTCCCATACACCCCAGCCTGCTTTTTGTGGCTATGGAAGGGGCACCCCACCACGTCCGGCCCAGTCCAGCCACTAGTTCACGTAAGCTGCCCAGCATCTGCTTGGCCACGAACGTGGGAGTCAGCGGCATGGGTCTGGGAGTCAGCGGGCGGGCCAGTCCACCCTTTCCCCTCATGCAGCAGCTTCCAAGCCTTCCTAGTCCGACCTTTCATGGTCGCCAACAACCAGTGGGCAACAGGATTCATCATCACCTCCCCCACTGGCAAACTATCACGTTCGACAGGTGGGGTTTGCCAATACTCCATAGGGGCTACTCCCTTCCCTTCATAACTGCCCCTCCCTCCATACCACCGTCTTTCGTTAGCATGTCGGAGCATCATTTGGCGCTTCTCCGCCAGGAGGTTTCAGCTGTCTTGGCCAAGGGAGCTATTGAGAGGGTTCCTACGCCAGAAGTAGGTTGTGGTTCTTATTCCCGCTACTTTCTGCCCAAGAAGGAAAAAGGTCTGTGTCCTATTCTAGACCACATGGCCCTCAACAGCTTCCTCCGGAAGGAGAAGTTCAAAATGCTAATCTTGGCGCAGGTCTTGTCTACCCTAGACTCTGGAGACTGGATGGTGGCACTGGACTTGCAGGATGCCTATTTTCACATCCCTGTCCTGCCAGCCCACAGGTTCTACCTGCGGTTCATGGCAGACCAAGAGCATTTTCAGTTCACAATGCTCCCCTTTGGCCTTACCCGGGCCCCTCGGGTGTTCACTAAAGTGATGGCGGTGGTCACTGCTCATCTGCGCAGATCATGGGTTCTAGTCTTCCTCTATCTCAACGACTGGCTGTTGAAGGTAGGCTCGCCCCAGGCTGTCGTCTGCAACCTCCAGACTAAGGCAGACCCCCTGCATTTGCTGGGGTTTGCTATCAATGTGCCGAAGTCACACCTGACTCCCTCTCAGACTCTCCCTTTCATCGGAGCTGTTCTGGACACAGTGCAGTTTCGGGCATATCCTCCCGAGCAGCTGATATTCAGGCTATGATACTGATGTTTCAGCCTCTACCACAGATTTTGGAGAGAATGACCCTGAGGCTGCTGGCCCTCATGGCCTCCTGCATCCTACTGGTGGATTATACCTAGGGCTCCCGGTTTTCCGTTTTTACGGATTTTTACATATAAATACAGACTGGAAAGTATTTTTCCTTTGTCTGTATTTATATGTAGAAACGGAAAAATACGAGTAAACGAGGAAATTTTGCCACGCTGCTGCCTTGGTTCAGAGTTGCCGTGCCCTGCTCTGATGCCTGGAGTTCCTTCCAGTGACGTACTTGGACGGACTGTGGACCTATTGGCTCAGGGTCTTCAAGTGACCCTGAGCCAATCCTGGTTGTTTCAAAGCGTCAGTGTGGGCGTGCTAATACCTCCAGCCCCGCCCTGGTAACATTTGCCCTATATTTTGGGGGCTCACCTGCCTGTTGTTCCTATTTGCCTCCACAACTTTAGAAGACGCCTTCCAGGAATCCAGGACTTACGCCGCCCAAGTCAGCCTGCGCCAGCCCACCGCCGGAATCAGCCTCCCTCCCCCACCCCACGTACGCAGCACCGGCCGTTGCACCCCCGGTGTTCACACTGTTAATTTTCATTTTCCTTGTATTTTTAATCGTCTCTACTGTTCTGGGTAACAGAGTTCGGGCGTCGGCTAAACATCCTGGGCATATCACTTCTATGTGTGTCTTTTTGTAACGTAACTTGTGCTGATAAACTTGCCCCCATTGCCCAGAAGTGAAGAAGTAGGTGCACCGGCCAGGGTCTGCTTGTGGGTGTGCGGCCAGGGTCTGCTTGTGTGTGTGCGTGCAGGGTCTGCTTGTGTGTGTGCGTGCAGGGTCTGCTTGTGTGCGTGCGTGTGTGCTTGTGTCTCTGCCAGGGTCTGCTTGTGTGCGTGCAGGGTCTGTTTGTGTGCGTGCGTGTGTGCGTGCTTGTGTCTCTGCCAGTGTCTGCTTGTGTGCGTGCAGGGTCTGCTTGTGTGCGTGCGTGGTTGCAAAAAGGATGTGAGCAGGGGGAAGGGAGGAGAAGGGAAGAAGATGCAGACGGGTTTTCAAACAAAATGCATGGAACTTCCAAAATCACGTAAGTAGAGAGTATTCAGAAACATTCCCAGCCGTGTTTCTATTTTGGGATATGAAAGATGCACTTCCATAATTCTTAGGGATCTGGGTTCCGTGGATTCTCAACAGTGCGAACAATTCCACCCACCTCCGTGTCTCTGCCAGGGTCTGCTTGTGTGCGTGCGTGCAGGGTCTGCTTGTGTGCGTGCGTGTGTGCTTGTGTCTCTGCCAGGGTCTGCATGTGTGTGTGCGTGTGTCTCTGCCAGGGTCTGCTTGTGTGCCTGCGTGTGTGCTAGGAGCGGCACAGGCTTTCCACCAAATCGCACATTCCCTACGGGTGACATCGGAGTCATAAATGGACCCTGGCAGATGGCATAAGGTCCAGTGCCCCCTGACCTCTGCCTCAAAAGGTGTTGTTTTGTTCCTGGAAAGGGGTGTTTTACGTTTCCTGGTCTGGGGAACTGAGTTCGGGCGTCGGCTAAACATCCTGTGATCCTGGGCATATCGCTTAACTGCCCCATCACTATATATGTGTGTCTTTTTGTAACGTAACTGGTGCTCATAAAATTGCCCCCATTGCCCAGAAGTGAAAAAGTAGGTGCACCGGCCAGGGTCTGCTTGTGTGCCTGCGTGTGTGCTAGGAGGGGCACAGGCTTTCCAGATTGTTGCGTTTAGGCCCCCTACCTCAATAATACTTCAATAAGTGGCTGTCACTCCAAACACAAGAACCCACTGGGACACTGGGAAGGCACTTCTACATTCATAGTTTTCAGATGAATGTATTGTGTTGATCAATAACAACCGGGTGCTGGTGTGCATTGTCAAATTAAATAAATGCGGAAAAATACTAGCTGTAGCAGCGTATTTTGCTTGCGGCAAAAATAAATGTGGATAAATACAGAAAAAATGCTCAAAAAATAAATATGGATAAATACAGACGGAAATGGCAAAAAAATAAATACCATAAAACCTGGAGCCCTAAATATACCAGATGGTATATGCGGGCTCTGCAGTGGAACCTGAAGTTCCTGTGGCCGCATCATCAGGGAAATCTTTCCGACTAGGTCCAGATCCCAGAGGGAACTGCGTAACAACTGCTAGTAGCTAACAAACCACGCTTGGGTCAGAGGCAGATCCCTATCCTATACGGAGGATGTTTATATAGATATGTAGATAGAGAGAGATAGAGAGAGGGAGAGAAAATAAACCAAAAAAAAACCACACACTACCCCTTGACAGGGGTAGTAAGCACTACATAAATGTAATTACAATATACATTTTTACTTTCCACCCAGAGCAGCACCGAGTTAGCACACCTAATCAATTGGCTTTCTTCACTGTGAGTTATGCCATTTTGCTTGTAAAAATTAGCATATTCATATAAAATGTGTCCACCTCTGTGTCAGTGCTGGTGTGCTAATTTTTGCTTTTATTTTGTTTTCGTATTTCTTTTTCTGTCACTATTTTTATTTTATTTTACTTAACTTACCCACCATATTTAGATGGTGGCATTTTTTTTCTTTCAGACTTTAAATGCCTAATGCATATGTCTGCAAATGTATGTTTTTTATAAATACATCCTTGCTCAATGCTAGACCTATAGGATTGCAAATGCTTGCTTCATCCAGACTATTCCAGTATGTAACCAATTAATAGGCACGTAGATTTGTAACATTCATGTTTTGAACATGTTTGAAATAAAATTGTAATCGCTATTCAGACAGCTTTTATTTTAAATATTGCAGAAAAGAATAATACAAATTAGGGCTGATTTCCATAAATTAATGTTAATAATCTGATGAACACCATATTGAACTGAAGAGACAGTCCTCTGTTAGTTAGACTCTCGTATTTACTCCACATTCCTTCTCCTTTTGTCTCTAGATTCCTTCACATCTTTCAACTTTTCCTGTCCCCTTTTGCTCCTTTTCCCCCAACAGCTGACCAGAAAAGTTCTAGTTTATTATAAATTACCTTTCAATTTACTTGTTCCTCTCCAAAGCTGACTTCAAGAACACGTTTTGCAAATGAATGGTGCAGGAACTCTGAAACCTTGCTCGGAGCGCCATGCAGATTGACGATCTGCAAAAAGAACTGTTAATTGTATAGTACCGAAGGCTGTGCCCTTTCTGACTTTGGGTACTTGAGAGAAGATTTGGAATACAAAGATGAAGTGGTCATTGGCATTAGTCCGTAACTTTGTCTGCAGGACAGTTGTTCAATGAAAAATCTTACATTGTGGGAGACCCCTAGCTCTTCTGTGATAAATTCCCAAAGTCTGCCTTAATTTTGAGTGTTTTGTAAACTCTGTCCATTGCATAAACCGCCATCATTTATTGACCCTAATGGGCTGCACATGTACATGTCCAAAAGTTGTAACTTGGTTGCATACTGAAAGATCTAGTGAAGTTCACTCCTCTCCACAGTGAGTGAGTAACCAGGTGATTCCAATCTAAAACTAATCTCTCCCTTTCGTTTCTAGGAAGTTGAGATTGTGGTTGCCCCCTGCGGAAGCTCCCAGTCAGCAGAAGTCACTTTAGGTGACTGCGTCAAACAGTTCCTACCTGTGGTAATCTATTCCATTAGTGAGGAGAGACTTTCACCAGAAGACATACATGAACTCCAAGAGATCAAAGACAAATTTTCCTTGCCGATTTTCTTCGTTCGGGTACCAGGGCCTGGAATGAGCCTCTCGCCCCCTTGCGATGCAGAGAATGAGCGCTCTACCCTGTACCATCAGCTAGCAGATATAAATTACCTGCAACCCACCTGCTGTTCGGCTCAGAGCATGCTTGTGGAACAGTTTGATCGGCTCGGACAAATCAGCCTCTTTGCCCGACAGGTGCTGAAGGTCCACTTGGTGGACATAGCCACAGGGCTGAACACAATCCATAACCGGAGCTTGGAGTACTTCATCAACCAAGCCTTTGACATGCAACGGGACCTACAAATCACTCCCAAGCGTCTGGAGTACACACGCCAGAAGGAAAACGAACTCTTCGAGGCACTCAAAAGCATTGCCAGCCGTGAGCAGGAAGGGATGAAGGACATGATTGTGGAGACTCTGAACAACATGAAGGACGAACTGCTGGAGGATGCAGCGAACATGGAGTTTAAAGGTAATGCGTGGCTGCCCATTTTGTTTAGATGCTTTCCTTTCACACTGCAAAAGGTTTTTGTGCAATTTATGTAAATGTATTACAAATATAGTGGTTATTTAGAGATTAAATGGCAGTGCATATGATAGTATTGTAAAATAACCAATTTATTAACATACTTCTTAACAAATAAAGCCACATGTGCCAGCTAAGACATCAAGAATATGGTAATTGAAATGAAAACCATGCATATGAATTTTAAATGTGCTCAGATTAGAAATTGAAATAGGGTTTTGTTTTTAAACTATTAAATGTGTTTAATGGCACAATAGTGAAGGAAATAACATAGCTTCAAATGTGGAATATTCTGGGAACCTGAATTGAAATAAATCATATTAAAAAAGTATGTTGTAGTGATTTGACTGATATAAGATAAAACAAATTCCTCCTCTCACGTGCTCTCCTGCCTTACCAACTCTTTGTAAATTTCTTGTATCGCAAAAAGGAACAGAAACTTAAATAATTAAAGTTGCCTCCTCGTAGACTACCAGTCCCAGTGGCCTCTATTTTTGCAGGTGTTCGTGTTTTTTCACACATCTGCTGGATACAACTGGCCCCATGCTGTGGACATATCTATTTTGTCCACGGCTATCCTTTGACTTAATGGTATTCATCTCCAGTGTTTGACTGACTGCTATTAGGAATTCCAGTTTAGCTGGCTGTTCTCACAGGGTGTTGGGTGTGGTGTTTCTGATGGAGACTTTTAACTGCAGATTCCTCACCTGTAAAATATCCTCTGGTGCCAGACTGGATCTGGAAGTCTTTTCAGTATGGCCCCTGCATACCACTAGGTTGCGTGGTGTGGCTTGCCCGTTAACCCTGCTCTGCCCCCTGAAGTGACCGCTGCAGCACCACCCTAGCATGCAGATGTCTGTTCTCTTTTTTCCCCAGTGTTTGTATGTGGACCGAGAGCTAGCTCCTTTTTTACTGTTTTTTTATTTCTCTTTCAGTTGACAAGATTATTTCTCTCAGATTTCTTTCTGGTGTGCAAGGAAATATGTCCCCTCTAAAAACGACCGGGTTTAAGCCTTGCATGGAATTTCTCAAATAAATGACTCACCGATTACCACAAGTTGTTTCTCTGATTTCTTGGTTTGGCCCAAGACTCCAAGTCTTTCAGGGAGTGTGCCCTGATGAGCCCAAAGATGATCTGGGAATACGAAGCCAAGCTGCAAGTTGCCGAGCTCCGCAAGAAGTCTCATAAGGCCTGCTTGAAGCTGATGATATGGATCCGTTCCGCTCTCTGGTTGGGTCCCCTGGTAGGTTGTCATCGTGGTCCAAGTCTTCAGCTACTTCCACATCTGGGAAGTCGCGAGAATGTCTGGGTGCTTCTGGTCTTGCTCCTAATCCCTTACCAGGAGCTGATTCCTTTGCTAATTACACCGCACTCCACATTTCCAGGTCCCCTAGTGATTCACAACAGATTAAGGCATTTAGGCAGACCATGATCTGCCTCTTTAGTACCCTAATGGCTACCTTTGGTACGCTTTCACATGCATGGAAACATTCAGTTTGATTAACGCCAGCTGATCTGCCTAGGGTAAGGCCTGTGCTACCTGAACCCACTTCGGGTTCAACATCAGAGGCGACTAGAATGTCTGGTACCACATTGCATGATGATTCCTGCTGCTTCTCGCCACCGATTACGGAGGAGAATGGTGATCCCATTGTTCTCGCCGACTCTAAACTGAATCAGTCTTGACCTTAACCAAAGCAGTCTTTTGGCGAAATTCCACCGAACCTGGCTCCAATACACTTTGACTCTGGTAAGACACTGACTTTGCCAAGAAGCCACCCTCCAGTACTCCACCATCTTTTCAGATCGGACTCTGACCAGAGCCGATGAACGTTTAGTGATTGTGATGTGACCAATATGATGACCATTTTAACTGGACCTACGAAAGGCCCGTGGGCTCAACACGACCCTTGTCTTGTGGCTAGGTTCTCCCACTGGCCCTTCTACGGAAGAGTCTGCCTCATTCGCCATGCTCCTCAAATGTGCGGCTGAAGTTCTAGATATACAGTTACCTTCTTTTGAGGTTAAAAGGACCTCACATCAACGCTCACGCACAACGAGGACCTCGCACTGAAAAAAATAAAAGAAAGGCTAGAACTATGGTCGCCAAAATACATAAGCTGGTGGGGAAGAATAGAAACCATCAAAATGATGATAACGCCAGCGATAAATTACACGCTAACAATGCTACCACTCCCAATGACAGAAGCTTTCCACAAGAAACTAGACCAACTCATCAACGTCTTCCTATGGAAAAACAAAAAACCTAGGATAAGCCTGCATAAACTAAGACGGACAAAGGACCTTGGAGGCCTCAATCTGGCGAACTTCAAAACATACCAAACGGCCTGCCTGGCGAGACAGGGTACTGCCTGGATAGACGATACACAAACATACAAACCAGTCTGGCTGGGAGGGCTCAAGCCAGTAGCCCTTCTAACAGCAAACAGACACCCCGAAAGGACCAACCCTATACTGAAACACACGAGGGAAGCGCTGATGAAGATAGACAGACGCATGACGCAGAAGTTGAAAGGTACAGCATGGGAATCTATCTGGTTCAATACAAAAGTAACCTATCACGGCGCGACAATGCACAATGACCTATGGATCGAGAAAGGAATTAGCCTCCCCAAACAGATGGAAACCAAGCGAGGACCGCTGACGTTCCAAAACCTACAGCAGCTACACGACCTTCCGAACCAAGAGCTCTACAACTTCCTCAAGATCAAGACCGCTATAACGAAAGCGAACTTACATAAAGAGGAACCAAGCATCATCAAATACATGCAAATCCTCAACTCAGCAGGCCACCAAACTGCAAAGATCTACAAGCTCCTGAGCCCCTCCACACTGGCGCAGAACAAGAAAACAACCAACACATGGGAAACGCTCCTGGGCAGGCAACTAAATGAAAAAGAACGGGCAAAAATGTGGAGCTCAGCGACAACAAACAAAGTCACCCCACAACTAGCGCAAACTAAGTTTTGGCTCCTCCACAGGGCCTACTGGACACCGTCCAAGCTCCACAAGGTCGGCATCGCAGAGTCGGGCAAATGCTGGAACTGCCAGAAAGAAGAAGGCACCCTCGAACACCTCATCTTCAACTGTGCGAAAGTCAAGAGGTTCTGGACACAGATCAACGCCTTCATAAACGACATGCTCAAAGCTGACCTAACAATCAGCTTCGTAAGCCTGGCGACAGAACACCTGACCGCGAACCTAAGAAGTAGAGAAGAGAGAGAACTACTAGACTTACTCCTCACAGCAGCCCTTAAAATAATCCTGACTAACTGGAAGAACACAGCCAAAGCAAACTTTAAAACATGGATTAATTGGGTCACCTTCCTGAGAGGGGCAGACAACATCCCCCCCCCCCCTCTCTCTCTCCCTCTTTCTCCTTTTTCTCCCTCCTCTTACTTGGGGGAAAACTAACGAAAAGAGCGCGCATCCACAAATGGACTGTAGATAGAAAAAAACACCAATGTATACTCCACCTATATATATATTTTTGTATGGTTCTTTATTCTTGCTGATGCCAATAAAAGCTTTTGAAATGAAAAAAAATAAAAAAACCAACATCCTCACTGTTAAGTGTTATAGCCTGGAGAGATTTGGAATGACAATTGATGTTCAACAATGCTCTGACTGACACCCTCATGGACACTTTGGGTAAATCCTGCTCATGCCTGCCTCTAAATAGATAGAAAGCACTTCACCAAAGACCTACTTCAGGCATCCCTACCTTTCTGATGCAAAACCCTTCTCCTGAGAGTCTGGTAGTACAAGCCTCCACTAGCATGGTTAAACAAAGTGGTTTCCGGCTACTCCTCCTGCCCCCCTTGCAGGACAGATACTCAAAACAAATTGCATTTGGGAAGAGGATGTTTTCTTCTGTTAGCCCCCGCCCTCCCCAACTCAGATTACTTAACACCAACCGTTGGATGAGGCTGGTACTTTCATGCATTATCGTACATGGTCATGGAGATCTTGCCAGCAGTAACAAAGGTTTCATGCCAACTTGTCACAGACCAATAAAGAGGACCAAGATGCAACCAAGTATGTTAGAAGGCCAGGCCTGGACACGACTGACTATTGGAGAACGTTCGTCACTAATGTGGTGCTCCCGTGACATGCATGAATAAGATCCATTGGCTTCTCGGATGATGTCCAGAAATCATGTAAGGATATTACTTTTGACTGCTCTTGCATTTTTGGCAAGAAGGCAGACTCCACGCTTGAGTGCTTCAAAGAGAGTAGAGCTACTGTGCGCTCCCTTGGGTTTTCCACAACTGCAAGGCAGTATCACCAACATTGTCCCAACTTTTGAAGGATTGCCAGGGGTTTGACATACAGGGAATCAAAGGCCCACCACCCGAACAGGCCTTTTGGGGAGGGGGGGGCGGGTGTAAAAGAGCCAGCCTGCAACGCCCAGGTCCATAGGGACAACCAAGCTCCTAGTCCCCAGACCCTCTGGCAGCAGCTTCCAAGCCATTTTTGTTTGCCTTTAGCAGCACATGACCACCCAGTAGGAGGAAGGAACCTTTCATTTTCTCCACAGGTGGCAAGCTGTAACATCTGACACGTGGGTCTTACATATAGTCGAATGAAGCTATGCTTTGCCACTCCTTTCAGCCCTCTGCATCTTCAGCTTTCATCAGAACAGCTTTGGAAAGACTATTTTTCTATTTTAATGCAGGATAGTTGTGCTCTTTTGGACAAAGGAGAGTACCTCGGCCTGGAAGATTGGAACTGGGGGCTACTCCCATTATTTCCTTGTGATGAAAATGAACCGAGGCCTCTGTCCTATTTCAGGCCTCCTGAACCCCCCACCCCAAATGCTTATGCTTTTTCTATCTGGCCTAGATCCAGGAGTCTATGTGAAGGAGTTGGACCTGCAAGACTCCCATTTCCATATCCTTCTTCTGCAAGCCCACAGGTAATATCTGCGGTTCAAGGAGAGCCTGAGCATTTTCAGTTTGCTGTGCTACCTTTTGGCCTCACCAGTGTCTTGATGTTCATGAAGGTGATAGTAGTTGAAAATTATCTCTGAAGGTAGGGATGGGGGTCCCAGTCTTCCATCTACCTCAATAGCTGTTCGTTGAAGGGGTGCTCATACTAGTCCGCTATACATTACCCATATTCTGGATTCTTTGCACTTTCTGGCTTTTTCTTCAAGATTGCCTCTAGAACACTGGCTGTGATCCTGATGTTTCACACTTGGTCCTTTATCTTATTGAGGATGGCTTTCAGGCTTCTTGACCTGTTCGCTTTCTGAATGTCAACCATGCTGGATTGCACATAGGTGCTCTGTAGTGGCATCTGAAATCTCAGTGGTCCCAGCACCAAAGGAACCTGTCCTATTCTATCCAGGTTTCGAGGAGACTGCAAAAACTCTGTAGTGGTGGCTGCTCAACTGCAGTTGGTTAAGTGGCAGACCCCTCTCCCTACCCATCCAGAGCAGACCATGTTGACAGATGTGCCACTACTGGGTTTGGAGGCCACCTGATAAAGGTGGACAGAAGAGAACTGTGGTCTTTTGGCGAGACTCACCTCCACATCAACTTTCTAGTGTTTCGGGCCATTGCCTAAGCGTTTGAAACCTTTCCTGTCTTCCATTAAGGGAAGGCTGGTTTAGGTCCTCACATACAGCTCCTTCACCACTATGTAGTGTTGCAACAAGCCGGATGATGTGGGGTCCTGGGCTATTTACTTGATCATACTCCAGGGTGGACAATCTCAGTCAGTGACGCCGAGCTGATCACGAATAGTGAAAGCACCTGGAGATAACGCAGGGTGTCTTCCAGCAATTGGTAGGACCCTGTCTCGAGCTCCTCACCTCTGCCAACAACATGCAGTGTCAATGATTTGGCACATTGAAGTTACCAGAAGACTCACTTTCCAAGATGCATTTATCCTAGAGTGCAACACAGGACTCCTGTATGTCTTTCTGTCTCTGCCTCTCCTGCCCATACTTATAAAGATCATCTGGAACAACAAGTCCCAGCTTGTACTAGTGACTCTGGATTGGAGCAGGAGAGTGTGGTACCTGTAGCTTCTTGACAAGAGTATCTAGTCCTCTGATCAGGCTGCAGATTCAGGAGGATCTCCTGTCACTGTAGTAGGAAGGGGTCCTGCACCCATGCCTGTGCAATCTACAAGTTTATGCATGGAAATTGAACAGCAGCAGTTGACTGCATTCAGTAGTGTATTTCATCCTGGCGGCCAGGCCTTCTTTTACAGAATCAGTTTATACCAAGGGTTCTCCAACCTTTCCTGCAATGATAGTGATTTCTGGCCATTGAAAATCATCACAAGCTATTGTCTAAAATATATGGGTGTACTTAAAGTCCAAGTAATTTAAATCCCACTTCCAGAGTACCGAAGTCCTGCTCCAGTGATCATACAGCATTAATGCTACATAAGCCACATGACTAGCCCCAAAGAATCAGATTTGTCCTTTTCTTCTTGTTTACGAATCACGTTTGAGAGGTTAATTTAGACTTGTGTTCTCATTGGTATAAAGTACCGAAGATGACCCTGTTCTCATTTTGAAAGTAAGGGCATGAACAACCATTGGTAATTATATTTTGTGGTGCCCAGGCAGGCTTCATAGTTCACTCCAAGTAAACCTATCTTGGCAGTGACACTACAGCAGTCAAACAATCGTGATAAATTAATTTGTGTATCAAAAAATTGCTTTAGATACCAAAGCACTCATTAAAACAAGGAGAAAAGAAATGAAGAAAGGCATGAACCATGGAAGCGAATGGAGCAGAAACAAAGTAGAAGAAAAACGGAGAAAACTGGGCGATGCAAAAAGAGGAAATACGCAAAGTAAAGTATTAAGGAAGAAAGGGGAGAGGGTTGGAGAGAGAGGCTGGCAGGGAGAGAGAAGTGGATCGCGAGCATAAGAGCATGGAAGGAGAAGGCGAGATGAGTGACTAAAACTAAAGAGATTAAAAAGTGATGGCAAGTGAAATAGAATCCACATTTACAGAATGAGGGACAAAAAGGCACGAGAAAAGGCAGTGAAAGAAAATGGGGGGTGAAAAAAGAAGGAAGCTAAATAATGAAGGAAGAAATAAAGGGGCAAAAGAAAGAAACCGGAAGATGTGAAAGAGGAACACAGAAAAAAGTAAGACCAGGAAAGCAAGACAAAAAATGTGAAGGAAAATTAATATTAGAGTAGATGGTAGAGTTAGAAAAGCAATGGAAAAATAAGAAGAGAAAGAAAACCAGAAAAAGTGGAAGATTGAAACCATGGAAAAGGTTCAAATAAAAAAAGGCAGAACTGAACGAGGGAAAGAATAATGCTATGAAGAAAGGCGAGATAAAGGAGAGAAGTAGAGCATGAAAGCAGAAAAGGAAATTAAGACCTCAAGAAATGAGAAAAGAAAGACTGAGGAGTAAACAAAGCAGCAGAATGAAAGGAATACAAAGTAAAGAAAGGATGACGTTGGGAATAAAAAAGGACAAAGAAGCAAATTTGAAGAAGAGCGAGAAGAACAACACAGAGCAAGGAGAGCAAAAGAAGCAAAGGAAGGCACTTAATGAACAAAGCTGGAAAATGAACAGAGTTACTGGTAGTTCGCGATCGACCTGTTTGAGACCTCTGTTTTATACCGACAGTGGGACAAGGTTGTTACCTGATGTGGTGCCTGTAACAAGTAATTGTTTAGAGTCAAACGATTAGATGTGTTACTGTTTGTTCTGTCTTTGGCCAAGCAAGAACTTGCAAAAGGTACTGTTAAAGGTTACCAGTTAGCCCTTTCAGAGATTACTGGACCAGACGTCTTAGTTCAAATTACCTATTGTTTTCTTAAACGTTTGGTCCAAATGGTTCCTCTGAAGCCTTTCCTGATGCCTCAGTAAGACCTTAATTTGATCCTTACTTTTCTTATGTATACCCTGTTTAAGCTGTTTCACAGTTGTTCCTTATGTCTCATCCTGCAAACAGACTTTCTCATCATGATCAACTCAGCTTATCACATAAGTGAGCTGCCCTACACCACCATAATTCGGGACAAACTGGTGTTTAGGACTGAAGCCACCTTTCTACCTAAAGTTATGACTTTCATGTTTGACAGTCCATTGCACTCCTAATGTTTTTTGCCCCACCTTACCCCTTGAAAGATGAGGAGAGTCTTCATTCAGGGATGTGGAATTTAATAAAGTATACATGGGACAGGTTGCTTCATAAATCTACTCGTCCTGTAACAAAATCCACTTGTCCCTTTTGTGCCATGTAATGCAGCGACAAATTATGGCAGTAATCTCATTATATAAGAGCTTTGAAATAGCCTCTCTGATTATGAAAGGGCTCCTTCGAAAGTAGGTTTCAATACTAGACATTCCCCTATGTTGCCACATTTCCGCAGATCTACATTTCTGGGGCTGAAAATAATGGTAAGCAATAGTCCAGGGATGGAATGCCCTTTTGAGTCCGTGCAAACCTACTAACTTGCATGTTTTAAGGGTTTCCACCAACTCTTCACTAATCTTTTCCCATACTGAGAAAGGTTGGAATTTTTACTTCTGACAATGGTAGACATAAAACTTTTTTTTACCAGCCCTGAAAAAGTGATGGAGGGAAAGTGAATTTGCAAACACTCCGATTTTCACGAGCAAATCTACACTTTCATATTTGCTCATGCTAAAATGCAGTTCACAAATATTTTCTAGGAGTACTATTTCTTGGCCTACTTCTGTAAAGTCTTGTGAGTTCACAAAAGCCGTATATCTGCACTTAATTCAAGGACATGGGTGCACATTTGAGACTTTATTTTATAATTGGGCCCCTAATTGGGTCTGGCGTTAAACATGACCTTTTGTGTATATTAAAGTTCTTTCCCTTTCTGTCTATCGGCTAGCTTCACTGTGAGTGACCGGTTCCGTTCTTTCACAAGGAGCATATAGACAGTCGTTTTGTTCAGTGCCAGGAACTACTGCGTCAATGTGCGCTTTTTTAGTCCAAAACCAATTTTCGCTTTTGCCAATGTTTGTTCTAATGATGAGGACCCGGAAGCTCCCACACCAATAAGGTTTTTACAAAAGCCATGCTAAAATAAGTCACGCATTGACAAAACCAAAAGGCTAACCAACAATTTCAGACCTGCTGGCTTTATCAATGCTTGTTTATTTTTAGGTTTCCCATAATCTTATTAAAATGGGTCACTGATTTTCCATTATAAATATTTTTGGGAAGTACTAGCATTCATCAACACATTTCACTAAATGACGCTACAAAGAAATGGTACCTAAAACTTTACAGTAGTTTAGCAAAATGTTTTTGCATTTTTTTGTGAACTTTATTTTGAAAGAAAAGATTCATCAATCTTGCATTTAAGCCTCTGCAAATATTTGCATGTAATCGGAGAGTATTCAGGGAGCATTATGCAGAGCCTCATATTGCTAAACAGTAAAACTTGTGTACACATTTTTATACTGGAACCACTGTCAGTGGTGCAGTCTGAGCTCACCCAATATTAAAGGTTTTGCATTAATGAACCATAAATACAAGTTTGAACAGCATTAACACTGACACAAATATGACCTTAACTGCAGACAATGCCTTTTCCTTATCCATAATGTGGTACTGTAAACTGGGGTTTGCGCCTACTTGTCTGAAGGACCAAATGCACATAAAAACTTGTTGCCCTTGACCCCAAACAATAGGTCCCGGGCGACCGGCTATAGGAAATCCACATCCCTGCTTCATTGTTTTGTCCACAAAAGAGCACTGAGATTTTACATTGATTACACCTAAAACCACCAGGAGGACAATCTACTGCTTTTTGTGGAGTTCTCTGGGGGATA